>NC_092037.1:5039811-5677406 GCF_003086295.3 Arachis hypogaea
ATTCTTATAGATTTAATTTGATTTTTGAAATTGAGATATGAAGAAAAGATTTTATTGATTCAAATTGTTCTTCAATAAAGAATTTGAGATATGAAAATTTATCCTTTTTTTCATTTATGAACAAAATTTCAACGACAAAAGAATTTTAGAAATGCTCCAGGGAAAAATGAAGAAGTCAAGCGAGGAGGACTCATCGCAAAACAATATTATTTTGAAGTCGGGAGACTTATCCATCCTCAAACTTTTTTACAACGGATCACGTAAACACCGTAACAGACATATAGATAACATATTAGTTCATTCCATTATGTTTTGATCAGGTAGTTGTACGGAAAGATCTAAATATCACGCATTTTATTGTAAGATGAGAAATAATTTTATATTTTTCAAACCTAAAAGATGAATTTATCTTCAATTAAAAAGTTAGAGATCTATTTATCTTTTTTTTTAAATTCTGACATATTATTATACTATTTTTTAAAAAATTTAAATTGATATAAAAAAACACATGAATAAATATGTGTAATAATTTGATGGAAGGGTTTTTGCAAACAGTCACTCTTAAACTTATGTACTAAGCTCGAAATGAACACAATTAACAGTTACATTGGACTCATATAATTAACCATCCAGCTAGGAATTATTTAATTCTTGGCAATGTGGCTGGATAGAGTCTTTCATTAAGAAATTTACTTCCTTAAAAGAGCGTCCTAGTCGATCACTACTCTTTAAAAATGATGATAATAATCTCGCCAAAAACTAATAAGATAACAATCCACATAATTAAGTAAGTTAAAAAAGTCTATTCATAATAAATTCAAGAACATATAGCCTTAATTAGTAAATATGATTGTCTCGACCTTGTATTAACTGTGAGAAAATTATACACTCAATAAACAGATATAATTATGAGTAAATTTTTAATTTAGATTTTTTTTAATCATTTATTACGAATTCAACTCAAAAAGCAGAGAAAAGATTAGGGTGACCCAGCATTAACTAATTATTCTACTTTTAGGGTTAAAATCTTTTAAAATAAAAAAGTTGGTAAAATGATAAAATAAAAAATTAATTACTTTTAAGTTAAGATAATAAACACATATTTCATAAAAATTATAAAGTGAATGATGATTAATCTTTTATTTTATTATTTTACTAATTTTTTATTTTAAAAGATTTAAAAAAAGAATTTTTTTATGCTTATGATTTGTGTGTCTAAATTGTCTAAAAATAAAGATAAAAAAATAGAATTTACTCTTTTATTTTTAAATTTTATGTTTAAAATTTAAATACTATAAAAAGCACTAAATCTAAATTCCTACTTTTTGATTTAGGTATTTAAAGAGAAAAACTAACTAAAACTCCTTAAGAGGGAATATCCTCATATCTCGAACAAGAAAGAAAGCATTATCTTAAAAAGGTAACATAAAAAAGGCGAAGGTGAAAGAGAAGATTATGACTTTTCTTAGCCAGATTATCAACAGTAAAATTTGCCTCTTTAAAAGAGTATGACCAAGTAATATTTTACACTCGACTAACTAGTATAGCAATATCATTAAGGAGAGGAGCACATGAGTGAGAAGAACTATATCCCTTCTTAATAAAATCGATGGCTGAAGAAGAATCAGATTCGACTTCTAAAAAATTGATATTATTAGCAATTACAATCTGAAGACTACTACGAATAATGCTTCAGGGCTCAGCATGCATAATCGAGCAGTTTTTAAAGTTGCAAGCAAATTCTTTTATAAAACGACCCAAGTGATTCTTAAAAATACCACTACAGGCTACACTATTTGATAGTTTCAGTGGCTAAAAGAAGGGGGGATTGAATCTTAGCCACATTTTTTGTTTGATTACATTTTCTGGTCTTTGAGGAGACTTTTCTGTTTTTGTCTCGTCCCTAGCCACGAGACTTTTATTTTTGTCTCGTCACTTGGCACGAGATATTTTTGGTTTTAGCTCCTATGCAGCAGAAACAAAAATAGAGTAGTAGAGAGAGAAAATTACACCCAGATATATCCTGGTTCAGCTGCTAAGTGCAATGCAGCCTACATCCAGTCTTCATCACAACAATGATGGAATTTCACTATAATCATCCATATTACAAATTGTAAAGTGCTAACCCAACTTACAAGGGGATTCCAACAGAATCATGAAACACAACATAGATGAACAAAGGAACTCTAAGGACATCTATGGCTTTTTCTTTTAATTTTGCACTATCTGCCTTTTTCCGCTCTATGACTTTTTCATACAAACCTCACTGTTTGCCTTTTTTCATGAGACTCAAGACATGACAAAATTAAACAGAAAAATATAAAACAGAATACTTTGAAGGAGAAGAAAATCTGTAAGCTTAGGTAGCTATGAGACTTCTATGCCTTGCACTCTCAAACTTTCTCCTTGAATCAAACCATGACTGTTCACCCCTTTTATAGAGAGGAGAAGCCTTCACAGTTGAAACAAAAACCAAGCTTGACTTCTTTTCCTTCACACAAAACCGGTTCGGCTAAAGAGAGAGAGTAGGTAACCCATGCAAAATCCAACATGCAAATACCTCTAGTTCTTCCTTAGTCATCACTCTCCATCAATCCGAACTCTCCATCCTTGGCTTGCTTTCCAAGATAGATTTCTGGCCCTTGATGCTTCATGATGATGATGACTTTATCTGCTCCAATCTCTGCCTCTTCCATTACTTCGCCACTCTAGCTACTTCCTGTGGTGGTTGAGCAGAATCAGAGACAAGCCATGCCTCCAAGGATCTCCTCCTTGCTGGCCGAATCTTCTTCTTTCCTTTTGGTATGAAGAGCTCGAGATTACCTAACCAAATCTTACCATTTTTTGTAAAAATCTCAGCCACAACATACTTTTATTTTGATATGTTTTCTTGCCATCATCATGATAGTCTTGAGACGTGCTTTTCTTTCCTTTTGGTAGCTTAAAGTAGCTTCCATGGCTTCCTGGATATTGACCGAAGGAAAGAAATAAATGAGAGAGAAGATAGAGAAAGAAGAAAAGCAATTAAGTGAATCAAATTAATTGAAATGGGTTTGTTTTTACTTCCCTTGTAGATTAGCGTGCAGTATTGATATTTTTCAATCAAATCAATGATACTTTCTCTCTCATAATTTCCATGCATGTATTCATTTTACTTTAATGATATTTGAGTTCTACCACATGCTTGAAATGGTTCCGTTAGAAAGCATAAGGCAAATGATAACATTTGCTTTCCTTATGAATTGTATTCGGATTATGCATGAGTAACATTCATCAAAAATAAAATTTGGGCTTGATAGCAACAACATTTGATCTGGCCCAATTAATTATCACAGCAATTCAGCCACTTAATATATGAAATATCAAGCAAGGGCTGATATGCATATTTTGATTTGGGCCTGCAACATTTGTCTTATTTTTTCGGCCAATAGTAAGCCTGCATCACAAAATTATTAATTAACACATATTACATGAAAATTAAACCAATCATTTTGTAATTAATTATTTCAATAATGTTTGTTCATCATTAAAATAAATTTGAGTTTTCCAAACTCATCACTGTTTAATTGAGCAAAAAAGGATCCATCCACATTCAGTATAGTAATATTTTCTAACAGTAGTTTTCAAGTAATGAGAAGCTCTTCCGAATTTTTTGGCAAATTTGGAAGCAGAGTCGCTCTCGTTATTTTGTTAATCTCTTTAAAGAGAGTTTTGATCTGTTCCCGTCTAGGCCAGATAGGGGTGTTGTCTCCCTCAAAGATGAATCTATTCTGAAAGTACCAAATGCAAGAAATCGTGACGCCAAAGAAACAAGGCCACTCGCCTTTTGAAGTCAAATTCTGTAAAAACCAATCATGCGATTAATTAGATGAAAGAAATTATTTAGTCTTGTTGCACTTGTTAGGAAAAATCAGATACCTACAGCAAAGGAACAATTACAAAGAATATACAGAATAGTTTCATCATAAACAGAACATTTGAGACAAGTTGCATCAGAGTCATGTGTCTTATTTTTCTTTTAAAATTAATGAGAATAAAATTACATCACATAAGCTAAAGAAAAGTACAAATGCATTCAGGACCTTCGATTGTCATATCAACTTGTGAAGTCATCTGCTGCTACGGCCTTCTTTACCATTTATCTTTTAACGTTGTTTATTGTGTTAATAACTTAATATGCATATGACTTTAATGAAGTAAGGAGCTAGGTAATACTATTATTTTACTTTATTAAGTATTTTCAATATTAAAATTGTTTTTGAGATTCTAATTACATTAATTATGTTTTTGAGATTGACAAAAGTGCACTACGTTAGTCTCTGATCCATTTTCTATTAAAAACGTGATGACATGACTTGATAACATAGACTGTTAGTGACACATGTCACTCCAAAGTTTGGCCACGTGTAATGGTATGATGATGTGTTGACCAGTGACATGTGGTATGCTGATATGGACGATTGTGTCACGTGTCACAATGCTATTTGGCCACGTGTCGCAACAGTATTTGTCCACATGTCATTCGCTATGTCATCATTGTAGATACACCAAATTAGTCCCTCACTTTGCATTAAGTGACTCATATTAGTTCCTGAAATTGAATATTATGCACCAAACTAGTCCATTCATTAGTTTTTTTCTCATTTTTTTCATAAATTCAAAAATCTCAATATCTTTGAATGTATTAATTTCAATTCTATTTTTTTACATATTATTTAAATACAAGTGCTTTATAAAATATTTTTTCTTTTGCAGGTACCCCTAACCGCCGTCTTGTAGTTGACATGAAAACATTTCAAGTATCCCATCTACTACTATCTCCGACCTCTTTCGTCTAGACTGAAGAGACTGGAAATGGTACTGAGGGTGCTTAAAGTGCCTTCAATTTAACCCATTTGCACACAACGAAAATGTGCATTTCATAAGAATCGAAAAAATGTATTTTAATTCTTGATTTCTTGTTAAAAACATATATTTTTTATAAAAAATATGTCTAATCAATTATATAATTCTTTTTTTATAATAACATATTTATATATTACAAAATTTACCAATGTTAAATTATTATAAAAAATTATATAATTAAAAGTAAAATCTTAAATTTTTTTATAAAATTACTTGTATTTTAACGGTATATGAAAAAGTAGAATTGAAATTAGTGCATTTAAAATATTAAAAATTTTAAATTTAAAAAAATGAAAAAAATTAGTGAAGGGATTAGTTCTGTACACGACATCCAATTTCAAGAACTAAAATAAATCACTTAATGCAAATTAAAATGAGGGACTAATTTGGTGCGTTTACAATGATGATATAATAGATGACACATGGACGAATATTGTTGCGACATGTGGCACAAACAGACACGTAGTCAAATAGCATTGTGACACATGGCACAACCATTCACATCAGCATGCCACGTATTACCGGTGAACACATCATTATACTATTACACGTAGTAAAACCATAAAATGACACATGTCACTAACAGCCCGCGTTATCAAGTCATGTCATCACGTCGTTAATGAAAAATTGGTCAGAAATTAACGTGGTATACTTTTGTCAATTTCAGAGACGTAATTAGTGCAATTAGAATTTCAAAAACGATTTTAGTGCAAGATGTTAATCTCAAAACCATTATAGAATTTAACCGGAAAGAATTAATTATTCCGATCCCAAACTAACTGAAACACGTCACACAAAAAAAAAAAAAAAAAAACTAACTCAAACACAGTAAGACTTGTGTCCAATACTCCAATTGCAATACTCTTAGCAATTTTTATTTACTAAACACGCTTCACAGATCACACTCTTCGTTGTTGTTGTCGTTATTTTGCTTTTAAAGTGTTACTTCGATGCCATACTTTGTGGAGAATGGGTGATGATGATGAGAAGAAAGATGAGGAAAGCTAGCTATATGAGCTATGTTGATTCTAATGGTGCTATATATGAGAATGCAAAAGGTGTAGACTTTATTGTGCTATATAAATTAAACTGTGTGGGTCAGGGTGTATGTAGATGAGTGGTCTCAAGTCTCAACTCTGAAGTGGAATATAAAGGACCCTATTAGGTTGTGTGGTTGGTTTGTGAATTAGGGATACGATAATAAAAGTCCATTTATAACTAATTTGGATTAATTTAGTAATTAGTAGTATTTTTATTTATAATAATATTATAGAAATATAAATATTTTAAAATTATATCAGCTTACTTTATCCTGATATTATAAATTATGACATAAAAAATTTATAAAATTAAATTATTATAAACGAATAGTAAAGGACAAAAGTTTTCGTCAGCTAAAAAGATTATAGTCTTCATAAATAAAAAAATTCAAATAATAAAATTTTTAGTTATTATTTTCACGTGAAAGAGTTTAACTTTTATTAATAATTAATTTTAATGTTCGTTATCTAAAATTTAAAAGAATTTAATGTGTATATTTTTACATTTGATTAGGTGTTAATTCTGTTGCACAAATAAAAATAATTAATTTTTATGCTTGCTATTTAAAAATAATATTTTTTCTATATAAAAATACAATTATATATTAGCATAAAAAAATTTTATATGGATAGTTATAAAATTAATTTAAAAAATATTTTTTTAAACAATTGAATCTTAATTTTAACTTTTAATCATAACATTAATATTTTCTCCAAATTAAATGCAATAAATATTTGAAGGAAGATAAGTGAAAATTATATAAAAAAGATAAGCAGTAAAAATTTAAAACTAAATATAAAATATGCACATAATAATATTTTTTATTTAAATTATATTATTTTATTTTTTTTAGAACAGAAAGGTAGAAAAAATAAAAAATATAAAAAAAAGAGAGAAAGATAAAGAAGAATAATGAAAGAAGGAGTTTGTTAATTTTAGAAAAAAAAATTTTATTTTTATTGTAACGAAAAATATTTGGTGACATATTTTGATTTGTCAAATTATTAATATAAAATATAAATTATAAATTATATATAGAGTGAGAATGGTAGAGAGAAATAAAAAAAATGAGAGAGGTAAATAAGAAAATGTACGAAGAGAGTTTATTAATTTGAGAGGAAAATATTTTCTTTCAATTTTAATAAGAAAATATTATGTGATACATTTTGATCATTAATATATAATATATAATATAACTATATTTTTATTTCAATTTTAATTTTAATTTAATTTGAATATAATTAGAGAATGTCATATTGCATATTTTAATTTTAAAATTTGTAATTAGTCATTGATAATGATATATAAAAGAGATAGAGTGGGTGAAGGAATGAGAGAGATAGATAAAGAAGAAGGAGGAATAGAGAACTCTTTAATTTTGAAGGGAAAGATTTGAATTCAATTGCAATGAGAGAACAAAATATGTCATATTTTGGTCGTAAAATTAGTAATATATAATAGAATAGATAATATATAATAGAATGATTAGTTCATAAGTCTATTACTCTATTTAAACAAGTGTTATGATTTAAATTTTGTTTTATGCATATAGTAACTTATTGACTAATGACAAATGACTTTTAAATAGAGTTTAAATTTGCAACGAATTAATCTTTAATTTATTGAACTAAGAGATAGCATGAAAAAAATAATAATAAAAATTCATTTATGTTTGGTAATTGATACTACATAAATGTAGAGATAAAGAGATTTGAGAATGTGTTTAGAGTTGAAAATAGTTGAGTACACAAAATACTATTTTTTTGACATAATTTTTTTGTATTTTATATCTTTTTGAAAAGTGATGATATAAAATAAGGGTACAAAAATTCAATATTTTATGTTTTTCTGTCTTTACACTACTCATATTAGATCTAGTTATTAAATACTGTTTAAAAGATGTTATTTGTTCAAATTCTTATCTCATATGTTAACATTTCTGTAAATTGATGTGATAAGATACAAAATTTAATTCAATAGGAATCTTAAATAACTCTCTATACGTATTGATCAAAGTGGAATAAGTAACAAAGATATATTTCATAAAGATGAGGAGAATGATTTTATTTCCTTCTAACCATTCTCTAAATTGTTAAATGAATTAAAAGTTAATTATTTCTTAAGATATTGGGAAACTATTTTTTTTTAAATTTGCTACACATTTAAGTATTATTGTCATTTAAGTTTAATTAAAAATAGACTTAACACCAACAAAATTATTCTCATTAAAAGAATATAATTATATACGCAGAGCTTTACGTTATCATCGTCGTCGTCTTCTTCTTTTTTTTCGCGTTCCTCCTCTTCTTCCTCCTCTTTCGTGTTCCTTCTTCTTTGTGTGTTTTTCCTTATCATCAGTCTTTTGTTATTGTTGTTGTTGTTGCATTTTTTTCTTTTCTTCCTCTTCTCCTTGGTGATTTTACAACATTATATATTTGTAGTTGTGCAAAACAACGTGACCAAATGCACCTTAATTCACTTAAAAATGAACCAAAATTACATCTAGAATGAACTGAAAATTAAATTCCGAACGAACCGAAATTATTTAATGATGACAATACACAAACAAACTCGTTTCAAAACAAGCAGAGAGCAAGTGCACCTTATTTAAATCTAGAATAAACCAAAATTATTTAATGATTGCGTTCGAAAATAAGCACACAAACAAAATTGAATGATCAGAAATTTACTTAGAAATGAACTGAAACTACATCCAGAATAAATCGAAAATTAAATTTCAAATGAACCGAAATTACTTAATGATGACGATACACAACCAAATTTCTTTCAAAACAAGCATAGACCATGTTAACTTTGAACAAAAACACATTCAAATCAATTTTAGATCAGACAATGTCATCAATATAGAAAAAGTTCAATGAAAACAATAACGACGATAACGATAACGACGATATGTATTAGAAGAAGACAATAATGACGATAACGATAATAATCATGATAATTATGATGACGGAGGAGAAGGATGAGAAGGAAGGGGGAGGAGGAGAAGAAAAAGAAAATGTAACATCAAGAATGAAGAAGAATGAGCATACGTAAATTTAAAAGAAGAAGCAAAAGAAGAAGAAGAGGAAGAAGAAGAGAGAGAAAGAGAAAGAGAAAGAGAAAGAGAAAGAGAAGAGAAAGAAGACGAAATACGTAAATTTAAAAGACTTAATTAAACTTGATTGGTTAAATCATTGAGATGTGAAATTTTATTTTACTTTTTGTTACTTTAGTAAAAAAAAAATAAAAAATAACTAAATCATATATGATTACTCTTCTCAAGATTCTATTTACCATGGCCATTGGCCAAGATATAATTTTGGGTGGGTGCCACACATCCCACATAGGTTGCTTAGTTGCTTGGGTGAGACAAATATGACATAAAAGGCTAATTGTGACTAGTGAGGACCTACCCACATGGCTTACTTAGAAGAGATAATGTTTTGAGAATAACCCTTCAAAATATTCTGACCAAAAAGCAAAAGAAAAGAAAGAACAGTCTTCAAAGAGGTTTGTTATGCTGTCTAAAAATTATTATTTAATTATTAAAAAAATATTAAATAATTAATTTTAAATTTAAAAGTATAAAAATAAAAAATTTTAAATATTTAAAAATTAATATAAAAAATAAATTAAATACAAAATAAAAGACATAATAGAATATTTGATTACCACATATCATATAAACTTGTGTGAGAAATTTTCTCCTTTTAATATGATAAAATATATTTAATCATTATATTATGTTTTTGTGGTAGAATTGGAATTATGACTTGTATATATTATTTTTTATGAATTTCCGGTTGGCAACTCTAAGAACGTGTATATTGGTTTAAATTAAGAGTAATTAATATTCTAAATTCAGTTAGATGTTGCAGTTTATGAAATAAATTTTGATTATTAAATCAATATTTAATATTTTATTTTATTAGCTAAATTATTTTACATCATATTTTGCTAAAAATTTAGATAAATTAATCTCAATTGTTATTTAATAAATACATGAAAACGAACCTCTAAAGAAAAAAATAAATAAATTCTCATCAATCTATGATGAATAATTTGGTATAGAAATTAATTTGTCTAAGACATAAAATTTTGAAAAATAATTTAATAATTAAATTGATTGAACATTAAAATATTAATTCCAAAATTTGTGACAACTGATTTATTTTTTGGTAATCTTGACAACTATTTTAAGATATTACTGTTAACTAATCAATATTGAAAATCCGAATTCTGACATTTATTTAAATAAACGAGTGAGTTAATCAGTCGACTAACCCAATTTGATTTATATATAACTTTTCATATGTTGTTTAGATATAAAAAAGAAAATAAGAGGAAAGAAAATAAGTGGAAAGAAAATAGAAAAAAATGAAATTATTTACGTGTTGTTTGAATGAAGAGAAAATAAATGGAAAGAAAATAAAAAAATCTTTTGTTTGGATGAAAAAAAAGTAAGAAAAAAGAAAATCATAATAGTATAAAATTATATTAATACCCTTATCATAAAGTAAAGTATAAATATTTTTTTATTTATATTTTATTGCATTTTATCAATATTATAATTTTATATATTTAATTTAAATTATTTATCTAATACATATAATGTTTAAATGTGAATCTCTATCATAATAATATATTAAAACTATTAAAACTAAGTTTATATTAATAATTGTTAATAATAATATAACTAAGAATAATATTAAAAATATAAAAAATATAGTATTTTTCTCTTGTTTTTTTGCTTGTGATGAAAGAGATTTTTTTTAATGAGACTCACACAAAAAAAAATTTTCTATTTTTTTTGATATCCAAATAAAAAAAAATGTCATTTTTTATTTATTTTCTTTCCATCATTTTTCCTCTTCTTATTTTCTCAACAACCAAACATACTAGGGGAAAAAATTGGGAGATCTTCTTTATGTTTTTTTTGTTTTTTTTTTTGTTTTTGGGTATGATCTCTTTTATCTTTGTACCATATTTTAGGGGGACCTTTTATAGTTTTATCCTTTAAATCTACAATTTTTGGGTCTGTAATACTTAACTGGGCTTAAGTTGGCTTGTTGGGGGGTACTCTTTTGATTTCTCTTGCTATAAGTGGGTCAACTTCTTCAATTCCATCTGGGCCACATATATTTCAATTGGATCAATCTTTGTAGGCTTATCATGGTGAGCTTTCTCGAATATCATTAACAAAAAAAAAAAAAAAGAAACAAATGTTTTGGGAAAAAAACCTAAATTAATGATGCTTAATATTGTAAAATAAATAAATAAATAAAAGATAATAAATATAAAATAAAAAATATAATTAGATAATAATATTCACCACCGTTACTATCTCAATATAATAAAGATGATTAATATATTTTCTAATATTATATATAAAAAGTGAGAGAGAGGAGTATTAAAAATACTTGTAAAATAAAAAAAAGAGAGAGAATGGCTTTTTTATTTATATACGCATGAAAAAAATATTATTTTTCATAATGTGCATGACCATTTCATGCCAAGCATTCACGAAATAGGTGATGAGTACTGTGCACGTCAAAGAATTCACTCCAAAGAAGACAGGAGCAAAATAGAGCAACTCATGTATACAAATAAAGAAATAGAGCAATTCGTGACTGACACACGCAAAATGAAGACTTCAATAGAGTTGACCACGAAATGATTTACTCTTCTCTTTGTCCAAACATTACTATGTGTCATAAACGTGAATGGAATAGAACAAAAGTCTCTATTATTCTTACAACACTTATGAAGTTCTCCATTTCTTCTAATAATCCTTCGTAATCCAAACATCACAATGTTCCACTTTTCCTCTCACAGGGTAAACAACACACCAATGCTAGCTTATCTATCGAATGTTTCAAGCGTGGCGAAGGATTATGTGGAAGAATTGATCTTTCTAAAGCCTTCACTAACTATATCAAATGATAGAACTAAATTTTTTAAAAATAATTTTTAAGGTTAAATATAATTTTAGTTCTTTAAATTTTACTCGAAAATAAAAATTATCTCTAATTTTTTTTCCGTTTTAGATCATCGCTATTGTTAAACTTTATTTTAAAACCATTTCTTCTCTAATTTTTGGATATAAAGAGCTGCTCTCGTCTTCTTCAATTCTTCTTCTTCTCTAAAAATATTCTTCTGCACTACCATTTTCTCCAAACAAAACTGTGGCCTTCCCTCTCTCTCAAACCCACATGTCTTCTCCTCCCAAATTTATTATTCATCCAAAGAAATTAATTCTTCCTATCTGCTATTGACCTGTTGAATTTTTTCAAGAGACTAAGCAACACAATAGCAACGTACATGAATAAAAATTATTATTTACAAAATTACTTAAATTTCCATGTCAATACATATGTATAGGCACAAAAATTATAAAGGATAATTGACATATACAACCAACAAATAAAAAATGAGTTCTTTCATATTAAAATGAGGCGTAAATGGAGCGCCCCTCTTGGATCTCTACTGGGATGGAGGAGAGATAATGATAAAAATACTCAAAGATAAATAAAAAGATAATGATTAAAATTAAATAAAAAAATAAAGTAAAATAGAAATAAAAAATAAAAAACAGATGATATTTTAAAAATTTAAGTTAATAAAAAAAGATAATATGAATGGTTATATTATATCTCTAATAATATATATATGTTTTTTTAAATAATAATCTTTTTGATTTTATTTTTTTTTGTATTTTTTATTTATTTTATGTTTTTTTTTTAATTTATCAAGTATTGAACCTTAGACTTTTTAGGGATAGAATTCTGATAAAATATCATTTTATAAAATTATTTTTTTTTAAATTTAAACTAATAAAAATAAATAATATGAATGTTTATATTTTTAATACGTTTTTTTAAAATTTTTTTTAGATTTGTTTAATTTTATATATAGATAGATTTTTTCCCTTTTATTACCCGACTTATTACAAGTATATTATATATTTTGGCAAATTACATCTTAGTTTCATTTTATAATACGTTTATCCTCATTTTATACACCATATCTAAAATAATCAGCGAAATTTGTGTGCCAAATTTCGTGTGTAATAAAAACTAAGAGACTATTAAGTTAAAGACAAATAATAAAACGCAGTCTATCTAATAATAACATATTTGACGTATGCAGTGGCGAAACGATAATAGTTATAATAATAATAATAATAATAATAATAATAATAATAATAATAATAATAATAATCCTAAATAGAAGTGATTATCCTTTTCTCTGGCTAGCTGTCTCTTATCGTTGTTCATTTTACCCACTTTATTCATAGTGACATGCGACATGCGAGGAATACGATGCGTCTTTCAATTATGTTAGGGCATCTTTTTCAAGCAATATAGATCGCAATAACAATAATATTATTATACACTTACGTAAGAAAAAATATATATAAAAGATAATTAAGTACATGGTTATTTTATTAAGTGCATGTTTATATATATATATTAACGCTACAGCAATATAGCATGCACCTAAAATAGTAGTTTGGCTTCATCGATATAGTTTATTTTTTATTAATAAATTTCGTATAAAATACAATACATATAACTTTTTTTTTTGGTTACAAAATGAACTCTTGAAAAAATAAATAATTTAGGTCTCTAAAAATTATTTTTATTTGACAAAATATACTTAATATAGGTAAACATATTTTAAAAAATATTTATAAATAAGATTTTGACACACCTTTTATATGTTTGCATAAAAAAAGATTTTTCATCTTTTAAATTTAATGATTTTACCCTAAATATTAATTTTTGGCATTTTTTCGGTCAAAATAAATAAACAAAAAATGGGTCTAGAGATTGAATAGTTCTCTCTCGATTTTATTTTATTTTTACATAACTTTTTAATAATTATATTATCCAAATGTTCTAAGAAAATTAGTTCAAATACATGAGCTGACACTTACAAAAAAAATGTATATTTTATTAGATTGGATAATAGTATGAATAAAACTATTTCTATCAGACCAAATTATTTCTTAACTTCACTTATTAAGAAGTGTCCTATTTGATTAGGATATTGATGAACTACTTGCTTTCCAAAATGGAGACAAATTGAGCTGGCATGAAATTAAATCCAAAAATTTTTAATTGTGAAGGGAAAAAGGGAAAAAAAAGACAAGAAGAAGTAGTAGTAGTTTGAACTGCCCAATCTGTCGACATTATTTTCTGTTTAGTATTATGAATCTGCCAAAGTCTTGCTCTCTAGTACTCTTTAGTGTGATCTTTCAATAATCCATTATGTTTAATTAATTATATATATATATATATATATATATATATATATATATATAATATACATTATAACTTTCATGTGTTATTTTATTAAAATATTGATTAAAAGCAGAATTTCTATCTATATATACTATATATAATGAAAATTGAAAAGAATTTTGTGTATGAATTTTTTTAAAATAATTTTTATCATATATAATTGGATTAAGAATTTTTTTCGTTCCTGAGGTCTTACGTAATTAAAATTAAAATTATTCTAAAGCTTTTTTTATTATTAAATTCATCTTCAAACTTAGAAATAATTTTCAAATGATTCTTTTAGATAAAATTATCTTTGATAAAAATAAAATAAAAAAAGCTTTATTACCATATCCAGCATTCCAGTCTTTCTTATCACTCCCACAGTCCCACCATATCTTCCAATAATTCAATCTTCCTTATCATTTCTACCGTGTCTTTTCTAACATTGCCAAAATTTCTCTTTTATTATTATTATTGGGTATATAAAAATAGTTTTAAGAGACGATTAGAACATTTTTTAAAAAAATATATTTATCTTCATACTTAATTATTATAAAATTGATGATAATATTCTCTTAAAATATAATAAAAATCAATAAATTTTCTAATTAATAATAATAATAAATTCTTAACTTTCTCCAACAAAAAAATTAAAAATACACTTTTTATTTTTTTTTGTTGCACACTTCAAACAGTGGATTAGTATTCACACACACAATGGTTGTGACTTTTTCAATGGGTTCCAACTTTAACAAATATGTCGCATCAATGTACATATTATTTCTTTTATGAAACACACTCAGAGACATCTTTTTAACAAATAATACAATGATTCAATACACAAAGTATTACCGTTGTTGTTTGTACCATGCTAAACAGTTATTAACCATTAATTACTTCATTATTATTAAAAATAATATTAATAATAATATTATAAATGTCCTTCAATTTTTCACTATTTATAAAATTTAAATATCATACAAATATATACATAAAGAATGTGTCACTAAAATTAAACATTTTTTTAGTGTAAATTTTAAAGTTCTAACAAAGTAATAGGTGTCTAATCGATTAAACCTATACATCATATGCTAGTACCAAAAATCACACACATTACTTATACTCTTAAAGTTCAAGAGTCTATAATTTTAAGAACTTATATAATCTTGTACTCATCCTGATTTTATGAATATTTACGAGAATAAAACTTCTAAAATTCTCGATTAGAGTGACACCACTTCTATATTCATATAGGTGGAATCTTTTGATAAATAATATTATCATTCCATTAAGAGTTTTAACTCACCTTCTAAATTTATTATAAATAGTACTAAATCATATACCTTAGTGCTCCAATTGCTAAATAACTTGTTATTACCCATTAAACCTTGAAACTAGTGGTCTACTAGAATAAGATTGGGTTTCCATTATTTAACAACAATAGATTTTAATCCCATTTTAATTAGCAGTAGTCTCTTTGATTTTATCCTTTGACAAATTTTGTCAAAAGGTCTGATAAATTTCCTTGAGATCTTACATAAGTGATGGCAATTACACCATCATTTATTAGTTGCCTCACAAACTCATGTCTCAAACTTATATGTCTAGACTTTCCATTATAAACCTTATTATATGTTCGAGACATAGTTGATTCACTACTACAGAAAATTGAAATGGTTGTCATCTGCTGTGGCCATAGCTTTATATCATATAACAAATTTCTTAGCTATTCCGCTTCTTTACCTGCGGCTGATAAAGCTACAAACTCAGCCTCTATAGTAGAATGTATAATACATGTTTATTTTTTTTAGGCCCAATGTATAGCTCCACCACTTATGGTGAAAATTCATCTTGAAGTGAATTTGTTATCACTAAAATTTGTAATCTAACTTGCATCTAAATAACCTTTTAAAACTGTGGAATAATCATTATAATGTAATCCCAAGTCTATGATTTTTTTGAGATAATCAAGATTTCTTGTTATAACTTTCTAATATTGATTGTTAGGTTTTTTAATAAGCCTTGATAATTTACACACAACAAAAATTGATTGCATACATTAAACTTTCTATAACACTAGCATATTCTAATTGTGCTATAGGTCTTTCCATATTTTTTCTAATTTAATATTAGGATCATTGAGTGTATTGAATTCTTTAATTATTATGAGATGATCAAACTTTTTCAATATTTTTTTGATATAATGAAATTGACTTAAAGTAAAGTCAACTTCATTCTTATATACCTTTATGTATATTGTATCAACTTAATTCAAATCCTTCATCTTGAATTTAGAAGTTAGATACTCCTTTATTACTCGAATTTCTTCTAAATTTGTTCTGATGATTAACATATCATCAACATATAGACAAATGATTACTCTATAATCTTTAGTAAATTTTGAGTAAATATATTTATCCGCCTTATTATGTGAGAAGCCATTTGATAACACCATTGAATCAAACTTCTCATGCCATTGTTTAGACATTTATTTTAGGTCACACAAAAACTTAATTAATTTTCAAACTTTTTTTATTTTCGGGTAGCACATAGCCTTCCGGTTGCTCTATGTATATTTCTTCATTAAGATCTTCATTTAGAAAAGTTATCTTAACATCCATTTGATGTATATAAAACTTGTGAATGGATGCTAATACTATAAGAGTCCTAATAGAAGTCATTCTTGCCACAAGTGTGTAGGTATTAAAATAGTCTAGATCTTCTTATTGTCTAAATTTTTTGGCCACTAACCTTGCTTGAAAGATTTGTAATGAACTATCAGTATCTTTTAAATACCCACTTACATTCTATAAACTTTGATCCTAGAGGTAAATCTACCAAAAATCAAGTATTATTTGATAATGTTAAGTTTATTTTATTATTTGTTGTTTCTTTCTAAAAAGTAAAATTTCTTGAAACCATAGCCTCTTTGAACATTTGAGGATCACTTTCTGATGAGTTTGGAAAACTCTAAATTAATATTTGTGATGATTAAATATTATTAAATAATTAATTACAAAATTATTGATTTGATTTTCATTTAACATATATTAATTAATAATTTTGTGATGCAGATTTTAATTGGGCCGAAAATAAAATTCTGGTGCAAGCCCAATTCAGCCTTGGTATTAAAATGATATGATCATTGTGGCTGAAACTTTTGGGCCAAAACAAAAGAAAATTAACAAGCCCAACTGTTTTATTATTGGCTCAGACTTGAGTGTCTAAATGAGTTTGTGGCTGAAGCTAGTTATTATATTGGGCCAAGAATAAGTTTTAATGCTATAAGCCCATGGTTGGTTCTCATGCATGATCCGAAACCAATCCATCAGGAAAGCAAATGTTAACATTTGCTAAGGCCTTCAACGGATCTACTCTCTAAGCATGTGATGGAACTCAAAATTTATTAAGAGAAGTTAATGCATGGGAACTATGAGAGAGATTGTGTCATTGATTTGATTGAAAGCATCAATGCTGCACGCTAAACCACTAGGAAAGTAAAAGCAAACCCACTTCAACTAATTTGATTCATTTAATTGCTTTTCTTCTAGCTCAATCTTCTCTCTCATCTCTCTCTTTCTTCTCTTCGATTATTACACAGAAAACAATAGTGTCCATGGAAGCAAAATGGAGCTACCGAAGTGGAAGAAGAACACTCTACAGGACCATCACAATGATGGCACGAAAAAGAAAAATAAAAGTATGTAGTGGCTGAGATTTTCACCAAATATGATTAGATTTGGTGAGGTAATCTCGAGCTCTTCATGCTCAAAAAGGAAGATGAAGATTTGGCCAGCAAGGTGAGATTCTTGGAGGCATGACTTGTCTTTGATTCTGCTCAACCACCACAGGAAGTAGCTAGAGTGGCGAAGTGATGGAAGAGGCAGAGATTGAAGCAGATGAAGTCATCATCATCATGAAGCATCAAGGGCCAGAAATCCATCTTGGAGAGGAAGCCAAGGATGGAGCGCTCGGATTGATGAAGAGTGATGACTAAGGAAGGACTAGAGGTATTTGCATGTTGGTTTTTGCATGAGTTTTCTCTTATCTCTCTGTGGCTGAACCGGTTTTGTTTTGGAGGAAAAGAAGCTAAGCTCGGTTTTGTGTTTCAACTGTGAAGGCTTCACTTTTCTATAAAAGGGGTGAACAGTCATGGTTTGATTCAAGGAAAGAAACTGAGAGTGCAAGGCACAAAAGTCTCATAGCTACCTAAGCTTACAGATTTTCTTCTCCTTTAATGTATTTTGTTTAGTATTTTTCTGTTTAATTTTGTCATGTCTTGAGTCTCATGAAAAAAGGCAAACAGTGAGGTTTGTATGAAAAAGCCATAGAGCGGAAAAAGGCAGAGAGTGCAAAATTAAAAGAAAAAAGCCATAGATGTCCTTAGAGGTCCTTTGTTCATCTATGTTGTATTTCATGATTCTGTGGGAATCCCCTTGTAAGTTGGGTTAGTACTTTACAATTTGTAATCTGGATGATTATAGTGAAATTCCATCATTGTTGTGATGGAGACTGGATGTAGGCTGCATTGCACTTAGCAGCTGAACCAGAATATATCTGGGTGTAATCTTCTCTCTCTACTTCTTCATTTCTGTTTCTGTTGCACAGGAGCTAAAATAAAAAATGTCTCGTGCCAAGTGACGAGACAAAAGTAAAAAGTCTCGTGACTAGGGACGAGACAAAAATAGAAAAGTCTCCTCAAAGACCAGAAAGTGTAATCAAGCAAAAAATGGGCTAAGATTCAACCCCCCCTTCTCTTAGCCACTGAAACCATCACCTTCTATATTCATCACAATAGGAATCTTGTTTATCACAGAATTCCTAGTTCCTTCTACCAAAAAGATGATAGCTTGAGAAGAAATAAAATCTAGACCCAAGTCATTTTCTTTTTTCACTCTCAAACTCTTTCTTGGTTCAATCAATTCTTTGTCACTTAGACGTTTATTATTTTGATTATTTATTTTTTGTGAAATATTAGTATCATTTTAGATGTATTCTGTACTAAAAGTTAAATCATTGATAAATTTATTTTCGATAAATTCGATCTACCTCTCTTGCTTCAACAATTACATTAGACACTAAATCTAATATTTTATATGCTTTAAAATTTTGACCATATCCTATGAGAGTTCCTTTTATGGCTCTTGTCCCTAATTTGGTTCTCATTTGATCAGGAACTCGATAAAAGGCTAAACACCTCTACACTTTCAGATAATTCAAAGTAGTTTTTTTTTCTTTCTAAATTTCATAAGGAGAAACCTTTTCTATGTCTTGATGATATCCTATTATGGATATAATATGATGTCAATAATGCTTCATCCTATAAATTATAAGGCAATTTTACATTTAGTAACATTGAATTAACCATATTAACTAAGATATAGTTTTTTCTTTTGTTGCCATATTGTATTCTATAACCATGTCAATATGCATATTTTGTACTTTTTCTATAACCATAGCAATTAGATCAGTCTCTTCTACTAAGTTAGTCTTTGGTGCTTCCTTTTTCAAAAGTCTACATTCTTTAATGTAATGTTATTTCTTACGGCAATGATAATACTTTCTTTGTCTCTTCTTGTCTTGCTTTGAATCTTTTGAGAACTTTCTTTTTTTCTTATTGGTGTTGTCTTCACCAATATGATTCATTTTAGAACTTTGAGAAAGATACATATCACGTTTTTGAGTTTCTTCCTCTATACGTATATGTCTTAGTAATTTCTCAATTGTGAAATCTTCACCAAAATGTAAAAGTTTTTTCCTATAACCATTCTAAGATAAAAATAATTTTGAAATAATTGCTCTAACTTGTAATGATTCATAGATCACTACTTGAAGATCACGAAGTCTACTTACAAGGATTTGTAATTCATGAATGTGATCCATAACAGGCATAATATCATTCATAATAAATTTAAAATATTTCATTATAATAAACTTATTTGTTTCTTGTCATTCAGTATCGTACTTTTCTTCCAAAACTTTCAAATTTTCAATGGTAATTGAACTAACATGTAGAAATCATAGAGTTAGTCGGATAAAGTATTGAGAATATGACCTCGACATGCAAAAGTATTTTCATCACATTTCTTCTTTAATTGAACAATCTTTCTTTCTCTTTCGGTGTAGAATTTTCAGCGGTATCAGCAATTAGTGTAGTCTTTGGGTTAATCATATATGCAAGATTGAGAACCGAAAGAAGAAACATCATCTTGTCTTTCCAACGGTTGAAGTTTGTTCCATCAAAGCGATCTATCCAACTTGACAAACTTTTGATTCATGACTTTGAACGTGGTATTTTAATCTTGTGCCATCTTCAAGTAATATCTCTCTAAAATTGTTGGGTATATGAAGATGGTTTTAAGGTAGAATTGAATCGCTTTTTTTAGAGAGATATTTGTTCCTACACTTAATTACTATAGGGTTGATGACAATACTCTTTAAGAATACAATGAAACCAATAAATTTCTTAATTAACAATAATAAAAAATTCTTAACTCTCTTCAACAACAAAATTAAAAACACACTTTTTATTTTATTTTATTGCACACTTCAAGTGACATTATATATTTTATTCAAAATTATAAAATAAATAATATATTAAACAAAGATAGATTATCAAGCACTATCACAAAAAGGGAGTGCAGTTACCAAATTTTAACTTCAAACACTATACTATGATAAAAATAATTGAAAATATCTTATATTTGTCATGACACGTTATTACAGTGGCCAAAATTTGACATTTTGTCACAAACAACACTTTTCGTAAAAAAATATAATAGGTTATTAAATAATTTATAAACAAATATAGCCTATTAAATAATTCACAACAATCTAATCATATAATTACAATTAATTGCAATAGAAAAAAGAAGAAAGAAAAAGAGGTAAGAAGTCATTTGTAGTGTTAAGAATACCTGATATTATGCTGAGTCATTTCTTTTCAATCATTCAACAACTACCTAAAGTAGCAACAAGATTTCCACTCTACTTGCTCTTAGATTTCATGCGCTTTAAATGGATTAGTATTTGATGGGATAGGTTTTTATAAAATTCTAATGGTGTTTGAATATAATATTTTTTTTTAAATATTTCATTATATAAAACTAGCAATATGTTGACTTTTTGTTTAAAAAAAGGAATTTGAGAAAATTTTAACGATGAACTATCAATCAGAAAAAGTACTTTATTTATATTGTTTTCTATAAAGAAAGATTGCATTTTTAATAAAAAAATTATTTTAAAAAGATTAAAAAGTAAATTATTTAAAAAGACAATTCAAATATAGCCTTAATTTAACAAATTAAATGATGAAAGCAAGTTGCATTGGCATCGGATAATATATATGTAACTTAATTAGTGCCAAATCTATTAGAGTAATCACAAAATCTATCAGTGCTCCTATATAATAAAAATGCCTAGAATTCAATCTGTATTACTTCTAAAAAAAGAAATAACCTCAGTACAAGACAAATTAAATAAAGAAAGGAAAATTATTTATGTAAAATTATGAGATGGAAAAAAAATGAAAAGAAAAGTTTGGAGGCGAGGAAAAAGAAAAGAAAGGAGGACTTGCAATTTTTAAAAGAGCAATGCTAGGGGGCCAGCAATTTTTGTGATTGTTAGCCATCAACTAGCCATCAATGATGATTTGATGGTGTGAGATTGGTATGAGATTTCATCCAATGGCTCACCTTCCTCTGCTGGTTACATGCTGGCCAAAATTCAATAAAACTGCTGGCCCCCTAGACTTTTCCTTTTTAAAAAAGGGTGATATCTGGAGGACTTATTATTTGTTTTTATAATTTTATATTTTATTAAAATAATAGAAATAAAAAGATAAATGATAACAAATACTAATACAATAATTTATTAGAAATGAAAAGATAAATTAAATTAACATATTATAAAGTCAGTTTAATTTTGATGCACTGACAATGTAAAATATTTTACACAGTCGTGCAATCACAACCATTCTTTTGGATGACCATTCACGCAGTCAATATAAAAAAGAGTTATTTTTGCTAATGTGATGTTATGTAATTAGATACACGTATAAAATAGTTTTACACTGATAGTGCATTAAAATTAAATTCTTATAAAATTTCCTAATTTAAATTAATTTTAAAATGAAAAATTTATAAGTTTCTGAAAGATTAATAAAAACCTCAAAAACCCTCGCCATTTGAATATCTTGAATAAATTTTCTCTCTAAAATCTTTTCCTCCCTTTTAAAATCAATGTCATGAACAATATATATGTTGCTATCGTGGATATGTGAGAAATCACACAACATTAGTAAACTCGTACCTTTAAGAGAGATACATTAAACTCATACCTATAATTAAGATCATATTTGGATGAGTTTTTTTTTTTTTTAAAAAAATAGTTATTTTTTTTAAAAGATCTTATAAAAAAATAAAAATAATTTTATATTTAGATATTTTATATAAAAAATATTTTTATTTATCAATTATATTTGGGTATAATAATATAAAAGTATTTTTTATTTATTTATTATATAAAAAATATCTTTTTTTAAAGAAAAAATATCTTTTAAAAAAATATAAATTACAGCTTCTCAAAAGAAATATTTTTTATTTTTCTAGTGTTTTTAATTTTACTACTAAAAATTTATCCTAAAAAATAAAAAAAATTATCAAAATAATGACATCCAAACAAATACTAAATTTCATTATAAAATCCGATTGTTTGTGCATAACGTATTACTCATAATCAATTCTCCTCTTCTCTCAGTAGTACTATATTGTTAGCATAATCTTTGATTTTATCTTTTATTTTTCTAAATATCAGTAAAAGTAAAAATAAAAAAAACTTTATGTTTGACTTTTTTTTTTCAAAATAGTTCCCTACTTCTCTTCTTGAATTTTTCTCTGAATTCTTGGACTTCAATTCATCGAGAAAATTGATCTTAATTTGCTTTCATTCAGCAATACATTTGTTTCAATTACTTTTATCATTCAGATTAATTCTAATTGTCATTGAATAAGAAATTATTGATTCAAAAGTGTATGTGCTTTTTTTATTGTTTATTATAATAAAATAATATTTTTGTCAAGCTTATCTTTACTGCGTCACCAAACTTTTTTTTTACGGTTAAAATAGTGTCACTAATTTTAGTGTCGCCAATGGATTAGTAAAAACCCTCGCTAATTTGTAGCATGTCTCATGACTATATTTCTGCTATATTTAGTGATGGTTTAAATTTTAAAACCTTCTATCACTAAATAAATAATGTTTGTGATAATTGGACAATTTTAAATTGCCACAATTTTTTTAGCATCAGATTTTTTATTTTTAAATGCTAAACTACTACCATCTCTTTAATATTAGATTTTTCTTTTATTAATTATTACATAAATTATTTTCTTTATAAATAATAATTTCATGTATATAATTACTAGAATATCAAAGATTCTTTTCTCAAAAATAAAATTCCACAATAATACCAACATTCTATTTCAAAACATAATATATGAAACAAATTTTACATAGTCATAATCCTATAAAATTATAAATTTAAGCAACAAGTGTTGATGAATAAAAAATGTTAAGTGATGAATACTTTTTTTTTTTTTTGTAATTGTACTTTATATTTACGCTGTCACAAAATTATTTATTCAAAAATTTTAAACTAATAAAAAGAGATACATACATTATATATTTTTAACATGCTTTTCATTCTTTTTTTTGGATTTACATAAATTTTTACATAGGCGTTCTTTCTTTTTCTTTTTTTGTCTAAATTCTTTTTTTAAAGTCAACAATGATTGAATACTAAACTTTTTAATCATAAAAAATTTGATATTATGTCATAAAATTATTTTTTTAATTTAAACTAATAAAAGAATGTATATAAATAACTATACATCTTTAACATAAACCAATAATAACCAACTCTTATTTTTTTTTTACACTAAATATATTCGCCTAGCATTTTCCTATAAAAGATCGAGAAAATACGAATGCCTATTCTAAAGAATTTGTATATGAATGAATTAAGAAAGGTTTTTTTTTTCAACGAACCAAATTATAGTTTAAAAACAAGTCAATATTATCTTAGATCATCCTATTAGTAATAGGACCTATAGATAGGGTGAGAGCAGCATATATAAGGATATTAAAAAAAAAAAGGTTTGGTGTTTTCCAATCTATTATATATTTCACTTATTACAAACATGGAGGAAAAGAAAAATATTAGTAATATAAATATCCTAGTATAGAAACTCTTGGATCAAGTCATGCGGACAAAACCTTTCGAACAATTTGTTGAGACAATGTTGTCCTTTCGGTTTGTTGTATTTCTTTTTTTAAGATTCTCTCATTGGAGAATGCATAAACACACGATCATCACTAGATACGATGACAAATTTCTTATTATAGTAATAATAAAAAAAAGTTTTCAAGACCGACGTTGCCGATTGCCGATCATTTGTATACTTTATCCTATATATTGTTATAATAATCTTAAACGGAATAACATTCACGACAACTAATAATAATAAGAGAAAGTATAATCATGTCAATTAATTATAGTTTAGATAGTATAATTTTTTATTAAAAAAATTTTTTTTTGTGAAATATTAAAATGATATTTTTTTTATTTATAAAATGTATATTCTCATCTCTTATAATTTTTAAAATTTTTTTTTTAATTCATTCTAAATTTTTTGTGTTAATTAATGTTAATTTTATTCTTTTTAAAAAAAATAAATTATTTTTCATAAAAATATCTTTTAGTAAAAATTTTATTTTTTATCATTAAATTTTGCTTATCAAAATATTTTTTAATAATTTTTTTATTAGTTAAATTGTATTTTTACCAAAATATTTTTTAAAAAATTTAATAATTAAATTTATTTTTTCTAAGATACCCTTCAATAATTTTTTAATTATTAAATTATGAGTTTACCAAAATTTTTGTCAACAATTCTTTTATATTTTACTATTAATTTTTCGAAATTAATATATGTTATTTTAACATTAAATAAAAAATCTTAGTAAAATTATTTTCTAATATAAATATATATTAATTGTTATACATATTAACAATAATAAGATTTTTTATTTAATATTAAAATAATATATATTGATATTGAAAAATTAATAATAAAATATAAAAATAATTGTTAACAAAAATTTTGATAAAATCACTATTTAATAATTAAAAAATTATTGAAGGATATTTTAAAAAATAATTTAATTATTAATTTTTTTAAAAAATATTTTGGTAAAAATATAATTTAATTAATAAAAAAATAATTTATTAAAGAGTATTTTGCTAAACAAAATGTAATGACAAAAAAATATAAAATTTTTGCTGAAGGGTAATTTTAAAAAATAATTTATGGTTTTTGAAAAATGGATAAAGTTAACATTAGTTAACACAAAAAAATTTAAAATAGATTAAAGATGAGGTTTTTTAAAAGTTATAAGGGAGGGAAATATACATTTTATAAATAGAGAGAAAGAAAGTGTCATTTTAGCATCTCGTAGAAAAAGAAAGTGATATTTTCTCTTTTCTATACTATTCGAATATTTTATCTTTGATTAAAAAAAAAGAAAGTATAATTATTTGTGACAATTAATACTGAAAATTATAAATGAGCGAAAGACCTAAAATTTAACGTATTAAAACTATAATTACTTATGTATTTTTTATCAATTTAAATTTTTAAAATAAATAATATTATGATAATTAATACTTAAAGTTATACGCTTATAATAAAATTTTATTTGGATTCCAACAACAACGACAATAATAATAATAATAATAATAATAATAATAATAATATCCTCGTGAACAATGTGAAAGAAAAAAACACTTGAGCAGAATGATTAGATTAATAATGATGATGCACTAGTAAAATATAATTTAAGTTGCTTATTCTTAATATAATTGTGAGTGATTTTTTAACTGTAAAAACGGTAGTAGTGCCACGCTTTACGGCCAGATTACTACTACTACTTTTGACAAGTTAATATTTAATTAAAAAAATTGACACAATCAATATAAATCTCCTCGGTTCTTAACACATGCTAATACTGTTCATGCATTATTATTCTTTTAAAATAAAGCAAATTATTATTTCCTCGGAGACGAAATGTGTATAGTAACAGCTGAATTTTTAATTATTCTTTCAATTATCACACTTTATCTTCCGGTATTTTTTTTTTGGGGTAAGAAAACATTAAAAATGGTGTAGTGTCGTCATGTCAAACTCCATTGCAAGTGGGTTTAATTTTATATTTATGTATGTATGAATCTTATCAGAAAGTTGTCGCACTTGATTGGAAGAAAAATGTCCAGTAAGAAAGTATGTCATTTAACTTTGGATGATCATTATTACTCCTAATTATTAGTATTATCTTTTATTATAATTATTTTTAAATTTTTTTATGATAAATTTTTTTCTCGTTACGTGGAATAACGAGGATAAGGATAAAGTGAAAAAAAAAATTGTTTCGAAGAGGCTTATTTACCTATAATTATATTTGAGATATAATTATTTTATAATAAAATTTGTTAGAGATTAATTTTTTTAACGCGTCTATTAAAAATTTAATTAAGAGCGAGAAGGACTCAATTTGTCTAACATAAATAATTATTAAAGGTTTTAAAATAATAATTATCAAAATGCCTTATTTAAAATTTATTAGTGACTAATTTGAATGTTTATTTTAAAAGAACCAATATGTTAAAAAAAGTGAGACAAATTTTTGTTCAAATTTACGTGAAAAATTGTAAATGTGGTGATTATTTTAACCTGAATTTATGCACTTAGATTTAATGTTTAAAATGAGTTCATTTGAGGGAGGAAAAATAAATAAAAATCTCACAGAATGGTGACAAAGCAATGCAATGAAATAATTAATTATAATGCAAGAAACTTGTGATTAATTCTTCTTTAGCATGAATATTTCAAATCGCATACTATTTTCAGCATATTCCATATATATAATTAATTAATACTGCCCCAAAGCACTTTGTCAAGAAATATTATTATATTTTTTTTTTTATGTAAGTGCATGAAAATTATTTGTTAACGTTTGAGCACTTTCTTGCTTTGCGTTTGTCTTACTCTTAAATCGCAACCCTACTTGCCACTTGCCTCTTTAATTTCATTAATTAATCTTCTTTGTCATAGAAACACGAAAAGCACACTAATTTATTGTTAAAATAAGTTTATAAGTTTATTTATGTGAGGGAGGTGCATTTGTAATGTCATCAGACAGCGATATGCCGATAATATGAATCCAAATCATTGCAAAGTTTTATTGTTGCCTTGGATAAATTTATTTTTCAAAACATATCAACCATACCGGATAATATGAAGAAGTTCTTCCACTTTAATAATTAGAGAAATATAATAAATAGTAAATATTATAATAGAATTACTTAGTTTTAAGTATGTTGTTTAACCAGGTAGATTTTGAATTGTGTGATGCTATATTGATAGTTTTTTTATGGTAATATCGAAAAAGAGGCACTGATTTATCAAGATATAGGTAAGACTATATGTTATATAGTATTTTTGGATGTAATTCTAATTTCTGTTAAACTTTTTTCTTCTATTTTTTAATGGTCGAAAACTCTAGTAACAATTAAAAAAAAAGTTTTACTATTATCAATAAATGTTCATGTGAATCAAACGGTAGTGGATATTCTAATAAAAATATCTTTTATACAAAAATAATATTATAAACTATTTATATCGTTATTAAATATATATGACTAAATCATCTAATAAATTATAATATCATTTTTTATAAAGATATTTTCATATACAAACACTACTAGAAATACAGATTAGCATAATAAAGATATTATGTGACGGATTTTATCCTATAGATACAGACGGAATTTTAAAGGGATTTTTTGTCGGAAAACAAAAAAATGGATTAGCATAAATTACAGATAGAAAAGAGAATTCGTCGATAATTCTGTCGGAAAAATTAATTTTTTTCGTAGAAAATGGTTATAGATGAAAAATTCGTCTGTAATTAAATAGGTAAAACGCTGCGTTTTATTAAATTATTACAGACGAAAAATTCGTATGTAATTTAAATTTTCTGTCGGAAAATATTAATGTAAACCTAACCTATCCCTTCTCTCTCCCCGTGGCAGCCCCCATTCAAACTGTGTTTCGTGCTCCATTCACAAATCAAACACAAGCTTCTTCCTCTCTCCCAGGCACGAGCTACTTCTACTCTCCGTGACTGCTACTTCTGCTTCTTCTGCCGCGGCCGTTGCCGTTGCCGCCGCCGCCACCGCTTGCATCACACAATCTCTCTCTGTCATCCCTTGCGTCCTATGAGATCCCTTCGTCGCCGCTCTCGTCGCGTCTACTCCCATCGTCGGAGAGCTCTCTCTGCCGCTGCTCTCATCGCATCTGCTCCCTCTGGCGCCTCTTCCATCTAATCTCATCTTGCTTTCTCAGTTCTTCTCGTAACCATCTCAAATTTCAGGTATATATACCCTAATTTTGTGATTCTGTTCTTCGTGATAAACCTTAGGGCTCAATTTTTCTATGTCAGTTTTAGGTTTATCATACTCTACTTTTGTGCTTCGTTCGAATCTGCGGGTTTACTCTGATTTTGATGATTTTTTTCTGCAATCGAAGGTTTTCGTTTGAATCATTTGCTTGGACGAACATTGAATATGTTCTGTTCTGCTCTGTTCAAGTAGCTTACGGCTTGTGAATTCATGTATTCTATATTTCTATTTGACCTTGTTCGCTAACTTCGTGTTCATTTTCGCTGAATATGTCCTTTTCAATTTTGTATGATGGATGATTAAATATATTAACATAATTATAACTTTGATTTTATTAGCACTAAATTCGATTGGCTTCGCAGTGAAAGCTGCCTGTGATATCTAGTGATTGTGTTTAATATTTGACTTTTTTACTATGCTCTTCTTAAAAGGGAAACTAGGGTTCTTTCTTTTTGTTCTTTCATCAATTGCATGAATCTGGTCATATATAGTAATGCTTTCTTGCTAATCAAAATAGTAATTTTTGCTAATTTTGGAATTTGATATTGCTGACCTTTGTTATTAGAAGGATTGCCACTACTTGTCCTTTTCAGGAAAAAATTGAGTAGTCATGCGAATATTATCTGAAAGTTTTAATGAAAAAATTGAGTAGTCATGCCACTACTTGTCTTTTGTCTTCTCCTCACGTATTCTATGCTTAGGGGAAGAATTCATAGTGTTCTATATAGATATCAAGCATTCTTTCTCTCATCAACTAACATAATGATAAGTTGTTGGTTTGTTTCTTGCAAGATAAGCAATTGTAGCTTCTTTACAAAATCATCTGGTATAATTTTGTACTTATATGTTTAAATTCTTAGAAAAGTAGGTGGACTGCAACAATTATTGTTGTAATCTAAAGTTTGTTTCAACTTTTTTACTGTTATTTTTAAAGTTATTCATTCACATTAGAAAAACTACTTGTAATCTAAAGTTTTGTGTTAATATGGAGTGATATTTATAGCAAAGCTACATCTTTCCATTTCTTTAATACATTAATAGCTGTGATGTACTTTTACCTTTTAAGAATATCATCCTTCTTAAATTTGTCTATGACTCTATGCACATTATACATGTATAGGGCAATTTTGCAGTGTTCTTATTATTATTCTTTTTTACATGCAGAATTTTTATATGATTGGAAGAGACAAAAGCAGAACCTCATGTAGGGTCTTGAAGATTGACAGATTGGATCCAACGGAACTAAACATCACTGAAGATTTGACAGTGTACTCAGAAATTGAGTGTTGTGACCTTCTAATGCGCATACACGAAGGAAACAAGTCAACAGGGGGACTGAAGTTTGTTACAACTTGTTATGGAATCATTGGTAATTGAATCTTCTATCATCTTCTTCATATGAACAAAATTGTTATTATGGTATTGTTTCCCAAAAACTGGCTATAATAATTAAGGTTCCGTCATCTTATTATATTTTTTTATCTAGGATTTGTCAAATTTCTTGAGCCATACTACATGCTTCTCATAACAAAGCGAAGGAAAATTGGCACAATATAATAATCCATCTTATTAATGGGCTTTACTTTTCTTCTCTTGTGACTTAGATACAAGAAGCTTCTGTGCAGTGTAGATCTTACGAAGGACTTCTTTTTCAGCTACTCATACAATGTCATGTTTAGTCTTCAAAGGAACTTAACCGATCATAATACAACAGGACAGTCACTTTACGAAATACTGTTTGTTTGGAATGAGTTTTTGACTCGTGGAGTCAGGAATAATCTCCAGAATGCTTCCTGGACAGTTTCCTTAGTTTATGGCTTTTTTAAATAGGTACATAACAGACTCCCCTTTTGGCTAATGGATATGTTTAGTTTTTATCTTCTATATATTAATTTCGTTGTACTTTATCAGCAATATTAATTTCATTTGAAATGTCTAGTTTTTACCATATGTAACTTTGTATATGCTATTGCTTGCATTTTATGTGATAGAGTTAATGCTGCAATCATTAAACCATGGATTAGTAGTATTCACACAAAATGATAATTTAATGTAGGCAATATTTTTTATCGCTGTATTGGTGTCATCAAGCCTCTCCTATAAGTGCTAGAAAGAAATGCTAGAAATATCTATTCCTCATAAAAGGTTATGCATTTTCTTGTTGACAGTTGTTCATTTATGGCATGCTGTGTAAGTCAAACTTTCTATTTCTGGAAGGGATTTTCACTTAACTATCATTGCTAGGCGCTCGCGGCACTATGCTGGGACAAGGTTTGTACTTTTCCAATCCTTTATATGAGTTTGTCACATGATAAAGCTACATTCTGTTTCAATTCTTTACACTTGCAGTCCTTGAAGATATACATCTGCTTTTGTTTACATTTTAATTTTTCTAATTGAGGTTTTTTTACTGGTTTCTGCCAAGTACTTCAATCCATGAAATTCATGTAAACGGGTGATTTATCACCCAGAAACTTTGTATTTTTCTGTAAATTTTGGCATTTTTATCTTACTTATTTCTTGACATATTCCTTGCTTGCTGTATCTTGTGATGCAGATATCTGAAACGAGGAGTGAATGAAAAGGGAAGAGTAGCTAATGATGTTGAGACAGAGCAGATAGTCTTTGCAGATGCTCGTGATGGAAGTTCGATGAAAATAAGTTCCGTGGTGCAGATCCGGGGTTCAATTCCTCTGTTCTGGTCTCAAGAAGCCTCTCTATTGAACATAAAACCTGACATTATATGTATGATGTGGAAGCAACTATTCTCTGCTTGTTATGTAATTTTTTCTAAGAGCTTTTTTGCTTTTTTTTTTTTCTTTTTCTAGTATCAAAGAAGGACAACACCTTTGAAGCCACAAGGCTTCATTTTGAAAATCTTGTTAAGAGATATGGAAATCCAATTATCATATTGAACTTGATTAAGGTAGGCAGCTTCCCATTTCTAATGAACAGTTAGGAATATTGAATTTCTCGGTTGTGTCTAACCTCTAAACTAGAATGTTTTCTTATTTTCATTTTTTTTTGTTCAAGACACATGAGAAGAAGCGACAAGAAACTATTCTGCGAGCCGAGTTTGCTAATGCTATTAGGTCTATCAACAAAAATATGAAAGGGAAAAATCGACTGAGGTTCCTCCATTGGGATTTGCATCGACACTCAAGACGGTAACTTGCTCTTCCTTCCAACCGTTTCAATTTTTTATTCTTGGGTGTTATTTTGACTTTATTGGATCAATTACTTCAGCAGCAAAGCTACTAATGTGTTGACCCAACTGGGGAAAGTGGTTGCTTATGCGTTGAAGCTGACTGGCGTCTTCTACTGTTCCCTGACACCAAACTTGACACCAGAGGGACTGTTCCAATATTCCTTCACTGGGTATGTTCTATAGCAGCACTTTGGATGCTGTTTGCTGATGTATTTTCCTATTGAATTACTTTTTATATATTTTGATGATTTATTAGATGATCTTTGTATTAAGCAATAACCAGGAATTATATTGCATAGACTGCTCGGATTTTTTGAACAATAACCAGGATGCTTCAATGGATGAATGGCTCGAGGTCTGTATGAATGCCGTATATAACAATATTGGATTCCATGTCTCCTGCAGCATTTTTAATGCATGCTCTAGGAAAATTTATAGCTAACTTTTTTTTTTCATTTATAACATTTTCTAGAAATTACATAAAAAATCAGAAATCAGTTGCTGTGAGTGTTCCTGTAGAGCAAATTAAATGTGCTTCAAGAGCATGCAAGCATCTCTCTCTCTCTCTCTCTCTCTCTCTCTCTCTCTCTCTCTCTCTCTCTCTCTCTCTCTCTCTCTCTCTCTCTCTCTCTCTCTCTCTCTCTCTCTCTCTTGCAGTTCTGTTTTAAAGTTGTGTTTTTGTTATCCTCCTTCACTTTTTCTTAATCCTATAAAACATTGCTAGGCTTCTGAAATCTGTCCATGTCCTGTTTTTTGACACCAGGGAACTGCATATGCTCAGTCCAATGCAAACAAATCAAAGAAAAAGAAGTAGATGAACAAATACTTTCAAGTTTCAGCCATACAAGAGTCTGCCATGGAGTGAAGAATCATGTAACTCAGATTAGATTGGAGAGTTTAAACTTTAAAGAGAGCATGAGAAAATAGTTTTAAAATTTAGGCTGAAAGTCCTGCCCTTCTTTGTTGTAGTTTAAAAGAAATTTTAGGGTATCTTTTTATTGAGACAGTGAGATATTGAATAATGGTGTTAAAAAATAACATCCAATTTTATAGGTATCATGTAATGAATATTATGTTTATCTATGTGATTTTTGGCTTTCTTTTTTTCAATTTACAGTGTGTTTTATGGAATAAATTTAGAAAACAAATCTAAATTATTTATTTTGTAATGGAAAAATTAAAAAAAATTATATTTTACCTTACTGACGGATTTACAGACGAATTTTCTATCTGTATTCAGAGTGTGGGATGATTTTTCAAGGTTTAAATTACAGACGAAAAATCTGTCAAAAAATGTATTGCCAATTACCGACGAAAAATCTGTCAGAAAATCTGTCTGTAATTACAGACGAAAAATCCGTCTGTAATTACAGACAGAAAATCCGTCGAAAAGTTCATCGTCTCAGGGAAATGGATGGAGAATTTACAGAGGAAAAATCCGTCGGTAACTAGTAAAAATCCATCTGTAATTTTTTGACAGAAAAAAATCCGTCGGTAAATAATTTCCAACGGAACTTTTACAGAGGGACAAAATCCGTCGGTAACCAAAAATCCGTCTGTAATAAAGACTAAATTCATCTGTAAATCTGTCTGTATTAATCCATTTTCTAGTTGTAAAATAACTACCTATTATAAAATATGTCTCTCTGTTTTTTTAATCTTTTTCTTCTTCTTCTTTTTACGATGTAGTTGATCATTATTTCTTTTAAGATAATCATATTTTTGGGTTTGTTAGTTGTGTTCTTTTAGGGGAGTGATTGTTATCAAACCAATCTCTTTCATCAATCCATATCAATAACAAAAACATCTCAATTTAATCCTATTGAATTTAGAGAACTAAACTATGATTAAGATGATTACTAAACATTATTTGATTAATATCAAATTGTTTGTGTAATGTATTTTGCTTAGTGTGCAGAATTTAAATAAATTGAAACTGGTCTAAGAAACAATAACTCAAGCCATATAGAACCAGCCCACGCACACATTCTGACCCAATATCAAGTTCAACTTAAACAAACCATTCATTTCAAACAATCTTGATCCAAAGGTTGAATGGCTGAAACCATGAGAAAGAAAGAAAACACATTCGCCCAAGAACAAATGTAAGCCAAATTCGGTGGTCACACCCAAATCCATTCACTCAACTAAGTCTCTAACCAAGAAATTCAAACTTCATTTCATTTGAACACACTTCACCCACCAAACTAAAACTCTCTCTTGTCTCTCCTCTCTTTCTTTCACATCACATCACTCTGAAACAAAAAGAAAAAATGGAAAAATTCTGAAGTTAGGACAAAGCAAGGTTCAGAAAGCAAATTTTTGATTTCATGAAAGGAGAGAAGGTAAAAGGGGCTATAGCAAAAAGGGAAAATCTCATCAGTAAAGAAAAGCACAAAAAGTTAATTTTTTTTATTTGTGCTTCATCAAGGAACGGTGAAGAAATCAACTCTAAACAAACACCAAATTGAAAAATGAAGAAAGTGAAGTCAATAGTGTTCTGCTGCTTATCAACGATCAAAAATCATACTTGGAGCCAAAACAAGAATGCACGACTCATATTCAAGAAGCAAGATGAAAAAGGTTAAAAGAGAAGATAGAATGTATAGTTGCATGTCACTGCTTTTGTCCCCTCTCTCTCTCTCTCTCCTCTGAACGCCGTTGTTGATTTTGATCTTAGGAGAAGAAAAATCAACATGTGCTGAAGTAAGATTTCAAACCTAGGAAGCTTCACTCTTCTATAATAAAGGTGAACGGCCAAGGATTAGAGCAAGGAGTTAGAGCACAATATTTGGGTTCTCATAACTCTTTGAGTTGTTTATTCTTCCCTTTCATGGTTTTCATTATGTCTTTTTTTCTCAGTTTAGTCTTTCTAAGTTTTAATGGAAAAAGACAAATTGGTGAAGTTTGTAAGTAAAAGCCATTGAGTGGTAAAAGACAGAGAGTTAAACTTGGAGAAAAAGTCATAGTTATCTCAGAAATTCTTTGTAAATTTTTCTGTTTTGTTGTCATGATCCTGAGAGAATTTCCTTGCAAGTTGGGTTAGTACTTTGCGGTTGAAAAGCTAGGGTGAATTCGTAGTCAAGTTCAGTTTGGGTTAGAAACTGGACTTGTCCCAGATAGGATTGGGTAGAATCCTAGGGACAGTTGGTGATTGTAATCTGTTGAAAGATAGTGAAATTCCGTCACTGTTGTGATGGAGACTGAATATAGGCTACATTGTATTGGGTATCTGTACCAGGATACATGTGTGTGTCATTCTCTACTCTCTTATCTGTTATGCACTATAAGAGACAAAAATAAAGTATCTCCTGATTTCACTATAAAGCAACTTTTCACTATATCACATCTTGCAAGGAACTCTGTTCTAACTCCTACCGTGTCAGGAGACAAAACTAAAGTCTCTCCTGTTTTCTACTATCATAGAATGCAAGGCTAAAAGCTAAATCAAAAGGAGGCCAAGATTCAACTCCCTTTCTCTTAGCTACTGATAATCATCAAATCCAAAAAAAATATCAAGCCCAATAAACTAGTTATATTAGAGATTTCATCACATTCTCCACTTTTTCTACATTTCATCAACTTCACTTCTAAAAGAAATTCAGTTATAATGACTCACCAATTTGTCACGTGATAAATTTTTTTCGTAGATTTTATAGATTTTATTATTATTGCTAATTGTATATATATCACTTAAATAATTGGAATATCAATAAGAATACACACAAAAAATTATTTCTTCATCTATGTTTCTATTTTTAAATTTTGAATTCTGCTGGTATTTATGGTCAAAATAGTTAATCCTAATCATCAGTCATCCTCTTTCTCTTTTTCCTCCTCTACAATGCAATGAAAACACAATCTTAAAATTTATACAAATTTTACTAATTCCTACTATATACATTTTATTGAAAATTTCACTTTTGTCTTGGTCGTCACCACTGTTCTTCTAGGGAGTGATTAACTCTATAGCTATTGTCTCCAGAAATAAGTATGATTTTTTCATTGACTCTGTTTCTTAACCTCCTCTACTAAATGACCCAACCTTTTATTCTTTTTCTCCTTCCATTACTCGGAGTGTGATTTACTTTTTCACTACTTCTGTGTGGATCAGTCTCAAAAAATATTTTTCTCAGAGTGATCTTAGAATTGTTGAACTTCAAGAGGAGGTCTATGCCTTTAAACAAGGCAACCTTTTAGTTCCTGAAATATATATCACTTTAAAAATCACTTTAGGAAGAACTTAATAACTCACGACCTTTTCCACTTTGTCCATATCCAATGAAAGTTCACAAATACTAGAATTTCATCATTCGCTTTTTCAAAAGCCTCGATGATAGATTATTTGTAATTAGATCGCAAGTTCTGCTTTTGGATCCACTGCCACTAGTAAACAGAGTCTTTGCACTTGTCATACAACATGAGAGTCAGTTACAAGCCACAAATGGTCTCTTGGATGATTTGTGAACCATTACTACTGCCATTGATTCTCAGTGCAGCTCCCTTGGCCAAGGTCGTGGGTCTCCTTCCTCTACAGTAGGTCGCGGTGGTATTGCGCCCTCCAAGCAGTGATCATATTGCAGCTGTAGCGGACACACAATGGATAGTTCATTCCCGTTACCTAAGCCTCTGTTTGGTTGGTGTTCTTTGAACACAAAGACACAAATACAAATACACAAATAGACATAAACACTGATATACACAAATTTGTGTGACATTTTTGGTGATGCTACATAAGACATAGTTTTATAATTTAAATATCTATTTTATCCCAAGTATAACTACCATCACCTCCACTGTCATCATTCCTGATTTTTTCAACTACTACTAATTTTTCAACCTTCAATCAAAATCAATATCACCAATAAAATTTAATCATTAGTTCTACAATTCAAATAAAAAAATTGAAACATTAAAAGATTTAATCAATTATTTAAAAAAATTTGATGCAAAATAAAATAAAATAAAAAAAATATGAAAAAAGGCAGAAGCAAAGAAAAAGAAGGCGAGAGAGATGTGATAAGGGTTGAGAAAAATAACAAAAGCAAAGAAGAAGAAGAAGGTGATGGGGAAGGAGTTAATGTATATCTGGCAAAAAAGAGAGTAGGTGTAGATCCCGACAAAATTGCCAAGGGAGGAAGGGAACGAGAAAGGAGAAGAGTCGAGGCAATATCGTACTAGAAGCACTGGTGGAATGGCGGCAGTGACTCAGAGAGCAAAAGCGCAGAACATCAGAAACAAGTACATAGTAGTCAAATGAAAAAGAAGGTACTAGCAGGCGAACAAAAAGGCGTATACAACTTAGAAAAAAGGGGAAGACAAAGAGATAAAGGTGTAGTAGTGCGAAATTTATAACCCACAAACTAACCGACAAGTGCACCGGGTCGTACCAAGTAATACTTCAGGTGAGTGAGGGTCGATCCCACGAGGATTGATGGATTAAGCAACAATGATTGAGTGATTGGCTTAGTTAGACAAACAGAAAAAAGTGTTGAGAGTTCAAATGCATCAAACATTGAGTTCAGAAAATCAGAAAAGCAAGCAGTAAACAAGTTGTGAAGTATATGGAGAAACAGTTAAGACATCAGAGATATCTATCTTCTGGATTGACTTTTCTTACCAACTATTTTAATCATGCAAGATTCAATTCATGGCAAACTATATGTGACTAAACCCTAATTCTTTAGACCTTTTTAGTCTCCTCTAACATTCATCGATCGCCAATTCCTTGGTCACTTGATTCCAATCAGAGGATTAAATTCAATTCTAGTTTATATGCCACAAAAACCCTAATTACCCAAATATAAGAGGATTATATGTCATGTATCCCGTTAAGTCCAGATAATTAGAAGTTTAGAAAAAATTATTTTCAAATTGTTGTTCAAGTAAAGAGCTTTTCTAAGTTATACAAGAACTCAATTAGAACAAGGGTCATACTTCCGTTCCACCCAGATTCATAAGATAAAGAACGAAAACAATTCTTGAAATATAAATCAAGACATGAATTAAAATAGAAAAATAATAGTATCGATCCATACAATAGACAGAGCTCCTAACCTTAACAGTGGAGGTTTAGTTGCTCATGGTTCAGAGAGAAAACTAGGATTCTGTAAAACTATAAATTACGGAATGTGATAAGAGAAGAGATGAGCCCGAAGGGCTAATTCTTTTCCTTTTTATATCTAATCATAATTAATGAAAAATATATTTTCTAAAACTAAATAATATCTTTTCCTAATTATAAATGGAATACAAGTTTAAATCAAAATTTAATAATTGATTCATGCAAGCCTTGTATGCAAATGGGGACCACTTGGTTTAAAAGGGTTGGCGCTAAACTTGGGGAGCACACCCTAATGGGCTTCTTCATGTCTCCTTGGTTGGCGCCAAACTTGAGGTATCTCAAGTTTGGCTTCAGCCAACCCATGTGTGTTCTTCCAAGTTTTTCTTGCTGGCGCTAAACTTGAGGTATCTCAAGTTTGGCTTCAGCAAGCCAGCATGCAATTCCTCCATTCTTCATCCTTGGCGCCAAACTTGAGGTTTCTCAAGTTTGGCTTTAGCAAGCCCGTGTGCACTCCTTCAGGTTTCTTTAGTTGGTGTCAAACTTGAGGTTTCTCAAGTTTGACTTCACCAAGGTAGCAAGCAAGGAAGGCGTTGTGATGATCATGGCGCCAAACTTGGGATTTCTCAAGTTTGGTGCCACCAAGGTAGTAATTCCATATGAAAGGTGTAAACTATTATATATCGTTGGAAAGCTCTGAAAATTGGTTTTCCAATGCCGCTAAAATCACGTCAATTGGACTTTTGTAACTCAGGTTATTTCTGTTTGAGTGCAAGGAGGTCAGGGTTGACAATATCATTTACTTTCTTCCTCTTCTTCTACAGAAACTCCATCAAATCCATCCGAATGCTATCTGGAATAAACAGAATTACACACAACTCAAAGTAACATTTATAGTGGCTAAAAGATATTTAAATCTTGATTAAACTTAACAATTTGAATACAAATTCACTAGAAAAAGATAGAAAATATGCTCATATATTATGTAGTGATGGCAAAGAAAGAAAGGAGGAGAAAAGATAAACTAAGTTCTTAGAAGAGTGTGAGTTTAGGTTATGAAAGATAAAAATAAAAATAAAAAAAGATAATAAAAATAAAAATATAAAAAAATTTATGTCTATATCTAAAATTAGTGTCTCATTTAAGAGGAGAAATATTAAATATATATATTTTATGTATATTTATATACCATTGTGTTAATAAAAATTTGTGTCTCATAAACAAACAGTAAATGTGTAATACTGTGTTTATGTCTCTAATAGATATAAACACTAAACTAAACAAACACTATGTAGGAGTCACAGTTCCATGAACGCACCTCTGCATCTGCCTCTGCGAATTCCACCACCTTTGCACTGCTAGTTCTAATTGTGCTCCAATAGTGCCAGATCATTCTTTTTCACATGTCCTAGTATATGGAGAAAGGGTAGTCCAGCATCATGCTTTAAATTATAATTTTTTTATTTTACCAACAAAATATTTGTCATTAGGCAAAAGGGACATAATTTTTTACAAACAAATGTAATTTTTTTTAAATATAATTTCCAAGAGCATATCTACTATAAGGGTTATACCAATTACAAGAACTATATTTACCGAAAATGTTAAGTCCGTATATTAAGAGTGGAGTAGATGACACTGGTAATCAAAACTAATCATTACATTGTTAGTATCAAATTTAAAGTCTGTAAAACACACTCTAATTTCATCGGAAATAAATATAGGCACAAAGATAAATACATTTTCTCTTTATTATTGGCTTGAAAACGAAATAAGCCAAACACTATTTTTTATTATTATATATTATGAGAGAGGAAGAGATTGTTTGGAAATCACACAATATTAGGTATTGAGAAAATGAACTTAAGAAGTTCGTTTCAATTTGTCCTAATTAAAAAAAAAAACACTTAAGCTGTTAAGTATTTTGATAAGGATTAATGTAGATGTCTATTCTCAAAAGAGAATAAATTTTATGAAATTTGAAAAAGTGACTTTTTATACGTAAATAAATAGGAGGTTAAAGTCTCAGGTAATTCACATATCAATTATAACAATTTTCTTTCTCATTTTCTTATTATTTATACAATTCTCTCTCTTTCTTTATTTTACAAGTATTTTAAATATTCTTTTCTTTCACTCTTTATATATAATATTAGTAAATATATTAATCTTCTCTATTATATTGAGATAGTAATTATGGTGAATATTGTTATCTAATTATACTTTCTTATTTTATATTTATTACATCTTCCTTATTTATTTATTTATTTTATAACACGTTATTAGTACGAGACTCTCACCAAATTTTAGGAAGACTTAAGTAACAAATTTTCATTTTGTCGAAACTCTCTCATCTTGAATTTAATGCTCTTGATATATCTGGAAACAACTATTTATTATGGATATTAGATGTTGAAATCCATCTTGATTCAATAGATCTTGGAGATACCATAAGGCTGAAAATAATGCATCCCACAAGGATAAATTCAAGGCCATGATCTTCCTTCGTCGTCATCTTAACGAAGGATTGAAAAATGAAGATCTCACATTAAAAGATCCTATAAATCTGTGGAAAGACTTTGAAGAAAGGTACAATCATTAAAAGACGGTGATACTTCCTCAAGTCCGATATGAATGGATGCACTTGTGTTTACAGGATTTTAAATCCATAAATAAATATAATTCAATAATGTTTCGAATTACCTCACGAATGAAATTATGTGGGAAAAAGATAACTGATAATTATATGTTAAAGAAAACTTTCTCAACCTTCCATGCCTCGAATGTGCTCCTGCAGCAGCAGCATCGAGAAAAAGGATTTTAAAAATATTCTAAGTTAATTTCTTGCCTTCTTGTTGCTGAACACAACAATGAGTTACTTTTAAAAAATTATTAAGCGCGCCCAGCTAGTGCCGCCCCATTTCCTAAAGCAAATGCGGCAAATCATAACCACAGAAGAGGTAAATGACAAGGTTTTAGTAACAAAAAAATTTATGGAAGGAAAAGAAATTATTTTCACAAGAAAGGATCTCACCAAAAGTTGGATAAAGAAAGAAATACTGGACAAAATAAATCAACAGAGGATAAGTATTTTTGTTGTGGTGGAAAGGGTCATTCGTCGCGTACCTGTCGTACCTCAAGGCACCTAGTCGATCTTTATCAAGCATCTTTGAAAAAGGACGATAAAGGAAAGGAGTCAAATTTCATTTCAAATGATGCTGAAAATTTCACCACTCATTATGATGTATCTAATTTTTTTGAGAATCCTGAAAGAAATATTGGTCATTTGATCAATGATGGAATAGTTTAATATGTGAATATTCATATAAATAAATAATGTAAGAAACTTATTGTTAAGTTTTATTTTCTATGCATATGAATTTCAAGTATGGTGTATAATAAAATATTTATGAATTTCAAAAATTACTGAATGTGCCAAGATAATAGTAATAAAATTTTCAATCAAGAAATATAATTTTATAGCGCAAATATTTTTACTCATTTTATTATTATTTATCTTTGAAGAAAATGGCAAGGACATATGGTGAAGATGTTTGCCTTGTGGATAGTGCAAGTTTGCGTACTATTCTCAAAAGTAATATATATTTTACCCATCTTGTGCCAAAAGAAGAATATGTTAATACTATTATTGGCTCAAGCAATATGATAAAAGGTTTTGGAAGAGCTATAATTTTGTTTCTTGGAGGAACAAAATTCATAATAAATAATGGACTATTGTCTACTAAGTCTCTAAGGAACTTATTGAGTTTCAAAGATATTCGCCGAAATGGATATTATATTGAAACAATGAATGAGGGAAATCATGAGTACTTATGTATCACAACTCATTATTTAAATAAAAAGGTTATATTAAAAAAGTTACCCTCACTCTCATATGGGTTATATTATATCAAGATTAGTGCAATTGAATCACATGCCATTGTAAAACAGAAGTTGACTAGTCCAAATGAATTCATAACTTGGCATCATCGATTGGTCATCCGGGAACAACCATGATGCGGATAATTATTGAAAACTCTCATGGACATTCACTAAAGAACCAGAAGATTCTTAAATCTAGTGAATTTTGTTGTGCTGCATGTTCTCAAGGAAAGCTAATTTTAAGGCCATCACCAATAAAGATTGGATTTGAGTCTCCTGAATTCCTAGAAAGGATTCAAGGTGATACATGTGGATCTATTCATCCACCATGTGGATCTTTTAGACATTTTGTGGTCCTAATAAACGCATCTTTGAGATGGTCACATGTGTGCTTATTGTCTTCTCGCAACCTGGTGTTTGCGAGATTACTTTCTCAAATTATTCGATTAAAAGCATAGTTTCCAGAAAATCCAATCAAAGTAATTCGTCTTGATAATGCTGGTAAATTTACTTCCCAAACCTTTGATGCTTATTGTATGGCTAACGGAATAAGTGTTGAACATCCAATAGCTCATGTTCACACACAAAATGGGTTAGCAGAATCACTTATTAAACGCCTCCAATTAATTGCTAGACCCTTACTTATGAGAACAAATCTCCCAACCTTGGCTTAGGAGCATGCTATTTTACATTGCGCAGCACTTATTCGTTTGAGGCCAACGAGTTACCATTAGTTCTCTCCTATGCAATTAGCTTTTGACCAGCGGCCAAATATTTCCCATTTAAGAATATTCGGGTGTGCGATATATGTTCTTATTGCACCACCTTCTCGCACCAAAATGGGACCCCAAAGAAAATTAGGGATATATGTTGGATATGATTCTCCCTCTATAGTGAGGTATCTTGAGATACAAACTGGAGATGTATTTAAAACTCGATTTGCTTATTGTCATTTTGATGAATCAAAATTTTCAACATTAATAGGAGAGAATAAGCTTCCTGGAAAGAAACTTAATTACAATGAATCATTCTTGATGCATTTAGATCCTCGATTAGAGCATTGTGAACTAGAAGTTCAAAAGATTATACATTTGCAAAGAATAGCAAATGAATTGCCTGATTCATTTTCTGATAAAAAAGTATAACCAAATCTTATATACCAGCAAAAAATGCCCAATTCAAATTGATGTTCCAGTTGGACAAGTGGCCACGGAAACAAATTCACGCCAGAAGCGAGTAGACCTGTCGGTTCCAAAGACAAATCCTCGAAAAAGAAAAGAGGTAAATACTATTCCTGTTGAAAAAGACATAGTAAAGACACTTGTAGTTATCCAAAATTCTAATATAGTTTTAACGCTAGAAGACCTTTAGGTTCCTGAAAGTTGTGAAAATGACGAGATCTCAATAAATTATGTCTTTATAGGAGAAAAATAGGACCGAAATAAGACAATTGTTAATGAAATATTTGCATAGAATGTGACATTAAATATCATGTATGAAAGTAAGGATCTTGAGCCAAGAACAATCGAAGAATCTCGACAAAGAAATGATTAGCCAAAATGGGAAGAAGTTATGAAAACTGAGTTAGACTCACTTGCAAAACGTGAAGTCTTTGGACCTATAGTCCGTACATCAGAAGATGTAAAACCTGTTGGATACAGATGGGTATTTGTGAGAAAACGAAATGAGAAAAATGAAGTTGTATACTACAAAGCTCGACTTGTGGCACAATATTTTTCACAAAGGCCCGGTATAGATTATGAAGAAACATATTCCCCTGTAGTGTATGCAATAACATTGCGTTATTTGGTCAGTTTATCCGCATATCATAAACTACATAAGCATTTAATGGATGTGGTAACAGTCTACTTATACGGATTATTAGATCGTGATATCTATATGAAAGTTCTTGAAGGATTAAATATATCTAAACCATCTAATGAATATTCGCAAGGGTTATACTTAGTCAAATTGCAAAGATCTTTATATGGTCTAAAGCAATTTGGACGAATGTGATATAATCGTCTGATTGAGTATCTGACTAAAAACAGATTTAAGAATGATGATATCTGCCCATGTGTTTTCATAAAGAAATATGCATCTGAATTCATTATAATTGTTGTGTACGTTGATGATTTAAATATCATAGAACTCCTGAAAAGATTCTAATAATTATAAAAACTTTAAAAAAAGAGTTTGAGATGAAAGATCTTGAAAAGACTAAATTGTGTCTCGTCCTGCAGATCGAGCATACGAAAAATGGGATATTTATTCATCAAGCAACATACACAGAAAAGATTTTGAAGATATTTTATATGGATAAGTCACATCCATTAAGTACCCCAATGATCATAAGGTCTTTGGATGTGAAAAAGGATCAATTCCGTCCTAAGAAAGAAAATGAAGATATCCTTGACCCTGAAGTACCATATCTTAATGTAATTGAAACGCAAGTGTATCTTGCTAATAATACACGATCTGATATATCATTTGCTGTGAATTTACTAGCAAGGTATAGTTCCTCTCCAACCAGAAGACATTGGAATGGAATCAAACAAATCTTTCGATATCTTCATGCAACGGTTGATATGTGATTGTTTTATCCTTATGGATCTAAGTCACAACTAGTTGAGTATGTAGATGTAGGATACTTGTCTGATCCACATAAAGCTAAGGGAGATCTCAAACAGGATACCTGTTCACATATGGTGGTACAGCTATATCATGGAGGTCCACAAAATAGAAAATTACAGCAATATCCTCTAATCATGCTGAAATACTAGCGATACATGAAGCAAGTCGCGAGTGTTTTTGGCTCATGAGTCGGATCCAATATATTTTGTATCATGTGGACTAATTGATCATAAGATAGCTCCAGCTATCTTGTTTGAAGATAATGCAGTATGCATTGCTCAACTTAAGGGTGGATACATCAAAGGTGACAGAACAAAGCATATTTCTCCCAAATTCTTCTTCACTCATGATCTTCAAAATCAATGGACAATTGATATCCAACAGATCCGCTCAAGTGATAATCTGGCAAATTTATTTACAATGTCACTCCCAAAATCCTCCTTTGAAAAATTGGTACATCATATTGGGATGCGCTGATTTCGAGATGTTAAATGATGTTTACAAGACGGGGAGACTGTACCCTTTTTTCATTGGTATGGTTTTTTTCGTTGGATTTTTCCTGACAAGATTTTTAACAAGGCAGTCCCCATCACAAAGGATATTGTACTCTTTTTTCTTCACTAAAGTTTTTCCTAATAGATTTTTCTTTAGTAAGATTTTAATGAGGCATATTCCTAAATGGACATCCAAGGATGAGTGTTGTGATAAGGATCAACGTGGATGTCTATTCTCAAGAGAGAATGAACTTTATGAAGTTTGAAAAAGTGACTTCTTGTACATATATAAATAGGAGGCTAAAGTCTCATGCAATTCACACATCAATAATAACAATCTTCTCTCTCTTTTATTACTGATACAATTCTCTCTCGCCTTTTTTATTTATATATGCATGGAAAAATATTATTTTCCATAATGCGCATGCCTCAAAAGTGTTCCTAAAATGCGCATGGCTATTTTATGCCAAGCATTCACAAAATGGAATTAGCCTTTATTTTAAGGGAGGTGCACACGAAATGGGTGAAGAGAACTGTGCGCATCAGAGAATCCATTCCAAAGGAGGCAGGCAGAAAATGAAGCAACTTATGTATATTAGCCACGAAATGGAGCAATCCGTGACTGACACACGCGAAATGGGGACTTAATGGAGTTGAACACGAAATGGACCACTCCTGAACTTCAATGGAGGTGAACACGAAATGGCCACTCATATATGAGGGATGGGTCATACATTATTCAGCTACGTGCATAACTCATTCTACAGTTAATGTTCAATCTTAAATAAATTGAATTTCTTACTCTGTATATGCAATAAAATGTGATGATGATTATAAAATTAAAATTTTTCAACATTACACCAATTTGATGGCTTTATTACGAGTATCCGTATTATTATATTGTACATTCTCATAATTTGATGAGCTTTATTACGATTATCCCTATTATTATATTGCACATTCTCATGCTCTTAATGGATAACATTATAAAATATTATATAAATTTAATTTTGGATCATTTATATAAATAAAATAATGAAGCTCAAAATTATACATATACTTCTATATATTGAAATCGAATCAACTTAATTCGATTTATACAATATATGATTTTAAAAGTAACTAAAATATTATATCAATTAAATTATTATTTAATTTGTAAAATTAAATGTAGAACAAACATTTTGATGATATTATACATTACTTCTAACTATGAAAAATTTAAATTTTAATTCATATGTCACTTTGAAGAGTTATACTTTATATTAAATTTTTCAACATCAAAAATCTCATTTATGACTCTTTAGATGCTAATGAGTCAAGGAATAATTTTTAATAAATTTTTAAAAATTATTTATTGTTTTATTTTGAATTTATAAATTCGTAAAAATGTAAATTTTTAGAATTTGAACTAAAATACAAAATTTGAATTTATATTTTTATTTGTTTTGATATTTTATTTGAATCTAAATTCGAGTATTTTTATTAATATTTATATTTTAAAGTTAATGAAGAATAAATCATTTATACAAGTAGTAAATCATTTCGTGTTTTGCTCCACTGAAGTCCCCATTTCGCGTGTGTCAGTCACGGATTGCTTTATTTCGTGGCTGATATACATGAATTGCTCTATTTTGTGTCTGCCTCCTTTATAATGGGTTCTCTGATGCACACAATACTTCTCACTCATTCGTGTGCACCTTCCTTAAAATGAAAATTAATTCTATTTCGCAAATACTTGGCATGAAATGACCATATGCATTTCAGAAACACTTTTAAAGTATGCGCATTATAAAAAATAATATTTTTTTCATGCGTATATAAATAAAATAGTCTCAAATATCCTTCGAATTGATACACATGGATTGATTATAAACCAATAAACATTACTTGGAATAATGAAGATACATATAATAGGCATAACGAACGAGGTCATGATATTTCATTAAAGGAAATGATCGTTTCTTCAATTTAAAAAAAAAGGAGAGAAAAACGCTATGAAAAGGTCTGAGAAAAATTCTAATTGTCATAACTGTAGTCTGGATATATAAAGTAATTTAAATATAGGAGTGTTCTTACAACTTGCAAGTATCATATCTAACATTCTTGCAACTAATTACAAGTTGACGATTTCTTGTTTCACGGCTACACAAAGTTAATTAAAGTTTTACGAGGATAATTTGGTCAAGATAATCTAACTAACTATTTAGTATTATGATATGATTCCAAAGATTTGTGACCTTACCTTAAAAAATAGATACTAGCAAAACACGAGGAGTCGAGTTCGATTATATCCCAAGCAAGATTCACATTCATTGATGCAATCAATCAATTAAGTAAAACAGAGCATTAGCACTGATCACGACCCACGTGCCACTTTTCTATTTCTCCTATCCATGCCTCCATTGCAAAAATCGCTTTCGCATCACGTGCTTGTGGTGCCCAATAGTAGTGACTCCAATTTACTATATTATTATTATTTTAATATTTTCTCTTACCTATGTATGATTTGGAGTTTGGACCCACATCCATTCTCTATTCTCTATATTAGTCTATTCTTTATTCCCCCACCAAATTTTCTAATAAAAACACAAACTATTTCCCACTCTCACTCACTCACCCAACAATAATATAACCCCCTCCATCACAACACTCTTAAATTCATCAATTCACCCTTAGCCAGTTTATTCTCCAACTATCTCTCTCCTCAACTCTCACCCATATATGCATATTTTCTAATATTCTCTCACTCCTTTTGTTTATTTATTTAGCTACAAAATAGTATTGTCTTGTTTTCCGTACAACTTTCTATTTATATACCCAATTTTTACTTCACTTTTATTCTCCTCATCACAAAAAACTCTCTTTCAAAAATAATGGAAGAGTTGATAATCTCACCTTCTTCATCTTCATCTCTAGTTTCTACCACAACTCCATCATCATCAACAACACAAATGCTTCAACAAAACCTTCAGTTCCTTCTCCAATCGCAACCAAGCTGGTGGGTCTACGCCATCTTCTGGAGCACCACGAAGGACGACAATGGCAACCTCTACCTAGCTTGGGGTGAAGGCCATTTCCAAGGCAACACCAACGAACACACCAAAACGCAACAACAACACAACCAAAACGACGCCGAATGGTTCTACGTCATGTCGTTGACCAGAACCTTCTCCATAGCAAACTCTTCCTCTTCTTCTCTACCCGGTAAAGCTTTTGCTTTGGGTTCAGTCCTTTGGCTCAACAGCAAAGAAGAGCTTCAATTCTATAACTGCGAGAGAGCCAAAGAAGCTCACGCTCACGGCATCGAAACCTTGATCTGTATTCCAACCTCAAACGGCGTCGTTGAGATGGGTTCTTACAACACCATCCCTCAGAACTGGAACCTCATCAACCATGTCAAGTCCGTCTTCGAAGACTCCATGGTCAACAACAACAACAATAACAATAACAATAACCACTGTAACAATAACAATCTCCACAACACCGTTCAGCAAATCTTCGAGGACAACGACGACTTTTCCTTCGCCGAGATCAGTTTCATGGCCGGTCTCGAAGAAGGCAGAGAACAAGTCATTTCACGAAAGCAAGCCGACGTAACCGTTGCTTTCAACAAAGAAAGCAAGGATTCGTACGCCGAGTCGGAGCACTCAGACTCCGACTGTCCGTTTCTGAAAACAGAAAACACTGAAAATAAAAACAAATCGGAAGCTCCAAAGAGCAAGAGAGGCAGGAAGCCGGTCCTCAACCGCGAAACGCCGGTGAATCACGTGGAGGCGGAGAGGCAACGGAGGGAGAAACTAAACCACCGATTCTACGCCTTGCGAGCGGTGGTTCCGAACGTTTCGAGGATGGACAAGGCTTCTTTATTGTCCGATGCCGTGGCTTACATCAACGAGTTGAAGGCGAAGATCAAAGATCTTGAATCCGAGAAAGATAACTATCAGCGCAAGAAAAAGGTGAAGCTCGAAACCGGTGATACTATGGACAATCAAAGCACGGTGACAAATTCCTCAACCGTAGTGGATCAAGAGAAATGTAGCAATGGCGTTGTTGCTGAGGTGGATGTGAAGATCATAGGGGACGATGCCATGGTTAGGGTTCAAAGTGAGAATGTGAATCACCCAGGTGCGAGACTCATGGGAGTATTGAGGGATATGGAGTTTCAAGTTCATCATGCTAGCATGACTTGTGTCAATGAATTAATGCTTCAAGATGTTGTTGGAAAAGTCCCCAATGGAATCTTCACAAGTGAAGAGGGTATTCGATCTGCTATTCTCATGAGGTTGGATCATTAATTAGTAGATATGTGTACAAATTTTCACATAATTAATGTTTAATTAATTAGTTGTCTGATTAGAGTGTCAGAAATAATTTTGCTAGAATTTTGTTGTTAGTATCATAAATAAATTAAACAAGAGGAACACTTGAAATTCTAGTGATATGTTTCTGGCTTTGTAGCATTGTGGCGTTGTTTTTGTGAGAAAATCAAGAAATAATGTAGTATAATTTAGACATGGGAGAATCAATAATCTCTTTGATGTTGTTCATAGCTTCTTGAGAGTCATCAATCTTGTATGAAAGAAGTTCCATAGAAATGGTTGATGCTTTAATTTAGATAATCTTTTTTTTTTCTTTACTTATTCTTTTTCATGACTTTAATTTTTGTGGTGCTCTGCTGGAGATTCGTACATGCAATAATGTGAATTATTGTTCTGACTATCTGAGGAATCTTGGATGCTTGTCTGTTAGTAAATCCCTTTGAAATTTGAATTGAAGTTCACGGGGTAAATTAAAATAGGTGGGTACTCCCATGAAGATATTATAATTATCTTCATGTGATGATTTTTCTTTTTGACCCTTAGATGATAGAGTGTAGGGTTAGATTTTGATATGTTATAAAAGTGTTGTTTTTATTTGAAGTGTGGCCAAATCAATAAATCACATTTTTATACAAAGCATCTTCATAAAAAGATGTTTTTTGCATCTTCATTTGAGTAGCTCCCATTAAAATATATCTATGAAAATAGGTAATAATTGGGTATCTTGCTTAGGCTTTCTCGAAATCTAGTCATCAATAATATTTTCAATTTATCATACATATATAATATGATATCTCTATGGTCCAACATAACTGTTATAAGGTGTGTTTAATTTAGCGTTTGAACTGTAAAATGCACTATCAATTTTTTGTTAAATTCGTAAAATTATGGAAAGAATTAAATGAATGAATAGCTAGGATAGTGTTTGGTTATTATCTCAGAATGATAATATAGATGCAAACATGCAATAATACATTAATATAAGATACACAAATTTTATACCATACTTAATGATAATAATACAAGACACAAACATACAATATAATAATACATGAATACAAGATACATAAATTTTATATCTCAACATCACCCCATCACTACTACTATTTTTCATCATGACTATCATTACTGATTTTTAAACCTGAACCCAAACTCCCAAATTGTTAAAATAAACAATTATGATTTGATTATCAATCAAATAATTCAAATTAAAAATTGAATAGTAAAAAAAAATAAAAATAAAAACAAAGGTGAAAGAATAGAGAAGGGTAATTGAATCGATGAGATGAAGTCAGCGATGCGACGAAAACGGAGTTGGTGCGAAAGAAAAGATATAGACAAATAAAAAAGTCGACACAACAAAGACAAAAAAAGACAGAGACGAAATAGTCAATAGTAAAAGGCGATATGAAGGTGAAAGAAAAGGCTGAACAAAAGAGAAAGACGATAATAACGGAAAAAAAAATAGGAGTTAAAATTATAAATAAATTTAATATTTTAAAAAATTAATAAAAATAAAAATATAAAATTTGTATCTAATTAATTCTGTTATATTATATCTCAATATTTAAAAAAAATACTAAATACATCTATTTTGTATCTATTTGTATGTCATTGTATCTATGAAAATTTTATATTTCAACAATAAAATAGTGAATATGTACTTGAATAATATAGCAGGAGTAAAAACCTACTAAGATGTGGAATCAAGCCTCCTTTTCCTTTTTAATTAAGGAGAGTTATATTTATTTTCTTATTTTAGTCTATTTGATAATATTTCTTCTGGTTTTTAAGTTGATATATATTATATAGTGCTTTCTTTTTTCACATACTTTTTCATACTAGATAATATATATCTATTACATTTTAATTATTATTATTTGGCTTATACGTATAAATGAGTTATAATGAAACCTCTTCGCTTAGTAGTGTTTCCTCATTTATAAGAGAGATCCTCTCACTAGCTACTATATAAAGAAGTAGCTTATTATATATAGATTATTGCATTTGGAAAATTTTCTAATTTAAGTAACTTACATTTCGAAAAGTTTCTCTATTTATTGAGAAAATTACTAGTCCTAGTCAATGTTCTAAGTGCGAATGCAAACTTTTCAAAGCTTTCATGTAACCCTTCCAATCCTTAGGGGGCAAAGTTAATATATCATGTGTTTTTCAATTTTTTTTAGGTAATTTATTGTACTCATATTTTCTAAGTCTAACTACAATAATAATAAGGGTGTATGTATATTTTAGATTTAGAATATGCCACAAATTATTAAAGTCAATACAATACTCTAATAATAAATAATAAATAATAAATAATTGAGGCAATTTTATTATTCAAATAATAAATAATTTTTATTAAAAATATATATTATGATGGATCACTTTACCGAAATAAATATGAAAACCAAAATGATAGATATGTTGACCATATCCCTAATTAGACGTGTGGAAAAAGAATGGGTGATAATCTTAATAACTAACTAGTGGGGAGCCAAATGATAATATCAAATTTTATTCTTCTCAGTTTCTTCGACAATACAATAACAGTTTCTATGTATAGTTGGGTATACATATACACTCCATTATTTGTTTTAACTTATTCATTGTTCCTTTCTAATTTATACATAACTCTTCTACATTTATTCCAATTGTACCATGCATTTAAAGGAGTAGGGACCATGTTAAAGAAGGTTTTACTTTTTTTTTTTTTGTAGTAGTCATGTGATATTTTTTACATGATTTTGGACCAAATGTGGATGTTAAAAATAAATGTATTAAAAAATGATTATATAAAATTGTACCAATTTATATTATCAGTACAAGAAAGAAACAACTTATATTATTCATAAAATTTCCTTGAGCTAATAGTTACTTATTTGAGCTAAGAGTTAATTATTTTATCCCTTAGTTGCTTTTATTATTATTATTATTATTATTATTATTATTATTATTATTATTATTATTATTATTATTATTATTATTATTATTATTATGCCTCATACTTAAGAACCATAATATCTAAATGTTGGTTCGTTCATAATATCACCAATGCATTTTCATTTAGTTTCAATCAGATGACCCACTACTCAAACATAAAAAGTGGCTATTACTTTTTTTTTCCCTCGGAAAAAAGTTGACGATGTTACAATAATCTACTTTTTAATATTATTTTTCCTACTATTAGCACTTTTACGTGTGCTGTTATTATTTGCAAACTTGGGAGAGGAGCTACTCGTAACTTTACTTAACCTAAAGACCTTTTTCTTGGGTTTTATTTTATAAAAAAATTTGAACTATTTTTTTTTTATTTTTTTACTTTTGTTTTGTACCTGAACCAATATTAGCCAACTGAACCTTTTATTTTTTCTACTAAAAATAAATGATGATCTCTGAATATATTTTTTTATTATATATTTTCCTACAATATTGCCTATTTTCTCAACTTTTTAACCTTTTTTTTGTATACTATTTGCTTTATTTATGTTTATGGAAATATTAATAGTGTTTTTAGATAGTAAATGCGACAAAAACAGTAGGATAAAGGCACTAACATTTGTTGAATATTTAAAAGTTAGTGTTTCAACAATTTAATATTTTTCCTATTTTTTATTTGATAAGATTATTGCGCAGCTCCTACAAAATTTTGTTTATCCACTGTCTTTGGCTTTAAGTTTGATAAGTGTCTAGATGAATACTTAATTTTAAGTATACACATTTATTTGAAAACAACAATTGGGAAATATAATTTCGGTGTTTGCTTGGCTAAAAATATTCTTTCATATGTTGCTTCTTTTTCTAAGTGTATATATATATATATATATATATATATATATATATATATATATATATATATATATATATATATATATATATATATATATATATATATTACTTACCACAAAAATTTAAATCAATAAAGAAGAGATATATTAATGATTAAAATTTTAATATGTTTTTTCACACAATAACTTCATTTGAACTTAAAATGTAATAAATTTATTTTATGGTGAAACTTTTTAAATGCAAAGATCAAACTCTAAATTTTTTAATCATGAAAATATTAATATCATATCATTAATTATTTATTTCAAAAATTTAAATTTATTAAGGAAGAATTGACCTGGATTCAAATTTAATTTTGATGCACCGTGAGTGTAAAGTAATTTTACATGTGTATTTAATTACGTAATTCTACATCAACAAAAATAATTATCTTTCATATTATCGCATGAATATTCATTCAAAAGAACAAATGTGATTACACGACTATATAAAATATTTTATACTTTTAATGTATCAAGATTAAACTCAATTATCTAATAGAAAGATGATAATAAATTTTTAATTGACGGTGATCTAACGAAACAATAGTGCATAAGTATATAAAAAACTTTGGCATTTAAGTCAGCAAAAATTTATATATATATATATATATATATGGTGAATGCTACTCAACTCCCTCTAAAATAACATGTAAGTTACCTTCATTATGTATCACATTGTAATTGGTACTTATCTTAACCATAGTTGGGTTATTTTATAATTTATTATTCTTAAAATATCAAAGCTCCACTCCGTTAATTGAAGCACATTCCACTCCTCTATTCTTTGTTTATCACTTCATCACCAAGATTTGGTCCTTCCAAGATAGAACATATTTATGGGCTACGGAATTCAACGACGTGACTAAGAGATGATGCACTGAAGAAATAGAGGTTGTGTGGGAAGGCAGTAGATGGCGATGGCGTTGGTGCTTCTTGTCACGAAACGCAACGGTGCTTGGAATGATCGAATCTAGGTGATGAAGTGATGAACAAAAAATTGAGAAGTGGAATGTGCTTCAATTAACGGGAGTGGAGTTTTGATATTTTAAGAATAATAAATTATTAAATAACCCAACTATGGTTAAGATAAGGACCAATTACAATGTGACACATAATGAAGGGTAACTTACATGTTATTTTAGAGGGGGTTGGATAGCATTCACCTATATATATATATATATATATATATATATATATATATATATATATATATATATATATATATATATATATATATATATATATATATATATAAGAATTATGATTAGATAATTTATTTCGGGTATGTATATTTACTGCTTTATTTATAGTGTTTGAAAAAAATCCTAAAAAATTCGAAAATAGAATCTTTCTATTTTAAATGCTGATATACTTTTTTATGGGTTGATGAACTTAGAGAAAGCATTTCTTAGGTGATCTATCATTATTTTTGACCGAATTAAAAACTAACAAAAATCTACCCAAAAAAAAAAACCTAACAATGGTGATAAAAAGATAGTACATGAATATATAATTAAACTTGTGGACCACTCCACGTCTATTCTACTTCTTATCACTAATTAACCATAGAGACAACTACAAGTCATATTATTACCAACTTCAGCTAATTAAACATGTGAAAATTACTTCAACGAACCAAATATTAATATATGAGCCGGCAACTAAATTAATATTTAAGATCTTACCCCTTTTTTTAAATTTAGTGTTCTCCTTTTTTTTTTTAGTAAATGTTGCACTAATAATTGATTATAAATGTGCAAATTTTAACCATGACATTATAGGCTTTGTGGGACCCAAGTAAAATTGATGGGTTGAAATTAAAGGGTTTTACAAAATTTCAAGTAGGAGATAGACAAATTCAGCTTTTTCTTTATGTTTTTCATATAATTATTATAATTAATTAGTTGGGTTAGTAATTCAGCTTTTGTGTTCTTTAGATTTCCCCTTATGTTGGGTAATTGGGTATTACGTTGTATGCATCATTCTCAGAAGTCAGAACCCATGTGGATGCATTACTGTATTCACAATGAGACACATGAATAACCCCACAATATATTGCATCTATGACTTTAATGGACCCATCAAATAAAGTTATAGATCATAGATGTTTCTATGACTTATTTATTTTTTGATTTAAAATTTTGTTATCATAAAATAAATAAATTATACTTTTTTTTCTGTATCTATAAGAATGTTAGAGATATAATTTTTTATATTATTTTTTTTATCAGTTTAAACTTTTGATATGAATATTTTCATGATATAATATAAAAGTTTTATGTCTAAAAAATCTAAAATTCAATCATTAATAAATTTTAAAAATAAAAAAAAGTATAAAATAAATAAAATAACTAACTTTTAAAATAAGTAGTTTTATGACAGAGAGTTAATAATAAAAAAACTAATTAATATTGTCTATCTCTTATATATAGAACATTTATTTGATGACATGCATTAGATCAAATTTTAAAAACAAAAAATTTTTACACATTAAAAATAAATATATATATAAGCAAATGATAAATATATATATATATATATAATAAATAAAATATAATGGAGGTCATATATATAGGCAATTAATATTCACAAAGGATTTGATGTTTTGTTTGCATTCTATAAATATGGTGAGTCATTCACTTACAAACAAAAAACTCAACGTATGACATTTTCTGTTTATATTTGATGAATCAGATCAGATTCTAAATTCATAATTATGAATTATCTAACAAGTTTTTTAAGAGAACCAATGGGAATAATAGTTGAAAAGGAAACTTATTATGTTCCCATTTTAATTCTGATGTTATTATTGAGTCATGACATGGGCCACAGAGTTTTCGTATGCGGTACATTATTATGGATGTTGTCTAAATTCATTTTCTCATGAGCTCTTTCATTCACAACTATGTTACAACAAAAACATTGCTAATGTATATAAAACGTGTGGCTTTTATAGGTTCATGAACCTTGTGTCTTAACTTTCTTTGAATTTCTATTTCTTAATTTGAATTATGGGACTTTTAAGTGATATATATTCAAGAATTTTCACTTTGATTTAACGGAACAAATTTGTATCTCTCATTTAGTCATTTTTAATATAAACAATTATAGTTTAAAAGAACTATCATGTTACATCTGTAGTTATTATAACCGACTAACAATTAATTCAATCAGAATATTAAATTGTTAGGTCATTGATTTAACCGTTAAATTATTAATTAAATTAGTTGATTTAATTATAATTTAATAGTTTTTTTTTGTTTTGAATTTTTTTTACTTGACAGATGTCAATTTAGGACTTGTTTGAATGAGTTTTTAAAAAAAGATTTTTTGTCGAGTTATCTTTTTTTAAAAGATTATATAGAAAATTAGAAGTAATTTTATGTTTGGATATTTCATACAAATTAAAAAAAAAATTTTATCTATCAATTATGTTTGGTTATAAGGATATAAAAGTACTTATTTATTTATTTATTAAATGAAAAATATCTTTTTTTAAAAAAAAATCTTTTAAAAAATAAATTATAACTTTTCAAAAAGATAATTTTTTATTTTTCTAGTGTTTTTATTTTTACTATTAGAAATTTGACAAACACTTTAAAAAATAAAAACAAATATTTTTTATTAAAATAATACCGTCTAAACAAGCACAGTAAAAATATGCTAAAGAGTTATTGCAAAAGGCAAAAATAATAGTACAAATTCTATGTCTACTCCTATAATTTTAAGTTTGAAGTTAACATCTAATGGTGCTGAATACTTTGATAATCTCAAATATTACATAGAGAAACTGTGGGAGGACTTTAATATTTATGTCTAGACCCGACCTTGTCTTTTTTGTAAACAAGGTTTTTCAATTTATTATACACTCACTTACAATTGACCGTTGAAAAACAGTAAAACACATATTGAGATATGTCATAGGTATAATTACAGCAGGCATTTAATTTAAAAAGTATACTCATCTTAGGTTTTTTATTTGAAGAATGATAGGGGGTAGTAATTTTAGTATTTTGCAATTATTAATTGGCTATCAATAGTATTTTTAATAGTATGAGATTACATCTAATAGTATCTAATGGTAGAAGATCTATCACTTTTATTTTTATGGTTAAATACTGACCAAAAAATATAAAAATTGTTAACCCCTAAATTTTTCCTTCTTATTTTTATAGATTTTGACTGGACAGAAAATTTAAAAAACAAAAAATCCATCTCTGACTATTGTGTGTATCTAAGTAATTTAGTGTCATGGAAGAACAATAAACAAATCAAAGTGAGCAAGAGTAGTACTTAAGTTCAGTATAGAAGTATGGCTTATATACAGTCTAAATTAATCTAAACTAATCTCTTAAAATTACAGAAAATGGAGTGGCGTGAATTCTTTTATTGTTGATAACAATAAAATAAGTACTTTTTTGTTCTTGTTTTAATATTTTGTTTTTATTATTTTTTTATGTTTTATTTATTGTGTTGAGCTTTATTGTTTAAAAAAAATTTTCAAAAAATTGTGAGTTAAACAAATAATTATATCTAGTATCTATTGTGATAATCAAAATGGATGTTTATTAGCTGCTAATCATATCCTTCTTACTTTATATTATTCACATTCCTTTTTCAAATTAAAGCAGTGATGTTTTATTAATAAACATCTACCAGCTTCTCTATTTCATAAATTTAAAAATAAACTTAGAGTGATTTTTCAAACCACGGCTAAATATATATAAAGGAGATTATGTAATAAAATTATGAAATCATAAAAAAATAAAAAATCGATGAAGAATTTGAAAATAATAAGAGAGAAGATGCATATAACGCGATAAAAAGAAAAAGGAGAATTTTTATTGTATGTTGTTTTTTTCTTTTTTTGTTAGAAAAAAAAAAGATGAAAAATTTTTATTGTACGTCGTTGTTAGAAAAGAAAAAAAAAAGAAAAGATGAAAAATTTAGAAGATAATACTATGAATGAACAGAGTTAGTCATAGTAGTTAGAATAGTTTTATGTTATTATTAAAAACTACTTTCTGTTATTACTGTTATTCTTGAGTTGCCTATATAACAAGATATAGCAATGCATTTTCAGATCATTAAAGCTTTTCTCATCTCAAACTCAATTTTCTCTCCTCTGTTTATGCATAAACTACTTCTCAGGAATTCAGATTTTGTTCATTGCTCAACAGTCAATGCTATCAATCACCACACACAATATTAATACAGAGGATACTCTCGTAAAAATGCGTAAAATGTTTTTCTATAAAGATACTTATGTGTTCGTATTATTGTTGGACGTATTAATGAACTAATTATTTTTAAATTTCTTAACAAATTATAATAAAATCGATTTTTTTATATTAATAACAATAAACTCATTTGTTATTGGATCCGGTCAAACCGACTAATTTACATAATCTACTGGATCATGTTTTTTTTTATTTTTTAAAACAAAAATCAAGGATATATTTGTCTTTTTATAAAAAAATTTAAACATGATTCGATTTAAATTGTGTAAATCGATCGAATCAAATCGGATCTAATAATTATAATGCGGACATTTGGATTTATTATTGTTGCGATAATAAACCGATTTTATTCTAGTTTATTAAAAAATAAATTATTAACCAGTTTAATAAAGATGTTCAATAATATCATGACACATGTAAATATGGCTAAAATTTTTATATATGAACAAGTTTAATCACCCGTGCCATGCACGTGATAAGATTAAAATTATAATTTTAATTTGTTATGTTAAATTTCATTTTAATTATAATAATTTAATTAATAAAAAAATAACTTGTATGCGTTGTTTTTTTTCTTAATATAGTGTTAATTGTATTAACTATAAAATAGTTATTTAATCTACTTTTTTCAATAAATCAGGCATATATACTCAACATGACCATAAATAATTTAGTAATACTTAAATCTATCAACAAAGTTTTATATGTTGGTATACTGTGAAGTAAGAAAATATCAAAATCAGCTCAAAATGAAGAACAAATTAATAGAGAATCCTAATACAGAAAGTTTTGTAATAAACAATAAATAATTTAAACCTACTGAATAACAATTCAATGCTATCCTTTGATACCTGCAAAATATATACATGAAACAACACTATATCAATGTTTGTATATAAAATTATATGATTAACGTAATTATAAAATTGTTTGTCAAGAGAATAAAATTATATGAATTTTTATGATCATTTTAATATTCTCAAACTATTAATGTACAATAAGAATTCATCTATTAGTTCATAGAATTTCTAAATTTTTTTAAGTGATAGTAATAAATTTTAATAAATAAATAGATTTAGTAAGACATTTTGTTATTACCTTTTTATTATAGGCCTCTCAAAAATTTCTCTATATACCACATTCATCGTGCAGTAATTTCCAAGTGTATTAACCCGTGCCATGCACGTGATAAGATTAATTTAAATTATAATTATTTGATTAATAAAAATATAACATGTTATGTATTATTTGTTTTTTCTTAAGCTAGTGTTAAATATATTAACTCTAAATAGTTATTAATTGGTTTTAGTAATCTACTTTCTTCAATAAATCAACCATATATACTCCATGTGACCATAAATAATTTAATAATACTTAGACCCACCAACAAATTTTTATATGTTATTTTACTGTCAAATAAGAACATATCAAAATTAGCTCAAAATAAATAATAAATTATTAGAGAATTCTAATGCACAAAATTCTCTAATAAACAATGAATAATTTAAATCTACTAAAAAATAACTCAACACTTTTCTTTGATACTTGCAAAACATATACCTAAAATAATATTATATCAATGTTAGTATACAGTTTTACAATCATCGACCGTATTTACTATACATGACTCCTTCTTAAAAGTTATTATATACACGTGTGCAGTCGGAAGATAAATTACTGGATTTTATTTTATTTTTCTAAATAATTATAATTATGCATTATTCATTAAATGCTAATTGTAATATTGTAATATAACTATAATAAAGATATTTTTTTAATAAATTTAGAAGAGAGAATAGTACTTTCATTTTGGAGGGAAAATGAATTCATGAGAAATTGACACCTCAATTTTATTAGTTGATAATGTATTAAATATTGATTTTATATAATTATAATAAAAATATTTCTCTAAATTAGTATAATCATGCATTATTCGTTAAATGTAAATTGTAATATAACTATAATAAATATATTTTTTAAAATAAATTTAGAAAAAATAGTGATTTCATTTTAGAGAAAAAATAAATTCATGAAGAATTAACACCTCACTTTTATTAGTTGGAAAAAAATCCAGTTTTAGTATATTTTGTCATTATTATACATTTTTCTCTAATCATATATCCACTATTTTCTTTTCTTTGTTTCAGCATTTTGAACCTGGGTTTAACTTCTCGTAGTTCTCACTTCTCAGTCATTCTATTAGATGTAGTTGATAACTATTGAAATTCTTTGATTAATATAGGAGAAAAATATATTATTATATGATAGAATTAATATGAGTATATTTTATTATTAAATAAACAAAATTAATATAAAATAAAATTATACATAAAAAAACAAAGAAAATAAAATTAAAATAGCAAAAGTGATAAAAAGATTATTTTTATAATTTTGTTTTGTCATTTTTATGTATAGAAGATTAGAAAATAGTAAATTTTTAACTAAATTAATTTATATTTGTTGTATTCAATTTAAATAAGTAATAAATTATCTTATTTTAATTTATTCCTTAAATTTATATATCATAAAAATTAAATCAAATAATTAATATACTAATTTTAAATTATGTGATACTTAAATATCTATTCAAATCAATTAGTTGATATAATTAATTCATCATAATGAATTGACTTTAATGAGTTAAACAAAATAATACAGAAGCATGCTACGTTGATTCTATCATTAAAGATAAAAATTCGATTTTTATATGATAGGATAGATAATATAATAGACGGCGAGAAAGAGAAAGATAAACATTTTAGATCCTAAGTTATTTCATTTGAATGTTGCAATGTGGATATCACATTATTTTACTTATTCTACCCTATGGACCCTTTTGTAACTTTATTTCAATATCAATAGAATTTCACTACCTTTGAGTACTAAATTAAAATTCAAAATGAAACTAAAAAAAAGTAAAGAGTATAAAATTATTAATTGAAAAACACTCTAAATAATAAAAAGCCAAATTAACTTTAATATTAAATTCATTAATACGATTTTAATTTTATATAATAGTTAGAAAATATATTAGTAAAAGCAAATGGAAGAATAACTTTAATTAGTATTTGATAAAATATTCATTTAAAATAATTAAAAAATATAAAATTATGATATTATTAAAAATAATACATTTTCATGTTAAAAAAATTATATTTAAATAAAATATTTATAAAATATAAAATTTAGAGTAACATAGCTTTATAAACATTAATCACTAATCAATTATGAACTAACATAAAATTATAATATAATTTATTTATGAAAAAAATTAATAATTAATATTAATAAATATAAAAATCATCCAAACACTTTAATTAAAAGTATGAATGGTTAATTATTATTCATTATTAATAATATTTTGTTCATAAAAAAACTGAAAATATAATTATTCAGATTTAGATTTTAGAAAAATAAACATATAAGTAACAAATGATCTATCTTATCATGTATATTATAAATTAATGAATTAAACTAACTGATATAACGAATTATAATTAATTAATTGGTATAAATTATAATAAATTATATGATATTTAAAAAGAAAATAAAATGAATAAAAGAATAAAAAAATAGAAGAATAGAAGACTACAATAAAATAAATTGAATGTAAGTTTTTTTTCTTTTTACAAATTTTATATCACATCTGCTTCAATAATAATAAATAAAAATACATCAACTTAATATCTAAGAAAAAAAGATGAGATAAAATCATAACACAATTCTAAAATAAAAGTTTAAATTAAACCATAATATCATTGCACAACACAAATTAAAAGTAATTTCACACTACAAAATACCACACAAATAGATAAATGACTTAAGCTTAATTATGGATTTTTTATTTATTTATGCAAACATGATAACACCATGGTCTATAAATGCTTAATGGATAACATATCATATATTGCTCTAAATGATGAGTACGGGAGTTGAAGAGTGTGTGCTTATTTGTGTTCATGATAGTTGCCTTCTTGTGACGGCGCCTCATAGGAAGAAAAAGAATTATTGTAAAAGCTACCCAATGAAAAGAGTAATTGGTAAATGAATGATATTTTCTTCTAGCATATATGGTCTTTTATAGCAATAAAATAAAAATGGAATGAATAAAATTTTGTATTTTTATATTAGAAATAGAATTTGATATTTATCCTAATAAAATTAAATAATTAATTAGTTATATTTAAATAAATAAAATAAATAAAATAAAAATATTTTTAAGAATTAATCAAATCAATTAGTCAATACAAATAATTAGTATAATTAATTTTATTTGATTTATTGAATTCAAAAAATAAATTAGAAAATAATTGATTGAATTAATTAGTTGATATAATTAATTTATTATAATTGATTGAATTTAATAAATTAAAAAATAAATAAAAAAACATAGGAGACAGTGATTTTTTTTAACTAAATTAATATGTATTTATTGTATTTAATCAGTATAAGTAACAAATCATCTATGTTATTATATATCTTATTTAATCTTGCATGGCACAGGTAATTATAAGTTATATTTTGATTTCTAATTATTTACGTACATTAATGATTAAAATATATAACATAAATATCGTAATTATTATAATTCTATGATATAATTATAATTAACATATTTTATCATAATTAAATATTGATTTGATATAATTATAATGAAAATACTTTCCCAAAATAATATAATTTACTATTATTCATCCATTAATTATTTGGCAATAAACCTTAATATGATTTTTTACATCTCCGTTATGGGAAATAACTACTTAGATATAATATGTAATATATTACTACCTTAATAAGTTAAGGCACAAACACAGGATTTAATTAAGGTGATTGAAACTTTCACCAAACAGAATATGACCTCAATGAAATAAAAAAGGGTATTCGATTTTGCATTAATTAGCTATTCGAAAAAATAACATACTCATTCATTATTCATGTTTCATTATATTTTTTAAATAATATATAGAAAACATATATCCTGTGTATAAAAATGTGACTATTAGTAATTTTATTAATAAACCTTTTTTTTAAACTATTACTAATTTCAATTTTAATAGAAAATATGAGAAAATAATTTTGCTTGCCATAAATAATATACTAAAACTGTTAGTATATTATCTTCTATATGGTTAATTGAATTTATCAATGATTTTCCTGTGTAAATCGTTGTTATCCAGTTTTTAATAACTACTTAATATATAAAATTTGAAATTGAAAATTGTTATTACTAATTCAATTAATTGATTAATTGAGTAATAATTGTCAAATTATTAAGATACAAATCATATATTATTTATATTTCAATTACCCGTGCCATGCAATTTTTGTAAAATTAATATGCAATTTTTTATGTCAGTTAATTAAATTAATTGGTAATTTTTGTCAAATTAATATTATTTACCTAGTTAATAATACTATTATTAATAATTATTTTTTTATTGATTTTTAAATCAATTATTAAATAATTATTTTTGTTAAGGTAATTGTTTATAAATTATTTCAAATTATATTTTGTTAAGATATAATTATTTAGATTATTACTCATGGCACGGGTATAATTTCATTTTATACTAATTAATCAATTATAATTATATGACACGGGTGTAATTTCAATTTTATCCACCGATTATTGACAAATAAATTTTATTCCAATTATAAATAAAATCTGTTTTTATTGGCAAATAAATTGTCTTTAGGTCAATGATTTAATATATGTGTAGGTTCATTTTTTTGTCAAATATAATGAAAATACAAATAAAAAAATAAAGGATAAAAATAAACTTAATAATATCTGGCACTTCTTCATTTTATTAAATTATTTAAAAATACCAAATCCACAAAAAATAATCGTAATATATAAATTGAGGCAATAATTTAAAATTCTATAATTATAATTTAATCAAATACTAATAGTAAAACCAAATTACCTAAACAATATTGAACATATTCTAGTCCTTAGTCACGTATAGTATAGAATCATTCTTGTAACGACAACCAACTGAAATAACATCGTAAGTTTCAATATTTTTAGAATTCGTGCAAAATCAGACCATCCTCTTATTAGATAAACTTCATCATCCGCTATCCATGCAATGCGGCAAGGTATAGAATTGTCACACCGAGAAACCAAACTAACTCTTATTCCCCTCAATGGCATTGCATGCATGCAAAAGAAAGCTGGTAATTTCTAAAAAAAATTAAAATATGTTAAAAAATTATTCTAATAATGAATAACTTAAACTAAGAAAATTTAAATATATTACCAATAGTTGAAATTGCATATCTAAATTTGTCACGAATTTAGCAAAACTGAACTGAAACTGAGGGAATTCAATTTCATTATGTGCTCCACTTCGAAGATTTTTTAGCAGACGTAAAAAGCATGGAGGGGATGGAACTTGAACTTGCCCTATAAAATTTCGTGGATGCAATTCCTCAATCAAAAATCGAACTCCTCCTAAGAAATCTAACTTTAACCACATTCCATTGGGTTAGTCATAGTAGGTGAATAGATCCAACCATCATTCGGTAAAATAGAGACTATTGCCTCTTCTTTAAACGCTTATATCCATGTAGTTGGAACCCGAATCAGTAAAGACAACTCGATGAGGTATTTCATGGATGTGATGCATTGTAAATGATTGTGGCAAAAGACAATCGAACTGGAACATTAGACGATAAGAATAACTTAGAGTAACAACAAATAAAAAATTATCAAAAAAATAATATAATAGAATGAGTATATGAAAAATATTATAAAAAATTATAAATTGTACCTTAAAATGATCAACTTCAATAAAAAACGAAGAATACATTCTTATTCTATGAAGTAGTAAGAAAACACTAAATATAAAATTATGAATTGACTCTCAAATTTAGATTCATGTATCACAGGAAAACACTATATATAGACTTTAGTAAAACAAAAATAAATATGTAAATTACCTATTATTAAGGTAATTTTTTAATAATGCATTAAATTTTGATTTGATACCATTATAATGAAGATATGTTTCTAAATTATTATAATTATATATTATTCATTAAATATTAATTACAATATAATTATATTAAAGATATTTTTTATAAAATAATTTAAAAAAATTATTTGATATACGTGAATCGGGTAACAAAGATTTTTTATTATTATTATTATTACTATTATTGATATTATTATTATCATTAAAATTATTAAAAGTATTTTTAATTGATAATTGATAAGTAATTTAATAGTGTATTAAATATTGATTTGATATAATTATAATGAAGATATGTTGCTAAATTAGTATAATTATATATTATTCATTTAGTATTAATTATAATATAATTACAATAAAATAATTTAGAATAGAAAAAAAAATTTTATTCGTTTTGGAGGGAAAATAGAGGCATGAGAGATCGACACGTCACCTTTAGTAGTCGGGGGAAAACCCAGTTTTAGTATATTAAGTAGATAATTTTAATATGAAATACAAAAATATTTGATCATTTTAGTGTTTTACACTGTTGTGGTAGTAGCACAAAACATCCTGACATTTTGTAATAAAAAAAAATTTTAATCATGAAAGAACAAAACATTTCGGACGATTTATAATAAAAAATATTATTTTAATTATTAAAACATAAAACGTCACTGACGTTTTGTTAAAAAAATATTATTTTAATTGAAGAAACACAAAACGTGACTGACATTTTGTAAATAGTCATAGTTGTATTTAATATACAATTTGATTCATGATGAAGCATTTCACCTCTAGTAATATAATATTAAAAAAAGATATTTTTAGTGTCTTTATGAAAGTGCTCTCATATTAATATATTTGGAATGAATGACTCCAAAAACCAAAGGAACAAAAAAAAGCCTATATAAAAGTTTGTCAACTGAATATTTTTCTAAATGGCAAACCGGTCACCACAAGAATAAAACTACAAGTGTGTTTTATTTTTCCAAAATTGAGACAATAAAATTGAACTTCTAGAGTTTGTCCAACGACAGACATAGGAACGTAACTGTATATAATACAGGAACATCTATTTGTTTGACCATTCTAAGTATTTTTTTTCCCTTTTAGATTTGTGTTTGTAAAATTTATTTTTATAGTCAAGATAATTTTAAAAATTGGGTTTGCTCAAAATTGGATAGACACTAAATTTCTAGCATACATATAATTAGGATAGTAGCAAGAAAAATTACTTTTCAATGCGTAATTACCATAAAGGTATATATGGGTTTATTTATTATATTTTCTAGGATAAGGGTGGATTTGATAAAATTTTTATTTTTTAAAAATATTGAAATAATTTTATTTGGTAAAACAAAGTAGAAAATGGCTTTAGTAAGTACATAAGCTACAATAATAGCTAGTGAAATTAATTTTAAAGGTTAAAATGATTATAATAGAAAAGAGTAATCTTTTATTTTTTTAAAAAAATATAAACTAACTTAAAAGTATTCCAAGCACAAGTATAAATAATTTTCCAATAAACTTTACTAAATTCCACCCTATATTAAGAACATATAAATTTAAAAGGTTAGCAACAACCAAATATATATATATATATATATATATATATATATATTATTACCATTACTTTATGTTTTGAATAAAGGAGATTTTTACCATTTATCTATGAATATAAATTTTATTTTATTTTATTTTTTTACCGATGCTAATATTTTTCAAGAATTTCAAACTTCATAATAAAAAGTCGTATTCTATTTTGAATAAATCCTATTTTTCTTTTCTACCCTAAAATAGTAAAATCTCATCAATTTGTGGAAAGAAGAGTTATTATGAAGATACAAGAAACCATATGGGACCCTCCCTTTTGTTTTATTCTAAATTTGTTCATGTACACTGTACAGTACTGTGATCCATTAATCTTTTTCCGCATGCAATGATGATTTCATCTTTTTTTCTTTCACTTTGTCTTTCTGTTTTTAACTATCAATCAAACACACACATTTATCACATTTTGTAGCTACGAAAGTGGATTCTCATAAATTCCATTAACTTTGATCATGAACAGTGATACTTTGAATATATACGCATTTTACGTTTTTCTTCTAATAAATTAAAAATTTTGAAATTTCTATCCATGACGAACGTGCCAATGCATAGACTCGTGCCAAAAGTCAATAGTTAAAATAACATGTTTTTTTCATTCGAAATTAATCTAGAACATATATATAAGACAATATTTCACGATTGCATTGTGTAATGGAATCAATAAAGAGATAGTGAAAGCAATTTATTATTATGATATATTGGGACAAAATTCATTGCAATATGAAGTGACGGATAGTTGTATATGTACTTTGTAACTGTAGAGCATTATGAACTTAATTAATTTGATACATTGATACAATTATCAGTCTCCTCATCTCAAATTCACATAAAATTTTCAGGTGCATGCATGATTTGACGAAGCTTTTAGCGCAAACGCACGTGTGAATTCACTTCTACTGTTCATTTATTATTTTTCATTACCCTTTATCGTCCACCATATTAGATATATTTTTATATTGGTCCATATTTATTATATTGTTTCTAAATACACTTAAACTAAAAATGAGTCTTATTTATGTATTTTGAATATTTTCATTTTTTATGGATTCTATTTCTCATAAAATTATTCACCCCAAAAATTTAAACTAATACAAAGAGACAGGAACGAATTTATGTTCTCGGTTGTGGGGGCAAGCAACCCACTACAATTTAAATTTTTTTTGAGTAATATATGATAATAATATTTATTTACTCCTATTAAATTATTAGATTTGATCCCATAATAATTTTTTTTAATTTTTAGTACTTAATAGTTAATTTAAGAATTTTATATTAAATGTCTATTATAATAATCAATTCTCAATTTAAATGAGATTGTTGTTCTTTTTTAGAAATCAACTTGAAAGATTATTTATCTTCTTTTAAATTAGCTTTAGTTTTTCCTGTGCAATTGCATTAATTGAAAAAACTTATTTCAATTGTATTGTTAAGAAAAAGATTACACAATTTTTTTAAAATATAAACTTAAAAAATAAAATTTTAAATTGTGTGTTATTATTTACTATTTTAGTATTTTAATTTGTAAATTAATTATTTTAAAGATTAATCATATTTTATAATAACAAAATATAATTATAATAATCGTGCTATATGTTCGTAAGAAAAAATTATCTGTATAGAATATATATTGAAATACAAAATATATATTAAAAATAAATTAAACAATATACATGTTTACATAAATATTTGATAGCTAATTTTTATGTATACATAAAAATTTTATTATAAAAATTATTATTATTATATTATATATATTTTTTTTCAGTGTCAAAATTTTCTGGACCCGTTACTGCGAAGAGATAATATAAATAGCTATATATTTATATATTTCTAATACTATATTATTATTTTTTATATATAATAAATAATGATATTTAAATGTCTGTTCATACAAAGGAAAAAAGAATTTAAAAAATGAAAGAGACATGTTTGAAATTTTTAATTTTTAATTTTCGTATATATATTTTTGTAATTCTCATCTCTCTGTTTAAATAAAAAAAACCTATCAACCTTCGAATTCGTATTCACCCTGTCAAATCCTGCAAATTTGGCAAGTTCAAATTTTCATCCTCACCCACTTTTTTGATAAATCGGCTTGATAAGTTTGACCTATTGTCTCCTCTATTCACAAATCATAACAACTTAATTGAAAGCTCTTCTAAATGATGTTGACCAACTAATCCTAACTAAGCTGATAAATATGCTAACACTAACTAAAGACCCTTGTGGTAAAAGGTATACAAAGGTGCAGAGGAGAGAATGTAATTCCTTGGAATTATTGAATGAGTGTATTTCGCTTGAGTTTAGTTCAATTAACCTCGACACATGTGTTGATTCAAGCTTAGTCTGTATCAATGATTTTAATTTGGAAAGCAGATACAATTTTTTTTAAAGATGTGAGTTCAACCTAAAAATTATTGATTTTAATGTCAAAACTAACTTTGCAAGTTTTGGAATAATAAAATGATAATAACATTGTATAAATAAGGATTAAACAAATACAACAATTAAAATGAATTCAACTAAACATAATATACAACTAAAATAATTTGAAAGGTTAAGTACGATTTTGATCTCTATGATTTAGGGCGAAAACTTTTTCATCTCCAACTTTTTTTTTGCATTCGTCCCTAAAGTTGAACTTAGTTCTAACATCGTCCTTCGAACAATTATATCTTCAATATCATCATCTCCATTATACCTTTAGAAGAGAGAGAAGTAGAAACTCAGAAAGGAGAGAGAGAGAGAGAGAGAGAGAGAGAGAGAGAGAGAGAGAGAGAGAGAGAGAGAGAGAGAGAGAGAGAGAGAGAGAGAGAGAGAGAGAGAGAGAGAGAGAGAGAGAGAGAGAGAGAGAGAGAGAGAGAGAGAGAGGCGCCCTTGCTTTGCCGCACCTTGCCCTCACTGTCGCTTGGCCCTGGCCCTTGCGGCGCCACGACTTGCGTCCTAGCCTCGCCGCAACTCACTCTTGCCGTCGCTTGTCCCTCGCCCTCGTAGCACCACGACTCGGGCCCTAGCTTTGCTGTGACTCGCCCTCGCCTCTCCGCGACCCGCCTGGCCTTGGCCCTCGTGGTCCTCATCGTCATCGGGTAAGTAATGGTAGTGGTCGTATTTCTCGCGTTCTCTAGCAGTCTAGCGGTGCCTCTATCTTCACCAACAGCGTTTCTTCTTCTGCCAACTAGACAGTACCTTTAAAATCAATTACCAAGAAAAAATGTAACATTAAAAATGTTCGGTACAAACAAAAATTGAAAAAAAAATTTCATCTTTCTTTTCTTCCTTCTTCCGCAACAAGTGTTTTTAGAGAAATCTCAACTTTCAACTCCATCGAAGGGATCACAACCTTTGGATCTAAATTTTATTAATTGTATTTAAGGATTTTTATTTTTAAATTTTGCTAATGGAAGAAAAAAAAAGTAGTAAGTTATTAACTTGTATTTGGTAATTAAATTTATGAATTTTTAGTTATTGTAATTGAAGATGAATTTGGAAATTTCTTATTCATGTAATTGGATCTGAATTTTGTTAATAGAAGAAGAAGAATTTTAGTTCTGAATTTTGTTAATGGTTCTGAATTTTATTAATGGAAGAAGAAGAATAATAGGAAGAACAAACTCTAATTTTTTAACATGGATTGTTGTTGCTTTTATTAGTTCTTTAGTTTTGGTGAAAAATTGGAGGAAGAACAAGATGTTTGTTGTTCTTGTTAATGACTAATTTTTTTTGTTAATGTTTGTTTTGACGATAATTTTTTTTAGTTAATGATGATGGTTTTGGAGATGAATTGCTATTTTAGTTTTGATTTATTTGAGGTTGTTGTTAAAGGTTGGATTTTCTTGTTGCATTAATGAACAAATGGTGATTGGGTGATAGTGAGTGGGGTGGTATAGATGATGATGGAATAGTAGTGGGTGGGATGGTGGTGGTGGTGAGAAAAAAGAGAGAAGGGTTATTTTTGTCATTTAAAAAATTAATCTGTTCAAAAAGATAATTTTAAAATTACGTTAAATCTTAGGGACGATTTTGTATGTAAAAAAAGGTTAGAGACGAAAAAAATTTTTGACCAAAACTTTAGAGATCAAAATCATAATTAACCCTAATTTAAAAAAAAATAGAAATTGCTTAAACATGAATAGAATGATAAACAAAAATAAAGTTTAATGAAAGAACTAAACTGAAAAAAGGAATAAATAGAAATAAACAAAATAAATTGACTCTAAACATTTACATGCACTTGCACTTCATAATTTTTTTTATCGTCGGTGTGACTTAAAAACTTTGTAAAGATTTAATGTGTTTGAGATGTCGAATTCTAGTCCCCTTCAATTCTTCACTTCTTTTTTTTTTTATCAAAGATAAAAATATTCGAATTCGCAACCTCTTAAATAAATATGAAAGACATATCATTTGAACTATAATTCATTGGTTTCTTCTCTTATTTATAGAGAAAGAATTTTTGTTATCCTGAATAGTTATTAATCTTTTACTCACGTTCTAATTTTATTTATTGTCCAAGATTAATAACTACCCACGTTCTTACGACATCTTGAAACTCAAGTAATAGTCTCTACATTCAAACGAAAATTTATCCTTTACAAACTAATTTATCAACCAAGATACCTCTGTATCGTCATCCATATCTTATGGTCGAAATAATTGCTTTGTCGACAGAATGAATATATAAATACACTGGGTCACATGCTTCCTTATATACATGCTAAGCATAACTAACTTACTACTTTGATGTATAATCTGTTCTTAACCTTCAGAAAAAAAATTGAATGCAATTGCTTAACGACAATCTCAGTTTCAATAGAATGACTTCCAATGATCATGACATTATCCATCTAAGCTAATAAGTAAATGATAAATTTGGATTTTTCTTGATAAATAATGAATCATCATATATGGAGTTGGAAAATCCAAATCATTTCAATTTGGCAGAGATAGTAAACATGTCCGTTGGCTTCTTTAAGGTTATAGATGACTTTGTGTAGTTTACATACCAAAAATGATTTTTCACGAGTGAAATCTTAAAAGTTAGGCATATAAATTATAAACATACTTTTATTAAAATTAATTAATACATATTAAATAAGATAAATTTTAATTATTTTTTTCTATTATTATTATTTTTTAATAATTATTTAAGAAGACATTATTTAAGGCAAACTGTTTTAATGACCAATTTATTGATAGAGTTAGACTAATAATAATCACTTGAACTATTTGAAATTTAGCATTTGGACCCGAATTTGACAAAAAAGTATCTCAAAATAAATTTAGTTAAATCGAAAAGACTTTCATTGCATAATTAATATTAATTAGTATAATTTTATAAATATTATATAATAAATTAATAAAATTTTATTTCTAAAAATTAAATTTTATATATTTTATATAATATATGTTTATATCAAAATAAATTATTTTAATAAAAATAACATTGTGTAATATAAAAAACATAACATTCTCTTACTAATTTTATGGTAAATTATGTATTTTAAATTTTTAATTACAGAACACCCTTACCAATGGCCGTGCTTGTCCTTGTCGTGATTGTGGGTGTGATGACGTGGATTCAAGTGTGATAATGATAAAAAAATCACTTTAATAAAGACATTAAAAATATTTTTTTTAAATGTTTATATGTGTCATGATATTATTGGACATCTTTATTTAATCGATTAATAATTTATTTTTTAATAAACCAAAACAAAATCGGTTTATTATAGCAATAATAATAAATCCAATTATTCGCACCATAATTATTAGACTCGATTTGATCTGATCGATTTACAAAATTTAAACCGAATCATATTTAAATTTTTGATAAAAAAACAAATATATCCCTAATTTTTGTTAAAAAAATATGACCCAGTGAGTTATGTAAATTGGTCAGTTTGACCGAATCAGATAACAATTAGATTTATTGTTATTATTATAAAAAAGATCGGTTTTATTCTAATTTGCTAAGAAATTCAAAAATAATCGATTTATTAATACGTTCAATAATAATACGACATATAAGTGTCTTTATAAAAAATGTTTTAGGTGTCTTTATGGAACATCCTCTTAATCATAATCCTATCATTCCAACCTTACGTGCGGATCTTGTTTAATTTCAATTTAGTTTTCCTTTCATATTAATTTTTTATTTTCATAAAAAATTCAAAATAAAGAAAAAATTAGATAGACGAGGCGAAAACATTTTTATAATGCAAAATCCATTTAAAATAATTTATAACCGAAAACGAAATTATAAAACAAATTCTAGTGAAATTTTCAATGACTGAGTCAAGGATGAATGATTTGATTCCTCATGATGAAATGATTATTAGAAAGAAGGAATATGTTTACTTCATATTCAATTCACAGTTTCACACCCAATTAAGCTAAACATATCTGGTAAAATGTCACATAAAAGAGATTTTTGCTAGCTGGTTTGTAACCCTTTAAAGTAACAAAATTATTCAAATAAAACGACCTCAATTTTCGTACCTATTATATTGAATCAAGTGGCAATTATTTTAAAGCGAAAGTTGATGTTAATCATCATTATTGTGATGGACTAATGTCTTCTCAAATGATGGATTCTACTATTGGTTTTCGTCTAATATAATAATAATAACAATAAAAGAATTAATTAGCACCCTTGGTTGAAGGATATATGGATAGATTATTTAAAACCCTACCTCTCGTCATCAACAACTAACTCATTAAATATAGTTTAATTTTATAGTATTGTTGAGAGTGATGAAAACATATAATTTGAGGCCTTAATATATCTTGCTGTTTTTCTTTAAAAAAAAGTTGTTTATCTTTTGACACTAGTGACTAATTCTTTTACAATAAGAAAATTCTTCAAGAAATTAATTGATAATTATTAAATATACTTTATTCTGATCGATAAGATTTAAATTTTAATTTTTTGATCACATGATTGTTATTAAAAGAGAAATGAACTACCACATTATAAATAGTAATTATAAAAGTATACATTATTAAATATTTATTTTTTTAAATATATATTTCTTGATCTAACAGGTCATGAATTAATCTGCCACGATTTTGAGTTTTATTTAAAAATTTATTGTTGACTCAATGAATTACTGTATATGCAAAAAGATAAACTTTAAATAAAATAGAATTTATATAAAATAAATTTAAAAAATAATTAAGAAAAATAGTAATTATAAAACCTAATCTCTATTGTATAGTCAAAAGATCCTTACATAAATTGACAAACACTAAAGGTAAAAAAAAAAAAAAAAAAACAGTGATAAACATTATGTAAACGTGATTAATTGAGAAAGTGGGGTTATACTTTTAAATTGACCTTTTCTTCCTCAATATAAACACAACCATTAGTTAAAACACACAAGTATAACCCACTTGAATTTCTTTTAGTCACTTTGAAAATACTTTTCTTTCCCATCATCACACACGGTTAAAAGGTGTAAATCTATCTAAGACAAATCACTATGTATAATCATTATTAGTGTTTAATCAAACTCTTTTTTTCCCTTAACTATAAGCAGCCTCTCTAAGCTACTGTTTAAAACACTTTCAATGCTGAGAGACAGAATCTTCTTTTATAAAAATAAATAAATAAAATTAAACAAAAAAACACCTAGACTTTCTCTTTGAAATGTACTAAATACAAATGTCGATAACATTATTTGACTTTGCCAGGTACTTTATTAGGAACTCCAAATAATGTTTCATAATATGAGAAATATTATTTTAAGGAGTGAAAAATGTGGTACAATTTATTTTGGAAGAGTCAATGGGTAGAATTGAAGACCTGCAAGTGATGTCAAATAATCAAAATTTAGTGCATTAGACATCAAAGAAAGACTACAAACAATGAAAGTTTAATTAAAAAAAAAAACTTCTTAAATTTGCTGCATAATTTAAAAAATTTACAGATTCATTTTGTAAATTTGATTGATTTCAAGCACTTTAGCATTTGGAGAAACTTTACAAAATTTAAAGATTACCAAAAAATTTATTGGTATGACCGTTCCTGATAATGTAGTTATCGCTAGCAATACAAATTTTTTTGGGTTGTATTTGGTTCCATTCTCTTTTTCTCTTTAGAGTTTGGAATAAGCCATTTCTTCTTTAGCGGAGTGGATTGTATTGTTTGGGATTGTGGTGGTATGAGTTTAACAGAGAATGTTTTGTTTTAAGTATTGTATTGTACTTGATCCTTCTTATACTTTGATTATAGTTGTGTTGTTTGTTTGGCATCTATAATGATGCCACCTCTTCCTTTGTGGTCGAGAACCTTGCAAAAATTGATAAAAGAAAGATGAGCAAAAAATTAGAAAGTAAACATATGAATCATTGGAGTTTAATATAATAATGTTAGTGTAAAAATTCGACATGGTAAAGAACTCGATCATAGTGTAACAAACGGTCATTCGACCCTTATAAATAATTAAGTCGATGGTATGCAAGTCGAAATATTATAATAATGGGTTGTTCCATAAGAACATTAGCACAAAGGGTTCAACTTATTATGTAAAGTGTTAGGTACCAGACAAATGACACAGCAAAATATAGAGATGAAAAATTAGAAATTTGTATAAAATATGGAAACAATTGAATAACTTTCTTTGAGAATTACTACTTCTCTCTCTCACAAGGAGACTGCAATAACACTCTCTCTTGACAAAAGGAGAACACACTTCTCTCTATATATATAGAAGAAAACTACTCAAAGAAATATTATGTTATTCTCTTTGGATGACTTGATTGAAATGAATTAAAGAAAAACTCAATTTATAGGTGAGTCTCTTCAATATGAACCATCCATCAATTAGAGGTATATAATTCTTTTCTTTTTCAACCATTAAAATCCTAAGGTTATAAACTAGGATTGTTTATTACCTTTCATTTTATTTAGTTATTATTTATTTATTTATTTATTTTCTAAAATTAGCTTTACTAATTTTCACAATCTCCCACTTAAAGCTAATTTTGATAAATTTTCAAAATTCATGTTGCTTATGTATTCCATAGGCCGTATGAGGATCTACACCATTCAAACTTTTCTGTATTGATTGGTTTTGTCATGGCATCTGCTAGGTTGTCTTTAGTGTGAATCTTCTGCATATCAACACTTCCTTCTTCTACTACTTCCCGAACAAAGTGATATTGTACTCCAATGTGTTTTGTTCTTGAATGAAAGGCAGGATTCCTTGCAATGTGCAAGGCACTCTGACTGTCACAATACACAGAAATCTTCTGTTGTTTGTGCCCGAGTTCTTCTATCAACCTTTGGATCCAAATAGCTTCCTTGCATGCTTGTGTAGCTGCCATATATTCAGCTTCTGTAGTAGATAAAGCCACAACAGTCTGTAATTTAGATAGCCAGCTTACAGCTCCTCCTGCAAGTGTAAACACATAGCCTGTAGTAGATTTTCGTTTATCAAGATCACCTGCAAAGTCTGAATCGACATATCCATTGACAATGAATTCTGATCCTCCAAAACATAATGCAACATTCGAGGTTCCTTTGATGTATCTCAAGATCCTCTTAACAACATTCCAATGCTCTTTACCTGGATCTGCCATAAATCGACTTACTACCGCAACTGCTTGAGCAATATCTGGTCTTGTACAGATCATGGCATACATAAGGCTTCCCACCGCTGATGCATACGGTACTCGAGACATTTCCATCCTCTCTGCTTCACTACTAGGGCACATACTTGAGGATAATTTGAAATTCATAGGAAGTGGGGTTGAAATTGGCTTACATTCTTGCATATTGAAGCGTTGCAAGATCTTCTTCAAATAATTCTTTTGCGATAGCCAAATCTTCCTATCCTTTTTGTCTCGGTGAATTTGCATCCCTAAAATCTTGTTTGCTGGTCCCAAGTCTTTCATATCAAACTCCCTAGCCAACTGTGCCTTCAATTCTTGGATTTGATCTTTGTTGGGACCTACCACCAACATGTCATCCACATACAACAGCAGAATGATGAAATCATTATCACCAGACCTCTTGTAATAAGTACAATGATCTGAACTAAGTCTGTTGTATCCAAGGCTAATAATGAAAGAATCAAATCTCTTGTACCAACACCTTGGCGCCTGCTTTAGACCGTACAGAGATTTAGTTAACCTGCAAACCAAGTTTTCTTTTCCTTTTTCTTCAAAACCTTCTGGTTGGAGCATATATATCTCTTCTTCAAGTTCTCCATGAAGAAAAGCAGTCTTTACGTCTAATTGCTCTAGATGTAAATCAAATGCAGCACATATAGCCAAAACTACTCTAATAGTAGTTAGTCTCACCACTGGAGAAAATATTTCATTGAAGTCAATACCTTCTTTCTGAGCATATCCCTTGACAACCAATCTTGCACGATATCGTTCCACCTGATCATTACTATCTCGTTTGATCTTGTAAACCCATTTGTTACCAATGGCTTTCCGACCTGCTGGAAGTTCAACAAGTTTCCAGGTATGGTTCCTATGTAATGCCTCAATTTCTTCTTGCATTGCTGTCATCCACATAGAAGCATCTGGATTGCGCATAGCCTCCATAAAAGTTGTTGGTTCTCCATCTTCTGTCAAAAGACAATATGCATCATGGTTTGTCAAAACATAATTTGAGTGCCATGATGGTGTTCTTCTTTGTCGAGTGGATCGACGAACTTCTATGTCATTGGCCTCTGCTTCTTGTTCTTCGTGCTGTGGTTCTGCTTCAGAAAGATCACCTTCTCTGCATTTTTCATCTATTTGAACAGTGGTTATATCTTTAACAGTGCTGTCATTTTCTTGTTCCTTTTGCAATTCATCTTCTGCAAATATCACATCTCTACTGACAACTACCTTGCGGGCAGTGGGATCCCACAGGCGATACCCCTTAACTCCGTCAGTATAACCCAAGAATATACATTTTCTAGACTTTGGGTCCAGCTTTGTTCTTTCCTGGGAATTGTACATTACGTACACAGGACAACCAAATATATGTAAAGAAGAATAATTAGGTGGCTTACCTTGCCACATCTCCATTGGTGTCTTCAACCCAATTGCAGTTGATGGTGACCGATTTATCACATAACAGGCAGTTTTAACAGCTTCTGCCCAAAAAGACTTAGCTAAACCTGTAGTTTGCAACATAGCTCGTGCTCTTTCTAGGAGAGTCCGATTCATTCGCTCTGCTACACCATTTTGCTGAGGCGTATATGCAACTGTGAATTGCCGTTGAATACCTGCTTGCTTGCAAAATGTTAGAAAATCGCCATCGACATATTCTCCTCCATTATCTGTCCTTAAACACTTGATCTTCTTTCCAGATTCAAGTTCTAACTTTGCTTTAAACTCTTTGAACATCGCAAACACGTCTGACTTCTTCTTGATCGGGAACACCCATAGCCTCCTAGAGTAATCATCAATAAATGATACAAGATATTTTGCTCCTCCTAGGGACATCTCCGGCGATTCCCACACATCAGAATGAATCAACTCCAATATGTGCTTGCTCCAAGCAGTTGATCTACCAAACGTCAATCTATGTTGTTTGCTTGTAACGCAGTGCTTACAAAACGGTAAGTTTACCGATTTGAGCCCGGGAATGAGATTACGTTCTACAAGAATCTTCAAACCTCGTTCTGACATGTGGCCTAGTTTGCAATGCCATATCATCGTCATTTCTTCTTGGCTTGTTGAAGCAACTGATGCCTCTGCTTCTTGCAAAGTATCTCCCACAAGCATATATAGATTTGCTGCAATCTTTTCTGCTTTTATTACCACAAGAGCTCCTTTAACAACTTTCAAGATCCCACCTTCAATATGGGTCTTGCAGCCAAGTTCATCCAGTTGCCCAATCGACAACAAGTTCTTCTTCAAGCCCTTCACATGTCTTACCCCTTGAAGTGAACGAATAGAACCATCAAACATTTTTATTTTGACAGTACCTATTCCAACAATTTCTAAGGCATGATCGTTTCCCATAAACACAGATCCTTCTAAGACAGGTTCATATGTACAAAACCAATCACGATGAAGAGTCATGTGCCATGTTGCTCCTGAATCAACAATCCAAACATCAGTGAGCTGTTTGCTGCCTTTAGAACCAATTGTTGCTTCGCCATACAGGATTTCTCCATCATCAGAGGTACTCGCAACACATCCTTGAGAACTTGATCCTTCTGGAACCTTCTCTATACTCTTCTTATTCCAACAATCTTTCTTGAAGTGCCCTCTCTTACCACAATTGTAGCATTTGACCTGCTTCTTACTTTGTGACTTTGGTCTACTTTGACTCCCACTGAAACCACGCTCCATTGATCTCCCTCTTGTCATCAACAAAGCCTCTGCTTGTTTTGAGCTTTCTAATCTATCTTCCTTATTCTTGCGCCTAGATTCTTCTTCAAGAACCGCAGCAGCCATGTCATCAAAAGAAAGATAATCAGTCAAAACATTATTAGTTAAGTTAATAATAAGCTGATCATATGAATCTGGTAGACTTTGAAGTAAGAGCTCTGCACGTTCGTTTTCCGCTATGGTATATTCCAACGATGAGAGTTGGGAAAATAGCGTATTTAGATTGTTGATGTGATCCGTTGCCGATGTGGATTCACTCATTCGAAGAGTATAAAGTCTTCTCTTCAAGAATATCTTGTTGTGAAGTGACTTGACTTCATATAATTTGGTGAGAGCATCCCAAATTTCCTTTGCTGTCTTTTTCTCTGCTACACTTGATAAAACTGAATCAGCTAGTGCCAAGTGTAAGTTTGCAACAGCATTGTTGTCCATCTCCTTCCATTTTTCATCTGTAATTCCAGTGGGTCTACCTTCAATTGCTGTCACGCAATTGTCTTTTCTCATAATGGCTTTTATCTTCAATTTCCATATGGAAAAATTACTCCCACTGAATTTCGGAATTTCATACTTTGCTGCCATTTTTTTTTTAGACGGTAACTCGCAGCGGAGAAAAAAAAATTTAATCAGCAACCTTTGGCTCTGATACCACTGTTAGGTACTAGACAAATGACACAGCAAAATATAGAGATGAAAAATTAGAAATTTGTATAAAATATGGAAACAATTGAATAACTTTCTTTGAGAATTACTACTTCTCTCTCTCACAAGGAGACTACAATAACACTCTCTCTTGACAAAAGGAGAACACACTTCTCTCTATATATATAGAAGAAAACTACTCAAAGAAATATTATGTTATTCTCTTTGGATGACTTGATTGAAATGAATTAAAGAAAAACTCAATTTATAGGTGAGTCTCTTCAATATGAACCATCCATCAATTAGAGGTATATAATTCTTTTCTTTTTCAACCATTAAAATCCTAAGGTTATAAACTAGGATTGTTTATTACCTTTCATTTTATTTAGTTATTATTTATTTATTTATTTATTTTCTAAAATTAGCTTTACTAATTTTCACATAAAGTGGAGTTGATATAGCAAGCGTCCATAGTCGAGGCATGATAATCACATGTGACGTGATCCATAAACACCATATCAAACGTGGGGTCTTAAAGCTAATGTAAAAGAAGATGTGAAACTTAAATTTGAGAGTCAAGATTTTTTATGGTTAAAATAGGATCATGATTAGAGAAAAATAAAAAAGTTAGATCGTGTCCATACAATTCACTCCTTATGACTTATAAATAAAAGAAGTTCAGAAAGATTCAGAGACTTCAATCTAAATATTATACTATCACACAAAATTCTGTAAAATCTAAGTCATACTTACGTCAAGGTGAATCATAAAATATCAGTACAAGGGTGTAAAATTATTTTTATTATATTATTTTTTTATTTCTTCCTTTTATTTCTCTTTTATTTTTAAGTTATTTTATTGTTTTGTTTTTTTTTTCTTTTATATTTTAATCTCCTTTTTCATTTATTTTAGAGTTCAAGTTGTTTATCGTTTTATTTATAGTCCTCATTTATTTCATTTACTGTTCTTCTTGTTATTTCTATTTTTATATTATTTTATTCATTTTCTTTCAGTATTTTATTTTAAAATTTTTATTTTGTCAATTATATATTGTAAGCTTTATCTATTCTCTTGCAATGAAATTTATCACAATATTTTGACATAAGTCGATTCGACACTAATACTAAATAATTCTTGAATCGAGCCTATTTTTTTTAGAGAAGTCATATCTATTCGCAGAATTGAGATTTTGATACAAACTTGATCGACATTTTTTGTCGAAGTCAAAGAAAAAGCAAAATTCAGGCAAAAACAAATACTATGCAAATAAATTAAACAATTACATCCATCATATTTTAAGTAATTTAGTAAGATAAATATAACTAATTAATTAGGTAGAGTATGTATGAAGTTTATTGTAGTTTTCAAGTGAGTAATATGGTATAAATCCTTACTTTTACTACCAAATACAAATGAATCTCTTTGACTTTGATTTTATTAGAAGTATTTTTTTTTTCAATGGTAAATCATGTAAGTTAAGGACTAATCCATTACGAATCTAAATTTTATTTAAGGGTTTGTTATTGGTCAATGGGTATACAAAATGACATCCGAATCTTCAACACTTATTTAAACGGATAAGTGAACTGACCATTTGACCAACTCAAATTGGTTAGTAATCGCAATTCTTTTTTTTGGGTAGAGTAATCGTAATTATTTAATAAGTAAAAACTAACCCTTTGTTAGTTTTATAATGAATAACATTTTTTTCTTTTTTTTTAGGACTTGAATAACATTCTTTTTATATATATATATATATTTTTTTTTGTTTACCCAAACGGTATCCCTCAACCCGACAGGTTAAACACTAATCCGTCGCGGATCTGAGCTCCATTTAAGGGTCTGCTGCTGGCCAATGGGTTGCTGCATGCACAAGGCGGGGTTCAAACTCCCGATACTTGCTTAAGCGGTCGAGTGGTTGACCACTCGACCAACCCAAGTTGGTTAACATTCTTTTTATATTGACCATGAATAAATAGCCTTCAATTCTTGGGCCGAAAGCCTATAATAAATTCCTCTACTTTTGGTCCAGTTCCATCTCAAAACTCAGCTCGTTTTCTCTCCTTTGTTTTTTAAAAACTTCTAATGTTTTTGTTTGGATATTTCTTGTCTCTTTTATGTTTGGGTCTGGACTGACTTGTTTTTAGTTCCGAAACTACCCCTATACTGTATTTTCGGGGTTAAAGACTCATATAAGGAGACCCAATTATGTGTTGTCCAAAAAGACCAAATCAAGTAAAGAGGAAGTCATAGTATATACATAGCTTTTGCTTAGTTTTTCTTTGTGTTTGTTTTTGGGCCTCTAACCCCTTTGTAAACCCACAAAAAAAAAGAAAGTAACAGTTACCCTGTTGAGAACAACTATACCTCCATAATTTCTCGTTACCTCACTATTCAATATTCATAGTGATTTCATGAATTCATGTGCAAAAATCTAACCTTTTTTTTTCAATATAAAAATTTTCTCCGAATTCCGAAAATCATACAACCTTAGTTAATGAAAACATCTTCTGCTTTCATCCCTCTCATTCTCTTTCTCTTGAAACACTTACATATATAGACCCCAAAAAATTAAATCTATGATAACGATACATATTTAGTTATCAACCCATGTATCGGTGAGAAGTTAATCTTCCAATCACTATCATATCATATAAGATCGAATAGCAATAAAATATCCCAACAATGTTTGTGAAAATATCCCGTACTAGTAGAATTACAAAAAGAAAAAAAATAAAAAGTAAAAAGTAAAAGTATGTATATTTGATGTTAAAAAGAAAAAACTATATATATTTTCCTATCATAGAATTTAAGTAGAGTGAAGAACCCAATGTTGACCGTCGATTTTAATCTTAAGACCATTGACTTTAGCAAATAAGTCAACGGCTCTTCTAACACCTCTATTATCCGCCGCAGTAAAATAATCATGGCCGAATATAATTCCGCCGGGTCGGAGGATTTGATACCCACGGGTTATATCAGACCAAGCAGAGAAGAAGTCATGACCCGCATCTATTTCTACGAGATCCGCATACACGCCCCATTCACATAGCTTTATTAGTGCTGACCCGCTTGAAAAAGGTACGGGTAAAATTGACCCGGTTTTGTTAAAATTTACAGCATTCATTAAAAACTGGAAATACAGCAAAACGTCACCGTTTACCATCGGGATTTTACTGAACCGGTCTATGAACCCGGCCCAACCGCGAAAATCATCGATGCACAGAATCTGAGTCGAGAGGCCGAGTCGCTGAGTCAACTCGGCCATGTGTATCGCCGACGCGCCTAAGAACGTGCCAACTTCGACGATGACGTGTGGCTTCACGCGCCTTATGAGATTCTCAAATACGGCACCGTTTGAGCCCCATCCTTTGATCTTCTTCGTTCGCCGGAGAAGAGGAGCAGCGTGCGGCGGCGGGAAGTTGCTGAACGGTGACGTACCGTTGAAGAGACGGTCGACGAGAGTACGTCTAACGAGTTCCGGTGAGATCGGATCAGCGCATCGAGTCGTGACTCGGAACGAGTCGAGCTCTGTGGAGTTGACTGTTACTCGAATAACCGAGTTGGAAGTTGAGTCAAAATCAGAAGAAGAAAAAACGGCATTTAACGGCGTTGACGACGCAAACGGCGGTGCTTGCTGTTGCGGTGGTTGTGATGACCTGGCAGAGGGAGCGGAGAGATAACCTAAGGCGTAAGTTAGCAGAAGAAAGATAAAATACGCCACGGGCTTTGCTGTTCTGAGGAGTGAAGAGAGTAGTCTCTTATTATTGTTGTGTTGTTCGGTTTTCATGATTTAATTGAAGTTTGTGAGAATTGTTATAGTAAGGAGGCCTAAGTTGTTGAATATGTGAAGAATAAGGATAAGAAACATAGGAATCTACGACGGTGTTGTTGTGAGTAGCGACAACAATTGAGACCACAAAAAAGAACGACGAAGATGGAAGATATAGGTAAGTACTGATTACTGAAGCTGAAGGTAGTTATTCAAATTCTTTCTTTTGTGTCAGCGAATGGTAGAGAACAGATTTCTTCTGCTGTTTTGGATTTATTTATTCTGGTTAATTTGCATGGATTTGACAATTTATAAATTAAATTAGGTCGGGGGTAATGACTAATGACGTATATCGTTGGAATTAATTATATAGTTATGATTCTGATATAGTTTTGATTTTGGAGAAAGATTTTATTTTAATTTGTATGATTATGATATAGTGCTGTTTCCATATTTTTCCTTAGAATATGTAAAATTGTAAATGAACATATATATAGTATTCTATTGTTTTAAATGTTCACTATAGAGTTAGGCATATTTGAGATAGAATAAATAAAGGAAAGTAGTTGGTGAATGTGACTGTATTTATCTTCCACCTAGATGCTCTATTTGAATTTTTTTTTTGAAAAAGAAAATGCATTTATGCATTGGCCTTTTCTTTATCTAATGTGAAATATTTAAAACTTTTCTAAATAACAACGTCTTTACTAAAAAGTTGGATGAATTCAAATATATGAATTATATTAGATTTTATTATATTTAGATAAATCAATTATAATCTTAACTGAAAGTGATTGTAACTGTAACTGGTTGAATAATAAAATATTAAATTTTAAATTTAATCTTAGCTAAACAAAATAACAAATTTAAACTGATAACAAATTTATTATATATCTTTAATATTAAATACAAAATAATTAAATGTACACAAAATTTAATTTATTAATTTATCTAATTTATTAATTTAAATATAATCCTTATTATTATTTCTTTCGTTACGTATAGTTCATTTGTTTAATAAAATAAATTAATGAAATTGACTAAGAAAAAAAAAAGGCAGGCCAAAAGGCGATGGAAATAGAGGACAATGTAAATATTTGGAAATATGTACCAAGTTCCAACGTGTGCATTCTATTCTCCAGAAATTAAAAAAAAATAAAAAATAAAAAAACCATATACCAGCTTATCTTTAGTTTGTCTTCCATCCCAAAAATAAAGCACATAAGACTTTGAGTATGAAAGAGGCAAGTCGAAGGTATTATCTCAATATATATCACGTTGCAGTTACGTATCCCTTACCCTAATATATAAATAAAATTTATATTAATTAATTAATATTAACCAATTTTTTACTTTATTGTAGATTAATGTTTTTAATGCTTTTGTTTTGGAAGATTGAAAGTTTAAAATTTAGAGTTTATAATTCATAATTCAAAAAATTGATAGATATTGACCGGAAAAAAAACTTCGTGAGGTCCAGGTTCCTTTGAATGCAGCGTTCGACTTCTTTGGTGCCAAGATGCCGCTAGGGCTAGCAATGGGTAAGTAACCCTACCCGCGGGTTGAAAATTTTATTAAAACTCTGTCCTATCCTACCTGCGGGTTGAAAATTTCTCAACCCTAACTCTACCTGCACCCTAAAATTCTAAACCCTACCCTACCTAACCTATCCGCATATAAAATTCAATCAATTCGAATTTTATACGTATTAACAACATAAAAAATAAAAAACTAATGCTCTAAATTACTAAATTAACTAATTAGTTTTAGTGGTGGTTCACTTATTGTAAGTTATTACATAAGGGAGGTTGTGGGTTCAACTCTCACTTACTTCACTATATACCTAAGTTTTATAAAATCTGTTTTATATATGAGGTGCGGGTAGGGTACACCCTAAACCCCAGTGTTCTGAAAATCGAACCGAACCAGTCGGTTCAACCGGATTAATTGAAAATCGGTCCCTAACCGATTCGGTTGAAGTAAAAAACCATCTAGCAAAAAACTGGTGAAAAATCGGTAAAACCGACGGTTAATCGGTGAACCGCTTGAACCGAACGGTTTTTTACCGGTTTTTAATTTAAAAAATATATATATATAAACCCCCCTCCCTTTTGTCTCGCACACACCCACAACCCACTAACCTAGTCACCACCCAGCCCTCTCTCTCTGTCTTTGATCTCCACACGAAACCCTAGCCGCTCTCTTTCTCCCAGACCGCCAGCAACAGCAGCCAGCGACCAACGCCGCCGTCACCGACGAACTCTTCTCCTCAGCCAGCGTCGAGCCCCACCGTCGCGATTCTCTTCTCCTGGATCGCTTCACCTCGCGTCGCCAGGTATGCTCGCTGTTTATGTCACCGCCTCTGTCTTCGTTGTCGTTGGCCACCTTGAAAGCGTGTCTCCGTCGGTCCGTCCTCATCGCCGATCCCTCTCTCTCGCGCGTCAAGCCTGTCTTCAATTCCCTCTGTGCCCGAGCTCACTTCCCCTCTTCCATCGCCGTCACTTGGATTCCTCCTTCGCCACCGATCTTCAGTTTACTTTTGCTTGTTTTTGTACTTTTATTTGGTTTCTGATTTATGATTCTGAGTTTGCTAATTTCTGTTTAGCTTGAGTTTATGAATTTCTGAGTTTGTAAGCAGATCCCTACCCTGTTTTAGTTTTCATTTTTGGGAGTTAATTGCTGTTTTTTGGATTTGATTATGTTGATTGTTGCTTGTTTGTCTGGGTTAATTGTTGTTTTTTCATTGCTGTCTTCTACATTTAATTTCTGTTGAGTTCTGCTATCTTCTTCTTTTTAACTTTTTTTATTTTGTTAATTAAATGAATTAATCAGGTTTTTGTGATTCTGTTTTTGTAAGTTTTAATTATATTTTTGTTCTGTTTTTAATTTGTTACTGCAATTTGATTTCATAGTCTGTTTGTTTGATTTCATATGTTTTTGTACTTCTGTTTGTTTGTTCCAAATTATGATTATGTTTGTTCCAAATTTAAATTATGATTATGTTTGCAAATTCAATGGTTAGTAGTTATTAGTATTATTGATTTGTTTGTTATTTTTTATTATTAGGTTATAAATTAAAATTCTAAATTTTAAATTTTAAATTTTAAATTTTATTAGGTTAAATTTTATTTAATATTAATTAAACCGGTCGAACTCCGGTCGAACTATTGAACCAGTGAACCAGTCACCTTCCCGGTTTATTGACCGGTTCGGTTGTCGCAACTTTGCTAAACCCGTACCCTACCCGCAGCGGGTCGGGTAGCCTACCCTACCCGAACGGGTTGGGTACCCGCGGGTAGGGTATTTCTAGGTGATGAGTCAATAACCACCGTTGGTGTGGTTCTACTTCTGATGGTGGATAACCATTCCTTTATCTTAGGGTTGTTAAGATCTCTCTTCTAGAAGTGGGTGAGAGATATTAGGGGTTAGTTATAACTCATTTGGGAGTGAAGAGGTCGATTATAGACAGTTGCATTTTGGGTTTTCTCTGTTTTTAGGTCTGGCTTATGTTTTGGGCCAGGTATAAACAATGCCCCTACTTGAGTTCGATCTTTTTACTTAAGTCGGATTTAAGTATGAATAAAGTCGGATCTTTTCAGGTCAGTTTCCGTGTTCAATTCGAAAAATCGACGTGATTTCAGAATGCCAACCATTGCGTCTATTTGCTTCCTCTTTGGACACGTGGGATGCAGTTACGTTTGTAACCATGCACGTCATTTAATGGGGGAGGAGATTTTATAGTTTTGCTCATTGGGTCTTTTAAATACTCCTCCCTTTTCTCTTTCTTCCTTTTTTGTCTCTCCATACTCGCGTCCTTTCGTTCTCTCAAGCCTCTCTTTATTCTTCAAACCTCCTAGCGATGGGATTTCATTCTTTCTTTGTAGACTTTGAGGGACGCGAAGCATCTGAGAAACTTTTTTGCTGATCCTACCATTCCATTATTTTTCTTCAACCTTCATCGAGAAAAGAGGTTGGTATCTCCTTCTGCTTTAACTTCTTTCTCTGGCTTTGTAGTGTTTCCACTGTTTTTAGAATTTATTGTTGGAATGCAATTTTCTGTGCGGATGAACTTGTGCCTGTTAAGGGGTTAAGGTAGTTTATAAGGTACCTTTGTTGCCGTATCGCTGTTGTGTTTTCCCGTGTCTGTTAGGATGCCCCAAGATTGCTGTGTTTTACTGTGTTTTTCTAAAGATTGTGTCTTTATGGTTGTTGGTTGCACCTTTTTTTAGGAAAAGAAAGTTTGCCTTATTTTAACTTGTTTTGTAATGCTTTCTTTTGTGTAATGTAGGTATCTCCTTCTATATGTCTCTTTCCATTCCTCCAAATGTGTCTTCCTAGGTTCCTGAAGATTTATTGAAATGGGTATATTCATCTGTTCTCTATTCCAACCCCATAGTTGATAGTGTTTTTGTAAAGGAACTCCGTAAGCACCATAGGATTTGTAGTTCTGGCGAGGATGAGGCAAAACATGAAATAGTGGCCCCTGACCCTGAGAATCAAGTTTATTTTGGGCAAGTCGTTAAGTCAGACCCCATTTTATTTTCATGTATGATTGCCTGTTTACCCAACTTGGGGTTACCTTCTCTTTTTCTGATTTTCAGATAGAAGTATTATCCCATTGCAAAGTGGCTCCTTCCTAATTCCATCCGAACTTTTGGGGATTTCTCAAAATTTATCAACTCGTTAGTCGTGAACTTGGGTTCCCGACCTCTTTGAGAATCTTTTTTTATCTTTTCCACTTAACGAAGCCTTTTAGTGCTTCGAACAAACAAAATAAACAACAATGGATTTCCTTCTGAGCTATCCAAGGTCGGAAGGTCTTTTTTATATTTGATGAGTCGTTCCACGATTTTAAGAATTTCTTTTTTAAAGTTTGTGTTGTTGAGGGTCACGATCCTTTTTCTCTGAGTGAGAATAATGAGCCCCGTTTCCAGTTGTACTGGGTAGAGGCAGCCCTTGTTGAGAAATACAATTTGATAAACCTGGACGAGGTGGAGGAGGCTGTGGTCGAATTCTTCCGAGAGGCTTGGGGACGGGCTCTAAACCTTGACACTAAAAAGTTCCTTCTCGGGACTTCGAGTTATGTCCGTACCGAGCTAGGTTGTTTTTATGCCTATTTTATAGACAACTGCTCGTTTTTCTGACTTGTTCGTTGATGTCTATTATTCTTTTTTGTAGAAAAACTAAAAAGCGGTTCCAAGGCTTAACAAAAAGTTCGGGAGGCCAAGAGGAACGCCCGAGCTTGAGCTGCTCAGCTGTAGGAGAGCAGTAAGTCGGATACCTCTTTCCCGACCAAGTTCGACTCAGATACCTCTTCTCAGAGCAAGCCGGTAAACCCTCTTCCTCCTCCTCCTCCTTCTCCTTCTTCTCTAGTTCTTACTCATCCAGTTCCTCCCTTCTCGGAACCGAGTTCTAAGAAGAGGAAGACCTCTAAATCCGGTGCCCTCAATATTTATGACGCTGGATTTGATAGGGTGAAATTTTATGAGAAACACGTCCTTCCTCATAGCTTCATTACTATGGATGATGCTTCTATCAAAAATCACCTCCAGGTCTTGATCCGGGAGGGGAGGGAAGATCCGAACTGCTGAAGTATGCTCTACTTTACTGAAAGAGTTGGAGAGGATTCCATTGAATGCTACTCAGCATTCTTTAGAGTCCCTTTTGGGCCGAGATGACTACTTTTCTGGAGGCAGAGAAGGGGTTGGAAGAGGAGAAGGTAAGTTTGGAAGCCGAGCTTTTTCAAGCTCGTGATCGAGAAACACAATCTGCAGCTTCCTGTGCTCCGGTCTAGGGGTTATTGAAGAAAGCTGAGGAGAATTATGTCAGAATTTTTGGGGAGAACTTGGAGTTGAAGAGGCAGATGAAGCGACTTAGGGAGGATTATGTTGACTTGGAGGAGTTAGTCGCTGAGGGCACAGAGGAGGTATTTGAGATTTTAAAGAATCAGGTTCGGGTAATTGCTCCCGCCTTGGATTTATCTCCTCTACATCCCGACAAGATTGTAGTCGACGGGAAGATTTTCTCTTTGCCTTGCCATCCTACTGACTCTGAGCTCAAGACTGCTGGGCAACACTTGGTTGAGTCTCCTCCCCAAGAAGTCGTCGCTCCCGAGGAGGTGATGCCGAGTTTCTCCCCTCAATTAGAAGCCGCCCCAACTGAGGAGAACCTTTCGACTTCATCCACCGATCTTGACTCCTCTCCAACTAATGATCAGAATCATTTAATTGACCCTGCTTAATTCTTTAGTTAAGGCCCGGCTTGTGGGTCCTTTTATGAACACTTCCATTTATGTTTTGTGCAGTTTTTTATATGCTTTGGCTGGCTTTGGTCCTTTATGAAGGACCTTAATAACTTTTGCTGTTATCTGTAGATATCAGCCCTTTTTTATAGGACTACAACAACTTTCTCTTTTGCTCTAAGTAGTTATAGTTACCTTGAAAAGGTTTCTATATATTTGAGCTTTCCTTTTATCTTAGGATTTTACTATGTTTGTTTTCATAGTATAAGTCGGACAATTCATCTGCTACTGGACTCTTTGTGAAGCTTTGTTGAAAGCTTTTAATAAGTATCCTTTACCTTAGGATTTTAAAGAAGGGTTTTCTCCATTACTTAGTGCAAATGCCCAATTTGTTTTGTTATTGAATCATTTTCGTAACTTAGGTTATTTTTGCGATGCATTTTATTCTGCTCGAATGGTTTCCGACTTATAAGTCATTTGGTTATGAGTTTATATGATCGTCATTTATAACCTCTTTACATCGACTTGTACCTCGTCACTTTATCTTGCCAACCATGTAGGTCGGGTAACAGATTTTTGCGCTTTTTCGAGCTTAAGTCAATGCGTATCATAGAAAACAGTAATAGAATAAAAAGAGACATTATAATTGATGAAGTGTAATTTACAAAGATGCTTTGCTACTAAGGGAATACTTTTCTTGCCCCTAGTCCTCGCTTTGATGCCTCGTTAAAACCCCCTTTAGGAAAAACCCTTCCTGGGAAAAAATTATGAAGTCGGGAAAAAAAGTACATCAGGGAGCGAGGTGCACTTCTAGCTATAATATCTCTTCAAATTGCATGCGTGCCACGACCTTTAGAGCTCGGTTCCATTCAATTTGGACACTTTGTACTAGCCCTTTCCCAAGACTTCGATCACCTTGAAAGGTCCCTTCCAGTTTGCAGCAAGCTTTCCTTCGTCCGACTTGTTTACCCCGATGTCATTTCTTATCAGGACTAAGTCATCTGTAGCGAAGTTTATTCGTATGACCTTTTTGTTATATCTGGCCGACATCCTTTGCTTCTACGTTGCTTCTCTTATTTGGGCTTGTTCTCGGACTTCTGGGAGGAGTTCTAGTTCTTCCTTATGGACTTGAACATTCCCAACGTCATCGTAAAATCTCACCCTTAGACTTTGATCATTAACCTCAACTGGGATCATGGCTTCTGTTCCGTATACAAGTTGGAAGGGTGTTTCCCCAGTCGTGGAATGAGGTGTTGTTTGATAAGCCCATAGTACTTGCGGGAGTTCCTCTACCCAAGCTCCCTTTGCATCCTGCGGCCTCTTCTTTAATCCAGCTAATATAACTTTGTTGGCTGCTTCAGCCTGTCCATTAGCTTGGAGATGTTCTACCAATGTGAACTGGTGCTTCATCTTCATAATGGCTACTAAATTCCTGAATGTAGAGTCGATGAACTCTGTACCATTATCTGTGGTAATGGAATGAGAAACTCCGAACTGAGTAATAATACTTTTGTATAGGAATTTCTGGCTTCTTTGAGCTGTGATATTGGCTAGTAATTCTGCTTCTATCCACTTAGTGAAGTAATCCACTCCCATAATTAGGTATTTAACCTGTCCAGGGGCATAGGGGAAAGGTCCGAGTAGGTTCAACCCCAATTTCGTAAAAGGCCATGGAGAGGTTACACTGATGAGCTCTTCGGGTAGAGCGTTGTGGAAGTTGGCATGCATCTGGCAGGGTAGACACTTTCTGACAAAGTCGGTCGCATCCTTTTGCAAGGTCGGCCTGAAGAATCCAGCTCGGATCACCTTTCTAGCCAGAGATGGTGCTCCGAGATGGTTCCCACAGATGCCATTATGTAATTCCTCCAAAACTTCTTCAGTTCTACAAGTTGGAACACATTTTAGTAAAGGTGTGGATACCCCCCTTCTGTAAAGAACATTTTGTACCAAGGTGTAATTCTGGGCTTCCCTTCAAATTCTCTTGGCTTCCTTTTGCTCCTCAGGAAGGATGTCGAATTTTAGGTATTCGATAAGGGGAGTCATGATAAACCCCATTTTTAGGGTTTATCTTATATTGAATTTAGAGTATTTTGATAACCTTTTGTCACATTTAGCCTATGAATTAGCATGGTTTTGTTATCTCTCCCATATTTATGCCTAAGTGTAAAAACATGCTTTTTAAGCCTTATTTTGATGAATTCTAATTTCTCCTTGATTCCACAAGATGCCTTGATGTGTTTGCTAGTAATTCCAGGATTGAAATAGGCTAGGCATGGATCAAAAGAAGCAAGGAAGGAAGCATACAAGTGGAGAGAAGCATAAAAAGTCAAAGAAGCAAAGTCAGCCATGCACGCGCACGTGCACAAGGCGCCCGCGCGCACATTGCAGAATCAGCCAGGGACGCGCACGCGTACCGTGCGCGCACGCGTCGATGACCGCACATGACTTCATTAAAGCAACACGTGCCTGGCGATTTGAGAGGGTTTCTGAACCCATTTTGGCGCCAAATGCTAATAGAAAGGAATAAAAGGATCAAGGATTGAGGGGAAATCATCAGTCATCAATCTTGGAATCATATAGGATAATTAGGATTAGTTTTAGAGAGAGAAGCTCTCACTTCTCTCTAGAATTAGGATTAGGTTTAGGTTAATCTCTCTTCTTAGATATAGGTTTAATTCATGCTTTGATTCACTTTTCCTTTACCAATTCTTAATCCTCTCCTCCTCCTCTTTCTAGTTATGTGCTTTAATAATTGTAATTCTTCATTTTGTTTTGGATAGATTGTTGTTCTTTTATTTCCTCTTTCAATAATGCAATTTGAGGTAATTCATGATAATTGTGATTTCCTTGATTGTTGTTGTTAATTCTTTGCAATAATTGTTGTTAGATTCTATTCTTGTTCTCAAATTACTATGCTTTTCTTTTGTGCCTTCCAAGTGTTTGATGAAATGCTTGGTTGAATTTTAGTGTAGGTTTTGTTCCTCTTGGCCTAGGTAGAGCAATTAGTGACTCTTGAGTTATCTAATTCCTTTGTTGATTGATAATTAGATGTTGCTAATTGATTTGAATGCCTCTAAAGCTAGTCTTTCCTTTAGGAGTTGATTAGGACTTGAGGAGTCAAATTGATTCATCCACTTGACTTTCCTCCATGGTTAGAGGTTAACTAAGTGGGAGCAATGGACAATTTGTCATCACAATTGAGGAGGATAACTAGGATAGGATTTCTAGTTCTCATATCTTGCCAAGAGCTTTGCTAGTTGTTAGTTTATTTTCTTTGCCATTTATATTTCTTGTCTAAAATCTTAAAAACCCCAATTACAACTCACAACCAATAACAAGACACTTCATTACAATTCTTAGGGAGAATGACCCGAGGTTTGAATACTTCGGTTTATAAAATTAGGGGTTTGTTACTTGTGACAAACAATCTTTTGCATGAGAGGATTTTTGATTGGTTTGGAAACTATACTTCGACGAGATTTTATTTGTGAAATTCTATACGATCAAAAATCCAATCATCAAAATGGCGCCGTTGCCGGGGATTTGCAATGGTGTTATGTTATTGGTTATTGTACATATGTGAATATTGTAAATAGCTTGTCTCTTGTTTGTTTACTAGATTTTGTTAGTTTTATTTTGTCTTTCCATAATGAATTCTCCCTATGGCTATGAGTTTGGTTCTAATTTGGTTGTAGGAAATGTGCACCTCAATGATGACACTCATTATGGATGGAACCAACAAAGATGGAAGGAGCCTCAAGGAATTGATCACTCCTATTGGCAACAACCTCCGGATACTTATAGGTATAATTTCTATCCTAATGCATGCCAATTTAACGGCTATGATGACTCTTTTTGTGACACTGAACAACCACCATCATATGCCTATGAATCTCATCCTCAACATGAATCTCAACCATTCTCACAAGCCTTTCATTACCAAACACCGCCCTATGATCCATATCCATCATATGACCAAGTACCCATACCATACTCCTATAACCATTATGAGCAAGAACCCTTAGAACCACTACAATCCTATCAAGATTACTCCCAAGAACCACCTCAATACACACAATCTCCACAACCTTACCAAGAAGAACCACCTTCCTATTACGAGCCCTCTCTCCAAAACAATGAACCCTCCTACTCGCCCCAAGCCCCAATAGACGATTCTCTCACTTTGTTACTTCAAGGACAAGAAGCCATGAAGCGGGATACACTTGAGTTTGTGACCAATTTGACCAAGGTGGTACACACTTTAGCCCACCAATGTTTGAATACTCAAGGTGCTTCCGTAGCCACATGTGGAACCGCAAAAGAAGAGCAAAGCATGAAGGAGAGATTGGAAACTCCGGTGGGGGATGAGAAATGCCATTTTGTATGGGAGCAACTAGAGGAAGCTATAATCATTGAAGAAAAGGAAGAAGTGGTTGAAGATTTAGGAGATGTTGAAAGTCCAAGGGAATGTAGCACCATGGAGCACTCTTCCAAGAAGCTTGAAATTGATGTTGAGGAGGGTGCGCAACCTCCAAGGCATATCATCGTTGGAGACTTGGAAGAGGCTTATCAAGAGATGGATTCAATCATGGATGAATTTCTCTCTATAATGAAATCCTCTCCCATTGGACATAAAGTTGAAGTTACAAAAGAGTGTGCACAACCTCCCATACCCTTGGTGAGCAATGAAAAAGAGATCTACCAAGAGGAAAACGTTGGCATGGTGTATATCGAAATTGAAAAATATGAAGAGGTTGATCAAGAGATGGATTCATTCATCAATGAATTCCTATCCAAAATTGACTCACCTCCTATTGGGCAAGATGAAGTTCTTGAAGACAACACCAAGCCGAGTGAAAAAGGGGAAAATGTTGAAATTGAAGAAGCTTGTGAAGAGGTGGAAACAACTAAAGAAGAGCCTAAAGAAGTAGACCTTGCATTGTCTAAGTGTGGGGAGGTCTCCCTCCCCAAATCACCATCCAACACAACATTCAAGTGGGTAAAATTCTTATCCCTAAGCTTTACTTTCTCGCTTGAATATGGCCTGATTCAAAATGATGGTCAACTTAGAGCTCTTTGTGGAGTTAAGAGTAGGAAAGAATTGTGTAGTGGTTGGAAACATCATTCTCAGCTCATGACGGTTGTAAGCTCAAAATTCAAGAGCAATGGTTGGTGTGGAACCAAATTGCATGGGTCTAGGAAGTTGTTTGGAAGCTTCTTTGAGAATTCCAAGATTATGCCACCCAAGTGGAATAATGATAATCAACTCAAAGATGGGTGTAGAAACAAGATATGGGATTCCAGAATACATGAGGATTGCCTTTGGGAGCTCATAGCTTGTGAGGAACTCCACCCATGCTTGAAGTTATTAATCTTGAATGATGGAGCTTATTGGAAGACCAAGCATTGGTGGATGTTCCAAGATGAGTACAAGCACAAGCCACCTTGATAAGAAGCTCCCCATAAGTCCAACTTAAGGACAATAAATAAAAGTGCTAGGTGGGAGACACCCCACCATGGTAAACTCTGTCCATTCTCTTTTAGTTTTGTTTAATAAGTGAATTGAGTTGCCATTGTAGGTAGATTCTCATTTTCATTTTTATCTTTTGTAAATATTGGTAGAATTAGTTTAATTTCTTGTTTTTATTGTTTTATTGAGTTTAGTTAGTAGTATAGTATGTTGAATAAGGTTCTAGGGTGTTTTGATAGCTGTTTGGAGGATTGAAAGGCTTGGATTGGTGCAAGAACTTAGAAAAATTTTGAAAAATAGAACACCATCCACGCGTGCGCGCACCTAACGCGTACGCGCACCTGAGCATTTTTCGACCATCCACGCGGACGCGCACTGTACGCGTACGCGTGGATGCAAAATTTCACCTCCAGCCCAAAAACCCGAGAGTTAGGCCTGCACTGTGCGAACATTGGGCCTAAGGCACAAGTCTATGCACGCGTGAGCGCACCTGGCGCGTACGCGCCCATGATCTTAAATTGGCATGCACGCACACGCACACTGTGCGCGCACGCGTCGATTGCACGATCCACACTCCTGGTACTTTTACCCGAGAGTTGTGCCAGACTTGGGCCGACATTACGCCTCCGGCCTAACTCGATGCACGCGTGCGCGCACTTGGCGCGTACACGTCTTTCAACCAATATGCCCATTGACGCGTAAACGTGCATGACGCGCACGCGTCGTTAAAAAAAATTTTTTTGAGCCAAGCCCCAGAGAGTTGAGCCAGATCTGGGCCAACTTTAAGCCCCCAGCCCAACCCGATTTGCGCGGACGCGCACTTGCTGCGTGCGCGCCCATATGCCCAGGGAGGAACAGACGCGAGCGCACGCATCGCGCTAGCGCACCTTATCAAAAGTTACCAACGTCCGCGGACGCGCACTTGCCGCGCGCGCGTCCCTTACATGCTGCCGCCACTCTAGGCTTTTGCCCCGAGAGTTGGGCGCGCGTCAAGCCCACTCTAAGCCTCAGGCCCAACCCCATGTACGTGTGCGCACGCTGTACGCGCACGCGCCGTTGCATAGTCTGCCAATCCACGCTTGCGCGCACTGCACGCTCACGCGTGGGTCCCAAGTTTTCTCAATGTACGCGGACGCGCAAGGTGCGCGCTCGCGTCGATTCAAAAAAGGGATAACCCTAATACGCGAAGAGCGTTGCGCAGTCGCGCACTCTTTCTTCTCCCTCACCATTTTCATCATCTTCTTCTTCCCACCCTCAACCGCCGCTGCAGCAGCGCCGGCCACCACCGCAACCATCACCCCACTCGCCCTCATCCTCTCTCTCTCGTCCATTCACCTCGCCCTCACTCTCTCCTCTTCCTTTCGGTCAAACCTCAACCACTGCGGCCAGCCATCTTCACGGCCACCGTCTACGGCGGCGCGGACTTCTGCCTCTGCGTTCATAGTCCTTCCCCCATCCATTTCCGGTCAATCCCAAATTTCCTTTCAATTCCCAGTTCTTCCCCCGCTCCCAGGTTCCTGTTCACACTCTGGTTATTTTTAACTGTTCAATTTTGTTAGCTTTTGTAATTTTCTGTTAGTTAGTTGAATTCAAATGTTGCATGTTAGGATTAGTTAGAAATAATTGCGGTTAGGTAGCTAGGACTGGATAGAGGATTCTAGGCCTGATAAGTGCCGATTTTGAGCTGCTCTGTATGCAATCTGTGTTGCCTGTATGCTATCTCATTGCCATTGTGCTTAATTGATGTTGTAATCATGCTATTTGTGCTATTTTGCTATCCGGGAACATCCAATTTTAAGCCGGAATGCTGCCCAATTTTCAAGAAATCTATTTTCATTTTAATCTCTATTGTAATGTGTGCAAATTTCTGTTTCCTTTTGCCTTTCCGGATTTGCACCAATCATTGTGAACATGAACCGCAACTTCTCTTTTCTTTGAGTCTAAATATCATCATGCTACTAATCCACTTTTCTAACTTACTAATTTCTTTAACCATTTGACATTTACTCACATTTAACCCTCTTTAACCATTCTTTCAAAGGTATGATGATTTTATTGCTTAATGAGTAAGAGTTGTTGACTTTAGTGACCATAACATTAATGATTTCCTTTCAATTCATTGCACCCCGTTGCAATTTCATTTTCATCATCAATAATTACACCTCATTGTATGCATTTTGTGAATCCTTTTGTTAGGCAAGCTTTCGTTCATCATAACACTAAGTATCAATCTCATCTCATGATAATTGTGATTTCCTTGATTGTTGTTGTTAATTCTTTGCAATAATTGTTGTTAGATTCTATTCTTGTTCTCAAATTACTATGCTTTTCTTTTGTGCCTTCCAAGTGTTTGATGAAATGCTTGGTTGGATTTTAGTGTAGGTTTTGTTCCTCTTGGCCTAGGTAGAGCAATTAGTGACTCTTGAGTTATCTAATTCCTTTGTTGATTGATAATTAGAAGTTGCTAATTGATTTGAATGCCTCTAAAGCTAGTCTTTCCTTTAGGAGTTGATTAGGACTTGAGGAGTAAAATTGATTCATCCACTTGACTTTCCTCCATGGTTAGAGGTTAACTAAGTGGGAGTGATAAACCCCATTTTTAGGGTTTATCTTGTATTGAATTTAGAGTATTTTGATAACCTTTTGTCACATTTAGCCTATGAATTAGCATGGTTTTGTTATCTCTCCCATATTTGTGCTTAAGTGTAAAAACATGCTTTTTAAGCCTTATTTTGATGAATTCTAATTTCTCCTTGATTCCATAAGATGCCTTGATGTGTTTACTAGTAATTCCAGGATTGAAATAGGCTAGGCATGGATCAAAGGAGCAAGGAAGGAAGCATGCAAGTGGAGAGAAGCACAAAAGAAAAAAGAATTGATCTCGGCTAAGCACGCGCACGAGCACAAGGCGCTCGCGCGCACATTGCAGAATCGGCCAGGGACGTGCACGCGTACCGTACGCGCACGCGTCGATGACCGCACATGACTTCATTAATGCAACACGTGCCTGGCGATTTGAGAGGGTTTCTGAACCCATTTTTGGCGCCAATGGCTGATAGGAAGGAATAAAAGGATCAAGGATTGAGGAGAAGTGATCATCATTGAATGAAGGAATCATATAGCATAATTAGGATTAGTTTAGAGTTAGTTTCTAGAGAGAGAAGCTCTCACTTCTCTCTAGAATTAGGATTAGGTTTAGGTTAATCTCTCTTCTTAGATCTAGGTTTAATTCATGCTTTAATTCACTTTTCCTTTATCAATTCTTAATCTTCTCATCTTCCTCTTTCTAGTTATGTGCTCTAATAATTGTAATTCTTCATTTTGTTTTGGATAGATTGTTGTTCCTTTGTTTTCTTTCAATAATGCAAGTTGAGGTAATTCATGATAATTGTGATTTCCTTGATTGTTGTTGTTAATTCTTTGCAATAATTGTTGTTAGATTCTATTCTTGTTCTCAATTTACTATGCTTTTCTTTTATGCCTTCCAAGTGTTTGATGAAATGCTTGGTTGGATTTTAGTGTAGGTTTTGTTCCTCTTGGCCTAGGTAGAGTAATTAGTGACTCTTGAGTTATCTAATTCCTTTGTTGATTGATAATTAGAAGTTGCTAATTGATTTGAATGCCTCTAAAGCTAGTCGTTCCTTTAGGAGTTAATTAGGACTTGAGGAATTAAATTGATTCATCCACTTGACTTCCCTCCATGGTTAGAGGTTAACTAAGTGGTAGCAATGAACAATTCTCATCACAATTGAGGAGGATAACTAGGATAGGATTTCTAGTTCTCATATCTTGCCAAGAGCTTTTATAGTTGTTAGTTTATTTTCATTGCCATTTACTTTTCATGCTTCTTATCCAAAACCCCAAAATAACTCACAACCAATAACAAGACACTTTATTGTAATTCCTATGGAGAACGACCCGAGGTCCAATACTTCGGTTTATAAATTTAGGGGTTTGTACTTGTGACAAACAACTTTTTGTATGAAAGGATTATTGTTTGGTTTAAAAACTATACTTGCAACGAGATTTCAATTGTGAAATTCTAAACCGTCAAAAATCTAATCATCAGGGAGCAATGGACAATTTGTCATCACAATTGAGGAGGATAACTAGGATAGGACTTCTAGTTCTCATATCTTGCCAAGAGCTTTGCTAGTTGTTAGTTTATTTTCTTTGCCATTTATATTTCTTGTCTAAAATCTTAAAAACCCCAATTACAACTCACAACCAATAACAAGACACTTCATTACAATTCCTAGGGAGAACGACCAGAGGTTTGAATACTTCGGTTTATAAAATTAGGGGTTTGTTACTTGTGACAAACAATCTTTTGCATGAGAGGATTTTTGATTGGTTTGGAAACTATACTTCGACGAGATTTTATTTGTGAAATTCTATACCATCAAAAATCCAATCATTAAGTCATCCACCCGAGATTTAAGCTGGAGACAGATAGAATGTTTGATTTACTATCTGACTTGATAATGGAAGGCTCTTTGAGGGTTTCTTATATCAGACTTCTGTTATTTCTCCCAGGCTTGGTACTTGCCAATTTAGAAAGGGCATCTGCTCGGCTATTAAGTTCACGAGTTATATATCGGACCTCGGTACCACTAAATTGCTGAATACGTTCAAGCGTTTTCTCTAAGTATCTCTTCATGTTAGGGTCCTTTGCTTGGTACTCTCAATTGATTTGTGAGGTTACTATCTGGGAATCACTAAAGACTGCCACTTTAGCCGCCCCAACTTCTTTGGCGAGTTTCAGTCCTGCAATCAGAGCTTCATACTCGGCCTGATTGTTGGAAGCAGGGAATCTAAATTTCAAAGAGACCTCTATTTGAGTTCCTTCTTCATTAACCAGTATGATACCCGCACCACTTCCGACTGGAATATCCATCTACATAGAGGTTCCAGGTCGTGGAAGTTTCAGTCTTATCACCTGTATATTCTGCTATGAAGTTGGTGAGGCATTGATCTTTAATCGCTGTCTGAGTTTCATACTTCAAATCAAACTCAAACAGTTCTATAGCCCACTGTACCATCCGACCTGCTATGTCTGTCTTCTAGAGGATCTGCTTCATTGGTTGATTCGTCTGAACTCTTATGGTGTGCGTTTGGAAGTAAGGTTAGAGTCTCCTAGACGACATAATTAAGGCGTATGCAAATTTTTCAATTTTTTAATACCTTAATTCTGGCCATTGGAAGACTTTACTAGTGAAATAAATGGGATGCTGTCCGACCTCATCTTCTCGTATCAGCGCCGACGCTACTGCCTTTTCGGCACCAGCTAGGTACAGCACGAGCTCTTATTCCGTTTCTGGCCGGGTAAGGATGGGTGGTTCACTTAAGAATTTCTTGAATTCTTGAAAGGCCTCTTCGCACTCATAGGTCCACTCAAATGAGCATCCCTTTCTAAGTAGTGAGAAAAATGGCAAGGACTTCAAGGCTGATCTTGCCAAAAATCTGGACAACACTACAAGTTGGCCATTCAACTGTTGGACTTCTTTTAAACAAGTCGGATTTCTCATTTCTATGATAGCTTTACACTTGTCGGGGTTGGCTTTAATTTCCCTTTGCGTGAGCATAAATCCCAAAAATTTTCTTACTTCTACTGCAAAGGTGTATTTGATGGGATTTAGTTTCATCCCATGTCTTCTTATGGTGTCGAAGACTTGTGAGAGGTCGGACAGAAGACTGGCCTCATCCTTAGGTTTTACTAACATGTCGTCCACATATACTTCCATTAAGTTTCCGAGGTAAGGTGCAAACATCTTGTTCATCAACCTTTGATTTGTGGCCCCTGCATTTTTTTAATCCAAAGGGCATGACCACGTAGCAGTAATTCGCTCTGGCTGTGATGAATGACATCTTCTCCTAGTCCGACTTTTGCATCGGGATTTGATTATATCCCGAGTAGGTATCCATGAAGGATAGGTATTGGTATCCTGAAGAGGAATCCACCAGAGCATCGATATTGGGTAGGGGATATGGGTCCTTCGGACAGGCTTTGTTAAGGTCAGTGTAATCAACACACATCCTTCATTTCCTATTTTGCTTTTTTACCACTACCACATTTGCTAACCATGTCAGATACTTGACCTCCCTGATGAATCTGTCTTCAAGTAGAGCTTGAATTTGTTCTTCGACCACTTGAGCTCGCTCTGGTCTGAGTTTGCGCCGTCTTTGTTAGACGGGTCGGGACCCGGGATAGACGGCCAGCTTGTGTGTCATGAGCTCGGGGTGTATTTCGGGCATATCGGTAGCCTTCCAAGCGAAGAGGTCGGAATTCTCCTGCAGGAGTCATACGAGTTCCTTCTTCAATTCTATTCTTATATTAACCCCTATGTTGGTATTTTTTGCGACTTCTTCCCTGATTTGAACTTTTTCTATCTTCCCTTCAGGTTGTGGTCGTAGCTCTTCTCTTCCTCGGATTCCTTTGATTTCAATGGCATTGACTTCTTTAACTTTGCCTCACAGGTTCAAGCTTTCATTATAACATTTTCTAGCCAGTTTTGAATCTGCCTTGATGGTAGCAATTTCTTCATGTGTTAGGAATTTCATGCAGAGGTGAGGGGTAGAAACAATAGCTCCCAGCCGATTTAATGTTGTCCTGCCAATTAGCGCATTGTAGGATGAAGCGATATCGACAACAATATTGTCAATATTTAGGGTTTTTGACTTCAATCCCTTTCCAAAGGTAGTATATAGGGAACTGAACCCTAGTGGCCTAATCGACGTATCTCCCAACCCAAAAAAGGTATCCGGATAGGACTTCAATTCTTTTTCTTCCAACCCTAACTTGTCGAATGTAGGCTTAAATAATATGTCGGCTGAGCTTCTTTGGTCCACCAAAGTTCTGTGTAAATTTGCATTAGCAAGTATCATGATAATTACCACGAGATCATCATGTCCTGGTACAATTTCCTTTGTGTCCTCTTTTGTAAAAGAGATGGTAGGGAGATCGGGAGTCTCTTCTCCCACATAGTAGACCTCTTTCAAGTATCTCTTTCGAGATGACTTGGTCAATCCTCCACCAGAAAAACCTCCTGCTATCATGTCGTTCCAGAGTTTGTGGGGGGTTGACCTCTTCAGCCGACTTTTTCGTCGTCTCTCTTCCTCTTTCCATGACTGTCTGACCTTTTCATGAGATATCTATCTAGCCAACTTTCCCTGGCCAATTTTTCTATCACATTTTTCAAGTTGTAACAATCATTTATAGAGTGCTCATACAACTTATGTTACTTGCAATACTCGTTGCAGCTTCCCCCTTTTTATTCTTGATCGGATGCCGGGGGAGGGGGGCTTCTCGGTATGACAAATTTTTCTATAGACATCCACGAGAGAAACTCGTAGCTGGGTGTAATTGTGATACCTCCTAGACTTCTTCGAGTTGTATTCTTCTTTCTTCTTAGGCTCTTTTTCTTTTTCCCGTGCTTGGTGAGGGTTCACTAGTCGCTAGTTCGGTTCTAACAGCCTGGCGTTTTCTTCCATATTGATGTACTTTTTGCCTCGTTATTGTACATCACTTAAGGAAGTCAGGTGTCTCCTTGAAATAGACTGGAAAAAGGGGCCTTCTCGGAGACTATTGACTAGTCCCATTATTATTGCCTCAGTGGGTAAGTTCTGGATTTTCAAACACGCCTTATTGAATTTCTCCATGTAGTCTCTGAGAGACTCGCCGACCTCCTGTTTGACTCCAAGTAGACTGGGTGCATGCTTGACCTTGTCCTTCTGAATTAAAAATCACGTAAGGAATTTTCACGCAAGGTCATCGAAACTGGTAACCGACCTAGATGGCAGGCCGTCAAACCATTTCATGGCCAACTTTGTCAAGGTTTTTGGGAAGGCCTTGCAGCGAGTAACATCGGAGGCATCAGCCAAGTACATCCGACTTTTGAATTCGCTCAGATGGTGTCTCGCATCAGTGGTTCCGTCATATAGATGCATGTCTGGGCTTTTGAAGTTTTTAGGAACTCGAGCCCTCATGATATCTTCGGTGAAAGGATCTTCTCCTCCCAATAGGGAACCTTCCCGAGTTGTACGTGAGCTCTTCCCTCGGATGTCAGATTCTAGCTTCATGAGCTTTTCCTCCAACTCTCTTCATCGTTTGATTTCACTTCTCAGATTTCTCTCTGCCTCCTGCTGTCATTCTAACTCCTGTTCTAGTTGTTCAAGTCGGCCATGATGTTCATGTAGTAGCCCCACGAAGTCAGTAGAATGGGGTTGTTCTCCTCCTTCCGGGTGACGAACCTCGGAGGGGATCCTTCTACGGTGTTGACCGTCCGAGGTGCCTTCACTGCGTGGTTCCTCCGTTATTGGAGGAGGTACCGTGAGAGCTTGGTCGTTGTTGACTGTGTCTTGGTCGGGATCCGATTCTGACGCTGTGTGTCCGTCTTCAAAGTGATCGTCCTCCATGGAGTGTCGATTTCCAGGTCCCCGACAACGGCGCCAATGATTCGAGGGTTACCTGAAATGTTGATTTGGGTCTGAACGTGAGGTCCAAGTCCCTTTAAGTGGCAGCGTCCGATCTCTTTGTTGCCGAGGTGCCGCCTATCCGAGTTCCGCGTGAGGAGGTGGGGGTGGTACCTGCAAGAGACTCCAATGCTTAAGTTAGTAAGGACTGTAAGCAGGTTTAACTGTATTGGGACTTAAGTATACCTGAAGGGTATCAGTGTATTTATAGGTGATGAGCCAATAACTACCGTTGGAGTAGTTCCACTTCTGATGGTGGATAACCGTCCTTTTATATTAAAGTTGTTGAGATCTCTTTTCTAGAAGTGAGTGAGAAATATTAAGAGTTAGTTATAACTCCTTTGGAAGTGAAGGGGTCGTCATGCAGTGCTTCGGTCCAACATGTGAAGTGGTCGATTATGAACAATTGTATTTTGGACTTTCTCTATTTTTGGGTCTGACTTATGGTTTGGGCTAAATATAAATAAATATTTTTTTAACTATTTTTAACCTGACTTGCTCATGGACTCTCATAATAATAAATTCCCCGTTGATTTAATCATTTATTAATTATTCACTCTTGTTCCTGTTTGATATTGGTTTGCTCTTTTTAAAACTCTTGTACTTCCTCTACTCTTCTAAATAATTGTACACTTGGAAAATTCAGTTTGTTCACAAATAGTTATTTATTTGGAAAATTGAAAATTTTATGCAATCCTTTATTTTCTCAACTATACCCCTAAGAATTACATATCTAGTCATGAATTAAAAAATATTAATTGGATGTAAAAGAGAAGAAATATAAAAAAATTAATTAAAGGTAATTCTATAAAATACCTTTTGGTTTTTGTAAATTATTTTAATGTTTCTCAATCGTTTTCTTAATCTAGGTGAAGATTTAACAGTGAATATTATTTGAAAACAGAAAGAGTGCATAATAGATGAGGTTCACTTGCCTTAGCAATTAATTTGTGGATAAACTATATTTTTGTCTTAAATATTTGTGATTTTTTTAAAATATTTTTAATATTTAATTTTATTTTTAATATTTTTGATTTATTTTAATATTATCTCTTAATGTTAATTTTATATTTAAAATATTAGGTACGAAATTAAAAATATTTTAGAATAGTTTTGACAAATTTAAAATATTAAGAATAAATTAAAATGAATAAAAAATATTATAGATAAAATTAAATAAAATTAACTGTTAGGAGTATTTTTTTTTAAAAAAATCATAAACATAAAAAAATGTAATTTAATTTCATAGTAAGTAGTAAGTACTTGCAATTTTAATCTAAGTCAAACACTGCATAATACTTTTCTAAAATTAAGCAATAAAGAAGAGTACATCAACCATTGATTGTTCAATCTTCTTTAGCCCTTTTTATCTTTGCCCCTCTTTTGAGAATCATGCAACACTCTTTATACGTTCTATCTATTTTCTCCTGTTCCTACTTTCTATATATATATATATATATCCTTCAAGATCACAATATATATGCAAGATAATTTAAATTAGGTTAGTGTAGTGGTTAACTCATTAGCTCATTTAAACAAGTGTCAGATACTTAAATAAATTCAGTACAATGACAAATTAATTTTTGGTTTGTTAGATTGGAAGATACCATGAAAAATCAAATAAAAAAAACAATATATGCAAAGATAGTATGACATTCCAAGTCAACAACAAATGTTTACATATTTTCAGAATACTTTTAATACACATATTCTAATTAAGAATAACTACCACTACTCTCTTAAGACTTTTTAACTGCAATAGACTTCTTAACTTTTTAATTATAAATTTAGATAGTATTGATACTTTAATTAACTGCAATAGATAAACTATGTAGTATTGTATTAAAATTAAATAGTTGGGGAAAAAAAAGGAAAATGAAGAACCTGATGGAATTTTCGGGTAAAACAAATTATGTGTAAATTGTGGCGGTTCAAAACTTCTAACAAATGTGTTTTGTATGTGACTAAAATTTTTATATATGAATAATTTTAATATAAAATACAAAGTATTTGATTATTTTAGTGTTTTACATAATTGTGATAATAGCACAAAATGTTATTAATGTTTTGTAATAAAAAAAAATTTAATTATGAAAGAACAAAACGTCACTGACATTTTATAATAAAAAATATTATTTTAATTGTAAAAATACAAAACGTTATTGAAGTTTTACAAATGATCATAGCAGTCTTTAACACATAATTTAGTCTATTATGAAAGATTTTACACTTAATAATACAATATAAAAAAGAAAAAGTTCTTTTGTATGTTGTAACATTTGCAACAGTTCAAAAGCGCTGCAAAAAATCAAAATGAAAATTTAAATAACTGTTACCAAAACTCCTACAAAAGATACAATTTTTTAAGGACTAGAGCAATGAGCCTGGCATTCTAAAAACCGTTATAGAAAATTGCCATAGATAACAATGGCAGTAGTTTAAAATTGTTGTACATAAAAGCAACTCTATACCTTTTTGTTGCATTGTTATGTGTCCTCATCCTCATTCACCTTCTCTAAAAAAAAAATTTCAAGTGGCAAATTTTTTGGAATTGTACATTGAGATAATATATTTCAGTTCCATTATATTTTGTCCTTCTTTCTCTGTGTTTCAATACATCCGTACCAAACATATTTTAATTATAATATGTTCATGTATTTTGTGCATATAAACTATAAAGTGTAGAATCTAATCAAATATAACCTAAATCTTAATTAAACCTTCATTAGGCTGATGGATTTTGTTGAAGGCCAACAAATTCTCCGGTATGTATGTATGTATGTATGTATTTATGGTTATTAAGAGATTGTAACGTTGATTCAACTATGAAATGTTGGTTCTTCACTCTTTATTAGGTTCAATTAGAGCTTTTCTAGTGAAGAGGATTATTTGTCCCCAATTGCATCCTGTTTTATACCCAATTTTACAATAATGTCATATCAAAATTGCACGCAATTTCAATGATTAACATTTCTATGCTATTTTTTCCCTTTGTCTCCATATTTTTGTGCATATATATATCACTAGCTAGGATTGTATGTGGGATTTGATTGATCAAAATAACTGTCACTACCATGTTTTCTAATCTTTTTCGGTTAGTGTCACCATCAATCCGATTTTTATTATCTTGCACTTAATGGTATGTATTCATTGAACAAAAATATAGTAATAACATGTCAAAATATTAAGTCCAAAATTCAGATTCATTATTGTTTACGCCCAATAATTGCCACATGCATGAAGATACATAAATACACAACACATTATTATCAATCCTTCCAGGCTTCCACTGAATTTTTCATTTTTTCCAACCCTCCAAATGGATCTGATATATATATATATATGAAGTGACAGTAGCATATTTGGTTTTTAGTTTGATTATTGTTTTGTAGAATTTTAAACATGTTAGGTCACTAATTCGTCTTGCATGACTATTATGTGATCATAGATTCTATGATCACTTTATTAGAATTTCAACTAATGCGACTTAATTTAAAAACCGAAATAGTTAATTAAGGGTGGTAAATTTTTGTCTCTCTAACCAATCTTACGTTAATACTAATTCATTTGTTTAATCGGAAATGTTTGATAACAAAAAAAATCAGCCAAAAACAGCCATAACTTACCTTATTTAGCATTCATTAATTGTTGCGACAATTAATGAATGCTAAATAAAACAAGTTTTGGCTGTTTTTTTTGTCTCCCTAATATTACCCATAAATCTTAAATTTTATATTCTATACTAAATTCTAATCTTAAACTCTAGATTATCTAAAAGAAAATCTTTCAATTAAAAAAAGTAATATTAATTATTTAAAAATTAATTTTCTATATTTATATATACAAACATAATAGAGAAATAATATACAATCACATTAAATACTTGAGAAATAATAATATTACTCTTTTAGCCTTTTACCTCTTTTTTTTCTCTTACAATTCTGTTTCATCTTTCTGCATAATCACATTGTTCTTTTTATACCTTGCACATCAAGAAACTTCACACTTACTATTGGGAATTCAACTGATATGATCTGAGAACCTATAACTACAAAATTTAGAAAGATTTTGTTCAATTCAAGAGTTCAAATAAACTCGAAATTACTAAGAAGAAAATGTACTTCTATATCACTCCACTATCTTGGTATAATTTTTCTCTTACCAATGTAACATATTGCTTTAAGATTATTAGGAATATTTTATGCGATTTTGATCAAATATCCTTTCCCTTGTATAACTAACAAATATGAAGAGAAATTCATACCATAGTAATAAGCACAATTTGATTAATAAATTTGGTGCATATTATTCATATAATAATAAATTGTATGTATCCATGACCAATAATATTATTTAATTAATTAACAATTTTATTCCTGGTGAAGGCTGCGCCTCCTTCCACAACCAAAGTGCTTGTTTCCCGTTGACCATATTCAACTAGCTCCAATTGTTTGGATAATACAATGTGATAGCTTTTAATTAATTAATTTAAAACGTTATTAGTTGGTTAAATGGAATCAATGACTTCTAGAAAAAGCATATAGTGTCATTTTCTTTTATGGATAACTATTGGGCCCATGGCTGCCTTGCTTTCTAGCCTACTTGCGGCTTGGGCCACAAGATTTTCTTTCTAATATACTTATCCGATAAATAAATTTAGATTAGTCGAATCGTCAGAGTGGGAATTTAAATTTTGTATTGTGCAGTAACTTACTAGCCAACCAAAAATACAATTGATTCTATTTTATAATACAGTAATCTATTGACCGAATCATAATAAATTAAAAAATATTGGTAAACTTTTAAAATAAAAAATTAATTATTTTTAATCTAAAATAATAAAATTTACATATAATAAAAATTATAAATTTAAAGGTGATTAATTACTCACTTTATTATTTATCCATCAAGAATAATACAAGTGATAATTGGTTGGATTGCTCAAGTGTTATGCAGAGTTTAATTCTTAAGGGCATCATGTAATAATAGATTTTATGACCAGTCTTCTACTATCGAAAAATAAAATAAAACATTATTAAAGATTAGTTATTAGCTTATGATTAACTTAATATTCAAAAATTTACTCTTAATTAATGACCTAAAAAAGTAAATTACCATATCATGTTATCATATTATATGGCCATTTTTTTTATTGTTAAGTTATAGCCTCGAATTAAATAGAGAGAATAGTTTTATGAATAACTTATGGTTGATTATATAATTCTTTTGATATTGTCATCAACGTTACGTAAACATTTCACAAGTCCTCTAACATGTTAAAAAGATAAAGTATTTCAATGCAAATATCAAAACAGAACAAAAGAATCAAAATACAATGCCAATCAATACATAATTTTCAATCTGAGGAGATCCTCTTTAAAAAATTGAATATGTTCTTAGTTTTTTTTGTGACATTAAAACCAATTACCTTAAGGGAGTGTTTATTTTGAGGTATTGATATTTGATATAGAGATTGAGAAACTGCGATTCAATATCATGTTTGTTAGTTGAGAGACTGGTATTAAAATTTATGTCTCTGTCCCTAAAATTCTAGTATTTCAGTACCTCCAAAAAATAGGGACACAAGGGACTAAAATTTTTAGAGATAGAGACTGAAATTTTAATAACATTTTATACTTAAAATATTCTCATTTCAATTAATTAATTCCAATTTTACCCTTTATACAAATTAAATTAGAGTTTTATTCTTGTTTCAATTTTTGTCTCTCACTTTACACCAAACAAAATATTGAGATTTATTTCAATCTCTATCTCTTAGTCTCTGTCTCTCAGTCTCAATCTTTCCGTTACTGTCTCTCCACCAAACACTACCTTAATGCTTAGCACATAACTAAAGAAATCTTTTCGCACCTAAGTTAACGATGACTCTTAATTATATCAACGCAACAAATATGTTTAGCTACCACAATCTCCTCTTTAAAATGGAGGTTCTAACTTCCGTTATATATGTTTGTTGTTCATTATTATACTAAAATTTGACTATTTATAATAACGATTAGCTCTTTTATTGTTATTATTACTTCTTCAAGTATAAATATGGACATTTTCTTATTATAACTTAGATTTTGCTCTTCATTATTAACACAAAATTTTGATTATTATTCAACAGTAAAATAAATGTTGATTCTTTAAACAAACGATGCTTAGACATCAATTATTCACGATTCTCTATTCCATTAAATAAACGTTGATCCTCTGGCGAATAAATTAAGTTTGAACATCAATCTCAAATAAATAATAAATTTGGTGCTAGAAAGATTTTGTTAATTACCTCAATGTACTTTTATACACGAACTTATTAATATTTGATTAATTTTATATTTTAGCGTATGAAATATAATTTAATTAAGGTAAATTTTATTCAATTCTCTTTAAAATAACATATAATTTATCTTCTATAATATCTTAATTATAATAGAACTATTTTATAATTAATTGTTATTATTTAAAATAAATAAATAATTATATAATTTTTTAAAATATTAATAACAAAACTGATCATCATCAAATTCACACCACACTCCACTACTTTTTTTATAGTATTAATAATTAGATGCAGTTCAATTTAAAAGAAATCTCATCTTTAAAATTCCAGTGTAATTTATTTACAATAAGCTACTAAAATTAACACTCGTATTTATATTCAGTGGCATATTAATCACAAACTGACACTTATTTATAAAGTAATTTTTGCGCTCCAACACCTCTTTATGAAAAGTAGCAAATGAATAATGAGTAGCATTTTAAACACAATCAATTTTATATATGAAGTAATCTATTAGTTTCCTAATACAGTTATATAATTTAATTAGAGTTGATTTTTTATTGATGAAATTAATTAATTATAAGTAGCAAAACTGAGATTGAGATTAATAATAAAGGGCAATGGTGAAGCTTGGAAGGATGAGAATATATAGAAGATTTGTTTTTAGGTAGAATAATTTAGAGAAAAGAGGAATTTGATTATTAATATTTTAAAAAATTATATAATTATTTATTTTAAATAATATTTTAATTATAAAATTATTTTATTATAATTAATATATCATTAAATTAAAAATTGACATATCATAACAGATAAATTATATATTATTTTAAAAGTAATGGGATAAAACTTTTTACATTTAATTAATGACTTGACTCTTAAATATATTTTGAACGTTGTTTCAAATAATAACCTAATCATATCCAAAAGTAAAAATATTAATATTTTTCTTAAAGTAGTTCATGTTCTTCCCATGCATCCACATCCTTATTGGCTTTTTAGTTTTTATCCCTTTTAAGCATTTTTTACTTTTTATTTTTTCTCCCCGGATTGCAGTTTTTTTATTATTGGAAAGCCATGTCATCCTTTCTGGAAATAAATTGAAAAATCAGGGACGGTTGTAAGAATCATGCTTTATTATTACTTTATGAGTTTGTATTGAAAGCTACCGTTATGTTACAATTAGACTTACCAAATTAATTAATGTGCTTAATTAGTCTTCTAATTGGATATAATCTGGTGAAGCTAACAACTCTTAATTATTTTTCTATCACTTCTTTGTCAATTCTTATGTTGCTTGTGCATCATGTTTGACTTAGATTATTCTCATATATTTTCGTTTCCCTCTTTTATTTTTTTTTTAGTTACACATATTTTGTTTTTAATCACAAAAAAATGTATGTTATAATAAAACTGGAAAAATATCTTGTCCCAGATATCAACTCATAGAAATAAGCAGGAAAGGGAATATAAATTAATACTAAAAAAAGTGATGGATCTGTCCTACATTCACTAAATCCAAATAAATAAACTTCACAAGTCTGATAAATTATCCTACAAGTTTATCACCAAATAATAATAATAATAATAATAATAATAATAATAATAATAATAATAATAAAGGAAGAACTAGAGATAATAAAGTAGGCTACAACATTCACCAAGAAACATTTTTGAAGTGTTTTTTCAAGCAAAATTAAAATTATTTGTAATTAATTACTCCGATCCTTTTAATTAGTAATCACTGCTATTTTGAGTGTTTTTTACACACTAATAAAATAAAATGCAGTATCATAACAAAGATTATGTCTAAATTTATTAATATACCAAAAAAAAATTCAAATGATCATTAATTATTATAAACAATATATAGAGATACTAATAATAAATTACTTGCTAATTAATTGCACAAGTCAAAATGAAGAAAAGAACATAGACTGTGGAGGTTCCTCAAAGTGATTGATCCAATGGATGAATTTGATGATGATGATTCACCATCCCATGTTCTTGTTTTTGCTCATCATCATCAATCTTGGAAATACAAAAGTCTGAGATGAATATTGAGAACCAAACAAAGGCTGGTGTGAGGAAGAGAATGAGACTAAAGGGTACCATCCAAAGATGCTTATTTGATGGATGATACTTATGTAACCACCATCCAAGCATACATCCTCCAAATATGCTTATCAACAAAGACAACAACAAAATCATCATGTATGTCTTTTTAGTTATCATCCTTTGTTGCCTTTCCTTGTAGTAATCTCCGATATTCTTCATTCCTTTAGACTCCGGTTGAATACTGTCTCGAAACACGACTTTAATACTTGTAATTGCTTCTATCATCTGATAAATAAGAAGTGCAATCAGTCGATCAGAAATTAAATAAAACCTAACTGCTTCGTAAATTAGATTCCGAATTACAAAAAATAATAATCCTACCTATTTTATGCAAAATTGTGTGTCTTAATATAAAGATATTTAGTATTTTTTGAAGAAAAGTTAGACCTCCCTCGTGATGAATAAGGACACAAGAAAACTTGCCTGCAAAAGGTGCTATATATAAGTGAAAGAATTAGATGAAGTATATAGAACATGATCAAGGAGATAGGGATGTTGAAGATCTAAATATGAAGGGACAAGAGAGAGAAAAAATAGGAACTTATTAGGTGCATGAATTTCAGGGATATATGTGCTAAGGAGGCAAGAGGGACATGAAGTGTGACGTTGTTTTTGTGCAAGTAAGTTCCTATTGAGGAATTGTAATTATGTGGGGATGTTAATGTTTTAGATTTTCAAGTTTGATAAATAAAAAAGTCTTCATTCTTTATTGAAGGACAAGAAAGAAAAAAATATATATGAGGGAGGAATTAAAGTGAATTGCGTCTTGGGTTTGGACACTCTTTAATAGAAGTGGAGTTAACTGGGGTAGGAATAATATAATTGATGGGTATAATTAATTTTGGTTGCATGTGTTGTTTGGTTCCTTTTTTCTACTTTGACAATTAGTTTGTTTATTGGGATATTCCGTTCCAATTTGGAGTATTCAAAACCCCACTAAAACAGCCCAAAACCACCACCCAAAGTATAAAATTCTGTTAGTGCTAGGAAATTACCAGGTTATTACATCATTGTTAATAAAATATCGTCATTAAAATATAGTGTTTATTATAAAAATAAAAATATGACGTATTATTAAAGATAAATTATTAAATTAATTATTATGTATTTAGGTATAAATATATATTATTTTATTTATTTTTAATTTATATTTTATATTTGAATATATATTCTATATATGAGTGGTTATTAACTGATTTTTAGTGTGTACGTATTATTACATAATATATTTGAATAAAAATATATGCATATAACAAAACAAAATTGATATAAAATTGTTATTGAATCTCTTATTTTACAATGGTTTCTTATTGAATAAGAGAGGTGTGCTTGTATAAATTTTGATACTTAAATAAATATGGATCTTAGAAATTGAAAAACAAAGATGAGTTATGTAAGATTTTGAATAAAGATATGGTATGTTAATTTTCTAACTTTGGATCCGTTACTTTTGCCTTTTTATTTATAATTTTGTATGCGTCATTTTTTTAAATGCTATTTTTTATTAGCAATTTCTACGTATTTTTGTTATATAATACCCCAAAACTTATTATCATTTTTTTTCAAAAAAAAATGAAAATTGATTATTCGAAATAAATATATATTGTAGAATGTAGACCGTCAATGAATTTAAGGTTTAATTACTCTACTAATCTTTATAATTTTATCAAATTTTTAATTAAATTTCTATACTTTTTTTAATTGAATCCCTATATCGTATCAAATTTTGTAACTAAGTCCCTGGTTTGTCGCCACAAAAATAGGAATCAATTGAATATTTTGTTAAATAAAATAGAATATTTATTTAAGTGTTAGACATATTCATTTTATTTAATAGAATATTTTTTAATTCTAACATTTTGTTACAGCATGAATTTAATTATAAAATCTGATATAATATAAAGGTTTAAATAAAATATATACATAAAGATTTAATTAAAAATTTAATAAAATTATAAAGAACTAAATTTAAAGACATATTAATATATTATGACATTAGATAGAAATAAATTGTCACTTTAACCTGATTTTTAGTTTGATCATACTTAAAATACGGGAAAATGGTGAATATGATTTGTGATTAGGGACCACTACAACACCATTTAATTTAATTTTGAAGTTCCGCAGATGCAACGAAATGCCACTCAGTTGGAACTTACGTATAAAGCATAAGTATGGTATAATTAATCTAATTAACATGTCAGCTAACCCAACCATATAACTTGTCATTAATTAATAATTTTTATATTATATAATAAGGATACATTCTGAAATGGATTTGGGATGAGATTTGCAGAGATATGGGGTGCACACCAAAACTACAATGGCCATTTGTAAATTATCGTCCGATAAAAATATCATGAACGTACAAATTTTGTCATGAAAAACAATAGTTATTTATATTTATGTATATTATTTTATATATAATTTTTAAAATAATTTAAATAATTAAATCTATTGCGACAGAATAATTAAATTTTGGTAGTTGGATTTTAATATCTATATATATAATATGCTTGATTTCTTAAATTCTATCGTATATTATTATTTTACATAAATTATTTTACATAAATTATACTATTATTAACGCCATATCTTAAGTAGTAGGAGTATAAACAGACTAAAACTTATCAGGTTGATTGTCTAATTTATTAAAAAAATTGGTTATTAAATTAAAAAAATTGAACTTGCTAAAATTAAAAATCCGCCCAAAGTGAAAAATCACTTAACCCACGGGCTTTAATTTAAATTTTTTTATTAAATGTAAAAGCCAAAATTTCAATGCTTCTTATTTTATTCAGTTTTTGCTATCACCATTAATTTCTAACATCTTACTAAGCCAACATTTCCTCGTTTTTATTTTTTCTATAGAAAAAAAGACAGATAGATCCCTATCTTTTTAAGTTTTTGACAAATATATTCTTGACGAAATTTAAATACAAAAAAATCCCTAATTTTCATAGATAGAGGATAATTTCATCTTTTCATTTATTTGTCTCTCATAAATCAAACAGAACTGATTGACATAATTATAATAGTGACCAAGTGTCCATTACAATGCCATATTGGATGGAGGCTAAAATTTGTAGGACAAAAAAGTTCTTGGTCATAAAAACAGCGTCGTTTTGCAAATTTTAAATTTTTATTAAAAACCTTTTTGAAAGACATAAATTACTATACATTACCTTAATCCTTTCAAAAAAAATCAGAGTTTTCAGCTCTCCAAAACGAAACTGAAGTGTCATCCAGGAAGGTGAAGTAAGAGAAACGAAGCTAGTTTGCTGAAGTAGTTCAGTCATCAAGCAAGATAAGCAAATTCGTAACCTTTTTTATTTCTTCGCGTTAGGATTCCATATAGTGTAGGGTGCAATGAATGCAAATGCCTATTAAGTTCTCTACTTTACTTTCTGTTTGAGTTTTGTTGAGAAAAGTTATTGCCTCCCCAGTTTAAAAGTTTCTGAAGTTTTGAAATTTGTGGTTTGATTTTATTTTTGTTAAAAAATTTCAAATGACTAAAAGATTTGTGATTCCTATTTTCACCATGGAGAAAATTTTATGAGGAATGGTAATGAGGTCTTGTTTGAAAAAGTAAAAAAAATTCAGAAATAGACGTAAATTTTATCAACTTTGGTGATTTGATGGTGAAGTTGTTTGTGGATTTAGGATATTCCGACTACAAGACAATATATTGGTTTGATAGTACGGCGAGTGATATTGAGTGTGGACTTTATCTTTTATCATGGGATAGTGAGATTCGTGAATTATGTGACAATTTTATGAGGAATAAAAGAAAATGAGTTTTACATTTATTTTGATCATGTTAGTAATGAACCTAAGTATGTAGAGGAAGCAAGAGCCGGGAATGTAGGAACTGAAAATGTTGAGTGTATAAAACTAAATGACATTTGTGATAATCTGATGACGGCTATAAGAGCACGGAAGATGAACCTTACAAACTTTCATCTCCAAGGTATGATGATGACAGTGATGATGAGGAGAAAAGTGGAGAAGAGAAGCATGCCAAAAAAAAAAGAGAACAAGAAGGATCCACTAAAAAAGAAGGATGCACCAATGAAGAATAGATCAAATATTACTGAAAAAAACTCAATATACAACCAAATGTTGGGCCCAATATAGACCAAAGAGTTGGGTCTTCTTTACAAATTGGTGGGCCTAGTAATGAGCTTATTATACACTCAAACTCCACTGATTCAGAGTATGACTATGAATATCATTTAGAGGATTTGCATACCCATGTTTCTTCTTATGAAGAAGTTGAGAAGCAGCATTGGCCCGAGTTCAATGATGAGTATGGATTTGGAGAAGGCCACTTTGAAGTAGGGACCAAGTTTGCAATTCTTGATGATTTTAAAGAAGTGGTGAAGGACTTGTTCATATCTGAGGGCAGGGAGTTTCAATAGGTTAAAAACGATAAGGAAAGGGTTCGGTGGGTTGCAAAGGAGAAGAATGTCCATGGGTTGTATATGTATCCTACAATAATTCTCTTAGATATTTTAGGTTAAAATTTTTAAATTTGAGCAGACATATGCAAGGGACATGGACAATAATGCTACTGACTAGTACTGGCTAAACAAGAAAATTGAAAAATACTAGCTATCTATCCTCAAATAACTAGGAAGGAGGCAACTAATTTTCCGAAAGATGAGTTTGGCATACATATGATAAAGTGGTTTACAGGACATTAAAAAAGGTAAGAGATAGAATTGTCAGAAGCGAAAGAGAACAATATGGAAAGCTGAAGGATCATCTATTCAGACTCCTATGCAGCAAGCTTGGATCTACTGCACTCCTAGAAACGATACCAATTCTACAGTTTTCACTAGTGTTTGATAATATATATATATATATATATATATATATATATATATATATATATATATATATATATATATATATATATATATATATATATATATATAAGAATTCAAGAGTGTAGACCTCTAATAAGCTTGGATGAATGCTTTTTAAAAGGATACTTTGGTGGACAGTTATTTTTGGCAATGACACAAAATGCCAATAATCATTTTTATACCATTGCTTATGTTGTTGTTAGATTAGAAACAAAGGAGTCGTGGAAAGAATATGGTATGACAATATTCCTATGTTATGCTTTAGGTTGATTGAATGAATTATATATGCTTGTTTAATATTATATAGTCCTTATCTATGTTATGCCTTATTTCTGGCTTAGGTTCATTGAGTGAAAATAAACATTAATTTACAAGAATTCTATATCTATTCAAGGCAATAAGATATGGATAATTCAAATCTTCATTCTTTCATTCATATTAATTAAATAGTCAACTGACATAATTCACTACAATCTCCATTTTTTTCATATCTTAAACAAACAAATACCAAAAACTACAACAATCAAGCCTATCTCTATAATCCAGAAGTTATTGTTTTTCTTGTTCTTTAGATAGATTATTCTTTATTCTATATCAACCATTCTGTTCTCCAATTCTTTCTTTCTAAAATGTTCTTCAATATCTAAGCTCTGATTGTCTCCTAATGTCCTTGTTATTTTCATGCACCCAATTATTTTAATGTGATCATCAACCCACACAAAGAATTTACAAAGGTGGTTGTTTCACCTAAATCAATTCAGATAGAATAAAATGTGTTGGTAAAAAGAACTTTTAACTTTATCTATATACATGAAAAATTGCTAGCTCACCTTGAAGAATGGGAATCCAAAACATAGCTTGTTTGGATTGGTGTTTGTTTTCGACATATAAAATATGACATACACTTTCACATAAGCATTTAGGACAACGCCATCTTTTTCATCCCCAACTTACACTGAACATGGGTCCACATTTACGACCGAGCCTTCCTGTCATCTGCCACCACCTTTCGCATCGTCTCATGCTTGATGAGCTCCAATCACTGGTCATCAATATAAGCAACACAACCATGAACAATTATAAACAACTGCTGCATATGTTACTTTAGAAAATTCAATTTAAATCTCATTAGGGCCACTTTTGCAAAACGACGTCGTTTTTATGATTAGGGTTTTTTTTGTCCTACAAACTTTAGCCTCTTTTTAGTATGACACCGTAAAGAACACCTAGACACCGTTATAATCACGTCAGCTAGTTTCGTTTGATTTGTGAGATGCAAATAAACGGATAAATAAAATTTATCCTCCATTTGTAAAAGTCAAAAAATTTTTATATTTAAATTTCTTTAGAAATATATTTGTCAAAAACTTAAAAGGACAGGAATTTATCTATTTTTTTTCTTTTTTATAAATCCATTTGATTTTGGTTATTGTTCTTTGAATGGAATTTTTAATTTTTATTGTTTACCATTAAAATCTAGATAATGAATAATTAGTAATCAAAAAAATTAATTTTTTCTTTAAATCACATTTTTTGGTAGGTCGATGTGCCTCTTACTGTGTTGGCCAAAAAACAAGAATAATTTAACATTTTTAACCTGGCTATTTGAATATAACACATACAAATTTATTGTTTAAAGACAAACTTATTGGAAACAAAACGGTGCGAGACATACAAATTTGTTTACCAATCCTATATATTATCCCATATATTTGGGTCTAAAAGAAACCATTTAAGTAGAAAAAAACCATATAACAATAAAAACTTAAAAAGTATTCTTTTCGGGGCTCCATGAAAAGGAAGTTCAGTTTTTTAAAATAGTTGTACGCAATGTTCAGACAAATATGGGCAATAAATTTGATATGGGCAATGATGTATACCTATAGGCCCAGTCAAATTCTAGTGGCTCTACTTTAAAATCTTTTTTGTTTCAAGACCCAAAAACAAATTTTTGTTTGGATTCAAATGTACGTTAGCACTATTGACAAAAAGCCAAATCTTCATGGCAGAATTTACAAGTTGGAATCTTTTCTAAAAAAGGGAATCTTCAATTTTCTCTCTTGATTTTCCTTTCATATAAGGATACGGTGTTCATCGATAGTATTTGATCAGCATATCCGTCATATTTATGTGAATTCGATTAAAAAATTACTGATATTGATTCAATCTGTAAGGTTATTGCATCGGATCCAATTCGATTTACACATTAATAACATCGAATTGTATATTTCATATATCGAAATTTTGATTATATTCAATTTAATCCGATCCGTATTCACTTTTACTTTCATATGCTTTTATTTCACAAATTTGCACGGAAAGTAATTAATCGCATACAATAATAATACCTTTTTTTGGAGAAAATTAATTATATCAATAGTAGGGTAAAATAAGATCTTACACTCGAAACTCAAAATTATTTTTTTAAATAATAATTTAATTATATAAATTAAATAATTATTATTTACAAATATACCATGTACACACACGCACACACACATAATTTTATAAATAACATGTTTTAAAATAGAGAAACTTACTTATTGATGTATTGTTCTAATTAGTAATGCTATACGAGGTTAAAAAATTTACTTATTTTATTTTTATTGGAATAATATTCAAAGATGAGATTTGATGGTTGAAGTCTTAGCTTCCCACATCATATGAGATGCAGGTTTTTTATTTTTATTTTTAATTAAAGATATCATCTCTTAAACTATGAGAAGCTTTTGGATTAATCTTTTTTTTTTTAAATAAATCTGACAAGATACACTTATTGGTAATAGAGTCGCTCATCATCATTATCATCATCGATTCTCCTTTTTTTAGATCCTTTAAATTTAATTTTATCATCATTATCACTTAATTCAATTCTAATTTAAAAATTAAATAAATCGTATCTTACTCAAATTGATAAAAAAAGTTGAATTATACTAAAAATCAGTAGTAGAAAATCGAAATAACTAGTTATAATGGACATAAAAAAAAACTATATTATTATTTTCTTTTCAACAATTATTAGATCCTCATTTTTCTAATGGCATGTAGTAATTTTTATTTTCTTTTGCAACAACACCATTAGCATCAGTATCAATTTTCACTCCCTATTATATTTCATTTATAGCTAATTTATCATCATCAACAATCATCAACAACAGTAGTGGTGAAAAATAATAGTGATATATTAAGACAAATAAACTATATTCAGATCTTGAGTTTCTAAGATGCCTCATTCCTTTATTCCATTATTTTCTCTTATTGTTTCAATTTTATTACAAAACGGATCTAAAAGAGTAATAATAATAGTAGGAATTGATTTTTCATTATTTGCAACAATAAATCAAAATTACATATGGAGTTATATACATACACCTTGGGGTTGTCTCAAAAAATGTCTATCTACGATGAATAGGGTATATTTAGAAAAACACAACAAAAAATAACCACAAAAATACACACGACCAATTAATTAAATATCGAAAGAAATATCTGGTCCGATATAAATATAAATTATATGGTATATATATAATGTGGACAATGTTCATCCTATTGTACTGAAGGTGTACATAATCATCGATAGCAATACTCCAATAATGTTTATATCTTTTGGACCACCTTTATTAATAATTTAATATGTATCATTCATGGGCCATCTTATTTCTAAACATGTGGATTCTTGCACCTTTGGGTGTATGCTTCTTGTATTCTTTCATGTTATCAATCAATCAAATATTGTAACATCATTATCCCCGCTTGTTTCTTTCCACCTCTACAAATTTCTAACCATACATACACATATATAGTCAAAAAAATTATAAGGAACTAAGATTTTATTAGTCATTATTAATTAATTTTTATTCTTAAAATTATTTTTAATCCTTATCTTTTAAAAGATTTAGAATTTAAAAATTTTAGGCTTATAATTTAATATTTATAATTCAGAATTTATTGTTTACAACGATCGAAGGAGGTGAAGGCAGAGTGGTTGATAGCAGTGGTGGTGGAAACTGCAACATGGGTTGTCAGCAACAAAAAGTGAAGTTGTGATGGTGTTAAGAGCAATGTTGGAAAAAAGAAAGAAAAAAATACGATAAAAAGAGTAAAAAAAAATTTTAAGAATTTTCGGTGCATGTGTGTTGATAAGTTTTTCATAATTTAAAACTCTTCTTCTTCTTCTTCATCTTCTGCTCCTTGACTGCTTCTTCTTCTTCTTTTCATTATTATCATCATCTTCTTTCTTTTTCTTATTTATCTTTTTTTTTGTTTTATCTTCTCAAGTTTCTTCTTGTTTTACTCTCTTAACAATAATAAAAACAATCAAACAAAGAAAAAGAAATACATAATGCTACAAAATTATTTGGAAGATGATGAACTTACATTCATTCACTTAAAAGAAAGAAAGAAATAAGAAAAAAAAGAAAAAGATAAAAATGTAGCATTAGAGGAAATATGTTTCTGTATTTATAGCATATTTCGGTGTAACACGAAGATATTTAAGTATATTGTTTAAGAATTTTCGGTGTTTTTGTACCGACAAGTTCTGCATAATTCAAAACTCTTCCTCTTCCTCCTCCTCATCTTCTGTTGCTTCTTCTTCTCTTTTTTCATCATCATCACCATCTTGTTCTTTTTTTTATTTATCTTTTCCTTTTTGTTTTATCTTCTCAAGTTTCTTTTTGTTTTACTCTTTTAACAAGAATAAAAAAAATCAAACAAAGAAGAAGAAACACAAAATGCTGTAAAATTATTTGGAAGAATATGAACTTACATTTATTCAACTAAAAGAAAGAAAGAAATAAGAAGAAGAAGAAGAAGAAAAAAAATGCAACATTAGAAGAAACAATTTTCTGTATTTGCAGCAAATTTCGGTGTAACACGAAGATATTTAAGTGTATTGTTTAAAAATTTTCGGTGTATGTGTGCTGATAAGTTCTGCATAATTCAAAACTCTTTTTCTTCCTTCTCCTCATCTTCTGTTGCTTCTTCTTCTTCATTTTCTTATTTTATTTTTTTATAATTCTTTTCGAATTCAGTTTCGCAACTTCCTTCACTTCTCGCGATGATTTTAAAAAAATTTTAAAAATTTTTGATTCTTGTTTAAATTTTAAACATTGCAATTTTGATTGAAAAAGAAGAACTGTTTGTACTATTCAAAAATTAAAAAAATATGTATTTACACATAATCTAAATTAAAAATTATTTTTATTAGATTTAGACCAACTTGAATAAATTTACATTATATACCAAAAAAACATGTATATATAACCGTCCTCCTAATTTTAACACACCCTAAACTATTACTGATTTAAATATTAGAATATCTTGCCGTTATACTCCATCTCTACAGAAATGCCAACTTGGATTACGAAAATTCGTTATAGTCTTACGTCCCAATTCCACAAATTCATGTTCTACTATCATAGGAAATAATCCAGTTCTCACGTCTCGAATAAAACTTATTTATATATGTAACGGAAGTTGTATAAAAATATTTGACTCCACTATACCTGCCTACCTTTCTACTAATATAAAAGAGAATTGTATTAATGATATATCAAAATTAATTTGATTTGAATTCAAGATGAACTACTCTGATCTCTTTCGTTACGGGAAAAAAGAAGAATTATTTGTTATTCATGTTGGTGACCATGTCATTAAAAAAAAAAATAAATAAACGTGTTTTATAAGGATAAACTAACGAGCAATTTTAAAGGAAAGAGTTTTTTATTGAAAAAAAATTATTATAATGTATTAAAAAATTTTGAGAGAACAAATTAATTATGGTGAAAATTCAGGTGCAGTCGATTTTACGTAAAATTAATAATTGAGAGTTGTTAAATAAAAATTTAATTAAATCAGTTAAATTATTTAACGATTTTCAATTATCAACTTCACGTAAAGTCGATTGTACCTGAGTTTTCACCGTTAATTATTATGATGAGAGAATTTAAAGTCTTATAATGTGAGGTTTTTTTTTTAATATTAATCCTATAAAACTCATAATATAATATTCTTTTTTTTAATATTAATTTAAAACTCATAATAAATGACACTTTATTTGATCTTTGACCGGTAAAAATTCTCTACTAATAATCAAAACCCTACACAGGTAACCCAAACTCTCAATAAGAGTACCAAATATAATGATTAATGAACTATGAGATTTTAGGATTCACAAAAACTAATTATTATAGTGAGAAAATCTAACATCTTATATAAGTTTTTTTTTTTTTTTTTTTTTTTTTTTTTTTTTTTTTTTACCTTAAGTGACTCATGTCAGTTTCTTGGAACCTTCATCCAAGTCCAAATAATTAATTGGTCAATTTGATGCAAGAATAGGACACGGTAACTTAAATTTATACCATATATGCATGCACCCAATTAAGGTACATGATAAGGAAGATTTTAACCTTTGAAGAATAAAGCAAAATAGCAAATAAATCCAAATTCAGTCTATCCACACAATTAAAAGACAGAAGATGACAAATTAAAGAAAGAAACATTGAATGTGGAAAAGATGGCGTTAGGACTTAGGAACACATGGTTGGTTTGGCCACTTGTTTTTTTCTTCATCATCTCTTCAACCAACAAGAACAACCCATACGTACCCTAAATCACATGTATGTTTTTGGGTGTTAAAATATAGAAATCAAAATCTCAAATATTTATTTTATAAGAAGATTAAATTTATCTATAGTATACAAGATGCATGATTAGATATTTGTTATTTATTGACGTAAGAACATAACTAACTTTTTTTCCTACAGAACGTAAGAACATAAATTTAATTATGTGTTATTGTTCCTTTCTAGTTTTTACTTTTTTACAACAATGTAATTCAGGTAGATTGATAGATACAGCTTTCTTTTTTTAAATATTTTTTAATTTAATTATAAATATAAAACATTATTGTTCAAAAAATTATTATGTATGTGCTAAACTAAATAATTTAGCCACCACTTATATTTTATATTTTCCCTTGCCAAGATTGTGAAACCCCCTCACCACCTTCCTTTTTTTTTTAACCAAGAATTTGATTACTTTAACTAAAAATATTTTTAAAAAATATTAGATAAATAAATCATTTTTATAATTAAATTTGATCAGTTCAACCAAATCTTTTTTTTTTCTTATGTCTTTTTTTTTAACTAAAATTTTTGAATATCAATTGTTAAGTTATTAGATTAATTTAGTTAAATTTAATTACTAAAATAACTTAGTTATGCAGTATTATTATTTCGTAATCCAAATTAGAATTTAATTTGACGCTGACAAGAAAATGGTACGAGTTTGCCTAATACTTTACTAATAAGAACTTAGTAGTAATCTACTTTAAAAGTAAACAGACATTTGTACTATTTAGATTTCTGCATAATAATTTTCTCAAAATAAAAAATTCAAGATAAAGTAGATAAACAATCATTAGTGCATATGAAGAATAAGGAATATAAATAAGCCAATTATTTTAAAATATTAAAAATTAAAAATTATATCGTATAACCAATAATTTGGGATAAAATATGTTTTTTTTATCTCTAAGGTTTATGATTTAAAAAAAAAACATTCTTAATATTTAATTTTATTTTTAAATTCTTTTATTATATCAAAATTATTCTACAATATTTTTAATTTGTGTTAAAATTATATTCTTAATTTTATTTCTAATATTTTAAATAAAATTAACATCCAAATATAAATTTAAAACAAATAAATAATTTTAAACACAAAATTAAATAAAATTAAACGTTAAAATTATTTTAAAAAATACAAATATTAAAAAGATATTTTACCCTTTATAGTCAATACAATAGAAAGCTACTACATATCAATTACGGAATATAGCAAAAAAATCCTAAATTTTGTACTTCACTGTTATACAAATTGACATAAAATTACTTGATAAAAACTATAAATAATTATATATGAAATATAAAATAATTTATATACAATTATTTTTATATTAATAATTAAAAATTATTAAATACAATTTAATTAATTATGTTAAATTATTCAACAATATTCAACTAACAATCTTATATAGATTTTTATTAACATTCAATAATTTATAGTTAGAAATTTAAGTGAAGTCAATTTTAGGTGAAATTGATATTTAAAAGTTATATTAGATAAAAATTTAATCAAATCAATTAAATTATCTAACAACTATTAAATACTAACTTCACTGATATCATGTATTAAAACTCGCATATTAACTTTTGTTAGTTTATGAAAAATGCAAATACAGTGATAAATACTATGATAAAGATAACGAAAAAGTTATAACTTTCGCATCTAAAATTTCTTTCATTTTAAAAGAAGTTTAAAAATAATCTTAAATAGAACGATCTCTCTATTTAAATAATTTTTTATTTTATTTTTTTTGTTTAGTATATTTGAGTCCAAAAAAACTTTACTGCACTAAGTTTTAGGTGCAGTATAAAAACAAAAAATTTATATGTCCGAACAAAATGAGGAAAGTGTCCCCACACGCTTTCGCCACGCACTCACAAACACACACAAATCCATTCCGTGCAGTTCGTAATTCGTATATATCTCTCTTCTCTTCTCTTTTCTCTTCTATCTTCAATTATTTGATTAATTTATTATCACACTCTCTCCGTTTTGTACTCATTCACTTGCAACTTCTTTTTCTGTTTTCTTTTCCTATTCAAAGAGCTCAATAATATATAATCATGAGTAGCAGCAAGAGCAACAAGAAAGGAGGAAGAGGAGGAGGAGCGCCACCGCCTCCAAGGGCGCCGGCTCGCACCTGCGTGGGGAAGTATGAGCTTGGAAAGACTATCGGAGAAGGAAGCTTCGCGAAGGTTAAGTTCGCCAAGAACGTTGAGAATGGAGATCATGTTGCCATCAAGATCCTTGACAAGTCCCATGTCCTCAAACATAAGATGATTGAGCAGGTACTACTTTCTCATTTTTATTATTCATCATTTTTTCATTTTCACCAATGGATTCTCTCCTGTCAGATAGTATTATCAATATTCTGTTTGGTCTTTTTCCTTTTATGCCAAAGTAAAAAAATAAAAAATAAATGTGACTTTAAAAAATAATAGAAAATACTATCTATACGCTATAAATGTATATATTTATATACGCTATAAATGTATATATTTATATATAAATTTATGAATAATTTAATTTTTTAATATATTTTATATTTTAACTGCTGATGTACGCATGTACACATAAGATAGTTGAAAAATAATAGTAAACTAAGAATTCGTTCTGATCTTAATTCTATCTTATTGGTTTTGTTTTTGATTAGTTTAAAGAAGTAGTTGAGAATTTTGTATTAAAAAGATTTGCACTTGATCCAGATAAAGTGTAAAATATTACATTTTTGTGAGAGTAGTGTGTAGTGAATTATTATTATTTTTTTCTTGGCTTCAAATGAAAAATAATTTTTTCCTTTTTAATTTAGTTTTTTTAATCAATGTTTGCAGCTGAAGAAGGAAATCTCGGCGATGAAGCTGATCAACCATCCAAACGTTGTAAGAATATTTGAGGTAACCAACCACTTTTCCCAAAAAGTGTTCCATTTTGAGCATAAATTGCTGAAAGCTAAAATTGAATGAATTAAGATATTATTTTATGTTATTGCTAAACGCTAATGTTTATAATTTATTATCATTGTTCTTTTTGGTGACACTGTGATACACCACTATTCATAGTGAATTTAGAATCACCTTAAAATGTTCTTAGAATTTTTGTACTGTTATGCTGTGCAAGATTTTTCCTTGTTCTGGCATGGTGGAAAAGATTCTTCTGATTGAAAAATTAGTTTGTTGCGGTTTAATCTAAAATTGATACATTTACTGGAAGGGACATTTATTTTAAAACAGAAGAAGTATTATTTTCCTTTCCTAGAATCATAATCAATTGCAAACATTGTTAAATATGTTATATTCTAAGTTAAATACGTGTTCTATGTTTAAGAATAGGTGATGGCAAGCAAAACAAAGATTTACATTGTTCTAGAGTTGGTTAATGGAGGAGAACTATTTGACAAAATTGTAAGTAATTGCTCATTTATCCTTTTTTTTTTCTATGGATCTTGGATTAGAATCTAAACAATTCCTCTGTCACATGCTGGATCTTTGATTATTATCTAGGCGAGATATGGAAGACTAAAAGAGGATGAGGCAAGAAGCTATTTTCAACAACTAATCAATGCAGTTGATTATTGCCATAGTAGAGGAGTTTATCATAGAGATTTGAAGGTAGATAGCAACTAAGTTAGTCCCTTTTTAATAACTTGCGATCGAGTTAAGAAATAAAAAATCGGTAGACTAATATTCAGTGTGTATTTTGCAGCCTGAGAATCTTCTTCTGGACTCAAATGGTGTTCTTAAAGTTTCGGATTTTGGATTGAGTACTTACGCGCAGCGAGTAAGATCATAGGGACAACAGCTATTAGTTCTTTATGCAAATTTATGTCTTAGGATACAATTATTCTAAGATCAACCATGCCAGGTGTATACTAAAATCAGCCACCAATTTAAAATACATATTATAATACAAAATACATGTTAAAAATGAGTTAAACTACACATGTAGAATACGGGGGTGACTGATTTTAGTGTATAAATAGCATTTTTGATTTACAGATAGAATATCATCTGTGTCATTAAGACAATAACCAAACACGACTATTTATTACAGGAGGATGAACTTCTTCGCACGGCATGTGGAACCCCGAATTATGTTGCTCCCGAGGTAGCTAATACTTTATGTGCATATATATTAATGGAAGATATGTATATATATAGATGTATGTAATGTGAGTGTGGAATTTGAATAAGGTGATCAATGATAGAGGCTATGTTGGATCTGCATCTGATATATGGTCTTGTGGAGTCATTCTCTTTGTACTCATGGCTGGATACTTGCCTTTTGATGAACCAAATCAAATGGCACTTTACAAGAAAGTAAGTTTAGTAACTGTCTCAAGGCAAAAAAAACAGAATTGCTTGGCGAAAATTTATCTTTAGAGTCTAATTTGGGGACTGAATTCTGTGCATGTGTTTCAGATTGAAAAGGCTCAATTCACATGTCCATCTTGGTTTTCGCCCGAGGCAAAAAAAATTCTGAAGCGAATTCTGGATCCAAATCCTCTCGCAGTGAGTTCTAAAATCTAAACTGAATTTTTTCCCCAGATTCTTAGTCTTAGTTTTACAATGTTATACTGTTTTTTTTTTTTTTTGCCTTTTTATTTATATTTAGTTGCATTTTCGCAGAGGATAAAAATTCCTGAACTCTTGAGAGATGAATGGTTTAGAAAAGGATACAAGCCACCAAGTTTTACAGAGGAAGAAGATGTAAATGTAGATGATGTAGCTGCTGCTTTTGATGATTCTAAGGTACTACTTCTTTATTTGATTAAAAGATTTAATTTGCTTATCATAAGAGAGTTTTGATCTGTAGAAATGTCATTAAGTTAATTCTCTTTATGTGTAGGAAAATCTAGTGACAGAGAGAAAAGAGAAACCGGTTTCAATGAATGCTTTTGAACTCATTTCAAGATCTCAAAGCTTTAACCTTGACAGCTTATTTGAGCAGCAAACAGTAAGTAAAATATGAGATTTGGTCTTTAACTTGATCATATTAACAAATTTATTTATATTTTGAATGAAAACTCTCTTTTAAGAGAATTATTTTTTATCTGTGATTGTACTTGATTAATGATGCATTGATGCTTAGCTTGTTTAATTATATTTTCTTAAAATCAAATTATTATAGGGAGTTGTAAAGAGAGAAACACATTTTACTTCACAACATCCTCCGAACGAAATCATGTCGAAAATTGAGGAAGCTGCCAAGCCTCTTGGATTCAATGTTCGCAAGCGAAATTATAAGGTAAAGATTCAATCTTAGGCATTTATTTTGTTGCAAGCAATCTTTGAATCCATTTCAAATTCTAACTTCGAGTTAAATTCTGCAGATGAGGCTGCAAGGTGATAAGAGTGGAAGGAAAGGTCATCTTTCGGTGGCTACCGAGGTATATAAAATTTCCAATGTTTTCTAATTTAAGCATTTTCTGAATAAGAAAGAGGAAATTGTGAAAACAATAAAGTAGATGAGAAATACTAGGGGATCATCAAAATTTATTGTTTGTGGCGATCTTTAACGATCAACTCAATTTCTTTAGTCTAGTAATCTAACAACATACTTTATCCCATACTTTTAAATATTGATGGCCAAAAACAATAAATTCTGACGCCCCCTAGCAATCCTCAAAATAGATTTTATGTTGATTGCTAAAATAGAAAATCTACTTATTTAGGTTTTCGAAGTGGCGCCCTCCTTGCACGTGGTGGAGCTGCGGAAAACCGGTGGCGATACACTGGAGTTTCACAAGGCATGTTTCTTAGCTCTGTTAATAACAAAATATTAATCACCTAATAATTAACCATTGTTTTTTGTAGTTTATATCTCATTTGCTTTATTTTTTTCTTATATTTAAATCAATATAGCCAATTTTGAACTTTTTTATACTAAAAATGTTGGTACTTTTGCGTTTTCTTTTTTTTATTATTATTATAATGGCTTATGATTAAAATTAAATTTCAATTGGTAATAATAATAATAATAATAATAATAAATTGTTGTAAAATCACTTTTTTGAAAATTAGAAACAAATACATATTCTCCTAGTTGTTATTTATTGAAGCTAACCTTGGTCATTACTGATTTTATATGCAGTTCTACAAAAACTTCTCTTCAGGGTTGCAAGACATAGTTTGGCATACTGAAGAAAAAATTTGAGGAATAAAAGGTATAGCCTGTTCTTTTTTGCCCTAATATAGTAATATGTATCTTATTTTTAATAACAAAAAGTTCAAATAGTTTTGATGCCAGTCAACTCACTAAAATTAAGATACATTCTAGTATCAAAGAATAGTGATAATATGCATGTTTTATACTATAGAATCAGGAAATAGATTTTGGCGAATTTGTTATACCATTTTATGGTATGCTTTATCTCAGAGTTTTTTTCTATTGGTCTTTCTGATGATTAAATAATTGGATGTAATTATGTGTTGTGTTGCACAGGTGCTGTAGACATGCAATTATCCCGGTTCATGGAATTATGAATGAGATAGAGTAACTTTTTAAATTTGGAGAGTTTTGAAATTAAATTTGAGAGTAAATTAAACTTTTGTAAATAGTTCTTTCATATCTTAATTTGGATATAGTTCACTCTTCCCACAGAGAAAAGTAGTGATAAGAGACTCCGGATTCTGAACATGTAATACAATTGAACATAAGTATTCTATGAACTACTATGTGTGTGACAATGTTTTGGATTCGGTTTTGGAACAACAGTTTCATTGTAAATTCTATTTTTTCCAGCATAGTTATTTAATCTTGATCATAAAATAACATGCTGGTTGTGGCATTATACTACTGTTCTCATAGTTAGGAAATATTTATTCACACGAAAGACAACACTATCCTCAACACAAAAAAAAAGGACAACACATCACCTAATCTTTATTATTTTGAGACATGCTTAAGGGGTCTTTTATTTATTTAAAAAAATGGTCACTAAATTTGATAATTGACCACGTAGGACAAAAAAGGATCCACAAAATAGAATTATAAAAAAGATATTGAATTTTTATAGTCACTAATCTTGATTTGGCACAACATAGCATCAATATTATTGTTAATGGGATCTACATGGCCGGGTGAAGTTGAGTTCATCTTAATTAAGATTCGTCCTTAAATAATGACCGGGTCTATTTTTGAAACTCTTATTCGTTCTTAAACCCGGTAAAATCATACTACTTTCGGATCACACTAAAACCGACTCTAAATCGGTGAAGTTCGGATTTTGATAAACTTTATGTCAAAAATTTATTATGCATTTATTTATAAAAAAGAAAAAGACATATTTATTACCAAAAAGTTGATATCCATATTTGGACTTGAATTTGTCCATAAATTCTAATTTCCTATTTCTTTAATCTATTTTCTAATTCAACTAAGTGTGATTAAAAATAAAACAATAAGTTTATAATTAATATAACATAGTATTGGAATTAATTTAAAATATATATACATTTTTTAATTCTCTTAGAGTGTACATGAAATCGGGTGAAGCCGGATTCGCCTTGACCCGGACCAGGTCCTAAATAATGACCGAGTTTATTTTTTAGACTCTTACCGTCTCTAGAAATTATGTGCATCCACAAACAGTAAGAATAGATTTTGACATTTTGTACATATATAGTAAAAAAACTGTCAGAAAAATTATTCAATACCAGAGAAGAAATTTCTTTTTTTTTGTTTGTTTGTTTTGAATTTGGGATTATCCAGGTTCTTATACAAACAAATATCAACAGGAAAAAAATTACTCTACCAGATGACATCAAACTAATTTAATCATGATACAAAATGACTAGTGAACCTTCAACCTGGTTTAAGTAAGAAAAACAAATGATGCAGAAGCAGAACTCATCAATGGATCTAGCAGCACATCAGGAAAATTGTGTAGATACAAACAATAAATTTTGAAGGATTTGAATGACAACAGAAGCAATAATTTGATACCTTCTATCTACCAATATGCAACAATAACTAACAAAGGCTATGGAATCAGAGGCTTATAGATCACTACGAACTAGTGAGGAATAAGAAAGAATATATTCACACATCAACAAACAAAATTGCAAAGATAATATATTCACAAAAATAGTTATAGGCTTCAAGCATCAACAAACAAAATTCCGACATCCAATTTTAAAAAGAAACTAAAAAGTTAATTCCTAAAGTTTGTCTAGTTTCTGTCTATGGTCATGTTATTGTGGTTTCCTGGGAGCTCATCTCCTCCAATGCCTCTAAGGTTGATCACAAGATTTCCATCCTTAATCATGACAGGGCCAACCTCGGAGAGAAGGTCCAAGGATGGTGTTTGACATGCCTCTCGAAGCAGGGATTGAGCCTCACAATACCCTGAAAGAAATTGTTCAGTGACATCACTAGGATCAGTTTGAACATGGCGGGTTTTCATCTTCGACTCAAGAAATTGAGGTATCGAGGATTGAACAAAATTCTCAGCTAAAGGCCCCAATGTCGACAGATCATAAGCTTTCCGACAACGCAGAGTAACCTACATCATCCCAATCAAACACTTTAACAAATCAAGATTGACATCAATCAATTGCACCTAGAAAAAATCAACTGAAAAGTTGGATGATATACATACAAGATATTCAGCTAATGATGATCCATCAGAATGGGAATGAGGACAATTCCATGTCAAGTCGGCAATCTGAGCAGCTATCATCTCGCGCAGCATCTGGACACAGTTTACTGACAAGTCAATGGTGGCAGATGACTTCTCAGCCTCGAGCTTCCACAGTATGAAGAACCAATATGAAGCGTCATATAATGCATCCATGGCAAGGCGATAGCCTTGGACGGTGCTGAGATCGCAGGAGAGAGTAATGTGGGTGGAGAGGGCTCCCAGGTTGAAGAGAACAGAGGCCTTCTCGAAATGGATGTTGTGCTGAGAAGAGTCCTCTTGTGGGTTGAATGCATTGTACCATACAAAGATAGGTGGATTGGGTGAGGTAGTCATGGAGAACAAAGGCTCAATCATGCAAAGGCATTTCAAATAGAGAATGAGGCAGTCGCGGCGAACGGGGAGACAAGTCATCACGCTGCATTTCACTGCGCAATTTGTCTACCGTTTTGAAAAGGCCTTCTACTCTGTTTGCCTCGCTCTCAGAGTATTTAAGGGCAACATAACTGCGAAGGGACTCATAGAGGTCCAAGGGCTCACTCTTCTTCAAAGGGATCGGAGGCATAATTGACAAAGACGAAGAAGAGAGGATTTCCAAATATGTTGGATAAGGAGGAGGCATGTCCCAAGGGTTGGCCACTAGCTTTCCATCATCAATAATCTTGAAAGAGCTGTACTCAGAGAGGAGGAGGTCAAGGTATGGGATTCGTTCTTGCTTCGGTATAGACTTGTGTTTAAGCTTCCAAATCTTTCTAACTAATTCTGCATCAAGATCAAGAGGACAGGAACGGAACAATGAACTCCAGCAACAAATCCCTCTAACTAATTTTTCAGTGACAGATACCGCATCATGATCAAGAGGACAGGAACGGAACAATGAGATTGTTTTAGGTAGCTGGGATTTGGGTAGGATGGATGATCGCCTCCGATGAGCCTCCACCTGAAAGAATTTCACCTTCTGATGAAGATGAGTCATCCATGTTCGGTCAAATGAGAAGACATGTTCGGTTGCAGCCGAATCATGTAGTATCAGATCATATGCTATTTGATAATTCACGGAAACCTACATCATCATCGTCGTCATCATCATCATCATCATCCTCATCCTCGAAAATCTAAAATGAAAAAAAAAAAATGTAAAATCAATGAAGAGTCAAGACTGACCAATCTAAACGTAACGGCACATCGATGTTGTTGAAGAGCGGAACTGGCGGCAGTGTCGTTGTTGTTGTGTTCGAGTTGTTGCTGTAATCTGATCTCCAAAGCCTGAGCGCCGCAGAGGCGGTACAGAGTCTCGGCGAAGAGGAGAGTCAAGTCGAGGGTGGCAGAGACGTCCTTGGCAAAATCCTTCCAGAGTTTGAAGAAGAAATTGGCGGCGGCATTGAAGGCGTCGATTGCAAGGTGACGGCCAAGGGGGGTGGTGCGGTCGCAAGAGGCCCCAATCTGGCTGCACACGGCGCCAAGGTTGAAGAGAACAGAAGCCTTCTCCAATTGGATGCTGTTGCGCTGCGAGGAGACCCCATTCTCATGCTCAGAGTAGAAGGCGTCGTACCAGACAAAGACGATGGGGTCGGAGGAGATAGCGGTGAACAGTGGGTCAACCATGCAAAGGCATTTGAAGTAGTGAATGAGGCAGTCACGTTGCATGGGAAGGGAGAGGTCCCCTCGCTCCACCATGTCGCTGCGGCATTTGTTGAGGGTTTCCAGAACGCTTTCAACTTTCTGTGCATCGCTCTCTGAGTATTTTCTCGCTACCAAATTGCGTAACGGCCTGTACAGTTCCACCGGATCACTCTTCTTCACCGGGATTGCCAGAAGCCTTTCTGGATTCGGGTTCGGGTTTGGGTTCGGGTTCAACAACCTCTGATTATCGTTGCTCATGGCGACGGCGAACCAGGATTGGATTAGGAATCAGGAAATCGATGGCTAACCTTGCTCGTTACTGATTTTGAAACTATCTAGTTGTTATTCCGCACCCCCTAGTTCCGTTTTTTTTTTTGGTCATTGTCTGGGCCGGATAACCCAGCCCAAACATTGGTGAGGAATTCCACTCCTCCTTCTCCAGTTGCTGTGCGCTCCTCCGTGGTCTTCATTGATGGTTTCTAGATTCTACTCCATGGTAGCCACCATTCATGCCTAAGATGCCATTGAAGGTCTGAAAAGGAATCTCTGATCTCCCTATTCTCCGAACATCTGCTTCACCCACCACCGGCGTCACCATCATCGCCAGACCACCGCCACCAGCTCCCTTATACCGCCGTAACGTTCCCACTCATTCCTCTTTAACTTATTAAATTATCCGATAAAACATTTTTTCTGTTTTTAGTAAAACGGGCCTAAAGACACACCTTGGATTGGAGAATCCTTCTTCAACAAAAATTGAATCCACTAGAACTATTAAGAAATCTTGGAGCAAACCCTAAACCCTAAACACACAATTCGCATGATTTTTCGAGTCAACCAAGCCAACCATTGAGTTTGGATTCGTTTTGAAGGCTCTACGTGCAACTATGCATTTTCACCAAATATTTTTCTTGGAAAAATTTTAACAATTCATTCCATGCTTAAAGATTGTATTTAGAATAAATACTCAATTCAGTCAATGTTTATTCACACGAAAGACATTACAATTCTTACAACTAACTCCTAACATTTGTTTAAGCACTAATCACTAGATCCGTCCGATTTGATTATAGAAAGACAACATATCACTTAATCTTTTTTATTTTGAGACATTTTCTTCCGATAAATGTTTATCAAACGTCATAAAAATTAGTTTAGTTGTAGTTTTATTTGTAATATGTAAATGTTTTATTTGGTGGAGAATGATTATTACCTAAAATGACGTTGCAAGAAGCAGCAGCCAGCGAGACTCTTTGGAAAGGAAGAAATCGCGTTGAACGAGATATATGGTAAGAGAATAGTGACACTTTCTCATTAGAAGACTTGAAAGAAGAAAAAAGGATGTTAAAAAGAACATAGTGATGGTGATGAGGTACCATAATATATAATAGAAATAATAGAAGTAGAAATTATGATGATAAGAGCGAGATTGCTAGCGGTGGTGATGATTGGACATTTTGTTGTATCTAACTTTGGGGAATGAGGGTTTAACATTATAAATAAAACCACCACTAAATTAATTTATGTTAGTATTTAACATGCTTTTTAGTAGAAAAATTGCATTGTCTCATAATAATAAATTCAGAGGTCTTATTCCCCTTCTTTTTAATTAAGAGTCGCGTTGGCTTTTGATTAATTGTATTCAAATGCATCACTCTACACTCACCAAATCAAATACTAGCTGTAATTAGCAAATTTGGGACAACTTAAAGGTAAATGGATCAACAGCAATAGCAAAAAGATAATCAAACTTTGGGGATTATCATTCTTGATACTAGTTCAACCACCAATAATACCAACCTAGTTAAATTCTGTAGATGAGGCTGCAAGGTGATAAGAGTGGAAGGAAAGGTCACCTTTCGATACCGAGGTATAATTTCCAATGTTTTCTAATTTAAGGATTTTCTGAATAAGAAAGTGGAAATCGTGAAAACAATAAACTAGATGAGAAATATTAGGACATTATCAAAATTTATTGTTTTTGGTCATTCTTAGCCATCAACTCAATTTCTTTAGCCTAGTAATCTAACAACATACTTTATCCTATATTTTTAAATATTAATGGCAAAAAATAATAAATTCTGACGGTTCCTAGCACTCTTCTAAATTTTATGTTGGTTTCTAAAATAGAAAATCTACTTATTTAGGTTTTCGAAGTGGCGCCCTCCTTGCACGTGGTGGAGCTGCGGAAAACCAGTGGCGACACACTGGAGTTTCACAAGGCATGTTTCTTGAGTTAAGTCTCAAAGTGGTCCTTGAAATTACACTCGAGTTTCATAATAATCCCTGAAGTTAATAGTTACCTATATTCGTCCCTGAAGTTGCACTCCGAGACTCAGATTCGTCCTTCCGGCACATTCCATCGATCTGGCGTAACTAGAAAGCTGATATGGACTCCTCTGGACATGCTGGCCAGGTAACCGCTAGTTGACGTGGATTAGTAAACTTTTATAGTGTAATGTGGTCCCTAAATCAAAGTTGAAAAACCTAATCCCTAAATTTGATTTAAGGATAACTAGATGACCAATTGTTGGTAGTGTTTTTATTTGTATTGCTTATTTGTCTCAAACTCATTTTCCTTCATTCAGGCTTCACAACTTCAGAGCAGCATGATGGAAACAATGGAAGCTGCTGAGTTAGAAAAGCAGAAATATAATAATACCAGAATGGAAGTTCTTGCACGATTAGCTAAACTAGAGGCATGTTAATTTAATTAGTTTAAGGATTAAGCCATTTTATTCATATCAATTGGAAATGGTAATGTTCATATGATGTATAACTGGCTACACCTTTGGTAAATAATTTATAATGATGTTTAAACTCCACAGATATCTACATAAGCTTATTGTTGATGAAGTTTGGACTGGTTGCATTGTTGCAGACTGCTAATCCTGATCTTGCGAAATATCTTGCAGCAGTGCAGTGAAACCTTGAAGTAGAGGTGTGTTTAAATTTATATCACTTTCCACCACCAAATATTATCCGCAGAATTATAAGTTTTGTAGCTAGTATTGATAAAATGTGTAAATTTGTGCATTAAAATCAGACCTGCTTGCTGCTGCTAATTATCACAAGGATTTTGATTTGAGTACTAATATTGTGTATGAAAGCTGATAAGAGCCAAATATCCTAGGATCTTATACCCTCTTACAGGATTTAGAAAATTTTCCAAGTAGTTGCATTGAAAATATAAAACTAAATGAAGTTGATTAGTCCAATTCCTGAAGATGATGTGGCTGCAAGTGTAACTGATTTTAGAATTAGAATCAGAATGTTGTATTGGAATTTAATCAACTAAATAGTGTGCTTTGCTTGAATTCATATATGATTTTTATCCCGGAGTGATTCTTATCACTGGGCAACAATGCTGAATGAGTATTAACTACTAAACTTTTGGACCAGGTTAAACAAGTGGCTGAACTAAGACAGCAAATTGCATTTAAAGAGTCTATTCATGAAGATACTGCCCCTATGCAAATTCATCAATTCATTATGTGATACATTATTTCCTTACAACATATACTAGTGTTTTTCACTGGACTTGTTGACTACCAACGTTTTGTACCCTGCTTTGAACATCTATTAAAATCTTAAAGATTATAAGAATTTTTAGTAAGGTTTGCAAAAGATTAATTTAGGCCTATAAGGTTAATTTCAAGCTTATTCATATACATATTACTATGGGCATATTCTGTTATCAAGAGACTGGTGAATATTCATGATTCAAAAGTATTAAATGCTTTGGACAGAATAGGTGGTTAGTATGCAATCAAAGGACTTCATTTAGGTGTGAAGCAAAGTTATGCTAGGCTACTATACGATATAGGCCCTTCATGTCTTCAAGTAGATTGTTCTTTAACCTTGCCTAGGAGTATGGTTGATATAGAATATGTATTCATACTGGATTTCTATTTGCAAGGCATGGTCAGTAAAAGATTAAAATTTTTACACATGGTTGCACTCCAATTAGTTATGCTCCGAGCTTAGTCAAAATTATGTTGAAATGAGCTGGTCTACTAATAGGTTAATGATCCTTTAAACTTTTGTAGAGCTCAAAAGGAACACGAGCAATCTTCATCAAGCTCTAGCTTCACAAAATCAAGTTATGCTATTATTTTCTGATTTGGGTGTGTAAATATTTTGATTACTTTTGTGAGCAGAGCACTCTATAATTGGTGATAAAGTTATACAATTACAAGAAAAGGTAAGCTTTAGAACTTTTCAACTGATCTATATTTGATTTTTTCCTCGAGCAATGCTAGGGGGCAGCAATTTTTGTGATTGTTAGCCATCAACTAGCCATCAATGATGATTTGATGGTGTGAGATTGGTGTGAGATTTCATCTAATGACTCACCTTCCTCTGCTGGTTACATGCTGGCCAAAATTTAACAAAACTGCTGGTCCCCTAGACTTTTCCTTTTCCCTCTTGAAGAGCTTTTGCCTTTCAAATGCTGTATGTTTTATTATTTATAATATCTGTTCTTGAATAGTCTTTTATATATCTCATTTTGTCTAATTTAAAGATGGAAAAGAGAAGAGAAGAGAAGAGAGGGGGTACTACAGAGAATGATGATCAAATTTGGGGATTAGGATTTTCAACTTTAATTTAGGAACTAAATTGCACCATAAAAGTTTACTAATTCACGTCAACTAGTTATTACTTGGCCAGCCAGCGCGTCACAGAGGAGTTCAGATTAGCTTTCCGGTGGCGTTAGATGGACAGAATGTGCCGGAAAGACGAATCTGAGTCTCGAAGTACAACTTGAGAGACGAATATAGGTAACTATTAATTTCAAGGACTACTAAGAGTCTCAAGTATAACTTCAAGGATCATTTTGAGGCTTAACTCCATGTTTCTTAGCTCTATTAATAACAAAATATTAATCACCTAATGACTTATGATTAAAATTAAATTTTAATTGGTTTAATAATAATAATAATAATAATAAATTGTTGTAAAATCACTTTTTTGAAAATTGGAAACAAGTGCATATACTCCTAGTTGTTATTTATTGAAGCTAATCTTGCTCATTACTGATTTTATATGCAGTTCTACGAAAACTTCTCTTCAGGGTTGCAAGACATAGTTTGGCATACGGTTGAAAAAATCTATCTATTCTTAATATATAAAAATAGATACATAAATTTATCCACATTATTTTAAGTTATTTCTCTTCTCCTACTAACGCTATGTCAGTAGCATTGTTTACTTAGCAAAATTTTAGAATCAACCACTCAAATCTTATCAAATCAGCTATTATTTCCAAATAAAAAAAATATACAAAAAAAAACTAAAAAACACAATAAAAACTAACAGTTTAACACAATAAATAATTTTTCCCAAATCAATCCTTATTTTTAAAACAACAAAAACACAAATTAACATTTGCCCAAAAAAAATTGGGAAAACCAAAGAGCCTATTACCTTTCTTATACTTCTCGAAACCTCTTCCTCTCAACACCTCTCCATATCAAAATCATATTTCCTACATCATCTTCCGATCCCATGAGCCATTGCGCTTTTTCCGAAACAAATTGTCCATCATGATATCCATCTCCGGAGGAGCCGCATTGCATAAATTGCAGAAACCAAGCCAAACTCCAGTCCTCTGTTGCGGTTTCCCTGCCGGAGCTTGATTCCGGATCCCAGGTATTTTTCTATAGATTTTTCAATTTGCCCTTTACTCTTCTCATTCTATTGTTCAATAACATTTTCAATAATCCTATTTATTTGTAATTAATAGTAACATTTTAATTATAAAATCATTACAAGTAGTACAGATTTATGTATTCCTCTTTTTTAACGGGTTCTATTCAACAGTCACAACCAAAATTAATATCCATTTAAAATTATTGCTCCCCATTGCCTTTCACAATTTAGTTGGAATGGATTATCATTCTTTGACCATGTCTTATTCTCTTTGTTGTAGAAAAATTTTCAGTAACAATGACAGAGTGGAAGACTTAATATCCAAAATAACTAGATTAAAGAGGCGGAGAGTAATCCTTTCAAAAAAAAAAAAAAGACAAGAAGATATGTGCCTCCAACATATGATTATCCAATTTGGTTTGTTTAACATATTCTATTTGTTCTTAGTGGAATTATCTCACATGCTAGCTGATCTTCCTTTTAATCATTTTTTATTTATGGCTTCCACTCAACTTGTATATTGTTTTGCTAATAGTTAAAATAAAGATAACTATGTGCAATTAAAATATGTGGCAATTAGGATCACGGATAAAATGCTTTATGGTTTTGTTAAATAAAATACTCAATTATGCAACACAACTATTTCTTATCCTTCACTTTTCTTACCTTTAATTATGGAAGGAAATATGATAAATTGTAATTATAAATATTATTTCTCCATACAAATAATTGTATCCGTTCACCCTGTTTCCTTCAATTCATTCTATTCTATTCCACTTCGTTACCCTACTTCCTATTGATTCAAACATAGCTTATATATGTTTTTACATGTAAATATACAATTCTCTTTAAAGAATCTATGGTCACCAGGAACCATTCTCTCTATCCTTTCTATGTTCTACATAATTGGATTAAGGTATAAATATTTTTACGTTTTGCAAGAACTGTGGTGATAGAAAAGTTTACTTGTTGCTTTGGCTTACTGATTGTCCTTGCTTTTGTATTGTAATGTAAGTAGTGCTTTCGTAGCAACGCTAAGGAAATTGACTTCATCAAAGCATCTCTGTCCCTAAACTTGATCTTCAATAAATTGATTGCTTGGAATTTATTTGAAACAATGAAGCGGGCTTGGGATTATTAATTGCAAGGAATTTATTGTAAAAAAATTTTTGGTATTATGTTGTTTGTTAGAAAGTTCAGAGCTTTGCTGTGTAGTTGACTATTTCATATGTGGTAAGTCTTTTAAACTCCTATTAAGTCCTTAGCTAAAGTTTCTGAATTGTAATCCCTTTGTGTATGCATGTTTTAGTTGATCTATTCAACAAAGGAGTATAAAAATCTCTCTGTACTTTTGCAATGAAAATTACTTCATGATGTGATAAGTTACTGCAATAGACACTTAGTGCATATGTATTTAGTACGTAATAATACTAATTTCTGTATTTTACTAATTTTCTATTCGTTAATGAAGTTTATCCAAAAGTAATAATAGTGATTTCAATTTCTCAATCATTTATTTCATCTACAAGAATTGAATACACAAGTTCAAGCATTCAGGCTTCTATTTTGTTTAAATTCTGTAATAAATAAATAAAAGCAATGATTAATAGAATAATATATCAGTTCTAATATAGACCTAGAGTCTAAGCTTGTGATATGAATTTAAGTTTCTTTTATACAACTCTTAATTCTTTTAGTTGCTGAGGATGCGAAGGGTGTGGATATGGCGTGCTTTGTGCCTTGGCTTTCTCAGTGAGAGAGAGTAAAACCAACCATTTCTCCATTTGAACTGCAGCCATAGAAGAAATTGTTGAGAGTTAGTAGGCTGCGTGTAAAACAGTAGTCAGTGACACTCAAATGAGGTCTAAGCATTGAATAAAGGAAAAACTTTTATTATAGCCATTAAGATCTACCATACCATCATGTTGAAAAAGTTACTTGCTACCTCCATCTTTGTCACTTTATTTTAAGTTTAAGACCCGGTGCATGAAGCAAATAATGAAAAACTATGTAAATTATTATCTATAGTTCTTAAGGAAGTCGTACCTTTTGATGCAATGTAATGGTTTTAAAAGTTTTTACTACAATAGTATTTTGTTTCTGAGTTAGTGTTGTTTAACTTGCGGTTGAGTGGGTTTGTACTAAAATGTGTTAACAAATTTAGAGTAAAGAGGTTTACGCCCAAAAAAAGGAGCAAAGAGGGCAATATATTTAAAAGTTACTCACATAGAATTCTTCAACTAAATTCCATGCTTTTGTAGCTTTTATCGAGCAAAATTTGCCAATTATGTTTACTTTTCTTCTTATTTTGTTTAGAAATTATTTTTTCTAAAATGTTGAGTGATTTCTTTTTGCATTCCTTAGACAGAGTGTAGTTCTTTCTCAAGTCACAAACACTATCTGCAAGTTTAGCTGGTGACCGTCTGCAAATAAAAGACCTGGTAATAGATGTTGAATTATCAGAGAAAAGTAAATCACAGCTACTATGTCTCCTTCACATCCAGTGGGATCAATTTCTGGTACGGAAAATGACAAAAAAATAAGTCTGTCTTTTTTTTCCCCAATATCCAGACACATTTAGTAAAAAATAAATATAGTAGTTATTTGTAGATTAATAAGGGGTATACATATGAACAAAAGTCTACTCAGAATGATTTTTTTATGTAGTTATTAGTTTTTATTTTGGGTGTGTTATATATATATGAGTCAATGTGAAAGAATATAACCTTCATATGATGATGGACAAAAATCAACCATAGAATATCACAAGAGTAGATTTTGGTATACAAAAGATAGATGATAATAAAATGGAAAAAGTAAAACGTGTTGTAGCAGCAATAAAGGCAAAAATTCTAGCAAATGAGAAAGATGACCAAATTCGAGAACTAACTTCTTCATTGATTGAAAAGCAGGCAATCTCTTAGCATATAAGGTAGTTTCTTATGTTACTCATTCTGTTAGTGATGGATCTTACATATTTTTTGCTTATCTTACTTCATCATGGAAGTGTTTATTTACTTTTGGTTTTTTAGAAAAATTCTATGCTCTTTGGTGTTATTACTTTAAGTCTTTTGAATTTTATTGCTTCATTGTACTAAGTAGTAGTATTACTGATGTGAAGTTGAATCATTTCAATTAAACTGAATTTAGCCCTGAAGGCATGAATTACAAAATAGTCACTTTAAAGTTTAGCTATTTAGATAGTAATATACTACTATGTATGTTGTGCTTATGTTCGTTTGATAATATGCAGTTACAGGTTACACCAAAGACAACGATTATGGCCTTGCTAGTGAGAAATGGTTTTTTATAGTTTTTTAAGTAGTTTTGTCAATAATCCTATAAGATATTTTATTGGACCTATAAAAGTAATAAAAAGTTGAGGACATCTCCTTCATTTTTTATTTTCATGAACGGATGGCTTCAGATATCCCATGTATATACATACCAAAAGCAATGGATTACTTTCATAATTTCATTTTCAACTAATTTCAATTAAACAAGTCATGTATCTTCAATCGAGATGTTAATAAATTATGTTGAATGTGAAAGCCATAGTTTTATTGAATGAATAAATTTTCTATGTTGGTGTCATTTTAAATTTTCCTTCTATTCTCTTTGCTAATTGTTACAATAGTTATGGAAGAAGCTGCATGATGTTATGCTTTTTTTATTATTCGAAGTTGTCTTATTCTTTTATAATTGTTATTTGATGATAATCTCTTTTATTATTTTAAATTGTTTTTTTTTATGCTTTGGAGTGCCAATGTCTACAGTATGGCTCTCTATTCATATTTCATTTGAGAAATTTGGTTTCAATCATTATAAGTTTGCTGATAATATTTTCAATGTATTTTGTAAAAGACTTCATTTACAACTAAAGAAAGTAAATCAAATATTTTATTACTAATTTATAGGCAAATTATTATCGATATCTCTTATTATGCTAATTTTAAATGCTGCAAATAAATAATATAAAATTATCTTTTAAAAGTAGAGTTATCCATTTATTAGCCAAGCTTAAATTTGAATTATGCAAATGACTTTTTTAAAGAAATAACAATTGTGTATTTTATTAGTGAAAGTAATTTTGAAAATAGTTGCTATCATTAAAGAAATAACAATTGTGTATTTTATTAGTGAAAGTAATTTTGAAAATAGTTGCTATCATGACAAACAATAAATTAAATATTTTTTATTCAAAATTTTGGTGAAAGAAGGTTAATTTGAAATAGTTAATTTTATCTTTATATAATAGTTAATTTATCTAATTTTTTTTAAATTGTTAAAATATATTTTAAAGGTTACCATTTAATAAAATTTTAAAAAATATAAATTAGTTGGATTAAACATAAGTAAATTAATTCTTTTAATAAATATATATTAATATTTTTAGTAAACAAACTATACATAATACAATAAAATTGATTAAGTACACGACTCACGCAGATTATACCCAAAAGTTCTAATAATATATCTAAACGTCACTTAACTTAGTTAGTATTTATTCTGCGTGTGATTATAAAGGCAATTTACGTTTTTAAATTGTTTGAACCCCAAATTTACGCATATGCATTGTTTCAAAAATGGTTACGCAATTACGTTGTTTCACTATATTATATAAACCGCTATTGGCAGTAGCGGTTTATAATTGCACAGAAACCGCTAGAGCCAGCAGCGGATTCTGTTCAAAAAGTGCAGCATAGAAACCGCGGCAGCCCATTGCGATTTATGTTTGAGAGAAGTTGGTCATAAACCGCTGCTGGCAGCAGCGGTTTATGTGCGTGGGGATGTGTGCGTAAACCGCTAGAGGCTATAGCGGTTTACGTTAAGTATGCATGACTATATAAACCGCTGAGCCAGCCGCGGATTATGCAATTGTAAGTTGGGAGAGGAAATTCTAGAGAGAGAAAATTCTAGAGAGAGGTCAGAGCAAGTTGAGAGGGGGTCCGAGGTATTTGAGGGGCGACTTCTGGCGGGATATCATGGCAGAAGACAGAAGGAGCATGTACCGATTGAACGGTGTTGCGCATGTTGCCGGTTCCATTGGTGACGAGGTTAGTTAATTGTTTTGGTATTTTTTAAGGCTTAACACTTTTTTAGCTAGAAGAATGATATGAATGCAAGCATATACGGATTTTATGGATTAGTCCCTTTTAGTTTTAAAAATAGTATGAAGGTTAGAATATAAAGAAATTTTTTTTTTTGGAATTTTATTGTTTAAGATTTGTAATACTTTTATAATTGTGGTTGTTATCTAATAAGTTAAGTTTGTTGTCATTTGTGCTATTGTAGTAAGTATTTTACAAATTAATTTCGCTAGTTTATTGACTTCTAATTTATAGGTTTTAGGGATTAATTTGTTTACCGGTCAAAAATTTATTGACATTTTTAAGATATGTGTTATTATTAGATAGAAAATTTTGTTATGGATTGGAGAATTTAATTGTATCCTGCATTTATTGTGCTGTTTTTTGCAGCCCACTAGGTGTATATACAGTGTGAGACGGCAACAGAATATGCCTATGCATGATAGGATCATCCCGTATTTAGAGAGGGTTGGATTGTACCATTTGGCCAGGCTAAACAGCCATTGGTTCTGGTTGGATGAGCCATTGGTTAGTGCGTTCGTTGAGAGGTGGCGTCCTGAGACGCACACGTTTCACATGCCTTTTGGAGAGTGCACAGTGACATTGCAGGACGTGGCTTTTCAGCTTGGGTTGCCTGTTGATGGGGAGGCTGTGAGTGGTTGCCTAGGTGAGTTTGAAACATACATTGAGGGTGATCGACCAGCCTGGGAGTGGTTTCAGGACCTATTCGGTGAGCTGCCACCACCGAATAAGGTCAAGCAGATGACGGTCCACTTTACATGGTTCCACGAGAGGTTTAGTGTGCTACCACCAGATGCGAACGAGGAGACAGTTCGCATATACGCACGTGCCTACATCATGATGCTTTTATCTACTCAGTTATTTGGGGACAAGAGTGCGAACCGAGTACATATACGGTGGTTGCCATTTGTAGCGAACCTTGATGAGATGGGGCGATATAGCTGGAGTTCGGCTGCGTTGGCTTGGTTGTACCGATGTATGTGTCGGGTAACAAACAGAAATGTGACTAACCTTGCGGGTCCCCTCCAGTTGCTACAGAGTTGGATATTCTGTACCTATTGGTCTATCAATGGATCCAGCAGCAGATCAGGAAAATTGTGTAGTTACAAACAATAAATTTTGAAGGATTTGAATGACAACAGAAGTAATAATTTGATACCTTCTATCTACCAATATGCAACAATAACTAACAAAGGCTACGGAATCAGAGGCATACAGATCACTAAGAATTAGTGAGGAATAAGAAAGAATATATTCACACATCAACAAACAAAATTACGAAGATAATATATTCACAAAAATAGTTCTAGGCTTCTAGCATCAACAAACAAATTCCGACATCAATTTAAAAAAGAAACTAAAAAGTTAATACCTAAAGTTTGTTAAGTTTCTGTCTATGGTCATGTTACTGTGGTCTCCTGGGAACTCATCTCCTCCAATGCTAATTCCTAAAGTTTATCTAGTTTCAGTTTATGGTCATGTTACTGACGTCTCTTGGGAGCTCATCTCCTCCAATGCGACCGATACTGCCTCTAAGGTTGATCACAAAATTTCCATCCTTAATCATGATAGGGCCAACCTCGGAGTGAAGGTCCAAGCATGGTGGTAGACAACTCTTTCGAATCACAGATTGAGCCATACAATACCCTGATAGAAATTGTCCAGTGACATCAGTAGGAGCAGTTTCAACCGCGCAGGTTTTCATCTTCTCCTCAAGATATTGAGGTATTGAGGATGGAACAAGATTTTCAGGCCCAGATGTCAACAGAGCATAAGCTTTCTGATAAAGCAGAGTAACCTACATCATCCCAATCAAACAATTTAACAAATCAAGACTGACATCAATCAAATGCGCTAATGAAAAAGCTAGATAATGATAAATAGAGGATATACAGGTAATGATGATCGATCAGAACGAGAATGAGGAAAATTCCATTCCAAGTCGGCAATCTGAGCGGATATTATCTCATGCAGCATCCTGGCACAGTTTACGGACAAGTCAATGGTGGCAGATACCTTCTTAGCCTCAAGAGGCAGTATGAAGAACCAATGTGAAGCATCATTTAAGGCGTCCTTGGCAAGGCGATGGCCTTGGATGGTGGTGAGATCGCAGGAGATAGCAATTTGGGTGCAGAGGGCTCCCAGGTTGAAGAGAACAGAGGCCTTCTCGAAATGAATATGGTGCTGAGAAGACTTCTGTTGTGGGTTGAAGGCATCGTACCAAACAAAGATAGGCGGATTAGGCAAGTCAGTCATAAGGAACAAAGGCTCAATCATGCAAAGGCACTTGAAATAGTGGAGGAGGCAGTCACGGCGAACGGGTAGAGAGAGGTCATCACGCAGCATTTCACTACGCAATTTGTTTAGCATTTGAAGAAGGCCTTCTACGCTCTCTGCCACGCTCTCAGAGTATTTGAAGACAAAGCAGTTGCGCAGAATCCCGTAGAGGTATAAGGGCTCAGTCTTCTTCAAAGGAAATGCCAGAATATGTGACGGAAACGAAGATGAGCGGATTGCGAAATTTGTTGGATAAGGAGGAGGCATGTCCCATGGGTTAGCCACCAGCTTTCCACCATCCATAATCTTGAAAGGGCTGTACTCGGAAAGGATGAGGTCAAGGTATATTCCTTCTCGCTTGGCTCTCCACAGGACCGCGTGGCTGCAAATCCCTCCAATTAGTTTTTCAGTGACAGATTCTGCATCATGACCAAGAGGATAATATTGGAGCAATGAAAATGTTTCAGGTAGCTGGGATTCGGGTAGGATGGATGATCGCGTCTGACGAGCCTGCACCTGAAAGTATTTCTTCTTCTGACGAAGATGAGGTATCCAAGTTTCGTCAAATGAGCAGACATGTTTGATTGCAGCCGAATCACCAAATATCAGATCACCTGCTCTCTGATAATGCTTAAAAATCTACATCATCAATTCATCATCATAATATTAAAAATCTAAAATGAAAAAATAAATGTAAAACCAATCAAGAGTGAAGACTGACCGATTCAAACGAAACGGCAATTCGATGTTGTTGGAGAGCGGGACTGGCGACGGCGTCGTTGTTGTTGTTGTCGTCGTGGAGTTGTTGCTGTAATTTGAGCTCGGAAGCCTGAGCGGAGAAGAGGCTGTGCAGAGCCTCGGCGAAGACGAGAGTCAAGTCGAGGGTGGCGGAGACGCCCTTGGCAAAATCCTTCCAGAGTTTGAAGAAGAATTTGGCGGCGGCATTGAAGGCGTCCATTGCAAGGTGACGGCCAAGGGCGGTGTTGTGGTCGCAAGAGGCCCCAATCTGGCTGCATACGGCGCCAAGGTTGAAGAGAACAGCAGCCTTCTCCAATTGGATGCTGTTGCGCTGCGAGGAGACCCCATCCTCATGCTCAGGGAGGAAGGCGTCGTACCAGAAAAAGGTGATCGGGTCGGAGCCGGCGTCGGAGGAGACAGCCGTGAAGAGTGGTTCAACCATGCAGAGACATTTGAAGTAGTGAATGAGGCAGTCACGTTGCATGGAAAATGAGAGGTCCCCAAATCGCTCCACTATGTCCTTGCGGCATTTGTTAAGGGTTTCGAGAACGTTTTCAACTTTCTGTGCATCGCTCTCTGAGTATCTTGTCGCTACCAAATTGCGTAACGGCCTGTACAGCTCCACCGGATCAGTCTTCTTCACTGGGATTTTCAGCACCCTTTCTGGATTCGGGTTCGGGTTCAACAACCTCTGAGTACCGTTGCTCATGGCGATGGCGAACCAGGGTAGGATTAGGAATGAGTAAATCGATGAAAATCGGAATTGGATTTGTGATTCCTCTTTAACCTATTAAATATATATCCAATAAAACATTATTTCTGTTTTTATTAAACGGGCCTAAAGACACACCTTGGATTGGAGAATTCTTGTTCAACAAAAATCCAATCTACCCGAACTAGAAATAAAACTTGGAGGCCAAACACAAAAATTTATTCCTATTTTTATATATTTATACAATGCAGATAGTAGAGGTGGAAATTCTGACTATGAAAGCGAGGTTGCTAGTGGTGATGGTGATCGGACTTTTTGTTGTATTTAACTTTGGAAAAGGAGGGTTTAAGATGCTTTTTAGCAAAAAAATTACATTGTCTCGTAATAATAAATTCAGAGATCTTATCCCCCTTCTTTTTAATTGAGGGTCGCGTTGGCTTTTGAATAATTGCATCCAAATGTGTTAATCTACACTCACCAAATCATAGTTTGAGTTTTCTCTGCGCCAAATCAAACACTAACTATAATTAGCAAATTTGGATAAATGGGTCAACAGCAATAGCAAAAGATGTAACACTACAATATTATTTTACATGGTCCAGATAATATATAAACGGCAAAGCAAGATAATCAGACTTTGGGGATTATCATTCTTGATACTAGTTCAACCACCAATAACACCAACCTAGAGAACAAATCTTGTTTATATTAGAAAAGGTAATAATAACAGTAATACATTCTGTAAGTAATTTTTTAATGACCAGTAAGCATAGACAAATAAGAACATGCATACAAAAATAAAGCACCAAGCAGATAGATAGTCAGAATTGAAAGGATTAGACATGAGGAGTGCCTTGGGTGACTTTGGATCCTCGCATCCATACTTTCCATCCGGACCAATTCCAAAACCTTTTGGGTCAGCAAATATGTTCTCCAGAAGCTAGCTGCGGGGAGGGGGAGAGCTCTCATCAGCAAACTCGACTGCATCTTCAAGGAGCTCCTCGATTTTCTTGTCCACAGCCTTCAATTTCAGAGGCTAACTTCTTGTCAAAAAGATATTTCTTCAATGCTCTCCTTTATGACACACTCTATCCGACATATTACAAAGTAAAACCTCGACTCTAAGTCTATTCCCCTCCCTAACTCAACTCGCCAACCTCAGCTGATCTACACTTTGCTCATAATCAAATAACAACACCCACGATTTAACACTTTCACCAGCCCAAGACACAGGATTCGTCTCATCTATGGCCACCTCCATTTTCTCTTCCAAAACCTAATATTTTCCCTTATTCTTCTTTTTTCCCATTCTAAAACACTCCAAGCCAACACTTTCTCCTACAGAAATAACAGAAAACATTAACCTCATTTTCTCATACTCCAAAAGCCTTTCTCTAGTAACTTGTTACATCAAAAGAACTAAAAATGAGACCATCAGATAGAACTCCAAGCAAACTCCCTCTGGAATTCACAAACATTGCAAGTTATCAAATAGATGACCCCTGATAAAAACCATTCAAATCATAAATAGCATCTCCACCGTCCATTACACCCACTCCCCTTTTAGTATCAATTATAATGGCATAAGGATTTGTGACTGTAACTGCCACCATTTATTATAGACATCCTTTCATATATCACCTCAACATTACTATGTTACAATCTTTTTCACTTCTATTTATTATTTTTATTAATATTTTTCTCTCCAGTTTTTAGTCTTTCAAAAGTTTTATTTTATTTTTCCTCTTCTGGTATATATATATATAATTAACTGATATTGAAGACTAATTCTCATGTTATTATATTATAATTCTTCATAATAACTATTAGTTTCTTTTTTATTTTGTTATTTTTTTAACTCAAAACCTCAAACTCTTCTCTCTAACATAACTATTATTTTTCAACATATAACACGTTGAACAAGAGCTGCTACTACTACTACTATTATTATTATTATTATTATTATTATTATTATTATTATTAGCACCATTCCGATTCCCCTATTTTCAGAATTTTCAATAAACAAGTTTTGGGGGCTTCTACTGTCCCAATTTTAGGGGTGTCCATGGATCGGATCGTATCCGCAAATCCGCGGTAAATATCCGCATCCGATCCAAAAATTGCGGATACGATTAGATCCACAAATTGATCGGATCAGATCCGATCCGCACCCTTTGCGGATCGGATCGCGGATATCTGCTCTACATCCGCGTATCCGATCTGCAGATTCGCAACATAATAATTAAAAAATAAATAAATAAATATATATGTTTGATATTATATTTACTTGTTTGTATGTTTTAGTTAGAAATTATTATTCATATATTGTATTATTTTATTTTTGTTATTTAGAAAGAGTTTGATTAAAAATATTTTAGGAATAAATAAGTTTAAAAGTATGAAAGAAATATTTTTATCGATTTTTTTTTACATAGAAATATGACTAAAGAGAAGGTTTAATTATGCAGATATATCCGATATCCGATCCGGCACTAAAAAACGCGGATATCATATTCGATCCGATTCGCGGACACCCCTACTTCTGAGTTATAGATCAACAGCTCAACCTGTTTATAGTTAAACAATCCCACAAGTCAAGTTTGGGAGCTATGATCCATCTGTCACAACTCGGTTTAAAAAATCTATAAACTCGAATCAAGCTAGAGTCAAACATGTGCCAATCTCAACTCACCAAAAAGATTTCTCCGCAAATCTCTCTAAACAAACCCATAACAAGCCATCAAAGCTCAGATACTGAATAATTAGAAAAGCTCTAAGGAACACTTTTAGAAATATCTATAACTGTTCCAACCACAACAAATTTATATATACAAGTGACACACTAAGTCGTAGGTACATTACTCACTCTTAATACCATTTCTATTATTTCGTACTCGCATCGGAGTGACTTTACAGTACTCACCATCACCGTTCTTGGAAACGGTTATTCACACAGGAACATATCTTATTTTTAGAATTTGGATCCTCTAAATTTTGTATTTTAACTTTAGAGAGTAAAATTTGATCTCTCACCCTTGAATAATTTCTCTCTTATATTTTTTTTTGGTCTCACTTATAAAATAAATGGTGAGAGATCATATTTTATTTGTTAAAGTGAAATTTAAAATTAAGATGATCCAAATCCTTATTTTTAATAACAAAAGGTTCAAATAATTCTAGTATCAAAGAATAGTGATAATATGCATGTTTTATACAATAAAATTAGGAAATAGATTTTGGCGAATTTGTTATACCATTTTATGGTATGCTTTATAGAGGTTTTTTTTTATTGGTCTTTCTGATGATTAAATAATTGGATGTATTATGTGTTGTGTTGCACAGGTGCTGTAGACATGCAATTATCCCGGTTCATGGAATTATGAATGAGGTAGAGTAACTAGTTAAATTTGGAGAGTTTTGAAATTAAATTTGAGAGTAAAAAACTTTTGTATATAGTTCCTTCATATCTTAATTTGGATATAGTTCACTCTTCCCACAGAGAAAAGTAGTGAGAAGAGACTCCGGATTCTGAACATGTAATACCATTGAACATAAGTATTCTATGAACTACTATGTGTGTGACAATTCTTTGGATTCGGTTTTGGAACAACAGTTTCATTGTAAATTCTATTTTTTTCAGCACAGTGATTTAATCTTGATCTTAAAATAACGTGCTGGTTGTGCCATTGCACTACTGTTCCCATAGTTAGGAAATATTAATGATTTATTCCATGCATAAAGATTATATTTAGAGTAAACACTTAATTATGTCAATATTTATTCACAAGAAAGACAACTCAATCCTTAACCAAAAAAAAAAAAAAAAAAAAGACAACACGACACCTACTCTTTATTATTTTGAGACATGCTTAAGGGGTCTTCTATTTATTTAAAAAAATGGTCACTAAATTTGACAACTATGCATTTAAGACAAAAAAGAGATCTACAAAATAGAATTATAAAAAAGACATCGAATTTTTATAGTTGCAGATAATGAGAAGCCAACAAAAGCGATACTTAGTTCAATTATACTTTTATAATTTTAAAGACACCATGAACCTCACAATTTACTTGCGCGAACTAAAGCCAAAAAAGTTTGAACAACATAGCATCAATTTTATTGTTAATCTCATCATCATTCAGAGAATGGCAATTGCTTCCTCTAGTTTTTCCTTCGTAGAACTGTTGACACTAGCAAAGTCTTGCCTTACATAATACAATGAGAAAGACTAAGTGGAGAAGCCAAAAAAATAGAAGAAATTATGCGCATCTACAATCAGTAAGAATAGATTTTGTACATATGTAGTAAAAAAACTGACAGAAAAAATATTCAATACCAAAGAAGAAATTTCTTTTTTTTGTTTACTTTGAATTTGGGATAATCCAGGTTCTTATGCAAACAAATATCATCAGAAAAAAATTACTCTACAAGATGACATCAAACTAATTTAATCATGACTAGTTTACGACCAATACAAAATTTAGAGGATCCAAATTCCAAAATAAGTAGTGAACCTTCAACCTGGTTTAAGTGTGAAAAACAAACCATGCAGAAGTAGTCATCAAAGGATATTGATCTAGCAGCACATCAGGAAAATTGTGTAGATACAAACAATAAATTTTGAAGGATTTGAATGACAACAGAAGCAATAATTTGATACCTTCTATCTACCAATATGCAATAATAACTAACAAAGGCTACGAAATCGGAGGCATACAGATCACTACGAATTAGTGAGGAATAAGAAAGAATATATTCACACATGAAAAACAAAATTGCGAAGATAATATATTCACAAAAATAGTTATAGGCTTCTAGCATCAACAAACAAAATTCCAACGTCCAATTTAAAAAAGAAACTAAAAAGTTAATTCCTAAAGTTTGTCTAGTTTCTGTCTATGGTCATGTTACCGTGGTCTCCTGGGAGCTCATCTCCTCCAATGTGACCTATACTGCCTCTAAGGTTGATCACAAGATTTCCATTCTTAATCATGACAGGGCCAACCTCGGAGAGAAGGTCCAAGCATGCTGTTTGACATCCCTCTTGAAGCAGGGATTGAGCCTCACAATACCCTGAAAGAAATTGTTCAGTGACATCAGTAGGATCAGTTTGAGCATGGCGGGTTTTCATCTTCGACTCAAGAAATTGAGGTATCGAGGATTGAACAAGATTCTCAGCTAAAGGCCCCAATGTCGACAGATCATAAGCTTTCCGACAACGCAGAGTAACCTACATCATCCCAATCAAACACTTTAACAAATCAAGATTGACATCAATCAATTGCACTAAGAAAAAATCAACTGAAAAGCTAGATGAAATACATACAAGATATCCAGCTAATCCAGCTAATGATGATCCATCAGAATGGGAATGGGGTCACTTCCATGTCAAGTCGGCAATCTGAGCCGCTATCATCTCGCGCAGCATCTGGACACAGTTTACTGACAAGTCAATTGTGGGAGATGCCTTCTCAGCCTCAAGCTTCCACAGTATGGAGAACCAATATGAAGCGTCATATAATGCATCCATGACAAGGTGATAGCCTTGGACGGTTCTGAGATCGCAGGAGAGAGTAATGTGGGTGGAGAGGGCTCCCAGGTTGAAGAGAACAGAGGCCTTCTCGAAATGGATGTTGTGCTGGGAAGAGTCCTGTTGTGGGTTGAAGGCATTGTACCAAACATAGGGGGATTGGGTGAGGTAGTCATGGGGAACAAAGGCTCAATCATGCAAAGGCATTTCAAATAGTGGATGAGGCAGTCACGGCGAATGGGTAGAGAGAGGTCATCACGCTGCATTTCACTGCGCAATTTGTCTACCATTTTGAAAAGGCCTTCTACTCTCTCTGCCTCGCTCTCAGAGTATTTAAGGGCAACATAACTGCGAAGGGACTCATAGAGGTCCAAGGGCTCACTCTTCTTCAAAGGGATCGGAGGCATAATTGGCAAAGACGAAGAAGAGAGGATTTCCAAATTTGTTGGATAAGGAGGAGGCATGTCCCAAGGGTTGGCCACTAGCTTTCCATCATCAATAATCTTGAAAGAGCTGTACTCAGAGAGGAGGAGGTCAAGGTATGGGATTCGTTCTTGCTTCGGTATAGACTTGTGCTTAAGCTTCCAAATCTCTCTAACTAATTCTGCATCAAGATCAAGAGGACAGGATTGGACCAATGAACTCCAGCAACAAATCCCTCTAACTAAATTTTCAGTGGCAGATACCGCATCATGATCAAGAGGACAGGATTCGATCAATCTGTCTGTTTTAGATAGCTCGGATTTGGGTAGGATGGATGATCGCCTCTGATGAGCCTCCACCTTAAAGAATTTCACCTTCTGATGAAGATGAGCTATCCAGGTTCGGTCAAATGAGAAGACATGTCCGATTGCAGCCGAATCACCTAGTATCAGATCAGATACTCTATCATAATTCTCATAAACCTACATCATCATCCTCATCATCATCGTCATCATCATCATCATCATATTGAAAATCTAAAATAAAAAAGTAAATGTAAAATCAATCAAGAGTGAAGACTGACCGATTTAAACATAACGGCAATTCCATGTTGTTGGAGAGCGGAACTGGCGGCGGCGGCGTTGTTGTTGCTGTCGAGTTGTTGCTTTAATCTGAGCTCCAAAGCCTGAGCACCGCAGAGGCGGTGCAGACTCTCGGCGAAGTGGAGAGTCAAGTCGAGGGTGGCGGAGACGTCCTTGGCGAGAACCTGCCAAAGTTTCAAGAAGAATTCGGTGGCTGCATTGAAGGCGTCCATTGCAACGTGACGGCCAAGGGGGGTGGTGCGGTCGCAAGAGGCCCCAATTTGGCTGCATACGGCGCCAAGGTTGAAGAGAACAGCAGCCTTCTCCAATTGGATGCTGTTGCGGTGCGAGGAGACCCCATTCTCATGCTCAGAGTAGAAGGTGTCGTACCAGACAAAGACGATGGGGTCGGAATGGGAGTCGGAGGAGATAGCGGTGAAGAGTGGCTCAACCATGTAAAGGCATTTGAATTAGTGGATGAGGCAGTCACGTTGCATGGGAAGGGAGAGGTCCCCTCGCTCCACCATGTCACTTCGGCATTTGTTTAGGGTTTCCAGAACGCTTTCAACTTTCTCTGCATCGCTCTCTGAGTATTTTGTTGCTATCAACTTGCGTAACGGCCTGTACATCTCCACCGGATCACTCTTCTTCAGTGGGATTGACAGCATCATGTCCGGGTTCGGGTTCGGGTTCAGCCATCCCGCATCCTCCTTGCTCGTGGCCATGGTGACGACGATTGGGTATATGATCAGGAAGGTGAAAATCGATGAAAATTGGAACCAATGTATGTATGTATGTGATTTATTTCAAATTTCAAATCTAAAACAAGCAGCAAATTTTGGAATATATATTTTTCTTCTTTTGGTAACGAATATATATTTTACTTATATCAGATTAATAAATAAATGGGCCATTTGTTAGTAAACTAGATAATAATAATAATAATAATAATAATAATAATAATAATAATAATAATAATAATAATAATAATGGTCACTTTATTAATAAAAATCAGACTATATCTACTTAATATACTAAAACTGAGTTTTCTTCTAATTACTAAAGGTGAAGTGTCGATCTCTCATGCCTCTATTTTCCCTCTAAAATGAATGAAATTTTTTACATTCTAGATTATTTTATAAAAAATATCTTCATTGTAATTATATTATAATTAATATTTAATGAATAATATATAATTATACTATTTTAGAAACATATCTTCATTATAATTATATCAAATCAATATTTAATACACTATTAAACTACTTATTAATTAAAAATACTTTTAATCATTTTAATGATAATAATAATTAGTATAATTATATTATAATTAGTATTAGAAAATGAATGATAATTATATATTATTCATTCAAAGAAATTAAGATTGAAATTATAATTTTAAAATAATATATTTTTTAATAATTATATTGTTATGCATTTAATATCAAGTAGCATTTAATGAATAATGCATAATTATAATAATTTAGAAAAATAAAATAAAGTCCAGTAATTTATCTTTCGACTGCACACGTATGTAGATTAACTGTTAAAAAGGAGTCACGTATAGTAAATAGTAAATACGGTCGATGATTGTAAAACTGTATACTAACATTGATATAATATTATTTTAGGTATATGTTTTGAAGGTATCAAAGAATAGTGTTGAGTTTTTTTAGTGGATTTAAATTATTTATTGTTTGTTAGAGAATTTTGTGCATTAAAATTCTCTAATAATTTATTATTTATTTTGAGCTGATTTTGATATGTTTTTACTTGACAGTAAAACAACATATAAAAAATTGTTGGTAGGTCTAAGTATTACTAGATTATTTATGGTCACATTTAGTATATATGTTTGATTTATTAAAAAAAAGTAAATTACTAAAATTAATTAATAACTATTTTAAAGTTAATACATTTAATACTAGCTTAAGAAAAAATAAACAATACATAATATGTTATATTTTTATTAATCAAATTAATTTTAATAAAAAAATTTAAAATTATAATTTCAATCTTATTACGTACATTGTACAGACTATTACACTTGTTCAAACATTTGAAAAAAAAAATGAGAGAGAGAGTTGTATTTCTCTTAAATTGCAGCCACCATGAGTCACAACAAAAACACATAATGGTAACCTAACAATGAAGATTTATACCTTTGATCTAAAACAGTAAATATTTAAATATGGGGTTTTGATATAAGCCAAATTCATCATTTTACCTTCTCTGTCTGTTTGTATTTAACTTGTAACTTTTGTTATTTATATTATTTTTTTATCAATAGTAAATGTAGTCTTATTTATTATAATTTTTTTAGTAGGAGTACATAAGAAGTACATACAATATAAAGTATAATAATTTAGCAGATAAGAAAATTTTTTTCATCCTCTTTAATAATGAGAATAACTTATTTTTTTCTCTCTTAATTCCTTTTAGTTCATCAAATCATCAATATTACAACTTGAATAATTTAAAATACGAGATTTTCTTTAAAAATATCGAACTTAGCCCGTTTGGGATCGGTCCCATCAAACGCATTTGCCGCAAAGGCTTCCAAGTTGACAACTGAAAAAAACATGTTTGATCCAGTTGTCAACTTGGAAGCCTTTGCGGCAAATGCGTTTGATGGGACCGATCCCAAACGGACTAAGTTCGATATTTTTAAAGAAAATATCGTATTCTAAATTATTCAAGTTGTAATATTGATGATTTGATGAACTAAAAGGAATTAAGAGAAAAAAAATAAGTTATTCTCATTATTAAAGAGAATGAAAAAAATTTTCTTATCTGCTAAATTATTATACTTTATATTGTATGTACTTCTTATGTACTCCTACTAAAAAAATTATAATAAATAAGGCTACATTTACTATTGATAAAAAAATAATATAAATAACAAAAGTTACAAGTTAAATACAAACAGAGAGAAGGTAAAATGATGAATTTGGCTTATATCAAAACCCCATATTTAAATATTTACTGTTTTAGATCAAAGGTATAAATCTTCATTGTTAGGTTACCATTATGTGTTTTTGTTGTGACTCATGATGGCTGCAATTTAAGAGAAATACAACTCTCTCTCTCTCATTTTTTTTCGAATGTTTGAACAAGTGTAATAGTCTGTGCAATGTACGTAAAAAGATTGAAATTATAATTTTAAATTTTTTTATTAAAATTAATTTGATTAATAAAAATATAACATATTATGTATTGTTTATTTTTTCTTAAGCTAGTATTAAATGTATTAACTTTAAAATAGTTATTAATTAATTTTAGTAATTTACTTTTTTTTAATAAATCAAACATATATACTAGATGTGACCATAAATAATCTAGTAATACTTAGACCTACCAACAATTTTTTATATGTTGTTTTACTGTCAAGTAAAAACATATCAAAATCAGCTCAAAATAAATAATAAATTATTAGAGAATTTTAATGCACAAAATTCTCTAACAAACAATAAATAATTTAAATCCACTAAAAAAACTCAACACTATTCTTTGATACCTTCAAAACATATACCTGAAATAATATTATATCAATGTTAGTATACAGTTTTACAATCATCGACCGTATTTACTATTTACTATACGTGACTCATTTTTAACAGTTAATCTACATACGTGTGCAGTCGAAAGATAAATTACTGGACTTTATTTTATTTTTCTAAATTATTATAATTATGCATTATTCATTAAATGCTACTTGTAATATAATTGTAATATTGTAATATAATTATAATAAAGATATTTTTCTAAAATAAATTTAGAAGAGAGAATAGTGCTTTCATTTTGAATAGAAAATGAATTCATGAGAAATTGACACTTCACTTTTATTAGTTGATAATATATTAAATATTAATTTTATATAATTATAATAAAGATATTTTCCTAAATTAGTATAATCATGCATTATTCATTAAATGTTAATTGTAATATAATTATAATAAAGATATTTTTTAAAATAAATTTATAAGAGAAAATAGTAATTTCATTTTAGAGGAAAAATGAATTCATGAGAAATTGACACCTCACTTTTATTAGTTGGAGGAAAAATCTAGTTTTAGTATATTTCTCGTTATTATATATTTTTCTCTAATCATATATCCACTGTTTTCTTTTCTTCGTTTCAGCATTTTGAATCTGGGTTTAACTTGTCGTAGTTCTCACTTCTCAGTTATTCTATTAGATGTAGTTGATAACTATTGAAATTCTTTGATTAATATAGGAGAAAAATATATTATTATATGATAGAATTAATATGAGTATATTTTGTTATTAAATACACAAAGTTAATGTAAAATAAAATTACACATAAAAAAGCAAAAAAAATAAAATTAAAATAGCAAAAACGATAAAAAGATTATTTTTACAATTTTGTTTTGTCATTCTTATGTATAGAAGATTAGAAAATAATAAATTTTTGACTAAATTAATTTTGTATTTGTTGTATTCAAATTAAATAAGTAATAAGTTATATTATTTTAATTTATTCTTTAAATTTATATATCATAAAAATCAAATCAGTATAGATAATTTTAAATTGTGTGAAACTTAAATATCTAATCAAATCAATTAGTTGATATAATTAATAATGCATCATAATGAATTGTATTTAATGAGTTAAACAAAATAAATTAAGAAACACTATCAGAAACATACTACGTTGACTCTATCATTAAATGTAAAAAATTGAATTTTAATTTTAGGGGTGGCAAAGCGGGCCGGCCCGCCCCAACCCGCCCCGCCGCGCCAAGGCCCGCCACATAAACGGGGCGGACCGGCCCGCCCCACCAACTAAAATAGGTTCAAAATGCTAGTCCGTCCCGCTTTATGGCAGATTGGCGGATTGGCGGGCTAGCTCGCTTGACTCTTTTTTTTTTGGAAAATAAAATTTATTAAAATTAACTAAAAAATCAAATATAAATAAAAAATGTCAAATTGTAATATAATTTTTTATTATTTTTTTATTTTTAACTTCAATAAAATTATTCAAAATAATATTTGTAAATAGAATCATCTTTATTTTAAAAAACAAGTCACATAATTTGAGCATATATACGAAATTGTAAAATAAAATAAATAAAGTTAATAACTAAAAGAAGAATAAAAACAAAAAATGAAAAAAATGTGTTTAAAAATTCTATAATTATTAATTTTATAATAGTAATCACTCTTTTATTTAATAAAAAAATAAAAATAAAAATCTTCGGCCTGGCGGACCGGCCCGCCCCGCCCGCCAAAACCCGCTAATTTGGCTGTGCGGATTTGACGGGTTTTTTTATTTGGCGGGCTCCAAATCCTAACCCGACCCGCCCTTTTTAGCGGGTTTAGCGGATCGGTCCGGCGGGTTCGACCCGTTTTGTCACCCCTAATTGTTATATAATAGAATCAATAATATAATAGACGGCAAGAAAGAGAAAGATAAACATTTTAGATCTTAGGTTGTTTCATTTGGATGTTGTAATGTGGATATCACATTATTTTACTTATTCTATTCTATGGACTTTTTAGCAACTTTATTTCAGTATCAATAAATTTTACTACCTTTATTAATAAATTAAAATCCAAAATAAAATTTAAAAAATATAAAATATAAAATTATTGATTAAAATTTTATTTTATTTTTTGTTATTATAACAGGTACTTTTATTTAATATACCAACACCGTACAAAATTAATCGTAAAAAAAGTATAAAATATAAATAAATATACTAATTAAGAGATAAAATTATATTTGTTATCTCATTTTTACTTTTAGCAGCACAATAGAATATCATGTATTCAACATAATTTAAGATGTAAATTATAATTAATTATACTTTTTATTTTAAAATATTTAAAATTAATCTTAATATAAATAAAAATAATTTAATATATTAAATAAATTAATAGAATAATATAAGTTAACTATTTTTTTTATTAATTTTGTTGTTTTTCTCTTATTACCTTTAAAATTACGACATTTTTTTTAATTTGACCGTGAAATAAAATTAGAGTTGTTGGTCTACACCATTAAAAAAAATACTATACAATTACATTTGTACATATAACATGTTCCTAAATTTTATATACTAAACTTAAGATTCTGTATTTCTTTGTTTATGCCATAAATAAGTATTACTTATAATGATTTGTATTGATTTAAAAGCTTAAAATTTTTTGTAAATATTAACTTTATATTTAATTTTAAAATATAAAAATTTACTATGTTATTTTACTATTAATGTATGTAGTATTACATTATAAAATATAAAAATTAAAATAATTATTATATAGGTCAGATGGATTGAACTAAATATAAAAATATAAAATAGAATTGTATTATTAAATTTTAGTAATTTTAATTAATTAATAATATAAAATAAGATAGAAGTGACTATTTATAATTGAATAGTTTTGGTTGATTAGACTAAAAAAATCAAAAAACACTCTAATAAAAAGCCAAATTAACTTTAATATTAAATTCATTAATACAATTTTAATTTTATATAATAGTTAGATAATAAATTAGTAAAAGCAAATTGAAGGATGACTTTAATTAGTATTTGATAAAATATTCATTTAGAATAATTAAAAAAAAGTAAAAGTATGATATTATTAAAAATAATATATTTTTATGTTTAAAATACATTTAAATAAAATATTTGTAAAATATAAAATTTAGAATAACATAGCTTCATGAATATTAATCATTAACCAATTATGAACTAATATAAAATTATAATATAATTTATTGACAAAAAATAATCAACAATTAATATTAATAAATATAAAAATCATCCAAACATTTTGATTAAAACTATGAGTGATTAATTATCATTTATTAAATTCATAACTAAAACTAAAAATATAATTATTCAGATTTAGATTTTAGAAGAATAAACATATAAGTAACAAATAATCTATTTTATCATACATATTATAAATTAATGAATTAGAAAATAACTGATATAATGAATTATAATTAATTAATTGGTATAAATTATAATAAATTATATGATATTTAAAAAAAATAAAATGAATAAGAAGAAAATAAAAAGAAATAGAAGAGATAAAAGACTACAATAAAATAAATTAAGTGTGAGAGTTTTATTTTTTTTATAAATTTTATATCACATCCGTTTCGATAATAATAAATAAAAATACGTCAACTTGATATCTAAGAGAAAATGATGAGATAAAATCATAACACAGTTCTAAAATAAAAACTTAAATTAAACCATAATATCATTACACAACACAAATTGAAAGTAATTTTACACTATAATATACCACACAAACAGGTAAATAACTTAAACTTAATTACGAAATTTTTTTATTTATGCATACATAATACCACCATGGTCTATAAATGCTTCATGGATAACATATCATATATTGCTCTGAATGATGAGTACGGGAGTTGAAGAGTGTGTGGTGATTTGTGTCCACGATAGTTGACTTCTTGTGACGACGCCTCATAGGAAGAAAAAGAATTGTTGTAAAAGCTACCTAATGAAAGAGTAATTGGTAAATGAACGATATTTTCTTTTAGCATATATGGTCTTTTATAGTAATAAAACAAGTTTAATCACCCGTGCCATGCACGTAATAAGATTGAAATTATAATTTTAAGTTGTTATGTTAAATTTCATTTTAATTATAATAATTTAATTAATAAAAAAATAATTTGTATGCGTTGTTTTTCTTTTTTTAATATAGTGTTAATTGTATTAACTATAAAATAGTTATTTAATCTACTTTTTTCAATAAATCATGCATATATACTTAATATGACCATAAATAATCTAGTAATACTTAAATCTACCAACAAAGTTTTATATATTGGTATACTGTGAAGTAAAAAAATATTAAAATTAGCTCAAAATGAAGAACAAATTGATAGAGAATCCTAATGCAGAAAATTTTGTAATAAACAATAAATAATTTAAACCTATTGAATAACAATTCAATGCTATCCTTTGATACCTGCAAAATATATACATAAAATAACATTGTATCAATGTTTGTATATAAAATTATATGATTAATGTAATTATAAAATTATTTGTCAAGAGAATAAAATTATACGAATTTTTATGATAATTTTAATATTCTCAAACTATTAATGTACAATAAGAATTCATCTATTAGTTCCTAGAATTTCTAAATTTTTTTAAGTGATAGTAATAAATTTTAATAAATAAATAGATTTAGTAAGACATTTTGTTATTACCTTTTTATTATAGGCTCTCAAAAACTTCTCTATATACCACATTCATCGAGCAGTAAATTCCAAGTGTATTAACCCGTGCCATGCACGTGATAAGATTAAAATTATAATTTTAAATTATTTTGTTAAGATTAATTTAAATTATAATAATTTGATTAATAAAAATATAACATGTTATGTATTATTTGTTTTTTATTAAGCTAGTGTTAAATATATTAACTCTAAATAGTTATTAATTGGTTTTAGTAATCTACTTTTTTCAATAAATCAAACATATATACTCAATGTGACCATAAATAACTTAATAATACTTAGACCCACCAACAAATTTTTATATGTTGTTTTACTATCAAATAAGAACATATCAAAATTAGCTCAAAATAAATAATAAATTATTGAGAATTCTAATGCACAAAATTCTCTAATAAACAATGAATAATTTAAATCTACTAAAAAATAACTCAACACTTTTCTTTGATGCCTGCAAAATATATACCTAAAATAATATTATATCAATGTTAGTATACAGTTTTACAATCATCGAGCGTATTTACTATACATGACTCCTTCTTAAAAGTTATTCTATACACGTGTGCAGTCGGAAGGTAAATTACTGGACTTTATTTTATTTTTCTAAATTATTATAATTATGCATTATTCATTAAATACTAATTATAATATTGTAATATAATTATAATAAAGATATTTTTCTAAAATAAATTTAGAAGAGAGAATAGTACTTTCATTTTTGAGGAAAAATAAATTCATGAGGAATTGACACCTCACTTTTATTAGTTAATAATGTATTAAATATTAATTTTATATAATTATAATAAAATATTTCTCTAAATTAGTATAATCATACATTATTCGTTAAATGTTAATTGTAATATAATTATAATAAATATATTTTTTAAAATAAATTTAGAAAAGAAAATAGTGATTTCATTTTAGAGAAAAAATGAATTCATGAGGAATTAACACCTCACTTTTATTAGTTGAAGAAAAAAATCCAATTTTAGTATATTTTGTCATTATTATACATTTTTCTCTAATCATATATCCGCTGTTTTATTTTCTTTGTTTCAGCATTTTGAACCTGGGTTTAACTTCTCGTAGTTCTCACTTCTCAGTCATTCTATTAGATGTAGTTAATAACAATTGAAATTTTTTTATTAATATAGGAGAAAAATATATTATTATATGATAGAATTAATATGAGTATATTTTATTATTAAATAAACAAAGTTAATATAAAATAAAATTATACATAAAAAACAAAGAAAATAAAATTAAAATAGCAAAAGTGATAAAAGATTATTTTTATAATTTTGTTTTGTCATTTTTATGTATAGAAGATTAGAAAATAGTAAATTTTTAACTAAATTAATTTATATTTGTTATATTCAATTTAAATAAGTAATAAATTATCTTATTTTAATTTATTCCTTAAATTTATATATCATAAAAATTAAATCAAATAATTAATATACATAATTTTAAATTGTGTGATACTTAAATATCTATTCAAATTAATTAGTTGATATAATTAATTCATCATAATGAATTGACTTTAATGAGTTAAACAAAATAATACAGAAGCATGCTATGTCGATTCTATCATTAAAGGTAAAAATTCGATTTTTATATGATAGGATAGATAATATAATAGACGGCGAGAAAGAGAAAGATAAGCATTTTAGATCCTAAGTTGTTTCATTTGAATGTTGCAATGTGGGTATCACATTATTTTACTTATTCTATCCTATGGACCCTTTTGTAACTTTATTTCAGTATCAATAGAATTTCACTACCTTTGAGTACTAAATTAAAATTCAAAATGAAACTAAAAAAAAAGTAAAGAGTATAAAATTATTGATTGAAAAACACTCTAAATAATAAAAAGCCAAATTAACTTTAATATTAAATTCATTAATACGATTTTAATTTTATATAATAGTTAGAAAATATATTAGTAAAAGTAAATAGAAGAATAGCTTTAATTAGTATTTGATAAAATATTCATTTAGAATAATTAAAAAATATAAAATTATGATATTATTAAAAATAATACATTTGTATGTTAAAAAAATATATTTAAATAAAATATTTATAAAATATAAAATTTAGAGTAACATAGCTTTATAAACATTAATCATTAATCAATTATGAACTAACATAAAATTATAATATAATTTATTTATGAAAAAATAATTAATAATTAATATTAATAAATATAAAAATTATCCAAACACTTTAATTAAAAGTATGAATGGTTAATTATTATTCATTATTAATAATATTTTATTCATAAAAAAACTGAAAATATAATTTTTCAGATTTAGATTTTAGAAAAATAAACGTATAAGTAACAAATGATCTATTTTATCATGTATATTATAAATTAATGAATTGAACTAACTGATATAATGAATTATAATTAATTAATTGGTATAAATTATAATAAATTATATGATATTTAAAAAAAATAAAATGAATAAAAGAATAAAAAAATAGAAGAATAGAAGACTACAATAAAATAAATTAAATGTAAGTTTTTTTCTTTTTACAAATTTTATATCACATCTGCTTCAATAATAATAAATAAAAATACATCAACTTAATATCTAAGAAAAAAGAATGAGATAAAATTATAACACAATTCTAAAATAAAAGCTTAAATTAAACCATAATATCATTGCACAACACAAATAAAAAGTAATTTCACACTACAATATACCACACAAATAGATAAATGACTTAAGCTTAATTATGAATTTTGTATTTATTTATGCAAACATGATAACACCATGGTCTATAAATGCTTAATGGATAACATATCATATATTGCTCTAAATGATGAGCACGGGAATTGAAGAGTGTGTGCTGATTTGTGTTCATGATAGTTGCCTTCTTGTGATAGCGCCTCATAAGAAGAAAAAGAATTGTTGTAAAAGCTACCCAATAAAAAAGTAATTAGTAAATGAATGAAATTTTTTTCTAGCATATATGGTCTTTTATAATGGTAAAATAAAAATGGAATGAATAAAATTTTGTATTTTTATATTAGAAATAGAATTTGATATTTATCCTAATAAAATTAAATAATTAATTAGTTATATTTAAATAAATAAAATAAATTAAATAAAAATATTTTTAAGAATTAATCAAATCAATTAGTCAAATACAAATAATTAGTATAATTAATTTTATTTGATTTATTGAATTCAAAAAATAAATTAAAAAATAATTTATTGAATTAATTAGTTGATATAATTAATTTATTATAATTGATTGGATTTAATGAATTAAAAAAATAAATAGAAAAACATAGGAGACAGTGATTTTTTTTAACTAAATTAATATGTATTTATTGTATTTAATCAGTATAAATAACAAATCATCTATGTTATTATATATCTTATTTAATCTTGCATGGCACGGGTAATTATAAGTTATATTTTGATTTTTAATTATTTACGTACATAAATGATTAAAATATATAACATAAATATCGTAATTATTATAATTCTATGATATAATTATAATTGACATATTTTATCATAATTAAATATTGATTTGATATAATTATAATGAAAATACTTTCCCAAAATAATATAATCTACTATTATTCATCCACTAATTATTTGGCAATAAACCTTAATATGATTTTTTACATCTCCGCTATGGAAAATAACTACTTAGATATACCAAATAATAAGTAACATATTACTACCTGTATAAGTTAAGGCACAAACACATGATTTAATTAAGGTGATTGAAACTTTCACCAAACAGAATATGACCTACTCAATCGAATAAAAAAGGATACTCAATTTTACATTAATTAGCTAGTCGAAGAAATAACATACTCATTTATTATTCATGTTTCATTATATTTTTTTAAATAATATATAGAAAATATATATCTTGCGCATAAAAATGTGACTATTACTAATTTTATTAATAAGCCTTTTTTTAAACTATTACTAATTTCAATTTTAATAGAAAATCTGAGAAAATAATTTCGCTTGCCATAAATAATATACTAAAACTGTTAGTATATTATCTTCTATATAGTTAATTGAATTTATCAATGATTTTTCCGTATAAATCGTTATTACCCAGTTTTTAATAACTACTTAATATACAAAATTTGAAATTGGAAATTATTATTACTAATTCAATTAACTGGTTAATTGAGTAATAATTGTCCAATTATTAAGATGCAAAATCATTGATTTACTCAATAAATTTTCATATATTATTTATATTTCAAGTAATAATTTAAAATTATATTATTTATCCAGTTAATAATACTATTATTAATAATTATTTTTTGCATTGATTTTTAAATCAATTATTAAATAATTATTTTTGTTAAGATAATTGTTTATAAATTATTTCAAGTTATATTTTGTTAAGATATAATTATTTAGATTATTACTGATGGCACGGGTATAATTTCATTTTATACCAATTAATCAATTATAATTATATGACACGGGTGTAATTTTAATTTTATTCACCGATTATTGGTAAATAAATTTTATTCCAATTATAAATAAAATCTGTTTTTATTGGCAAATAAATTGTCTTTAGGTCAACGATTTAATATATGTATAGGTTAATTTTTTGTCAAATATAATGAAAATACAAATAAAGAAATAAAGAATAAAAATAAACTTAATAATATCTGACACTACTTTATTTTATTAAATTATTTAAAAATAGCAAATCCACAAAAAATAATCATAATATATAAATTGAGGCAATAATTTAAAATTTTATAATTATAATTTAATCAAATACTAATAGTAAAACCAAATTACCTAAACAATATTGAACCTATTCTAGTCCTTAGTCACGTATAGTATAGAATCATTCTTATAACGACAACCAACTGAAATAACATCGTAAGTTTCAATATTTAGAATTCGTGCAAAATCATACCATCTTCTTGTTAGATAAGCTTCATCATCCGCTATCCATGCAATGCGGCAAGATATAAAATTATCACACCGAGAAACCAAACTAACTCTTATTCCCTTCAATGGCATTGCATGCATGCAAAAGAAAGCTAGTAATTTCTGAAAAAAATTAAAATATGTTAAAAAGTTATTCTAATAATTAACAGTTTAAACTAAGAAAATTTAAATTATTACCAATTATTGAAATTGCATATCTGAATTTGTCACGAATTTAGCAAAACTTAACTGAAACTGAGAGAATTCAATTTCATTATGTGCTCCACTTCGAAGATTTTCGGGCAGAGGTAAAAAGTATGGAGGGGATGGAACTTGAACTTACCCTATAAAGTTCCGTAGATGCAATTCCTCAATTAAAAATCGAGCTCCTCCTAAGAAATCTAACTTTAACCACATTCCATTGGGTTGGTCATAATAAGTGAGTAGATCCAACCATCCTTCGGTAAAGTAGAGACTATTGCCTCTTCTTTGAACGCTTACATCCATGTAGTTGGAATCCGAATCAGTGAAGACAACTCGATGAGGTATTTCATGGATGTGATGCATTGTAAATGATTGTAGCAAAAAATAATCGAACTGGAACATTAGACGATAAGAATAACTTAGAGTAACAACAAATAAAAAATTATCAAAAGAATAATATAATAGAATGAGTATATGATATTATAAAAAAATATAAATTGTACCTTAAAAGGATCAACTTCAATAAAAAAACGAAGAATACATTCTTATTCTATGAAGTAGTAAAAAAAATACTAAATATAAAATTATGAATTGACTCTCAAATTTAGATTCATATACCACAGGAAAACATTATATATAGACTTTAGTAAAACAAAATAAATATGTAAATTACCTATTATTAAGGTAATTTTTTAATAATACATTAAATTTTGATTTGATATCATTATAATGAAGATATGTTTCTAAATTAGTATAATTATATATTATTTATTAAATATTAATTACAATACAATTATATTAAAGATATTTTTTATAAAATAATTTAGAAAAATTATTTGATATACGTGAATCGAGTAACAAAGATTTATTATTATTATTATTATTACTATTATTGATATTATTATTATCATTAAAATTATTAAAAGTATTTTTAATTGATAATTGATAAGTAGTTTAATAGTGCATTAAATATTGATTTGATATAATTATAATAAAGATATGTTGTTAAATTAGTATAATTATATATTATTCATTTAGTATTAATTATAATATAATTAGAATAAAATAATTTAGAATAGAAAAAAGATTTTATTCGTTTTGGAGGGAAAACGGAGGCATGAGAGATCGACACGTCACCTTTAGTAGCTGGGGAAAAACTCAGTTTTAGTATATTAAGTAGATAAAAATTGAAGGAATAAAATTTTATATTTTTATATTCGGAATAGAATTTGATATTTATCATAATAAAATTAAATAACTAATCAGTTATAATTCATGTATTTAAATAAATAAATAAAATAAATTAAAATATTTTTAAGAATTAATCAAATCAGTTAGTTGATACAAATAATTAGTATAATTGATTTTATTTGATTTATTGAATTCAAAAAAATAAATTAGGAAATAATTAATTAAATTAATTAGTTGATATAATTAATTTATTATAATTGATTAGATTTAATAAATTAAAAAAATAAATAGAAAAACATATGAGACAATAATTTTTTAACTAAATTAATCTGTATTTATTGTATTTAATTATTATAAGTAACAAATCATCTATGCTATTATGTATCTTATAAATTAATAAATTACAATTATTTGATTGATATGAATTATAATAAATCGTGTGATATTTAATATCTAATCAAATCAATTAGTTGATATAATTAATTTACTGTAATAAATTGTATTCAATGAATTATAAAAAATAAATTAAGAAATACGCTCAAAAGTAGTGACGGATCCAAAAATTTTAAACAGTGGAGGTAAACATATAGCATATAAAAATAATAAAAAATATTTATAAATATATCAAAATATATAAAAAATAAATAATATAAAAATATTAAATATTAAATAATTTTTATGTAATCATTATCAATATTAATATATTGATAAATAATAATATGATTATTAATTTATCTTTCTGTAAATTAAATATAATAATAATAATAAATAAAATTAATCAAAATATATATAGATTATCTTCTAATCAATAATAAAAATAAAATATATTTTTTTATGAATTATATATAATAAATGATATTTTAAATAAATGATATTTTTTTATGTTATATTTTTTTCAATAAATGATATCACGGGTAATTATTATTATCATATATTATTATTATTATTATTACTATTATTATTATTAAAATGATTAAAAATATTTTTAATTGATAATTGATAAGTAGTTTAATAATGCATTAAATATTGATTTGATATAATTATAATAAAGATATGTTTCTAAATTAGTATAATTATGTATTATTCATTAAATATTAATATAATTATAATAAATATATTTTTTATAAAATAATTTAGAATAGAGAATAGGAAAGTTCATTTTGGAGAAAAAACGAAGTCACGAGAGATCGACACCTCACCTTCATTAGTCAGGAGAAAACCAGTTTTAGTATATTAAGTAGATAGATATATAAAATTGTTATCTATTTATGGGATGTAAAGTACTGTCCCTTTTTTTTCTTGACATTGTAGCTACTTCAATGTGCAATAAATGTAGCATGTACTGCACTCTCGTGTGTTACATTGTTAGTAGTTATTTGAAAATAACTAACTTGATGGAAGTTAGTTTTCAGAGAAAGAAAATCAGAATTCTAGTTTTTCTTTCTGCCAATGAAATTCCTCTTCTCCTTTCACCCATTAAGTAAAGTCTTGAAGAAGGAATGAAAAAGGCAAAAGGATGGATAGATTAGCAAATTCTCCGGATGAACTCCAATCAATGAATCGGGTTAGTAGCTCTATCAATTCCTATTTGTGAGAAAAATAAATTTCAAAATTTTTATGACATGAACGGTGGTTTTAGAATGTATCATTGACACTATATTAAACTTGCATATTTTTGTGACAGAAGCCCTGAGGATTCTGAGTTTTGACATTTCCAAAGCTTCTTGGCAAAAAAATAATTACTTTCTCTTTTAATTTGTTTTTTTTTTTCTTTTCCAGAAGTTTGCCTTTGGCTCTAAAGCATCCCAGTTTTTCATCTTTTTCCAATGGTTGAAAGTTGAAACTTGGAACAAAGTCAATTTTGTTTATCTATACTACTCTTTTCTTAGTTTGATGTTATGATTAGCTTGTTTCTTTTTCTGAACAATCAGCCATAATTAATTCATATTTGTTTTGTATAAAATAGGTTTACTTTGTGACCGGCAAAAAATTTTATTGTATTCTGTCGGTAAAAATTAAATAAATCTGTCGGTAAAGAGAATTATTAATGCGTTTTTGGGAGTATTGCAGACAAAAAAATATATCAAAAAATTCATCAAAAAATTTGACGCTAATTACTAACGAAAAAACCATCAAAAAACTTGATAAATTTGGCCAAATCAATAATGTAATTACCAATGAAATTAAAAATTTGTCAAAAACAAAAGAAAATCTGTTAGTAAATTATAGACAACAAAAAATTTGCTAATAAATTATTATCTGTTGAAAAATTTGTCAATAAACAAAAATTTGTCAATAAAAAAGATAAAATTGTAATTCCGTCTGGAATTAACTGTTTTTGGTAGTGAATAATCAAAGAGTACTTTATCCTCATAATAACTATTCAAGGACCAAAATAGATATTCATTCTTAAATTTAAGACTAAAAAACTTTTGTATATAGCTCCTCCATATCTTAATTTGGATATGTCTACTCCACCCAAGATATTTTTTGAGTGGCTTTTAATTTCAGAGAAAAATAGTGATAAGAGATTCTGGAGTCTGAACAGGTAATATTGAATATAAATATTCTATGAACTACCATGTGTGTGACAAACTGACAATTCTTTGGATTCGGTTTTGGAATAACAATTTCATTGTAAATTTCTTTTTTTTTAACCATAATTAGATAATCTTGATCATAAAATAATATGCTGGTTGTGGTATTATACTTCTAATCCAATATTATAACTAATTTCAAAAGAAAAAGTATACAAATAAAAGTTTTAATCTCAATATATAGTTATCCTTTTTTTTTCTAGATCTAAAATAATTGTCCATTTATAATTACGCACGTACACACATAAATTAAAAAATGTTAACAATAAATAAAAGTAGAACGATGTAAAATTATTTTATTAATTATTTTACTTTTATGCTAACTCAATCTCTTTCTATTTAATATTGTAATTTACCTTCATTTAATATAGTCATTGGTGAAAAAAATTTAATATGGTATATTGAAATATGAATAGTTATAATAGGTGGTTTTTCATTGGGAAGTGTTAGGTAAACAATGACTATTTTAAACAACATGAATAATCACCAATTAAATAAAGATATACTACACCCTAATTTAATGCTATTAATTTAAATTTATTCTTTTAATCCTATACTTTTCCTTTTTCATATTGTTAGATGGAAAAGTATAGGTAGATAATTAAAAGAGAAAGTACGAGGATCCAATGGAATTTTTGTACAATATGTGCAATGGAGATTTAGAGATTATTAGAGATATAACCATTAGTGTTACTTTTTCCTATCAGTTGAAGTTTTTGGGATGAGTGGTATCATAATATGGTATTAGAATTTTAGATCCAAAATGTCAAATAACAATAACAATAACAATAACAATAACAATAACAATAAGACATGTGGAATTTATTTTCCACATCAGCATTTAATTTTTTCTTTTTTAAATATATAATATATCACTACTTTTATTAAAACACCCTTTTAATTAAATAAAAATAAAAAATATTTATTTAATTAATTTTATAAAAAAATTTAAAGTTTTAAACATTCTTCCTTTATTTGATTAGACAAAAATACTCTTTTAAATTAATCAAATTTTAGAATTCAATTAATCATAATTGTATAGTTTCAAATAATTGAAACAACAAAACAAAAACATATTAAAAAAATAAAAAATCAAAATTGTTCTTCATATGTGTTAAACATATTAAAAAAATAAAAAACTAAAATTGTTCTTCATCTAGGTTCAAAAATCCTCTCGTTCACGCCTCTGAAGATTTCAGTCTTCTTCATCTTATTCTCTTCTCTTCCTATCCTCTCTCTCTCTCTCTTTGCTCCTCGATCTCTCTCATCTGTCTCTGCGTCGCACGCAAGACGCCATCGTTTTGCTGGGATGCCCTAGCCAATTACCCAACCCAGCAACCTTAGCTCCACACAACGGCTAAACGCAAACACATCCCTCCCATCACCCTCGAGCTCCTTCTTCCTCTCTCCGTCATCGATCTCACTCCCTCACCTCCGTCCATCTCCCGCCGCCGTCGCCGAAATGCAGCTCTGTTCCGCCATCGTGCAGCTACTATTTCAGCTTTGAAAGCACCATCGCACAGCTCGGTTCCACAAAATAACATATGCATATTGGTGAAAATAACTTTCTGGATTAGCTTCAATTTTCTGTGGAATCTTCTTGTTAAGGAAGAACATGCATATTGGTGAAAATAGTTGAATCGTTCCCCTTTTGTTATTCTCGTTGATGATGAAATTAAAGTAATGAACCTCAAAATCATCTAGTTTAACTGTCAAAATAGTAGGTCTTGTTTTAAATGGTTAATCACTTCAATGCACTTTTGAGTAAATCTTGGGCTTTTTTCTATCATTTTTGCAGATTCAATACCGTCGCATACCTTCAGCAAATCTGGTGGTTTGAAGTGGACGGAGAAGTGGGGTTCCCATTCCCAGCCGGAACATACAGCTTGTTCTTCAGACTACATCTAGGGCAACCCTCCAAGAGATTTGGCCGACGGGTCTGCAACACGGAACATGTTCATGGTTGGGATGTAAAGCCTGTAAGGTTCCAGCTATGTACTTCGGATGGCCAATTTGTTACATCCCAGTGTTTTCTAAGAGAACCTGGCAAATGGAGCTTCTACCATGGTGGCAATTTTGTTGTGGAGGATGGAAATACATCAACAAAAATTAAATTCTCCATGACTCAAATTGATTGCACACACACCAAAGGGGGGCTATGTGTAGATTCTGTGCTGGTGTATCCAAGTGAACTCAGAAGGGTTAAACCGTTTTTAAGCTGCTCTTAACCTTTATAGTGAAAGTATATGTAGTAGTTAAAAATATGGGGATATATATTTAGATAGAACTTAGGTTGGAGTCAGGAGGTATAAAGAATCAAGTTTTTAGTATGGTTCTTTAAGGGGTTAGAATTTTTGAAGCTGATGTATATAAATGTGGAATCTGGTGATGAGTCTGTAACATTCTATCATAGTCTTTCTTGTAAAATGCAGAATATTATATTTTGTGGCATTCTATCATAGTATGTTATTTTGGTGCAGAAAATTAGTCTGTAACATTCTATCATAGTCTTTCAATATATAACAAGGCACCAAAGCCATGATAATGATACATTAAAATAACATAAACAGTAATGGCAACTGAACATGCTTCAAATATACAACCAAACTTCTAGGAGGCTACCCAGTTCAATAGAATGAGACGCATGATCAAAATATGTATCTCAACTCTAGAAGCAGACAATACCCCAAATAGCATGAAAATAACTATAATATAACCATAACCATCATATGGCAGTTTTATGCCTTCTCTGAAGATCCACTGATGAGCAACATACTAATTGTATCCAATATGGTCTGCTCTTGGCTTTCCTCTTTTCCCTCTTCATTTCCGTAGGATATCTTGCCGGTGAGTTCCATTCTTTTGCAGCGTCGTTTATCAGAGCTTGAGCTGAAGGTGAATCAGGACCTAGAATGGAGTTAACAGTTGTCAATCCAGAACTATTGTTTTGTGGAAGTTTACCATTCTTTCTGCTTGCCAAGTTTTCTTCCAATTTTGGAGAACTTGGGCTGTGGCTGTGAGCAGCCTCACCTAAGAGGCTCTTCAGAGGGGTGTGCTCCTTAGGGGTGCTCCAGTTTGTGACCTTTGCTATTATCTCTTCATTCTTGAAGCTCCTTTATGGATCTTTTGATGCTCTATCGACTTGGCTTCCCTTTGTTCGGCTGCCAACAAATCAGAATCAAATGACCTTCCGGCCTTCTTTGTCATAATCCATTCATAAGAGCTCTCTAATTGGAAGAGTCCAGATACCATTGCATTGAATTTGGTGACGGACATGGTGTTTTCAAAAAGAAGGTAAGGAACAATAAAAGGAAAAGATTTTGGGGCAGGGAGGATGTTAAGGAATGACATGAAAACCGGCACATAGCAAATCACCCACAACGGAAGCTCAGCCTCAGGCACGAACATGGTTAAAGGAAGAATTATACAGAACAGGGTGAAGGAATAAAGGGGAAGAATTAGTTTCCTTAAAAGAAAAAATAGGAGTATTAAGTTTGCTTTCTTCCTTGTTGACACCTGCAGTTATAGAAGATTTTAAGGCCCCTATTAGATACTGCAAAATATATGCAATACTTGAAAGTTCCTTTTATTTCTCTTCACCACTATTCTATTTATTGCATCAAGCTGAGTATCTGACATACCTTAGATCTAACAATTGCAGGGAGGCACAATCTAAAAAGTTGCATAGGACCTGAATGCCAACGGTGTTGCTGCTTCCTATAAGCTTCATATGACTCAGGAACTTCACAAAGCACCTGAAAATTTGTAAATTTGAGAAAATTCAAGTGTGTCAGAGACCTGAGTTGAAAAATTATGGTTTTAACTCCCTGCAGATCATAAAACTGTTCATGTGCAATTAGACACGCTGAGTTATTAACCGATGACAAAAAGGTCTTTGGTTAATTTTTCTTCTAAAATTACTCATCTAATAAAGGAAAATGTTGTCAATAAAATGCATCATATGAATGGTAAGTACGGAAGGACAGTTAACAAAAGTCCTTTTGCACTATTTGATAGTTTCGGTGCATCAAATTGCACAGTTTGAAAGGTAAACTAATAGTATTACTCTACTAGTACACTATGAATAGACAGTGAATAAATAACTCATTTCTAATCACCTTAACATCATTTAGGAAGATAAACTTCCATCCATTGAGATGAGCTCGGACCGCAATGTCCATATCTTCTACCGTTGTCCTCTCAAGCTAGCCTCCAGATACTTCACGGGCTTTGATCCTCCAAACACCAGCAGTTCCATTAAAACCAAAAAAATTGAGAAATAGTCCATTGACCTGTTGTTCTACCTCGAAGTGGAAGCATAAGTTAATGTTTTGGAGACGAGTCAACAAGTTCTCATCCTTGTTCACAAAAGACCATCTAGCTTGGACCAAACCTAATTCAGGATTGTCCTGCAACAGAAAGCATATAGAGATACTAACATATATAAAGCATGCTTTTAGCAATATTCATTAATTTAATACTGAGCCTGATTCATTTTCTTCTCTTAACCTTGAAATGTGGCACAGTTTGTAATAGAAAATCAGGATTTGGTTGAAAGTCTGCATCGAAAATTGCAACAGACTCATAGCCTTTCACATAGTCACAGCTCATTGCAGATTTGAGATTCCCAGCTTTATATCCAGTCCTGTTTAACCGATGCCTATAGATTATGTTGACTCCCTTTCGACTCCATTTGGAGACCTCGGTCTTAATTATGCACTGTATGCTCTCATCATCAGAATCATCGAGTACTTGAATCAGTAAACAATCCCTAGGCCAATCGATTTGGCAGACCGCTGAAATAGACTGCTCATACACCTGCATAAAGCCAGTGCAGACAAAGCTGATAAAATAAATTTTCATCCATTGAAATTTCAAGTTTGTCAACAAATGTTTAAAACTTCTTGTGGAAACTCCTCTAGTTTTAGTCAAGGCAAAAACTTTAATATTATCTATTCAAACTTGCTGTGCATTACAGAAATCAAAAGTAGGAAACTCATTACTCAATATTGTTCATCAAGCTTTATCACTGAAGGAAAACATCAATGCTTTCAGTTTTAGAAGGTGGCATACAATTCCTAACTTCTATATGAGAAATTTTAACATATAATGTATATCCTCCTTCTTTTCTACTTCTTTATTTATTTATTTATTTATTTGTTTTTTGTTATTTCATGAGCAATTTTCTAAGACAATGCATAAAAGGTAATCTGAATCTTTTATTTGTCACTATGAAAATTTAGTGCATCATTTGATCAATGTATCTGATAGCCAAATTAATATAAGGGAATGGAAGGAATAGTTTTCTGCTAGCATAAGTAACAAAAACTTTAGTTAACAAATAAGCTTCAAATAGAGTGAAGCAAACTTGGTGCCAAACCTCTCTCTCATTACACATTGGAATCTGAATCAGAACCTTGGGGTAATGGCTTGCAGAACCTTCAACATCATCAACTTTGAAGGGATCCCCAGCAAACCTTGGCTTAACCTTCTTGTATCTAATCCAAAAGCATCCCATGCAAAGAACCATACGATCCAGGGATTGTACAGGCGGCGCAATGTATTCGACACGAAACCTCAGCCAACCAACATACTCCATGTGTAGTAACCCCTCGAAATCCAAGGCATTCGGAAGAATATGCAAATTTAGGTTCCTGAATTGCCATCCTTGAAGGTAAGCAACAATCTCATGCAAGAACAGCCAATGAAACCACCAAGAACACTCTAATGACTCTAAACAACAACTTCCCTCTCTCCAACTTGTCATTCTCGCCCACCAAGAACAATGTTTTTTTAATATCTTCATATGCGTGAATGAGAAGTTTCTGAATCCATATGTTTAACACAGATGAGGAACAATTTTAATTTTTTGTTTTTTTAATATACTTTTATTTTGTTGTTTTAATTATTTAAAATTATAAAATTAGAATTAATTAAATTCTAAAATTTGATTAATTTAGAAAGGTATTTTTATTTAATCAAATAAATGAAGTATAATGTGTTTTAATATTCTAATATTAAAATTTAAGTGGATAATTTAAAAATATAATATGTTTGAATTTGATTGGTGGTTATTCATATTGTTTAAAAAATTTATTAGTTACCTAGTATTACTTTTGTTAGACAAATCTAAATCAGTATATCAAAAAAAAAAAAGAAGAGAACAAACAAACAAAAAATAATTAAAAAAAAGGAGATGTAGAAACACATGGTTGAGGAGAGAAAGGAGAGGCTACACTATTCTACCGAAGCCACCGCCACCGAAGCCTGTTGAGCCTCTGCCAGCGGCCTGATTCAAATCGAGCCGCTTTGATAATTACATGATATAAATGTATTCTTATAATATATTTAATGTATCTGTGTTTTAAAAAAATTAATAACTATTATTAGTTTTATACTTTTTTTGGTCAAATCATTTTTTCTCTATTTCTCTATTCATCTTACAACAATTTTGGCTTTTTGAGCTTGCATATGACCCAAAAACCTGAATATTTTTCTTGAAGAAAAAGAAAAGAAAAATCAATAATGATCTCCAAGAAGAAGGGTGGAGGAACGGAAACAACAAAAATTACAAAGACAACGACAGCGGCAGCAACAACGAGGTCTCGTACCCGTGTTGGCAAGTATGAACTTGGAAGGACCATTGGCGAGGGAAGCTTTGCGAAGGTCAAAATTGCAAGAAACGTTGATAATGGCCAAAGTGCTGCCATTAAGATCCTCGTCAAAAACCAGATTGTGAAACATCCTAGGATGATGGAACAGGTAAGAAACCTTGCGCGTTATATTATGAAATTATTTATCCAAAAATTTAATCAGTTAAATAGAATTAGGTAAATAGTTATATGTTAGATACACATTTATAACATCTGAACTTTGTAAATAATAGATACATAGATCTTTTTGTACTGAATTCAAATTGTCGCTAAAAAAATCAATGTATTTCTGTAATTAAATTCAATAAGGAATTTAATTCTCTTTATAACAAAAAATAAAAAATTTATTTGACTTCTTCGTTCATATAATTAACAGAGAGTAACATGTAATTAACATGTCAAATCAATAAGTCGTGTTAAAAACAAAAAATTTGAGAAATATATTTTAAAAGATTGAACATGATCAGAATAACTTGTAAGGTATTACATTCTTTGTAGGAGCAGGGATTTTCTTTCAATATATACTTTTGTTTATTATTATTATTATTATTATTATTATTATTATTATTATTATTATTATTTCTTTTGGCAGCTGAAGAAGGAAATCTCTACGATGAAGATGGTCCAACATCCGAACGTGATCAAAATTTATGAGGTATGTACCAAAGCAGTTTTACTTTAATCTTCTTTACAAGAATAACAGAAAGTGTGCATTTTGAACAAATATTGCAGAAAGCCAGAAACTAAAAGTAGTATTTTCAACTGGGGCTTGATACCCTGTTTATGTCTTAAAATGAATTTTATGGTGTGTATTATTTAGTGTATATTTTTTATTTAAATTATTTTTTATGGTGTCTTAATGTCTAAATTTGTAATTGTCTATTATTTATGACCTATTTCTATGTTGTGTGTACTATATAAATCATAATCATTAGAAACAAATTAGTAATAGTAACTGACCCGGTCAAAATATTAAATTATTAATTCAATTGATTGATTCGGTAATAATTAAATAATTATATAAATTTATATTTTATTATTTTATTATTAAATTTATTTGTCTTTGAAATAAAATGTCAATAATCTATTTATCATCTAAAATCGCCAATCCCACAAGTGACAAATCTTACGTAGTTTAATTCATGTTAAAAAAGGTCTTTATAAGTCTTATGTGCAGCATTACATAGTTAAATTCAGGTTGGATCACTGCTAACCGGTTCAAAATTCTTTTAGAAAAGTATATATTACACATAATGTCTTTATTATTTTATTTTATTTTGATTATAAAAAATTCAATCTTCACTCTTTACCAAACTCCATTTTTCACTGTAATATTATTCTTACATTTCACCATATACATGACATCTTAAAATGGTGTGTATGCTATTTCATTTCCTTGTATCTTAACAAATTGGATCATATAATTTTACTAAATATATTATTCTAAGTCAATATATGTGCTCTCTGTTTAAGCATAGGTGATGGCAAGCAAAACAAAGATTTACATTGTCTTAGAGTTGATCAAGGGAGGAGAACTGAAAATTGTAAGTTTCTATAAAATCAAAGTAATAAAAAATGCATAAAATTAAAGTAATAAAAAATTATATTATTTATAAAAATAAAGTTTAATTATTTCATCTATCTTTATAATTTTACTAAATTTTTAATTAAGTTTATATATATATATATATTTTGTTTCAATTAGATCTTTATACTATATCAAATTTTGTAATTAAATCCTTACCTAACAAAAATGTTAGAATTAACGGAATATTCTTTTAAATGAAATGAATATGTCTAACACTCGAATGAATATTCTATATTATTTAACTAAATATTTTATTAATTCTAATATGTTTATAATTTTTAGTTGCAAAATCTGATATAATATGTATATAGAGACTCAATTAAAAAAAATATAAAAATTTAATTAAAAATTCGATAAAATTATAAAAATTGACGAAATAATTAAACCTAAAAAAAACTCAAAATATTGAAACAACAAAAGTTTCAAAGATAGCATTTCTTTAAGCTTGTTAACATTGATGTTTTTACTTTTTACATGGATCTTGCATGAAAATCCATAGAAATAATTCCTCTGTTAAATCTTAATTTGATTATCTAGGCCAGAAAAGGGAGACTAGAAGAAAATGAAGCAAGAAGCTATTTTCATCAATTAATCAATGCAGTTGATTATTGCCACAGTAGAGGAGTTTATCATAGAGATTTGAAGGTATATACCCTAACCACATTAGTTTGTTTTCCCCCACCTTGTAGTTGAATTAATAGACTGAGAGTATTATTAAAATGTCCTTTCTTAAATAATTTGTTTGATATTTATATAAAGTCATTTTAATTTTTTTTTTGGAAAATCTAACAAGGTATTTTGATAGTAAGAAAAGGAAAATTCAAATCCTTTTTAATGAGATAGAATTTAAAATTTTTTTTAAAAATGTTTGATAACTAAGAATTTAGCCAAAATTAGCTAAAACTTGCTTTATTTAGCTTTCATTAATTATTTTAGTAATTAATAAAAGCTAAATAAGATAAGTTCTGATTTTTTTTTCTCCCTAATATTACCGATTTTTTTTCACTAAAAAAGAAAGATACAAATATATTTTTCCTTCTTTTTGGTATCCTCTTATATTGGTATTTGGATGCGTAAGCCGAACTAAAATTTTTTAAACTAATGCAACCGATTTAATTTAATTACTTTTTATGTTAAATTCCAAAATATTTTTAACAATTCTCTATCCAAACATACTGAGGGGATTTTGTTTCGGCAATTTTCTTTTTTCCCCGCTGAAAATATCAATCATTTTATATATTTGTATAAATTTTATAAATAATAGAAAAATATTTCAATTTTTTTGGAAAAAATTAAACAGGATAGCTTCTTATTATAATCAATTTTCAATTTTTCTTCAACTATATAAAAAAAACTCATGTTGTAAAATTAGTGTTTTTTAAAAACAGAAACAAATACATTTAACAATAATGTGAGTATGAGTAGGAATCAAAATTTAGCCAATTGTACTTTTAAAAAAATTAGAAATAAGAAACACTCATGTTTAATGTATTTTGCAGCCTGAAAATCTTCTTCTGGACAAAAATGATATTCTTAGAGTTTCAGATTTTGGCTTGAGCACATTCGTACAGCGAGTAAGATAATGTTTTTATGGATGTTATGGAATTTTACTTTATTATTGCACCTGCCAAAAATTTATAATTGGGTTTAAATCTTATTTTCAAGACAAGAGAGATAGAACCATACATCTTTGTTTCTATTTTTATAAATTAACAAAATATAGAAAATATACACACAAAAAAAATTCTCTAACTTTGTAAGTTGGGGTGTTCAAATGGATTTGATGATATCCAAAAATTTTTTGATTTTTAATTAGTGCATATAATCTAATCCACAAGAAAATCGAATAGAATTCACACTTTAATCGAATTGGATCGCGGATTTTACATCTATATCCTCGATTCTAATTCACGTATCAATAAATTTGCACTAAATAATAAATAAATAAGTACTATTTATATTTTATTTTAATTAATAATTATTATTATTATTCGTATATGTATGTTATAATTTTTTTTGTTATTTAAAAATTAATTTAATAATAGTTTAAAAGTAAATATATTTAAAAAATTGAACAAAAAATTATTAGAATAAAAAAAGAGATTTATTAATTTTTTTATAAAAGTAAAATTTTTAATATATTTTTATTTTATAAATATATTCGATATTTAATCCAAATATAAAAACTGCAAATATAGAATCTGATCCAATATAATAAATTTAGTGTGGATTAAATTTATATTTTGACTATATCTAATCTAATTCGATTAATAAACACTCCTATTTATACGTATTTATGATCATGTCTCAATATAAGGAAACGAAATATTGCTTATAATGTGTCCTAATTATCTTAAATTATTGATTATTTGTTGTAGGAGGATAAACTTCTGCACACTACCTGCGGAACCCCTAATTATGTTGCACCTGAGGTACCTACTTTGTGTGCTTATGGATATTTGGACTATACCTCTACAATTTAATTACTTCTGTAGATTCATAACTTTTTTCAATTTTCAATTAGATTTTAAAAATTATAATTAAATTTTCATATATATTATATAAAAAAATTGTAACAAAATTCTCGTAATAGTTTAAAAAATTTAATTTTAATACACTAATAATATAAAAAAATTTATATTTATATTTATTGAATTTAATTTATGTATTTAAATTAGTTATTTTTATTAATAGGATAAGCAATAAACGACTAATTTTTTTGTAAAATCCTCTTATAGTGATAATACATAAAATATAAATTTTATTTAAAGTTTTTATTATACAATTATTTCTGATTATATCTATTTTGTTTAAAAATTATAATCAAGAGTCTATATAACTGCCTTTGTTTCTAAAAACAGAATAAAATAAGATACTGAGAATAAGACATAAAAAATAAAGACACATAATTTAGTGTTTTTATATTATGTTTGGTGATAAAGTATAACAAATTATGAGAATCTAATTTATTCTCATTTTTTTCATTCAAAATATTTGAGAAGAAAAATATAATAATAAAAAGTATAATTATAAAAAATTAACAAAAATAATAAAAAAAATAAAAAATAAATTATGTCATTTATTAATATTTTTATGTCTTTTTTATTAAGATAAATATAAAATACATTAATTTAGTATCTCTAGACATAATATCTCTATCTATATTTTATTCATCAAATACAATTTTATGTCTCTGTGTTTTAGTGTCTCGTTTACTGTAAACAAATGTAGTCTATTAGACATGTAATGCCATTAAAATGCACTATATAAATATATAATGAATGAATTACATTTATACCCATATTAGGTGATCCATAATGGAGGTTATGATGGTTCTGCAGCTGATATATGGTCTTGTGGAGTCATTCTCTTTGTACTCATGGCTGGATACTTGCCTTTTGATGAACCAAATCAAATTGCACTCTTCAGAAAAGTAAGTACTATGTCTATCATATCATATTGAAGTTTCTTTATGGATGTTATTTCATTATAGGGCAATATATGGAGATTTTAGGGCGAGATGGTTTTTGTTTTTTTTCATTATTTATTCATATTTTTTTTATATCTTTGTAAAAAAAATAGAAAATACAGATAGAAAGTTGCAAGATGTTAATTTTTTTCATTTTTTTTGCCAAAATATTTAAAAAATAAAAAAATATTAAAAAAACATTTTTTCAAATTAAGTAAATTGATTTAAAACAATTATTTATTAGAATTGAGTCAAATAAGTATGATTTTTTTGTTCTTTGCCCTATGATTGTACAAGATAGAAATCTTTTTTTTTGTCATGTCTTTTTTTATTATTATTTTTTAATAAAGAAAAAGTATAAGGAACCAAAAGCTTATTAGCCAAAAATTAAACAAAACTATATTAATTAATTTTAATTTTTTTAAATTCAAAATTTAAAAAATTTTAAATTGATTAAGTAAACCTAATTAAAATCTATAAAAACCTTCCCCTTTTTTCTCACATTAATCTATCCACTTCTAACAATCACAAATTCGAAAAATATATAAAAGAACATCCATTTAATATGAAAAAGAAACATTCTAATACTTAGTAAAAGAAACATCCATATATATTAACTCGTAAAAATTTTGAATTCATCCAAAGGTATTTGGCTGGATTTTGGCTAATATGCTTTTGGTTCCCTAGCTTTACTCTTTAATAAAAGATGGTATATATACATAAAAAAGTTAGTTATTAATTTAATTATTATGTATTTGTGTATAAATATATATGGTATTTACCTACACATTTGAGCCAAGTAATGCTAATTAAGCCTCATGGAATTGATCATTTGTATTACTTATCCTTTGAACTTCAATCAATTCTTCATTTATAAAAAAAAAGAGCAACTCAATTTTGTATATTTGTTTCAGATTGAAAAGGCTGAGTATGTTTTTCCACCGTGGTTTTCCAAGGAGGCAAAGAAACTACTAAGTCGCATTCTTGATCCAAACCCTCTCACAGTAAGTCTTAAATTAGTTCTTTTGTTTTTAGAATAATTAGATAACTAATTTTTGAAGAATTTTGTGATAGATTTATAAATTTTTACAGAAAATAAAAGCAACAAGAAAATTTTTAAATAATTTCTAATGGATTAATAATTCTTTTTATAAAAAATACCAAGTAAATTTCCAAAAATTACAATAATAAATTTACATGTTCCTAGGAGAAATTTATCATTATTCAATTAGTTTTTTGTCCATTTCGTCAAGGACTTAAAGTCCAATACTCTATGAAAGGCACCATATTCAAGTAAGAGAGAGAGTAGAAAGGGAAAGAATTCAAGAAAGAAGAAGGAGTACGAATAGAATACAGGCTAAACTAATTACTAACAAACTAATTGATATGTACTTAATTACAACCAACTAACTAATAAATTAATCACAAACTAACTAATTCTGTTTATAATAATTCAGCATCAGCTAATATATCTATCACTCCAACTTATGGTTTTCGATCAAGAAACATGGTGCGATGCACACGTTATGCTAAAAACTGCGCAAAGTGCGTTTGAAGCCTGCAGGAATAGCAGGCACTTTCCCGCAAACTTGAAAAGGTACAAGAAGTACTACCATCTCTTAACTGAAGTATACTCTTCTACCGGGTTTTGAAATTATTAGAGAGGGACTGCATTAATGCCAAGGAGAATCTGTATAGGAAACATTTCTCTGCACTTATGTGGACGGCATGACAATGGAAAAGTGTCTCATTCAGAGACCGCATGGTACCTTTTTAGAAAAAGTCGGAAGTCGACGAGGACTTCCATATGATTCGTCTCGTCTCTTGGAAGAGGAGCGCAAACAGAAAAAGACAGAGCGCAAGAATCGCAGAAACTAATGAAAGGTAGAGCGCGAAACAGAACTTAAAGAATCACATCCTAATGACACGGAGGCCGAGGACCGTGAAGCCTGCAAAGCAGCGAAGAAAGACAGGAAAGAATTCAAAAGAAAAGAAAGAGTACGAGTAGAGTACGTGTAGAGAAGAGAAAGAAGGATTGCAACTAATTAATTAACAAATTGATTACAAATTAATTAATTCTATTTACACTAATTCAGCCGTCAACTAATTTATCTATCACTCCAACTTTTCAAGGATTGCTAATTATTTTTTAGAGTCTTATAGTTATAATTTTATTAAGAAATTCTTTAAAAGTTAAAGTTACTTGTAATAATATTAATATTTTTATATGCTTGATTCTCTTAGTTGTTGTGAACTTGTTAGATATACCAATCATGTTGTTTATTGATTTTTGTAATTCTAATGTGGTAAAATAATTTTATGTTCTATGCTTATATATATTTTTCTTTCTAATATATGGAGCTGCATTTTGCAGAGGATAAAAATTTCAGAAATATTACAAGATGAATGGTTTAGAAAAGGATACAAACCACCAATATTTAAAGAGGAAGAAGAAATAAATACAGACGATGTGACTGCTGCTTTTGATGATTCCAGGGTAATTTTTTTTTCTTTTTTTTAAATAACCATGTAAGTAGTTAAAATAATGTATATTTCTTCCGGTTAAGAATATAAGACATTTTTTATTCAAAACTTTTATGTTTTATCTAAGTGTTTTGACTAGCTCAAGAATGTTTTAATATTTTTTAGTAATATCCTAAATTAATTCCAAAAAAATTTTTAGTTGGATATTTTAATTCCTAAAAAATTTTAATCATCAAATCGATCTTCAAACTTTTACTTTAGAAAAAACGATAAATCGTTCATTGACATTTCCTCTCGAAAACAAATAAGTTATGGATTAATTAAAAATACAAAAATATCTATCGTTTTTTAAAATGCGAGACATTTAAATTTTTTTAAAAAATCTATTTATCTCTATATATTTTAAATAGAAGGACTTAAAAAGTCAGAATTTTTTTTCTTTTTACTTTATTAGATAAACCAGTTTTTACATCGAATTTAAAGAAATGATTTCCTAATCTATGTGTTGATGTAAAAAATAACTTGTATTTGTGCATAAACAGGTTTGTTCATAAGATATTGTAAGTAAAATTCTGTCTGATTTGTAGGAAAATCTGGTGACAGAGACAAAAGAGAAACCGGCCTCACTGAACGCTTTTGAGCTCATTTCAAGATCAAAGACCTTTAACCTTGGAAGTATGTTTGAGCAGAAATCACTAGTAAGTAAAAACAATGATACAATTTGATCACATAAAAAAATTTATGCAAATATATATATTTGAGAAATTATTTTAGTAAAGAATAAAATTGAGGGAAAAATGAAAAATTTTACTAAATTTATAACGAACATTATAAATTTTTTGTTTAATTATTCTATTAGTCTCTATAGTTTCACAAAATTTTTAATTAGGTCTCTGTTCTTTTTTTCCTTTTAATTGAATCTTTGCACCAAAAATTTTTTTAATTGGTCCGAGTACACTTTCTTTTTCTTTTATTTGGGTCATTGCACTGATTTTTTTTAGTTGAGTCCCTATAAAATTAAACCAATTACTGCAAAGAGGACCTAATTAAAAAAGAATTAGTGCATGGACCAATTAAAAAGAACAAAAATATAGAAATCTAATTAAAAATTTACGAAACTATAGAGATCAATAGAGTAATTAAAACTAATGTTTTTAACTAAAAGAAATAATCTTTATGTTTTGTCAAAATTTTATTTTTTATCGAAATATTATCCACTATATAATAAAGGCATAGTTTTTATTTATAGGGTTAACCACAAAAAACGCTCCGAATTATTCAAACGCTGACAAAAATGCACTCGAATTTTACTATCGATAAAAATACCTTCAAATAATTTAAAAATACAACAACAATACCCAATAGTAAATATATATTTTCAAAAAATACCTTAGAGATTGAATTTTGATGTAATTTTTTGCAAGTATGATTATAAAAATAAGATATTATTATACATAAAAATTAGTATTTTTTCTTTAAGAATATATTTTTTTATAATATTTTTTGTTAACAACCAATAATACTTTTAAAAAATCACAAAACAATATATACATAACAAAAAATCACCAAATTTTAAGAATAATAATATCTCACTTTTATAATCACGCATGCAAAAAATTACATCAAAATTCAATGTCTAATGTATTTTTCGAGAAATACATATTTAATGTTAGTTTTTTTGCAAGATTATCTAACATTAAATATGTATTTCTCAAAAAATACATTAGAGATTAAATTTTGATGCAATTTTTTCAAGCATGATTAAAAAAAGATACTATTATCTTTAAAATTTGGTGATTTTTCGTTAAGTATATTATTTTTTGTAATTTTTTGTTAATAACTAATAATACTTTTAAAAAATCACAAAAAATATATATTTAAAAAAAATTACCAAATTTTAATAATAATAATAATAATAATATCTCATTTTTTTAATTATGCTTGTAAAAATCACATCAAAATTTATAGTTGAGTATTATTGTTGTGTTTTTAAATTATTTAAAGACATTTTTGTCGATAATAAAATTCAAGAACATTTTTATCAGCATTTGAATAATTCGATGGTGTTTTTGGTGGTTAACCCTTATTTATATTTGACAAAATGTATGCTCAATTTGATCCTTATGTGCGCATCAATTTGGTTTCTAAATTTAAAAAATTTTATGGCTTTTAACATCAAGACGTAACATTTTAAAGATTTCAAAAGCAAGTTGAGTCACACGTGTTATTTCAAATCCTAAATTTATTATAACTGGGAGTTTACTTGAGACGAAAATTACTATTTACTAATATAGAAGTATCTAATTGAATCGTAGTATATAAAAACCTTTAATATTAGCATTACATAATAATTAATCTCATTCTTCTCTTTTATATGTTATAATGGTATTTATGTATTTTTTGTGACCACTAAAAAGATTTTTATTAACAATTGTATAATTGTCGCTAAAATTTTTTTAACGATAAAATATATAAGACGATTAATGTCAAATTGTCGGTAAATATATTAGTAATTATTTTATTATCATTAAAAATAAAATAAATAATCGTTAAAAGTAATTTTTTTAGTAGTATAATGTTTAATTATTTGTCAATTTTATTATTTAAACTGAATATTACAGGGAATGGTAAAGAGAGAAACACATTTTACCTCACAGTGCCCTCCAAATGAAATTATGTCTAAAATTGAGGAAGCTGCCAAGCCTCTTGGATTCAATGTTCACAAGCACAATTATAAGGTAATTAATTATGCATCTCTAAACACTAATTACACAGAAATATTAAGTATTAGTTTCGGTGGAGAAGGAGAAGCATTTCAGACATTTAGAATGAATTTGGATAGTTCCTCAAACACTAAACAAACACCATTATTTCTTTTAGTTAATTACTTTTTAGTAATAATTATATATTTGTTATTATTATCATTATATCATAATGACAAGTAATAGATTTTTATGACCATTAAAAAATATTTTTTCTGACCATTATTATAATTATGACTAAAATTTTTTTATTGACAAAGTATAAGATGATTATTGTATAATAAGATAATAAAATAGTAAAAATTAAATAAAAATAAACAATATCGTAAAATTGGTCTAATATATATCTTCTGTTTCTTTATTGTCCACAAATTTTAGGAGGATAAAAAGAAATACAATTATATGTATACTTAATTATCTGAATTATTAAATTGGTCGAATTGTGTAATCGTTAATTAATCTCTATATTTTATATATTTTAGAGACAAATAGAATTTCCTCACACTACAAAATGTGAAATACTATTCTAATAAACTAACATCAATTTTGCAGATGAAGTTGCAAGGTGATAAGAGTGGAAGGAAGGGTCACCTTTCAGTGGCTACTGAGGTATATTGCATGGTTTGAAATCTTATTGATATATGAGAATAAATCACATTTTTTTTCTAGAGAAAAATTAATTAGCTTGATGCATTAAAAAATGTACCGTACGTTTAGTTTGTATTTTTATTTTTTGTTTTTAAAATTTTATAAAAAAATAAAAGAATAATTAAAATAATAAAATTTTAGTTTTTGTTTTATCTTTTATTTTTATTTTTTTTATAAAATTCTGAAAATAGAAAACACATTCTAAAAGTGTGTTTGGGACTTTGGGTTGTGTTTTTATTTTTATTTTTAGTATTTTATGTTTTTGAAATTTTGTAAAAAAAAAAAATAAAAGAAAGAAACAAATAAAAAAGTTTTTTTTTATAAAATCCTAAAAATAAAAAATATTTTAAAAAAATAAAAAATTAGAACATAAACCATACAAACCCTAATTTTTTGAGGCAAGGATTCTGCCTCCCTTTCTAACGGCATTGACAAAGTTGTGTTTCTAACTTGAAAATTGGTTAGTTATATTTTGGATTTCATTGTACTCTTTTATTTTATTAGTTCAAAAATATTATATGTATACTAAAAATTAATTATTATATATATATAAATATATATTATTTTATATTTTTATATTTTAATATATTTTTTATATAAAAAATAATTTAATGACTAATTTTTTTATATATACACGTAGTATAATTCTTTTATCATATAAATATAGTTGCAATAAAAGATATACCATCGCCGAGGTTGTCACAACTGCAATAATATTGATTGAAAGCGCAATTTAAAATCATGACCTTAATTATTCAACCACTTAACAACTAAATTGTTTGAAATAAATGTTAAATAAGAGTTTTCTAAACCTTTATTTTTAATGTGTACTTAATATTTTTGCATAAACAAATTATTGCCTATGGCTACAGGTTTTCGAGGTAGCACCCTCCTTGCACGTGGAATTGCGAAAAACAGGGGGAGATACATTGGAGTTTCACAAGGCATGTGTTTAACACTATTCTCTGTTTTTTTGGTCACTGCACTATTCTCTGTTTCAAAATTAAATAAGAGTTTAATTAGAGATAAAATTTTGAGAAAAAAATAAATAAATTCCTAACTTTATAATTTGATAATACATAAGTTCTTAACTAATTAAAAATATAAAAGCATCTCTCACAATTTAAAATGTGAAATATTTAAATTTTTTCATCCAAAATATCTAAAAACAAATAGATTTCTTAAAAAAACTTAAATATCTCACTTTTTAAAGTGAGAAACATTTTCGTATTTCTAAAAATTAATCTTACAATAGAGAAAGAGTAGAATAATTTTTTTCAAGAAACCAAGTTAAAATGTACACATAATTTATAAAAAAAAAATTTGAAGTTTGGGAGCGATTGCCCCTTTTGTTGCATGAGATTCTATCCCCTAGTTAAGAATTTATTTGTTTTTGCGATATAAATTTTGGGACTTATTTGTCATTTTTTGTCTAATTTTTCAGTTTATAAAAACAAATTTTTTTGAAGTTATATTTTATTCTAAATTTTAGATTTTTAATTTTAAATTCTAAATTTTAATTTTAAACACTAAATTCTAAAAAAATTAAAAAATTAAATAAAAAATAGGCTAATATAATAATATTAACTAATTAAAAATTATTTATTATTCTTCTTTGACTAAATCTCCCATTTCAGCTTTTTTGATATCTTGAAAAATTAATTCACTAGGATATAAAATTATAAATAATTGACCAAGTTGGTGACTTTACTCAATGTTGATTTACATATATATATGCAGTTCTACAAAAGCTTTTCATCAGGGTTGCAAGACATAGTGTGGCATTCTGAAGAGAACAAAATTGACGAAGAATGAAGGTATATGCACTTCAGCACTTCTATGATATATTCTTTTTTCTTAAAAATGAAAAAAAAAATTGGTCTTTCTAATTTATTAATTCATGTGTTAATGTGCCGCAGGTGTAATATATATATGAAATTAAGCCGGTTCTTGGAAGAGTATGCGTTAAATTGGGAGAATTCTGAAAATAAATTGGTGCATCTTTGGATTTGCATTCTCTCCAAAATATCTCCTGAGCTTAAGTCATTAGCTTTAAGTAAATTTTTTTTTTCAAAAAAAAAAAGATAACGGGATTTATTAGCTTGATAATTCTTTGTATTTATTTTTGAAACGATTTAACTGTAAATTTTTTTTGGGAATTTCTCCCAATGCCTATACTTTTAGTGAAGGTGTCCATATTTATTTGTGTATTCTATTTGTTAATTTCAAATTTTTAATTTTAATCTACAAATTTTAAAATTATTAGAGTTTTTTTATTGTTTATGGTATTTTTTATTTAAAGATTTAGTGTTGATCCAAAATTACTACATACATCAAATAAAATTTAAATCACTAATATTTACTTGAATGAAAAAATAATTTGACCAATTGACCAAATAGAATTGGTTAAAGAAAAATAGTTTATCTAATATTTTATAAGTGCATCCTAAATAATTAACTATATACACACTTGTTCTCTGTCTGTTTTTTTTTCATTCCTTATTTTTAAAGAATTATATCATTCTTATTAAACGTTAAAACCAATCATTGTCTACTCGGTGCCGTCATAACTCATAAAGCCGTGTTATGGATGGATTATATTAAAAAATAAAATAAATTACTGTGAAAAAGTTTATGATATATATATATATATATATATAGGTGAATGCTATGCTACCTTCTCTAAAGTAACATGTAAGTTACCCTCTCTGATGTGTCACATTTTAATTGGGTGTTTATTTTAACCTGAGTTACTTTTTCCATTGCTCCTCCAAAGTATTACCGTCTCATTGGTGTTTCGTTTTTTCTTCCCAAATCATTCTTCTAGAAAAGGTACTCCAATTCTCTCTAATTGCGTTTACTCCTCTCCACTCCTTGGTCGTCCTCATTATGCCTCTCAAGCATCACGGTCTGGTTGTGTATCTTATTTTATCTTCCTAAATCATTCTTCCAAAAAAGGTACTCCAACTCTCTCTAATTGCGTTTACTCCTTCCTATTGTACTCCTTCATTGTCGTCGTTATGCTTCCCAAGCATCACCGTATCAAATTATTCTTTCAAAAAAGGTATTCCAACCTTCTCTAATTGCGTTTACTCATTCCCACTTCTTTGTCATCGTCGTTGTGTCTCCTAAATATCACTGTTTTATCGGGTGTTTTATTTTCTTCTTCTGTCAGGTCCTTACCGTCTTCTAAGATATTATTAACTCTCGTGAGATTAAAGTAACTCAGGTTAAAATAAAAACTCAATTAAAATATAATATATCAAAGAGGGTAATTTACATATTACTTTAGAGAGGGTAGGGTAGCATTTACCATCTAAAAATTATGTTACAGGTTAATTCTAAAATATTAATCGATATATATGTATACACAAGTGTATTGTTACTCTTATAAATTAATTAGCATTAGCAGTATGGTAAGAATTTTTTTTTCCTTTTAACATAATGTCAGCTTTCCTGCAATTTATTTTTTTTAATATTCTGTTTTATTTTTCCAATACTTTGTGATTTTCTTTTTCAAGCTTGCAAAAATCTGACATTAATTTCGTATGGCTGGAAAACATTAATTCAAGTAGTAATTAAGAAAAAAAAATACTTTATCTATAACAGTTAAATAAGGTTTTAGTCCAAGTAAAACTTATTATTTCTTCTAATTAAAAAGAATCACTATTTTTTAGTTTTTGTAGATTTTTTACTTTTATTTGGATTCGTACAAATTTTAAAATATTTAGTTTACTTTTAATTTCCGTCATTAATTTATTTATTATTAATTAGATTAGCTAATTGTTAAACAATTATCTGCTTTATAATATTTAAATTATTATACAAAAAACACGTAAATAATTTCATGTTTAAAATATTCACACAAAAGAAGAATGTCAAAAATTTAAAGAGTAACTAAATATGTGGTATGCAACCATATACTATTATTAATAACTATTTTATTGTTATTAACTAATTAACTATGGCGTGTATGTGATTGATTGGAACTTATGATTCGTCCGCATCATGAAGTTGATGGGGTTGAAGCTAGTAACTAGTAACTATCAACCACAGTCCACGCATAGATACATCTGAAAATATATTTAGTTGTATTTATAATGATATTGATATTTATTAATTAGATCAGTTTGTAGTTGTAGCATATAGCATTTATATATTGCAAGCGTGTGTACAATACACCACATCCAGTAACCTCTAGAATTAAAGGAATAGAAATAAAGGGAGTTGAATTAAAGGAATAAAAGAAATTGTGATTTTAAAAACTGTAAGGGTGCGTTTGTTTTTGAAAAAAAGAATAAGATAAGATATTAAAAATAAAATATAAAAAATAGAGATATAAAATTTTTTGTTTTTGTATTTTATTTGATAATAAATTAGAATAAATTTTAAAAATATAATTTATTTTTATTTTTTTTTAATTTAAGAAAAAAATATAATAATAAAAAATATAATTATAAAAAATTAACAAGAATAATGAAAGAAAAAATAAAAAATAAGTTATTTTTTTTGTTAGTGTTTCTGTGTTTTTTTGTCAGAATAGACACAAAATATACTAATTCAGTGTCCTTGAATATAATATCTCTATCTATATCTCATCTACCAAACATAATTTTATGTCTCTGTGTACCATCCTTAAAAATAAACGCAGGTCTAAGTGCCCTAGTGACGCTCAACATAAAAATTAGGAGAATTTTTTCTGTTTTTGTTAAAAGAGTCTAGCAGACAAGAACACACCGAGATTTTAATGTGAAAAACTCTCTCAATATGAGAGGTAAAAATTATGGGTCGTTTAGACCAATGAAATAGCTCCACTATAATAAAATGAGAAACAAGAGAGTCTCAAATAAAGCACAAAAACGTGCATATAACCAGTTAAAACATTAAAGCACCAAAGTTCACAAATAAGAAGTAAAAAGATGAATTATACCAAAAAATAGAGTTGCTGTCAAAGCTAATTTCTCCTTCTGCAAACCTCCAATTCAAATCTCCACCGTTCAGAATGAAGAAGAAGATGTGAAAAATCTACAGTCCAAATATCACGTCGATCCAACGGTGAAAAAATGAAAAACTGTCGTTCCAAGATTGCTGCTCTGTGTAAAAACGGAAAACCTAATTTCTCTCTTGCGAAGCCAATTTCTCTCAATGAAAATTTCCAATCAACATATCCACCCACAAGAATGAAGAACAAGATGATAGGAACACAGTTTAAATTTCAAGCCAATCCAACGGTGAACAACTGAAAAATTGCCATTTGAAATTTACTGCTTTAGACAAAAACGAAAATTCTGTTTTTTGCCTTCTCTTTCTCTTTGGTGGCTATACTCTCTCTCTCTCTCAAAAGACTTCTAAAATCTAAATTAGGGTTGTGACACTAGAATGCAAGAATACACCTCTAAAATATTGAGTTTGAATCTCACAAAAAAAAAACCAACATTTGTCTCATTCTAAAAATGTAATAATAATAATAATAAAAAATTTACGATATATTTTAGTTGAATCTCACAGTGTGAGGATCCAACGACTATATTATTCATCCATATATAATTGTCTAAAACCTTTTTGGTTTATTCATTAATTAATTTTAACTAACTAAACTAACCTTTATTCTTTACACCTCTCCTCAAACTCACGATTAGTTCTGAGATTACTCTAAGTTTATAATTTAAACAGTTGAATATGACCGCTAAAAATAATTTTTTGAAAATGTATACAATTTTTAAACCTGAAGTATGTAAATTACATGTAATAGTCTCTTATTTATTTTGTTCCTTACCATTTGAATATCCAATTGAAAGTGTCTTATTTTATCGTATAGAACTGGATTGGTAGTTAACATGATTGTGCTCATATTATCATAGAAGATTGTAAGTGATGCTTGAAGACTAATATGCAACTCTTTTAACAAGTTTTGTATCTAGACCATCTCTACTTTACATGCTACTAATGAAATTTTATTTCTGTAAAGAATCTACTAATTATTGTTTGTTTTCTGGAAGATCATGAAATGAGATTAATTAAAAAAAAAACACAAAAATTTGACATTGATTTTTCATTTTTTTACTGCAGCTCAATCAGAGTCAGAAAAACTATATAATCTATAATTCCTAAATTTATTACACAAAAACCATGATGTTTTATTCTTTGGAATACAAAATTATAATTATCCTTCGTTGTTACTGTTTATACTCAAACCTAAAATATAAAATCAGATCTAATAAAGACTAAGACCCAACTAAAAGAGATAGTCTCTACCGTTTATCTGACCTCTTTAAGAAGTTGGACACAACAAAAGGAGTCCAGTCCTATTTATCCAAATAAGTAACTGCTTTCCTGAATCTCTCCTACTATTTCTACCTTCACTAAAAGATAGATCTTAACAAACTCTTAAAATAAAGGAAACAGATATCCTCCAACAAAAATAAAACTAATACAAAAAGTGGTTATTAATTCTATAAATACACTGATATCGCTCAAGTATATTCACGTTCTAATCTACTAAAAAATCTGTCTAAAATCCTTGCTAACTTAAGCATCGGAGACTCTTATAGGTACCACCCCACCTCCTCACAAAAAACTCGGACGACAGAACCTCGGCGCAAGAACAAATCAAATACTACCTCAGACCTAAATTAACATTTTAGATAATTCTCGAAACAGCTACTATTTACTTCAATTCCAAAAAATAGTTTTTATGCCCAAATCTTTTAAAGTAAAAACACTAATAAGTTGTTGAATTAATCATGTGTTCTATTTTAAAGAAGTCATTTTTTATGATAATTATATCATCAACATAACATAGCATATAAATAATTGACTTAGGATCATATTATTTAATAACACAAGAGAGATATCCGAATTGGCATTGTGAAACTAAAACAATAAAGAGTATTACTTAATTTTATAAACCATTATCCTCTAAGTGCTTGTTTTATATCATATATAAAGGCTCCTATTCAATTTACAAACCAAATTGGGTGGACTTTCTTCAAAACAAAGTGGTTGAGACATATAGATATTTTGATGCAAGTCCCTGTTTAAAAAGGCATATTAAAATTGAATTGGCTAATGGTCCAGTTTTTAGAGAGAACAAGAGTTAATTAGGCCAACTCTTGCTCTGTGGTAAAAATCAACGCTTTCAACATGATGAAACTCTTTAGCTACCAAACGTGTTTTGTACCTTTAAATCTCGCTACATTTATATTTTTCATCATAAATATTATTTTAATATTAGTATTTTTAACAATTAACATGTATTTTTTATTTTATTAGTTAAAAAATAGTTTAATTATATAATTAATTAATAATAGTTATATTTTTTATAGAAATATTAAAAAAGTTTAATATACAAATAGTATTATTGATTTTTTGAATTTTAAATTGGATGCAGTTAATAAAGTCTAATGTATTAGTTATTTTTTTAGAGTAGAATTATCTAATTCTACCTGTGATACTCAATTTAACTAAATTTATTTTGATAGAGTTGGCAATTCGATTTGCAATTGGTCAGATTGATGAGAGTGAAGTAAATTGAACTGCAGGTAGAGTCGGATGTGGATTTAGACCTAATCTTATTCGATTTATTCGCACCCTGATATATTATAATATATAGTTAAAAATTATTAAACATGTATAATAAAGTTGATAGAGATCAAAATTAATCACATCTTCTCCTTTTTGTAATTTGAACATAGATTTCATTATGATTTTATTACCTTTAATTTTAACATGAACTTAATTTTATATTTTTTATTTTATTAGTATTTTATAAAATATGAAATGACTAAATATCATATTTAATTTGATTGAAAAAATTTAATTTGTTGTGGATAAAATTAAATAGGTTAAGTGTAAAACTTTAGGAGGAGAGTAAGATTAGAATAAAAAATTTATTAATCTACAAATAATATAAAATTAAATTAAATTTTAAAGAGAATCTAAAACTACAACTACAATTAGAATAAAATCTAAATCTTACTCTATTTTACTAGTTACTAGCCCTACATTCCTTAGCTTACCTACTTCATTTTTTTGTTACTATTAGGGAATGAAATAAATCCAAGAATACAGAAAAGAAACAAAGTTAGTTTGATCAGTGTAAAAAAAAAAAAAAAGTTGAGTAAAAAATCACAATATATTTCTCATTTGTGTATTAGGACGTCAAGTCATGGAACTCGTGTATAATTGAACTATTGTATTTGGAATTTGAGAAAAGAAAAAATTAGTCTTTGATATTTTATCTTATGAATATTTAAATTTTTTAAAATGAAAAAATGTATTTAATATTTTTATTTTTTCAAAATCTGAACACTTAAATTTTTTTTTTATATATAGAAATGACAATATCACTCAAATTTGTGGATATTTATCCCGTTTTTATCTGCTCGGAGCAGATAATTATTTATCCCGCACTGGGGCGAATTTTTAGCGGGACAAGTTCTTGAGAGAGATGGGGCGGGATCAGGTTTAGGTAATACCCGCCTCTATCCTCTCTTCTATATATATATATAATATATATAATATTAATATATAATATGTATAATATATGTAAAATAATTAGTAAATAATTAATAATATTGTATCATATTTAAATTTTTACTTTAATTTATGGTATGTACGTGATAATAATTATATAAACTTTGAAATTTAATTTTATTTATTGAATTTTAATAATTATAGGGATAGATAAGGGCGGGATGGATACCTGCAAGAGCGGATTAGGGTTCAACGTTTTTTTATTCGCGGGTAGAAGCGGAACAGATTCTATGCGAATTGTTGTATGGCGGTGCAGGGTCGGGTAGAGCAAAAACCCGTCCCTATCTGCCCCGTTGCCACTCCTATTCATATGAGACTGTAAAGAAATATTTGACCTAGTCGTTGTTCTGTAAAAATGATCATTACGACATCCTACTGGATAATATAGAAAAGGTTTAGAGACAAAAAAGTTCTAATATTTTTTTGGGAAAAGACAGATAGGTTCCTGACTTTTTAAATTTTTGATAAATATATCCTTGACAAAATTTAAATACAAAAAGGTTTCTGACTTTAACAAACAGAGAACAATTTAGTCCTTCCGTCTATTTGCCTCTCACATATCAAACGGAACTGGCTAACGTGGCTGGAACGGTGTCCAGGTGTCTGTTACGGTGCCATGCTGGAAGGGAAATAAAGTTCGAAGAACAAATAAGTCTTTGACGTCATTTTGCAAATAAAGTTCGAAGGACAAATAGGTTCTTGAGAATTCAGTTCATTATACTTCTATTATGCTTCTATTATGAGAATTTAGTTTATAAAATTATGTTTGTATTTTGAAATCTAGTTAACTTGTTGTATTCTGTAATTTAAATTATTTGTATTAAAATTGCAGAAATTGGACTTGTTCTGTTTCTACTTTTTTCTTAAATTACATTAGTTCAGTTTTAGTGCATTTGTGTATTATATTAAAATTTGTTAAATTGCATTAGTTTAGTTTTCATCGTACCAGTAGCATTAGTTAGTATCAGTTCATTTATGTATCAAGTTAGCATTAGTTTATTTGTGCATCATTCATGTATTAAGTTAGCATTAGTGCATTTGTGTATTATATTAGAACTAGTATTTTTATCCATAATAACATTACGAGAATAATTTTTTTTTAATTATAGTTCATTTTGTTCTAACAGTATAAATTATGCATGGCACAAAAGATTTATAAAATCAAACTACTTTTACAAAAAAAGTCGTAAGTTGACAAAAGTCTCTGACTAAGAAGACCAAGATATCTACAAATAAAAAATTAAATAATAAGATTTTAAGTTATTATTTTTATATGAAAAAGTTTAATTTTTTATTAATAATTAATTTTAATATTCGTTATCTAAAATTTAAAATAATTTAATGTGTATAATTTTATATTTAAAATATTTTAATTGTAAAAAGATATCGGATGACATATTTTGATTTGTCAAATTACTAATATAAAATATAATTATATATACAGTAAAAATAGTAGAGAGAAATAGAAAAATGGAGCGAGGTAGATGAGAGAATTTAGGAAATGATTTTATTAATTTAAAAAAAATATATTCTCTCTCAATTTTAATAAGAGTATCATGTGACACATTTGATTATTAAATTAGATAGTAATATATGATACATAATATAGGTATATTTCAATTAGATAGTAATATATGATACATATAGAAGTGTAGTGAACTAAATTCTCAAGGACTTATTTGTCCTTCGAACTTTATTCCCCTTCTAGTGTGGCACCGTAACGGACACCTGAACACCGTTTCAGCCACGTCAGCCAGTTCCGTTTGATGTATGAGAGACAAATAGACGAAAAGACTAAATTATCCTCCGTTTGTCAAAATCAAAAACTTTTTTGAATTTAAATTTTATCAAAAATATATTTATCAAAAATTTAAAAAGTCAATAACTATCTATCTTTTTCTCTATTTTTTTATCAATAAATAGAATCGAATGGACTGATCTGACCCAAAATACAGTTAAAACAAGAATTTGGATTATCTAAAGTTTGAATTTCACTTTAGAGAAAAAGTGTGATCTCTCACCATTGATTTCATACGTGGGACCAAGAATAAATATGAAAGAAAAACTATTTAAAAGTAAAAAATCACACTTTACTCTGTAAAATAAAATTTAGACTTTAGAAGATCCAAATCCTTAAAACAAACACCTCGTTCGAATATTAGTGTGCCTTCTCTCCCTCTCTTTGGAGCAATGTAGAAAGAAAATAAGAAAAATTTGCTAATCTTAAAATAGTGTAATATTAGAGTTTTTTTTTGTCTTTAAAACTTTTTTTACACCGTCTATGTAAGAGGTTGTAACCCTTTTTTTTTAATCCTTTTTTTTTCATTTGGTTCGAGAGTTTATCAATTATCAAAATATATTTATTTGTATAGATATATCGTTGCTCATGAATTTGTTGACCTAATAAACCAATATATATATTTCCCCCAACCTATTAACAATAATATAGTTAGATATTTAGATCAGCTACTGTATAATTTCAATATTTAATAGATGCCAAAAATTCAGTTTCTAACAATGAAATCTTGTGATCAGATTGATTGAATTCACAGCAGATACTACATATAATCAACTTTTAAAAATTTTTTGGTTTTCAAGTTACTAGGAGGAGAGTTGAGCTTTTCCATAAGTTAGCAAATATATATTTAATATGATATTAATTGTTCCTTGATGGCCAGCTCCCAACAACCACCGTCCATGTACCATTAAATTTTCCAAAACTACCTTTCTCTTTCACCCCTTACTTGCATTAGGCACACATGCCCATAAAATTAAATAGTATTGAGGTGTTACTTTACTAGGACCCTACAAACAGATATATTTTCTGTCAAAATTAAGCTATATATACAACATATGCCAAAAAAATATAGCACAAAAAGACGCCAAGGACCTCTAACTACAATCTATAATCTATAATAATATTAAATTAAATAAGTATATTGTTTATTTAGGATAAATTTAGACACAAATAATAATAATAATAATAATAATAATAATAATAATAATAATAATAATAATAATAATAATAACCGGTTAACATGGATTTTAAATATATAATTTTCAAAATTTTAAATGTGTAGTACACCAAAAAAATTTTAAATGTGTAATTTTTTAATTATATAACGTATACACAAAAAAATTAATTATAAATCAATCACCTTATATAAAAATACATATTTAGTAGTTGATTATTTAATTAAAAAAATATAAATTAATATATATAAATATCCATAAATATATATTGCCTAATTTGATGGTGACTTATTTTTAAATTATGTGGAGTGTTTTTTATTCAAAAATATTATATGTACACACAGAAAATTAATTATTATATATTATTTAACTCATTTTTAATATGTAATTTATATTTTAATATGAGAATATATATAAAAAATAATTTTTAGTTAGTTAATATTAATTAATTTTAGTATTTAAATTTATTATTTAAAATTAAAAGTTTATAGTTTAAAATTTAAAATTTAAAAAAATAAAATAATTTTTAAAAAATTAATTAATATTAACTGAAAAAATTAGTTATTTAATATTATTTTTTTAACAATATTTTATATAAATAACTAATTTACTATAGCTAATTTTCTGAGTACATTTTATTTGTTTTGCTGACTCTTGCTCCCAACAAGACCCATCGGTCAAATATTGCATCTTACCGATAGCAAGCAAAATCCAAAACCATATCAAGTTTCCTTAGCTTCTGGATCATTAGTTATGTATTTATATCATTTGAGTTTTTCACGTTTTGAATTATTATTTTAATTTGATTCCGTAAAGCTCTTTTTTTTGCCTATTCCAAAAGTGGTTGAGCTATATATCCACCACTTGAACCTACTATCATACCCTCAAATTTAATTCATGAACAATAATAGCTTTCTTGCGGTTAATAACCTAAGCCCATGTGTTCTTGGAGCGTGTAGGCCAACCTTTGCTTCCATGCCATCAACTATAACAATAATAAATAATAATCATTATTATTATTATTTATTATTATTATTTCATGATAATAATAACTCCAATAATCATGTGCTTCAACTTCCTCCAAACTCCACCCTGCTTTATAAACCAACGCAAACCAACCTCTTTCACATTCTATACACACACATAGAGAAGTAGCAAATACACTTAGCAAAAATAGATAGAAAGAAAGGACACAATACATAAAAAAAAAGATTTATTTTCTTCACAAGGTTGAAAAAAAAAACACAGAAGAAAAAAAGGAACAAAAATGAGACGCAATAGCATAGACATGGAAAAGGAAAGAATAACGGCCGAGATGGACTTCAAGGATTCGTCCTCGGCCGTCATCAAAATCCGGCGAAAGCTGCCGGATTTTCTCCAATCCGTGAAGCTCAAGTATGTCAAATTAGGGTTATTAGGTTATGGCTATTCGTTGAATATCACCACCATTTTCATCATCATCTTTGTCATGGTTCCACTCTTCATCTCATTCTCATCATCACCATTTCTTCAACTCAAGGATCTCAATTTGGACAAGCTCTTAGAATTTTGGTCAAACCTAATTGCTCAACCGCCGGTTTTGGCTTTGGATAAGCTTATTCAGCTTGTTGCGCCGCCGTTGTTTTTCTTCCTCCTCGCCTTCTACTTGGCCAAACGCTCCAAGCCGGTGTACCTCGTGGATTTCGCATGCTATAAGCCCGAGGAAGAGCGAAAGATATCCGTGGAGTCATTCCTTAACATGTCTGAAGAGAGCGGCGAATTTCAACATGAGACTCTTCAATTTCAAAGAAGAATTTCATCACGTGCTGGTCTTGGAGACGAGACATATCTTCCTAGAGGAGTTATGTCTCGTCCACCAAGACTATGCATGGAAGAGGCACGTGCCGAAGCAGAAGCTGTGATGTTTGGTGCTTTAGATGCTCTGTTTGCTAAAACAGGTATAAAAAAATTCTAAATTATTTAATAGAAATATGAATTTGATCTTTTTTTTGTGATAGTTGCATTTTTCTAACTAAGTTTTAGTTGCTATATATTAATAGATATCATTAGATTTTCTCATCTATTATATGTTTATGTTATGAAACTTTTCAGTTAATAGATAATTAAATAATCAAACTTTTTTGCTGATTTAATAGTGTCACATTGCATAAAAATTAAATTATTTGAATAATAATAATAAAATAATAATAATGTCAATGCATATTAAACATAACAATATTTATACATAAATATTTAATTGGAAAAGTCTAAGGAGCCAACAATTTTATTGATTTTTTGCCAGCATGTAACCAGCAGAGAAAAGTGAGCCATTAGATGAAATCTCACACCAATCTCACACCATTAAATTATCATTGATGGCTATTTGATGGCTACCAATCACAAAAGTTGCTGGCCCTAGCATTGCTCTATTTAATTATATATTATTATACTAACCACAAAAGCTAATTATTTTTCACATAAGTAAAAGCAATGTAAAATTTGGTACCAAAACTAAACTACAAAATAATGTGTGTTCTGTATCTCTCTATATATGTATGTTTAGTATAACATGAAATAACAATAATTTGTATGACTTTGTTATTAAAAAAATACCTAACTGATAACTACCTTGACATACAGGGGTTAATCCAAGAGATATAGATATTGTGGTTGTGAATTGTAGCTTGTTCAATCCTACTCCATCACTCTCAGCCATGATTGTCAACCACTACAAGCTCCGAACCAACGTGAAGACCTACAACCTTGGTGGCATGGGTTGCAGTGCTGGCCTCATTTCTATTGACATGGCCAAGGACCTTCTCAGAGCTAACCCTAACTCTTATGCCATTGTTGTCAGCACCGAGAATATAACCCTCAATTGGTAATGTTTTATATTTATCATAGAAATTAGGTAGAATTTATTGTGTTGGTTAGATATTAGATAGTGGGTCGTAGTTTTGTTAATTTGTTGTTAGAAATTAGTTTTCTCCTAAAATTATTTATTCTAAAAATTTAAAATGATAAAAAAATAAAAAATAATTATATCTTTAATATTTTTCATCTTATGCCGAATTTATTTTTGAAAATAATAAAGATCAAACTTAAACTCAAGACTTTTTTTTGGTTTTATACTAAATTTCTTTAGTTTTCAAGTGACAAAGATTAAATGTTAAATATTTTGGTCATAAAAATTTTAATATTATGTTACAAAAGTTTAAATTAATAAAAAAAGACAGATAAATAATTTTATTTCGAACACATTCTCTAAAGCAATAGCCTTTAATTTATTGAATTTATATAAATTTTGCATAAATATATATATAATTTTTTTTATTCTTTATTCTATTAGAATTCACAAGAATCAAACTTTAAACTTTTTAATCATAAAAATTTTAATATTATATCATAAAATTATTTATTTTAAAAGTTTAATTGATAAAAACAGACACATAAATTATTATATCTCTTTATCGCTTATTATGTTATTTAGTTTTGTGAATTTAATTTTTCGTGCGTAAAATACTTTACATAATATAACACTACAACAAAAATTATTTTTAGTGACAAATTTTTAATGACAATAATATAATACTTAATAAATATCTTATTTAACTTTTGCAGTCATTATATATTTACTATTATTACGATATGTTATAATCATAGTTATATATTTTTTACAGTCATTAAAAATATATTCACACTAAAATTTTTTAACGACAAAATATAAGATAATTAATATCTAATTATCAGTAAATATATTAGCAACTATTTTTATTATTATTAAAAATAAAATAAATAGCCACTAAATAATTTTTTTAGAAGCGTAATATATGTTGTCCCATTAATAAAATAGATAAATTTTGTCCCATTAATATATGTGGTCGTAATATATATATTCAAAATAATTTCTAAAAAATCACGTCATGAGTCAATTTGATGCATGCTTTAAAGATTTATTGTCACATTTTAGTTTTAAAAAGATACAAATAAGAGCCAAGCTAATCTTTCTCTTAGTTTGATGTTGATTTGGCGCCATTAGTTATATGCTCATCGTCACAAAAAAAAAATCATATCATTATTTCCTTTAAAATTATCTCAATTTCTTCACTAGGGCATTCTTTCTAAAATAGGTATTTTGGTAATGACCGTTCCATGCTTCTGTGCAATTGCATTTTCCGGATGGGTGGCGCCGCCGTCCTCTTGTCGAACAAGCCGTCGGATCGAAGTAGATCAAAGTACCAATTAGTCCACACAGTTAGAACACACAAGGGAGCCGATGACAAGAACTACAATTGTGTCTATCAAAAAGAAGATCAAAATGGAAAGGTCGGTGTCTGCCTGGCGAAGGAGCTGATGGCCGTCGCCGGCGATGCCCTAAAGACAAACATAACAACATTAGGGCCTATGGTGCTACCCTTCTCGGAACAATTCATGTTCTTAGTTTCATTGATTAGAAAGAAAATGGGGGCCAAGGTGAAACCCTACATACCTAATTTCAAGTATGCTTTTGAGCATTTTTGCATCCATGCAGGTGGTAGGGCTGTGCTTGATGAATTACAAAAGAATCTTAGTCTTGAAGAATGGCATATGGAACCTTCTAGAATGACACTTCATAGATTTGGAAACACATCAAGTAGTTCATTGTGGTATGAATTAGCTTATACTGAAGCCAAGGGAAGAGTTCAAAAAGGAGATAGGGTTTGGCAAATTGCATTTGGATCAGGTTTTAAATGCAATAGTGCTGTTTGGAAGGCCTTAAGAGTTATCAACCTTGAACAAGATTGGAGGGGAAACCCTTGGGATGATTCCATTGATAAGTACCCTGTTCAACTTCCTAAAGCTTAATTAATATATATTGATTAATCTAAGTGTGAATAGTGTATTAATATTAATATATACGTTTAAGTTTGGAAAAGTTATTTGGATGTGTTCTTAATTAATTAGAACAAAGAAGAAAGTTGTGCTATGTAAACACCATATTTTGTCAAAGATTAAGCAAATAATAAAAGTTTTGCATTTAAGTTATATTACATTATTAATATATAAATTTAATTTTGATGCCCTATAGATGTAAAGTTGTTTTATAAGGACGTATATCCAATATTGTAACCACATGCTAGATAAAATAATAGCAACTTCAATGTTAGCTTTCATTTCAATTTTATTTTGAGTCCTAGAAAATGTTAAATCGCGCTTGTTGAACCATATGGCTTAAACAGTTATTTGAAATAAAATTTAAAATTTGTGACTTCAATGTTTGGTTTCAATTTAATTTAAATTTTATATTATTTTTAATTATTCTATGAAAATAGATTATACAATTGACAAAATTTTATTGATTTTCTATTTAGATGATACCGTCTCTCTAAAATAAGTATCATTTCATTTTATCTATTATTTCTGATGCAAATTTTAATTTTAAATTAATTTATTCCTTGTAAATATTAAAAATAATATTCTAAAAATATTTCATTAGAATTGTTCCAAAAAATGTGTTAAAAATACAATGAGATTAAATTTTCACAAATTTCTATATATGCATAATTATTAAACTCCTGAATCCAAACTCAAAAAGTTATTTTCATGAATTTGAAGGTTTTTCTAATTTTTGCCCATAATAAAAATTAGTGGCTAACTCCCAATGTTTTTCATCTCGCTTCGCCACATGCTGTATAGTGTATATACTATTTGGAATCAATGAGGATTTTAATCTGCAATTGAAAAAGATTGAAGATCAAATAAAATATAATTAGAAAAGAGGTTTTTCAAACGATCCAAAGACCTAAAAGGCAAAAATCTTAAACATTTATAGAAGTTGACCATATTGGTACACAAGAATACAATTGAAATTAAAATATAGGATCAATATAATATATGGTGTGAGCATATATTGATCAACTAGGTAAGAAAGGCTTGGATATGTCATGGTGACTAGCAATAAGATAACAAATAAAATATCTATTTATTAAGACAAAATTCATTTAATTTTTTATCCTTAAAAAAAACTCGAGACCTGTGTCAAAATTGAACCTAAACCTACCTAGAAAATTGGATGTTAGTCACATTTAGTTTGTTTTTTGTTCCGTTTGGAAAAATGGCGAGACAAGGAAATTGGGTGTTAGGAAATTAGTTAAACCTGAAAGGAGTAAAACAAGGAAGACAAGTGGAAAAGTAATCTTATTAGTCATCTTTTGCAGTTGCAAATAGTATATGAGTATAGACCTATTTTTTTTTTTAACATTAGATCGTAAAAAAATAACAAAAGTACACATGAAAGATTTTGAAATAGACAAAAACACATACAAAAAATTTATAAATATTAAAATAAAATACACCAAGAAATTATTTTTGATAAACCAAAATACCATATTTATAGCAAAGGATTTGATATTTATAAATGTCCGGTATATATTTTTGTCCATCAAAAACAATTTATGAATCAAATATACTTTGATGTTTACAAGTCTTGATGTATATTTTTATTCATTCTAAACTATTTCATGTGTACTTTTGTCTAATTACCATTTGATAATTGGTCACAACAATTATCCAATTAAGAGACTTGTTTCTTAGTCTAAGACATATATGCAAAGAAATATTGGATGATTATGCACCATAAAAAAGAATTACTATTAGAAATTACAGTAAATAAATTTACTCCTATGTTTAAGAAAGTTTAAGAGCTATCTTTAAAAAAGAAAAAAAAAATACATATATGTTAGAGTTTGAGCTTTGAAGAAACGGGCCTAACAAACTCTGATAGCCTTAAATAATTAAAAGGGTCATGAAGTTTCTCAAAAGCAACAAATCCATGAAGTTTCTCAAAAGTCAAAACTAAATAATCAACATTTTCTACTGCTGCCTATATAAGCAATACACAGTTAAAATCAAAAGCTAATACTCACCTAGCATCAATCAATAGTAAACAGCAGAATCATAGTCCTAATGGTACAACTTTATCTTCAGTATTATATAGACTTTTTCTTTTGTTTTTTTCCCCCTCCTCCCTACTAATGGAATATTTTATGCAGTGGGGGTTTTGGTTTCAAGGTATTTATAGCAAACAAGTTTACATGTTTCTTGCTCTACAAACCCCTCTCACCATAGCTAAGAAAATGGCCATATCACTTGTAACTGCAGCCTAGTACGGTTGATACCTCCGACCGCGTTTACCGCTGCCCTCATTGCCGCTGCCTCCCCCTCTTCCTGCAGGACCCCCTGAACTGTTGCCCCTACCAGGCCCGCGTGGACGAGGTGCTGGCATCTGTACACCAGGCTGTTGACTGCAAACACCGATATGGAAGTTAATTCAGTATATCATACTAAATAAAATGAAGCTTGTTATAGACCTGTTTGAATAACACTCCATGACTTGTTTATTTAAACATTTTGGAAGTCAATAGTCATATTTTAAACTATCCCATTTGACCATATGGCTTTATACTACACAAAAAATCTATGTATAGTAGTGTTTTTAGAGAAGTAAAGATCAGGAGTAAATGTTCAAATTGATCCCGAAAATTTTATGCGAGTCAAATTAGTCCCTCAAATTTCTGTTGAATCAAATTAGTTTGTAACCCATTTTCCGTCCTCGTGTAATTTGACCCAGGCAGAATTGAACTATGAAGTACCACATAGGATGCAACAAAATGATGTTATTGTGGTGGAAATCAATATAGGCAATACGGCACAGAGCATCGGCTAGGGACTAACGTGATGCACATTAGATAATTTAGGGGGACCAATTTGACTCGTGTGCAAAATTTAAGAGACTATTTGAGCATTTACTCTTAAAAATAAGCATTTTCACAAGATTATTAAAAAATTAAAAAATGAGAATTTTTGTTACTACATATCAGAATACAAGGACTTCAATAAGCTATTAATTCAAACACGCCTGAGTCCAAGAGTAGTAATAACTTACAAGACATAGCCGATTCTACCATCTGGCAATACCATCGGAACCATCTGCATTCCAGCCGGCATTGGACCCCTACCATATATCACTGGTTGCTGCGGCTGCTCATACATAGATGACGATCCATAAGATGAGATGCAACAACATGAGGACATACTGGAGATATAATAGATCAAGAAGCAAAAGAGTTGATTGTGGATCGGTAATTACCTGTTGAAAGCTAGGAGCAACACCATATCCAGCTCCTGCAGCACCTATTGCCGAGCCATACGGATTTCCAGCAAAGGCACCACCAAACCCAGGATGTGCAAGTCCAGGATTATAGCCGTAACCCATATCGGGTTTTTTCTCAGCTTGAGGTTTGGCAAGAACAACCTCGAGCAATTGGCCTGAAGTTCCAATCCATCACAAAGAGGTGTATGCTTTAACATATGAGTCAGACAGAAACCCAGTATATAACTTTGAATCATAAAGAAGTACCATCAACTTCGTATTTCTCTGAGTCTTTTACGGCCTTTAATGCACTTGACCTCTCTGCATAATGGATGAAACCAAAATCACGCTTCCCTCCGGCCTTGCTAGGTGGCATGACCACTTTTGTTACTTCTCCATGACGAGAAAACAGTTCCTTGAGTTGTTCGGTAGTAGTATTTTCAGGTATGTTCTTCACATAAAGAGCTTTAACCTGAGAATTCCCAAAAAACAGTTTTCTAGGTGTAAATATGATTTTATTTTGCCGACTACAGTTTTCTGCATTTGTTTTGGTCCGTCTTCTCTTTATTAGATTTTTGGCTCCTACCACTTAGATCTAATAATAAGTGAAAAATAAAACTAAAAAAATATTTGTAAGGACCAAAAGTGAAATTGGCAATATTTTAGAAACTAAATTGTATATTCTGAAGTACTTATAAGGAACAAGGGCAAAAATGTGTCCATGTGTGTGTGTCTAATATTAAAAACTGTCCTATATTTTATTTTATAGGGACTTAAAACATATTTAAACCAACAAAACAAATAAGTAAATTTATGGTCTGTTGATTAGTTCATTATTCATTATTACGGGTGACACAGGATTCCCTTTTATATAAAACCACTTTATATTACTGTTCAACCTTCATCAAGGAATTTACCTGGGAAGCAGCTGAATGATCAGTTGAATTCTTTGGATCCGCCCATGTGACAGTTGGGGTATTACCTTCCAGCTTAAAACCTGCAGTTGACATTTTCTGCCTTGAATAATCTGCGCATGCATTATTGTAATACGACACGAACGCAAACCCACGGTTCCTGCTAGGATTTTGAACGTCCTGCAATAAACACAACCGAATAGCACTAAAGGACTTGCAACATATGTAAGTTTATATTATCAGCATAGATTAGTTGAAGACTGCACCTTAAAGAGCTCAATGACTTCAACTCCAGGACCAACACCCTCGACTACTCTCCTAAACTCCTCCTCAGTCCAAGTTTTCGGAACATTACCAATGAACAATCTTTGTTTTGTCTCAGATAGTGAACACCTCAAAGTTTTACCCTGTCACAGGAAAATCTCGATTAAAACTAATCACCATATAAGATCGATTGCAGAAAGCACCATGAATACCTTATATTTCTTATTGTGTATCTCTTCTATGGCATTTTGTGCAACCTCTTTTGTTTTGAAAGCCACAAAAGCATACCCCTTACCTTCTCCACTGTCCCTGTCTTTCATCAATCGCACCTGAAAAAGTAACAACAAAAATAAACTTCTAACTAGATATTTCAGCTTTTCTCTCTCACTTGCCAAAAAACCTAGAGTCTTCCATAACACAATGCATTACATAAGCAGTTCTGACCTCAAAAATTTCACCCAACGATTCGCACAATTCCCTCAAATCATCCTCGCAAACATCCCGAGGAAGTCCACCAATAAAAACTTCAGAACCATGAGGAGGCATTGCAAGAAGTTCATCATGCTTCTGTTTCTCTTCTTCGTCGATGAAGGGTGGTTTCAGCCCATCTCCTTCGGACCCAGTGGTAATGCCAGTTCTATCCCCTTTGGCCATTTGGTCTTTCCCACCAGCCTCCTCCCCCGAGTCTTCATATTCCTGTTCTTCAGCATTTTCCTCACCTTGTCCATCCACTCCATCATCGTCATCATCGTCGTCATCGTCATCATTATCGTTCGCATTATCGTTATTATTATCATCGCCATCCCCATCATCATCATCATCCTCATCATCGCCATCTGATTGTTCCTCGACATCATCATCATCCATCTCTTCCATGTAATTCTCATCATCAAAGTCCACACGCTCATCGATTTCAGCACCTTCCGACATGATTGATTCAAATCCTTGTCACTAATACCTGAAGGTCTACACAATAATCACAAGAACTGAATGAAGCTAGGTTGCCGCATGGTTAACTCACAGACACACAAGGCCAGCTGAAGCATTTACTGTTTTCACAAAAATGCTAAATGAATGAACCTAATTGCAACGCAATTTCCTTTATTTACTAAATAACTTCATAGGGTTTATAGTTAGATGCATACAAAATGTATATTACCATTAAAATGTTCAAGCTAAAACCACAAAATATATTGCTAATCTCAAGCTCAAAAGAGGGATGTCAGCTAATTTAATGGAACATTCTAACAAACACCTAAAATACATGAAAAAGGGAGTCTCGATCTGTGTTTCTTAATCAAATTCCACTGTTAAATTCTTGGATCCAAACATGAAAGATTCAAATTTCTAAATTTCAAAAGCTTCAAAATCCAAACACAAGCTAAATTGAAAATAAATATCCTTTTTTGTAAAAATCTAAAAAGGGGCGAAAACATATATACTCAAAATTCAAAGAGGAATAAGCGAATAACAGATGGGTATAAAAAAGGGGGGAAGTAAACATACCAAAAAACAGAAAAGATTGATCCTTTAATGGTAAATTGAGGGTTTGAATTATGAGATATATGAGAATGGTGAGAAGAGAAGGGTATGTGAAGTGGGGCATTAATTTTTGAGAGCTCCACAACCCAGAACCCAGAAGAAGAAGAAGATGAAGAAGAAGAAGAAGAAAAGGTGGCATATTTTATTGGAGAGAATATTACTAGAGAGAAAAAGGAAGTGACTTTGCATACCATGTATGTGATTTGTATGTGAGATTTTTGTGTGAAGAGGGAGAGAGGGAAGAGGGTTCTGTGTTTCTGTGTTGTAGTTGTTGATGCCCTTCAAGATAGAGAGAGTGTTGTCCGAGAGAGAGAGAGAAAGAACACGATGGTGAGAGAAAGTGTGGTGTTTGCGTTTTTATGTGAAAGTGGTGCCTTCAATTTCGGGTTGGGTTTTGCGGCGTTTTTCAAACCTAATTCTCCAAACTAAGCCCATAGATTCTGCCTCTGCCTCAGCCTCAGCCCATAAGAATGTGTAGAGTTGATACTTTACTTTCTATGATAAGTTGATAACCCAAAATATTGAAAAGGCCACCAAAAATTCTTACATTTAACCCAATTAGCATTTCGATATAAGAGATAATAGAGTCTGACCAAAAAACCAAAGAACAAAAATTTATATAAAATAGTTTTGTAATAAACTAATTTGTAATTACTATTATATAAAATAATATTATACTTTTTTTTATACAACTTACATGTCTCATGAACTTTATTTTAGAGTTATATATAAGCCTACATGGCTACATATATGGTATTTCAGTCAATTCGTTATATTATTCTACCACAAATTACATTATGGCGTCAAACATACTAACATAGTATATTCTAGTGGTAATTTATATATATTTTTCTTCTTAACTATTTTTTTTTAAATATTATGCAATCAATCATACACAATATTATTATTATTATTATTATTATTATTATTATTATTATTATTATTAATTTGACAATATTTTAAAATTCTTATAAGTACCTTGTGAATTGTTTTATTTTATAGATTGTTTGGTATATTAGTATAATTAACAAAAAATATCTAAAGTTATTTTATACAAGATAAATATATTTATGAATAATTTATTTTAGAAGTATATTTTAGACATAAATATAAGAGAATAGATATTTTTTATCTATCACACGGCTACCTATATTAATTTAGTATTACAATGCATTTAATAGTATAAAAATTAAATATTAACTAAAATGTTAACTAATATAAATAAAATATATTGACTCGTAATAGTTTTTTCAATCAAATAGAGGGTGAATATATGGATATCATTAGATGTTCTAATGTTTGATATTGTTAGTGTTCATATCACCTTGGAAAGAAAAAAAAATAATATATAAGTGAAATATTTCTATCGAATACACCATTATATGTACATAATTAAAATCATAGTTATTAATACATAATTTTCCACACATACATTTTCTAATTAGAAAACTCAAACATTTACATAAATGTAATACTTTCCTTTATTTATACATAATAATTCTACCTAGGTGAAGAAGAGAACCCATTATCCTCACTATATGCACAAACAATAGTCTTACATATATAAATGTCATCAACGAGTGATATTTTTTTCAACATAATGTTGTCAATTAAGCTTGATTAGCCTTAATTAATTGACAATATATGAGTTGTTGAGTCATTAATTTTAGTATACCAATTTAATCTATTTTTGTTACTATTAAGTAATAACAGAACGGAATAATTTAGTATACTAAAATTAACAAATAAAATCTGTCGCTAATACTCATCTGTAATATGTAATTTTCTAGTTGTTCATGGTGATTTCAAGCGAGTGCAAACCCTAGCTTCCTTGTAAACTTTGCCTGGCCTACAAAAGTACCCTTTGCTTGGATTGCAATGGCTATCTTGTGAACAAATGCATAAACCTTCCAAAGCACAACCATCCTTCAATATTGTGACACTCCCTTTAATCCCAAGAACTTGATCACTCCACTCACTAGAGAATAGCCCTTGTGGATCATACCTCTCTTTTACTTTCAAGAATTTTTGGAAATTCTTGTACCTCTTAATCACCCCTTCAAATGCCGAGTTCCTATTCTTACCCCAATGTGGTAACCCTCCGTATTTGAATATCCCAAGTTGTTCAATCTCTTCAAGAATGTCTTCATAGAGCCTAGGGGCAAAAGGGTCTTTGCTCCTATAATAAGTGATGTCAAAGTCAATAGCATCCTCTTGTTTTCCCAAATAGGCACCTGAAGCCGTGACATAACGCATAAGGATACCGTTGTAAATTTCCATGCCACATAAGCCCTTGGGTTCTAATTGAACTAACTTTTGAACATCTTGAATGAAATTCTTTGCTTGTGATAATCCAATGCTGAATGTGGTTTGGTGAAAAAACTCTCCTTTGATTCTTGAATCCCATGCACATGCTGTGATCTTTGCATCTTGAAGACTATCTAAGCATGTTCCAGATGCTTGAAGCCGGTTTTGAAATCCAATTACAGGGTATCCAGTAAAAATTATACCTAAAAATATATAGATTATTTTTTTAATCAATAAAACAAAGAAAATGTATGTTGATTGTTAATGTAATAGGTAAAAACTCAGGTGCAGTCAATTTTACGTAAAGTTAATAGTCGAAAGCCGTTAAATAATTTGACCGATTTGACTAAATCTTTATCTAATGACTTTCGATTATCAACTTCATATGAAATTGACTGCATCTGAGTTTCCACTAATGTAATGTTAGTGTCAAAATAATGTCTATTTTAAAAATTATATTTTGTAACGAAATTGAAAAAATCACAAATAAATTTTAGAATCTAACTAATTTTATCAACTTCAAATGGCTATGAACTTTTTTTTAATATAATAAACTATAAAAGAAAATAGGGGAAAAAAGTATCACATATTTATTTTTATTTTGTTGAAATTACCATTGTTAGTGAGTCCATAAGCTGCATTGATAAGGGTACTAGTTGTTGTCTTTGCAAGCAAACACTTTCCATTGGCATCACTAGTGGATTCTTGAATATCCTCTGTAGCATACAAAAAAAGTTTAGAAATATTTATATAAATATTTAAAAGGTGTATGTAAAAATTTAAAACAAAATTTGATTTATAGATTTTTTTTCATTTTATTTTTTTAAATTTCGGCCATATACAAAAAACTCACAAAAAATTTTATTAGCGTAAAATAATCAAATTTTAAAAACAGAAATATCTTCTTTAAAGTTATATTTATTAAAAACGGTATCAAAATTTAATTTCTAAAATTAAGCAAACCTGTGGTTCTAACGAGCGCGAGTTCGACGGAGGAAGTGGGGCGAAAAGGGATGAAATCATAGAGGCCGTTGCCGGAGGTGGCGAGAGGGGCACGATCATCGACACGATACACAACCTTATGCTGACTTGGGTACCAAATCATGTCTGCGAATTCATGTTCATGTCCAAAAGTTCCTACTTTCTCTCCCAAATCCGAATCATCTTTTGTCAAATAGGTTATTGATCTCTTAAACATTGGTTCTAACTGTAGAGTAATCTGCAAAAAAAAAAAGTAATAATAATCATAATCACATAAGCCTTAAGCTTCTTACATGATACATTCAAAAAATATATATATAGTTATATACATAATATAGTATAATGTTCATGATTGATGAGTCTTATATTATTAATTAAAGGACAAAATTCAGGTAACAATTAATTTTATGTAAAATTTATAATTGAAAGTCATTAAATAAAAATTATTAATTTTATATAAAATTAATTGTACTTAAATTTTCACTTTAATTAAATAAGTAAAAAAGAGTGATTTACAAATTAAAGGATTATTGACAGCGATACATTTAACTTAACCACATTTTCAACTTTTCCCTCCTTGATCAAGTCTTAATTGATAAATGTACGTCCTTGTAGTCAATTTACTCATCAATAATAAAATATGCTTGATTTATATTCTATTTTTTTGGTAACTTTGATTTATATATATATATATTCTATATAGGGATGATAATACTATTCGAATTTGCGACTACTTATTCCATCTCTATTCATTTGGTGTGGGTAGACAGGTAATTATCTGCCACGCACCGAAGCAGGTTCTTGAGCGGGGCGAGATAGAACCGGGTTTAGATATTATTCGTTCCTATCTACTCCGATATATATAAAATATATAATTTTAATATATAATATTTGTAGTATATGTAAAATAATTAATAATATTGTATCATATTTAAAATTTTACTTTAATTTATGTTATGTATGTGATGATTGTTACATAAATTTTGAAATATAATTTTATTTATTAAATTTTAATAATTATAGGGACGGATAGGGACGAAACAAATACCCGCAAAGATGTGATAGTATTTAACTTTTTACTACTTATAGATAAGAATAAGACAAATTTTCATGCAAGTTATTGTAAGGTAGAACCGGATCGAGTATTCGCCCTGTTGCTGCCCTAATTCTATACGCGCGTCTTTCTGCTTTGAATCCCCACACACACACAAACCACTATTTTTTTTTAATTGATTTTCAGGCTTGACCGATGAGTTCGGTTTGATTCTATCAATCACGAAAAAATCTAAATGATGAAGAGAGGTCTTGATTATTTCAATAAAAAAATTAAAACTGATCTAACTTAGCTTGCATTAGAAAAAAAATCATTAATTAAGGTGCAATCTATGACATCGTGTGTGAATGGATATCCCTTATCAAAGAGGCCAATAAGAACGTTTAATTCCTTTGCTGCTAATCTATACTTTTCTTTCTCTTTATTTCAATTATTTTCCTTACCACTGTTGTAGGTTCTTTTTTGTCAGTTAACATATTATATCATATACCTATAAATTTCCAAATATAGTAGCACTCCTCCATATGAATGAAGAAATTTAATAGTGTTGAAAACATATATATGTTTAATTATTAATAATAAGCACAATGCATCACATCAAACAAAAGATAAGGTCACTATCAATAATGAAGAGACATTAATTTTGATGTATAAATAGAAATATCATGTTCAAAATCACCTAAGTGGTCAATGCTTCTTTATTCATCAAAAGAAAGCTATGAGAGCTTGAGGAGGAGTCCTAGGTCTAAATTTATGGTAATGTATTTATTTATTGGGGCAATTCAATTAATTAATTATAGTCTACTTATTAGGTTGTATAATAAGAACAATCATCATATGCTAATTATTATTATATATATTAAGCATTTTTTTAGGATTTTCTTTTTGGGTGTAGCACCATATTCATTTTTAAGTGGATAGATCAATTATATTGCTTGCTTATTTTCAGTTTAATATCAATAAAAAAATGGTGGTCACTATTTTCAATATTTGTTATTTAGGTTGTCAAACAAGTGTATTATTTGATATGACATTTTAGAAATATGTAAATAATAAATTAAAAATGGAGACTATTTTTCCATCCATCTAACAATAATACAGTATCATGATTTGACCTCTCATTTCTCACGTGTGAGATCCAAAATCTCCTACCTATAAAATTTTTTAAATTAATTTTAAAATGGTTATATATGACGAGCGAGGAGCGAGTCAAATTTAATAATTTTTTTATATTCTTTATACATATTTTTTAACCATTAAAATATAATCATGATTAAACAAATTTTACGTATTATATAATTGATAATATTTTTAATATTTTAAATAAATTATAATAATATATAAAAAAAGTTCAATAAATATGTTAGAACCTACTGAAATGTTAATAAAATATACATTTAACTATTTTGTTAATTCTTATAATTTCACTAAATTTCTAATTAGATCTTTACAATTTAAAAATTTGTTATTAAGTCTCTATATTAAATAAAAATTTATAATTAAATTCTTAATTACTTGTTGTCATTTCTCAAAAATAATGCAATAATATTGGAATATTTATTTTTAGAATATTTTACAATTTATTCTGTATCAAATACAAAAATAAATATTCTAAAAAATTTATTTTTTAATAAAAAATTTAATAAAATTATAGTTAGCTCTAAAATAATTAATCATAAGATATAACATTAATTCAAAAGAATTGAGAATTATGGGCATGTCCTCATCAAACTCGTGCCAAAATTTGAATTTAAATTTGAACAAAAGAAAAAACCTATAAACAAAAGTGAAGTACTATTGATCTAGCTAGCTACAATTGAATTGTTTTGTATTTATAATGTGATCATGTAGACATGTACTATTGTATTCTTAAATCTTATTGTTTGTTACCTTTTGGTTATATTCTCGGAATTCGGTGATAGATGACAAGAGGACAAAGAGCGTTATGGGGTGGCCAATAATTTTAAATATGTTTCAAAATTTTATTGTTTTCTACCTAATATAATGGAATAATTGTAATTATATATATAATAATTAAATGGTGATTGAAGAATATTTTAATTAGGAGCATATGTTGTTCACAATCTTGCCAAAATAGATGTTCAATTTATTTGTTTATTCATTCATTTATTTGGAGTTGATATATAATACATTAATACTCCTCATTGGTCCATTTCAATGATGTTTCATCATTAACATAAGGAAAATAATGTTCTGAGCATATCTTTTCATGCATTAAAATAACTCAAGTTTTATTGTGGGAAATGTGTGCAAAACAAGAAGTCATAATTCAACCTTGTCTATGAATTATTATACAACCTTTTTGAAGCATGCTCAAATATATCTTTATTGAAAAAAAGTTGGTTGGAGTAAAAGTTTGAATCTACCACATTCATGCTTGAAACTAACTACACTTTAACAAGCTAAGATTCTATATTGAGGATTTAAGGATACTTTTGGAGAGTCTTTGAGTATTAAAATATAGGATATTTTTGCATTCAACAATATAATTTAAAAAATGAAACAGATAAAATATTTTTATTTTGAGATAAATTATCCCCAGCTTATTATCTAAGAAAACTTAAATAGTTTAATTTTATCTTTTAGTTAATTTGAATAAATAAGTAAATATCTCTATATTTTTTGTTCATTTAAAATGTGAAGACATTGAAGACAAATTTTTTTTATTTTTTGTTTTTCACATTATCTCCCGATCCGGTAGGTTAAGAATTAATCTATTATAAATCAGAGCTCAATTTAAGAGTTTGAATAAATTGCTGTATGCATAAAATTGGATTCAAACTCCCAATACTTATTTAGGCGGACTAGTGAACTAATGACTAAATAAATTTTTTCTATATTTGTTGGTTTAATGTCTCTATATTTTATTTATTTTCTCACAATATTAAAAAAAACAACACATAGGTAATAATAATAATAATATAATAACAATAACAATAATAATAATAAAAGATCAAAGTATGTAAATGATGATACCTGTGAAATAACACCAAGAACTCCAAGGGAAACTTTTGCAGCATTGAGATCTTCATTTTGTTGATCAAGGCTAAGAACCCTAGCAAAACCATCTTGAGAAGAAGAAGGAACAACAATCCTAAGCTCCAAAACATAATCATGAACTGAACTTCCTTTCCCAAACAATGTGCTTCCATGAGCACCTGTTCCAATGAGTCCACCAATACTCAAACCCCACCAATATGGTGTATATGGCAAAACCAATCCAAATTTAGAAGCTTCATTGATCAATTGCTTCAATGTCACACCACTTTCCATTGTTATAGTCCTTGCATTCACATCAACCTTCAAAATCTTGTTTAGGTACTTTGTGCTTATTAAAATCCCATTTTGCCCCTCAGGACATACCAACTTTGGTATGCTGTGTGAGAATCTTGTTGCTACTTTCATTTTGGTTTTGTTCTTCGTTAACTCGGCTATTGTTGACACGAGCTCTTGCTCTGTTGCTGCATACACAACGTGGGATGCTTTGCACTCGGATCTGTCTGGGAAGATCCCATAAGAGTTTGTGATGGTGCATGTTGTGTTGTTTGGTGAAGAACATTTGATTGGATCCTCAGGAGGAGTAGAAGAAACCAAAGAGACTGAGAGAAATAATAATAGTACAACTATTATTGTTGATCTTGGGAATAACATGAATGATGTAATTTGAGACATGGTTGAATGTTTCTAAACTTAGAAAAATGTTTGTGTTCTATAAATATATGATGTATGTGTCTTGCTTATTAAGGATGAGTGTAGGACAAGGAAACTATAGGACATACCTTTAATTCATCATTTCTTGGTATAAACTCAAGGTCAAGGTTAAATATATAGTAATGCATTTAGTGCGGTATGTTAAAAATAATTTCTTTGATCCACATATAAGCTGAGCTATTTATATATTTTATATATTAAATATTTATTAATTTTTTATGAACCGTATTAAAAGTATAATTATTTATGTATTTTTTTATTTAACTTAAATTTTTAAAAAAATTATTTTATAATATAATATCAAAATTTTTATGACTGAAATCTTGTTATTTACTAAATTAAAAAAATCAGTATAAAACAATAAAAAAATATTTAAGTAAAATTTACGTAAATTCAAAAAATACTCTTATATAAAAAAATATATTAGAGATATAATTATTTACGTGTCTTCTCTCCTCTCGATTCTTTTCATTATTAACTTAAATTTTTGAAATAAATATCCTTTATGACAAATTGAATTAGTTAAAAACATTTGTTAAGAGTATTAATTTTTTTATATATTTAATATATTAAAAATGTATTAGAAACATAATAACGAAAAATTTCTTTTTTTTTTCAATAAGTGCTCTTAATTAAAATACTTGTTAACCTAATTACAGTCTGTGTATCTGATACACGTGACAAGTGGGGTAGGATTGTTATTTTAACTTGGAAAAAAAAAATATACTTTATTTGTCATCAACTGATTATTATTCATTATTAGTTGTTTTCTTTTTCTGGTCACAGGGTTTAGTAGTCATGGAGCTAGAAATACACCTGTCCTAAATTTGAATCACAAATAAATAAAAGGGAGGGGTAAAAAAACATAATAATAAAAATAATCAAGTGCTGCTGTACCTTCAATATTGCTCTTGCAGCCTTTGAAATGAAGGGTTGACAAATAAATAATACATGCTCCTTAGAAGTGATATTATTGTTCTATAGTCCACTAACTCAATTGTTGAAGACAACACATACATATAAGAACACTTATTTCAACACACAAGCCTGCCACATATCTATATAAATATATGAATGCCTTTAATTTTTTACTGTTAGTGGAGGCCTTGTGATGATGTTTTTGCATCCACTAACAGTTTCAATTTTTTTTTTAAAAATGGTTAACCGACCTTCTTTAAAATTTGATAATATTAGTATACATGATATTTTTTATTTTTTATTTTTTATTTATAAATGGATAGAGTAATAATTTTTCTTAAAATGCAAGTAATATGATGATGATATTTAGTTGAATATTATTTTTTTATAAAATTTGAATGATGGATAATCTTATTTTATAACTATGACATTATTAAACATAATAAAATAAAAAAATGATGTTATGTGGTGTATAATCTAATCATATCTCATATATAAGTATAATTTAATTTATTTATTATTAGTTTAATTATTCTGTTAGTATTTATAGTTTTATCAAATTTTTAATTAAATTATTATAATTTTTTAATTGAATTTTTACACTACATTTAATTTTGTAATTAAGTGATTTTCATATAAAAAACGTTAAAATTAATAGAATATTTCTCCCAAAATACATACAGTCAAAGATCTAGTTAGTTTTTAATTATGAGTATTTTTAATTTGCAAAAAATAATTTAATTAACTCTAAAATTTTTATACTAGGAAGGACTTAATTATAAAATTAAAAATAATGTAAAAATCTAATTAAAAGGAAAAAAATATAAAAATCTAATTAAAAATTTAGTGAAATTATAGAGACCAATAGAGTAATTAAATTTTTATTATTTTATAAGTCAATAATTCAAAAATTAAAAGAAATATATCATATTTAGAAACCAAATGTCTAAAGTTGTGTTTGAGTCACTGTTTTTTTCTAACATCTCCTTGAGTCTTAGTTGAATTGTTCTTCTTTTCTTTATTGTTGTGGATAGTGGCGTCAGATTCATGTAATTCTTCTCTTCATGATTATTATTTTGAATTTTTTCCTACAAGCTAAGCTGGAATAATTTGGAGTATTCACAGCTAATTAATTGATAATATAAGCTGCAATAGGTATAGGGGCAATATCATATGCATTAAACAGGTAATCAAGGTATATAGCTTCCTGCAGAGTTGTTAGCGAATATATAATAATAAAAAAAATAAAATGACAAATAAATTCATGAGAACTTACACTTTGGATAAGTTAATTTTAAAAAAAATATATCAATAAAATTATTTAGAATATTAAATGTAGACATACTATTTTTAAATTAGCTTTTATAACTAGGATAAAAGGTGAATTAATTTGTCTATATTTATTATTCTAAAAGATTTTATTGATATTTTTTTAAAGAATAATTTGTTTAAAATATAAATCCTTTTACTTGACTCAAAAAAATAATAAAATAAAATAGTGTTATATAGTATTTTATATATTTTTGGCATATTATCATTATTATTGGCTTGACCTTGGAAATACATATAACTTAATAAGAACATAAACGAAACATGAAGAAAATTCAGAGAAATATAATAAAGAATATTCTCTTTTTGGTGTTGGTTTGAGAAACTGAAAACAGCAAATGTAGGGTCAAAATTAAAAATCCGAGGAGAAAGCATGACATGAATATATAAATGAAGAATGGGAAGCCATAATACAAGAAGATAAACTCACATGACATTCCTCATAGGAAGATTAAAAACAGTGATACAAATAATAAAATATATATATATATATATATATATATATATATATATATATATACTAATTAATAGGAAACAAAAAATGCATATAATATTACGGTAATATTAAAAAGATAAAAAATAGTCAAAATTTATTTTATTTAACATTTATTAATTATTGTTAGAATTATTAAATACTAAATAAAATAAATTTTGGCTATTTTTGATTAATTTTTTTATTATCAAATATTTCCAATAATATTATTAGATGGTTTATATTATGTCTATGATTATTGTGTTTATTATTTTTAAGGTTATATTTGTTTGCTATTTTAAGTAAGAGTTTGTTTTCGATGCATTGTCAATGTAAAGTGTTTTATACAGTCGTGTAACCACATTCGTTTTTTTAATGATTATTTACGTGGTCAATATAAAAAGTAGTTATTTCTATTATTAATGTGTCATTATAATTAGATGCACGTCCAAAATTACTTAACAGTACATCAAAATTAAATTCTTTTAAATATATTACAATACTTTTGAATCTGATAACATTTTTTATTGATTTTTTCAAAGTTTATTATTCGGTTCTAATATCAAAATTTCAGAATAGTATTTTTTTGAATAATTGTTCATTTTATTTAATAGAAGCCAACTATTAGATTATTGCATTTAAATTGTTTATTATAAAACATTAAAAAATCCAAGAGAAATAATTTTTAAGAACATTAGATAATTTACTTCCTTTTGAACGAATAATAGATAGAGTTGGGTGTCGTAAGGTAAGTAGTTATTAAGGACCACCATTCATGGACTCTTCCATTTAATTCATACTTCTAATAAGTAAGTACTAGTTTAATGTTCTTACCTAGCATAATTTGTGGGTGCGTGTATGTCCAATCGAGATATAATTACGGTTAGGTAAATACTTGTAACTATAGGTTAGTTGTAATTGTTAATTAGTTGGTTGTTCACAAAAATAAATAAATAAATAGAAGTTTATATATATAATTTAATTAATAATTAATTTTTTAGTCTCAATATCTGCTAATTTCTTAAATTTTAAATTCGATACCCTGAATTCTAATTATAAGTTCTTCAAAAGTAAAATTTAAAAAATAATTTTACAATAAAAGATTTGGTTAATATTAACAACTTAAAAATTGATTATCTATATTTTTGATATTGATGAAAAAGAAAACTATCCTAAAAATATATTTTCTTACTGAGGAAGTAATTGAGAGTTGGTTTATTTTTTGTACCAAAACCAATCCCCTCTCCCAACAAAAAAATAGGACAACAATGCATTTAGTAAAATATCATGTACCATAAGGTTGTGAAGTGAAAAAAGAAGACAGGGAAATGATTAATTAACGCAATTTAAACTTCAAGTAATTAATAATTAAGACTACACTTATTTTATTCTTTCAATTTACATTATTATGTATTAGCTAGGAGTAAATATGAAAAAAGAAATTAATACTATATAGATATATATTATAAATGGAATAAATATTTTTAAAACTTTAAAAATTATTATGAACGCAAGAAATATATTCATCAGATATCTTATCATTTGGTATATTGACATATTGTTGTGTACAAATAATTTAAGATACATTTATAAAAGAAAAAGAAAAGGGAAATGAGTAACTCAAAAGTCAAAATGGATAATATGAGGTAATTAAAATTTTTTTAGCTAATTTTATTTTTTTAAAAATTATTTATTTATCTTAAATTCTAGTTCCTATAAACTCTTAATTTGGTACTCTAAATTATAAATTCTTAATACTAAAATAGATTAATTTAACTAAACATTAAGTTTTTATACTTTCTCTATGTGTAATTAAATTTCGTGCATAGGCAATCTCACCTTCTAAAGATAACAAAATGAATTAAAGGAAGATAAGAAAAGTGATAAGAAGTATAACAAATAGAAAAGAAATTTAAAATAAGTGCTACATTTGTGCAGCGTGTACGCGGATGGGATCAGATTGGATATGGCTGAAAATTCGATTCGATCCGTACAATTTTTATCAGATTAGATCGGATATAATATCCGCTTTTTTTAGTGTCGGATTCGATCGAATCCGATTCACAAATGTGCGGATCGGATCGGATATCAGATATATCCGCATACTTGAACATTCTCTTTTTAATCATATTTCTATGTAAAAAATTCAATAAAAATATTTCTTTCATACTTTTAAACTTATTTATTCCTAAAATATTTTAAATCAAACTCTTTCTAAATAACAAAAATAAAATAATACAATATATGAATAATAATTACTAACAAAAACATACAAACAAATAAATATAATATTAAACATATATATTTATTTATTTTTTAATTATTATTGTGCGGATCTGTGGATCCGCAGATCAGATACGTGGATGTAAAACAGATATCCGCGATCCGATCAGTAAAAGATGCAGATCGAATCTGATCCGATCCGATCAATTTGCGGATCGGATCGTGTCTGCAATTTTCAGATCGGATGCAAATATTTACTGCGAATCTGCGAATATGATCTGATCCATGAACACCCCTACATTTATGTGACTAAGATGTCTCTTTTATTGATGTTCCATCTCATTAAAAAAAACTATAATTGTCTTTTTTAATTTTATATTTCCATATAATCTTTTATCTAACAATATTAATTTAAAAAAATAAAAAATTAAAAAAAATAATTAATTTAGAAAAGAGATTATATCAACTGAGTAAAATTTTTCACAACAATACAATAATTTAAAATAAAAAATAAGTATGTTGATTTTTTTACGGTATTTATTGATTTAATATACCGAAAATTAATTATTATACATCTGAATTTTATTTAAAAATTTATTAATAACTAGTAAATTATTATATACATATACATATATATATATAAGGCAAAATTGATTAGTGCCACGAGTTTCTATACTAAAAAATAGGCCGTGGAGTCACATTTTAGCTTGGTCCATTTACCATTTTCCCTATACTTGGGGCTATCATAATATGCATTCAAAGTTCATACTATTGGGACATACTTGGCCCATATATTTGTCAAAATATTATTATATGGACACAAACTATATAATATCAAAATGTTATCTAATTAAAATATTATAAAAAAAATTAGAGATTAAAATTTTTTTCTAATTTTTAGTACATCTTTTAAATATTTATTGAAATATTACCACAAAATTCAGATTAATACTTCTGGCCACACTTATGACATGGGGTCAGCAGAGTATCAAGTCTCCACCTGGAGCACGTGGTGGCTAGCCACTGCTTTCATCCAGGGAAACTCGTATCTCAGATAGTAGAAGTGCAACATTCACATTTCATTCAATAGCATATATGCATTTATACTCAGGCATAATCAATAATAGCTCCGCCGTAACCCGGCAATAACTCAGCCATTCGGCTCACAGTTCAATCCAGAACTAGCCAATTTATCAACATGGCTCCGCCGTAACCTAGCAATAACTCAGCCATCCAACTCACAGTTCAATCCAGAACTAGCCAATTTATCAACATATACAGCCCTTCGGCTCATGGCACATAACGCACTTCTACCGTCATTTTCCGTATCTCATACAATCATCCTTGATCATCATTGATCATAAATTTTTTCCTTACTCCATTCACAAGTTATCACATCCCATATCTCCATTCTCATAGCTAGGCATATCATGATGATTTAATATACAAGGGGGGAAATCAAAGGCTTAGAAGTATGAAAACTCAAAAAATCAACTTTAGGATGAAAATGGGGCCACGCGTTCGCGTCCTCCACGCGCACGCATGGATGGCCACAAAGTTCATCGATGCGTATGCGTCGCCCACGCGCACACGTGGATGGAGAAAACAGTCAAATGATGTGTACGCGTCAGCCACGCGTACACGTGGATGCGTTTGTGCCCCACGCACAAAACTGACACAATTCTTGGAAAAAATGGCTGGACATTGGGTGCAGCGCATCGATGCACACGCATGGTCCACGCGCACGCGTGGATGGTACTTTTTCGAAAAACGACGCATACGCGTTAGTCACGCTTACGCATGGGGGCATTTTGCTAAAAAATTTTCTACGTTAAAAGCTGCAGAATTCACAAATTAAACCCCCAATCTTCCAACGGACATAACTTCTTCATTTTAAATCATTTTTCGCCCGTTCTTTGAACGACATGAACATCCCGATCCAATTTTATTTCTAAACAAGTTTGTCACAAAAAGGGGATCCAGAGTCCAAGTTATGTCCCGTCAAAATATGTCCAAAAACCATATTTTCATACAAAACCACAAAGTGCCAATTTCAAAATAAGCCATTTTAAACCCTTTTCAAAATCAACCAAAACATGCCAATTTCAACCCTTTTTGAAATCAATCAAAATATACCAAAATCAACATCAAGCCTCCTCAACTCATACATTAACACTTTACCACAATTCACAAAAATACAATTCCATCATTTTAACCTACTTCACCCAAGGGGCTCAAACTCAAACACATTTACATATCATATGCTCTTCCTAATGTCAATTTCCAACAACACCATTTTCAATCAACCATCATTATACATAATCAATATCATACTCACCATCACATGGTTTCACCCACAAATCAACCTTAATCATTCATCAAGCATATATCACAACATGCATATCTCTCATGCATCATATGTAAAACCTGGTTAATTAACGGCTAATTAACCCATAAATGAGAATTTACTCTAGAAAGCCTAAAATGTGATTTTTATGGCTAAATGTGATAGAGGAGATTGAGACGAGAATTTCGGTGCCAATTTTATAGAAATCGGACCAAGATTGGACCGAACGGGTCAAACCGGGCCAATTGGACCCAAAGTGGGCCCTTGGCCCAACATAACTTAACCAAAACCCTAGTTTTCAGCACTCTCTCTCCTCATTTGTTACACACACAAGCTGAAATTAGAGAGAAAGGGAGGAAGAACACTCTCTCAAGTTCTCTCCCTTGGTTGATCTTCAAACCATCATAACTTTTGATCTAGAGCTCCGATTGCCGCTCCGTTTGCGGCCACGCGTTCACCGCGGAGAGCTCTACAAAATCCATACAATCAATCTTGAGGTAAGCCACGTGTTGCTGTTCGAAATTCCAGCTCTTATTTTCGAGTTTCATGGGTGAAATGTTGAGATTTTGGGTTCTTTGATGTTATAGGACCCAACTCTCTTGAAGGAGAAGGTTAATCTTGTCTCCTTGGACCTTGGGTGTGGTAAGATTCTCAACCCTAGTGTAATTTTGTTGTTTCATGATGTTTGGGTTTTGAGATGTTGTGTATGGGTATGATGATTGTGGTTTAGGTTGTGTATATGTGAATATTGGAGCTTGATTGGTGATTTTGAAAAGCTTGAAAAAGGGATTTGGTGGTGAAAAATCTGTTCTTGGAGGTGTTGAGGCCTTGAGAGCTTGTGGATAAGTGATTTGGAAGTGCTCCGGTGGAGCTTGGGAAAATCGGCTAAGGTATGGTTTCGGTTTCCCGTATCTAATATGTAATGTGGTAGGAAATACTTAGGCTAGAGGCTCTAAGATAGGCATTGAATGGTTGGTGTTATTGAATTGTTGATATATATGATGTGGTCATATATGTGATGATGATTAATGATGCCTTGGTGGTATGATGTATGAGAAATATGCATGTTGTGATATATGCTTGATGATTGGTTATGGTTGAATTGTGGGTTGAACCATGTTTATGGTGAGTATGATGTTGATTGTGTACAATAATGATTTATTGGGATTGGTGTTGTTGGAATTGGCATGAGGAAGAGTATATGATATGTCAATATGTTTGAGTTTGAGCCACTTGGGTGAAGTGGGTTAAAATGATGAGATAGTGATTTTGTAATTTGTGGTAAAGTGTCAATGTGTGAGTTGAGGAGGCTTGATGTTGAAATTGATGTATTTTGATTGATTTCAAAGGAAAGGGATGAAAATGGCATGTTTTGATTGATTTTGAAAAGAGTTGGAAATGGCTTGTTTTGAAAATGGCACTTTGTGGTTTTTATGAAAAACATGGCTTTTGGGCATACTTTGGCGGGACATAACTTGGACTACGGATCTCTATTTTGTACCAAATCTTTTTAGAAATGAAATTGGATCCGGGATGTCCGTGCCGTTCGAAGAACGGGTGAAAACGATTTAAAATGAGAAAGTTATGTCTGTTGGAAGATTGGGGTTTAAATTGGTGAATTCTGCAGCTTTTAACTTAGAAAATTTTTAGCAGAATGACCCCTTGCGCGTGGGCGCACTTGGCGCGTGCGCGCCGTTATTCCCGAAAATGCCATCCACGCGTGCACGTGATGTGCGCGGGCGCGCCAATGGTGCTGCACCCAATGCCCAGCCATTTTCCAGAGAGTTATGCCAGAACTGTGCTAGTATTGTGCCTGGGGCACGAGAACACCCACGCGTACGCGTCGATTGGCAAATTTTTAATCCACGCGTTAGCGTGCATGACGCTTGCGCGTCGATGAAGTTTTTGAGGCCATCCACGCGTGCGCGTGGAGTGCGCGTACGCGCGGACCTGTTTTCATCCCAAAGTTGATTTTTGAGTTTTAAAAGCCAAATTTCATACTTCTAAGCCTCCGATCTCACCACTTATATCTTAAATCATTATGATATGCCTAGCTATGAGAGAAGGAGCTAGTGGATGTGGTAACTTGCGAGTGAAGCAAGAGAAAATGAATAATCAATGAGGATCATTGATGATTATGTGAGATGTGGAGGATGGTGGTGGAAGTGCTTGTTATGCCATTGGCCGAAGGGCCGTAATTGTTTATGAATTGGCTGGTTCTGGATTGAACCGTGAGCCGGGATAGCTGTGTATGCTATGAATATTGGCTGGTTATGGATTTAACCGTGAGCCGGATGGCTGATATGGATGTTGATCCATGGATGAGAATTCATGCATGTTTATGCTGAATTATTGATAATTGTGATTTGCGCTTCCACTATCTGAGATACGAGTTTCCCTGGGTAGTAGCAGTGGCTAGCCACCACGTGCTCCAGGTTGAGACTTGATACTCTGTTGACCCTATGTCATAAGTGTGGCCGGGCACTGTGAAAGACCCGGATGAGCTCGCCCCCGTAAGTATTCACCAGTGAGGGTGATGGATATAGATCATGATTATGATCAAGTTTATAACGAGTATAACTCGAGTTGGGGATGCGTGACAGAGGGACAGTCCAATGGTTAGCTACCAGGACTTGTCGGGTTGGCTCTATAACCGACAGATGATATCATCAGCCACTAGGGACAGGCATTCATCATATGCATACTATATGAATTGTTTGAGATTGCCTATTTGACTGCATATTACTTGCTAATTGTCTAAATGCCTTACTTGTTCCTAATTGTATATTTCTTGCTTGATATAACTGTGTTTGCTATATTATACTCCTGCTGGTGGTTGGGAGGTGTGAAGGAATTGGAAAGGGAAGTATTAGTTAGACTGAAGTATCTTTAGTCAGATGCCCTTTATGGTTTAGTTTGTTTATAAGCTTTGATATTATTTGGAGGAAGTTCTAGGATTGCCTTCGGCTTTCCTCCATTATTACGTATTATATATGTGGAAGCTGTTACCATGCTGGGGACCTCTGGTTCTCACCTATGCGGATTTTGTGGTTTTCAGATGCAGGACGTGAGGTGTCCCGCTGATGCATGCTGGAGACTTCTAGATTTGCGAAGGTCCTTTGTTCTCGGGGCTATGTTTTGGTTTATATGTTTTGCTTAGATACTTTTATCTCCATTAAATAATACAAACTGTGATGACTCCTCTTATGGGAGAATTTTGGAGAATAGGTTTTATGTATTTGTGTCCCTTTGGGTTTCCTTTGGGGTTTTCCTTATTTTTATCTTATGTATATATTGTTATGCTCGGACCGGTTATCTTCGCAGCCGGATTTTGAGTCTTGATATTCCTGTTTTTGACTCTCCTTTGTATATATATAATCACGCGTTGGGTATCCTTGTTCGTTACGTTATCGATCGGAGTGTTGCGCTTTCGAGTCACGATTTTTTTTGTTTACCCCTTTTTTCTACAAAGGCTCCTAGTTATAATCAATCATTCATACTACTATACGTACTAAATTTTTATTTTAGAGGTCGTAATACCTTGCCATCTCTGAATTATGACTTAAGCATAAGACTCTGTATGGTAGGGTGTTACATTATGGTATCAGTGCAGTTCGTTCCTGTAGAGCCTGAGGGATGGACTGATTATGCTTCTGTGCTTTCTCTGTGTGTGTGTTATGTGCTATTAGTATATCTGCTTGATATAATTGGCATAAACGTTCATGAGCATGCATTTGGGACTTTGAAGTACTAGACTTCCGATATTGAGACTGATCAACTTAATATCGATTGTTTGGTATGTATAGGAACTAGATGGCGCCTCGTGGACGCGGTAGAGGTAGTGTGAGAGGTCGTACGAATGCTCGTGCGCCGGAGAATAACCCTCATGACTCGGTGAACTTTATGACTGCGTTGGAGAACATGGCTGCTGCTATGCAAGCCACTGCTGAGGCTCTTGGTCAACAGATGAACAACCATGGTAATGATGGAGGTGGAGTTCATGGCCCGATGACGCTGGCAAACTTTTTGAAGGTTAATCCGCCTAAGTTCAAGGGGACTACTAGCCCGACTGAGGCTGATACATGGTTTCAGACTATAGAGCGAGCGCTGCAAGCGCAAGTGGTGCCTGAAGGACAGCGTGTCGAGTTTGCTACCTATATGCTTGTCGGTGAAGCGTCCCATTGGTGGCAAGGTATCCGACGTCTTCTGCAGCAGGGTGATGACTATATCACTTGGAATGTTTTCCAAGAAGAGTTCTATAAGAAGTACTTTCCGACTTCTGCTAGGACGGCCAAGGAACTTGAATTGTTACAGCTGAAGCAGGGTACTATGTCCATATCAGAGTATACTGACAAGTTTGAGGAATTGTTCAGGTTCTCTTGTATGTGCCAAGGTACTCCGGTGGAATATGAGGAATGGAAGTGTGTTAAGTATGAAGGAGGACTCCGGAGTGATATCTTTAGTTTAGTGGGACCAATGGAGATTAGGACTTTCTCCGAGTTGGTAAACAAGTGTAGGGTTGCTGAAGAGTGTGTGAAGAGGGCAACCGCTGAGAAAGGGAGTCAAAAGGGATCATTCCCACAGAACCGAGGGAAGAGCTTTGCACCTAGAGGTCCGTCTTTCAAGAGAGGAAGCTCTTTTAGGAGGCCCAACAACAACAACTCCCAAGGGAGGAAGTTTGGGAAGCAGCCTCAAAATGATCAAGCTTGTACTAGATGTGGGAGACACCATCCGGGAGCACCATGCAAGGCCGGATGGGGTTTGTGCTACACTTGTGGAAAGGCGGGGCATAAAGCCGCAAATTATCCGGAGAGGCAGAAACAAGGTGCTGGGAAAGCACAACAGACTGGTCGGGTGTTCACCACTTCAGCTGTAGGAGCTGAGGGATCTGAGACCCTTATTCGAGGTAACTGTGAAATGGCTGGTCAAACTTTAAATGCCTTATTTGATTCGGGAGCATCACATTCATTCATTGCATTTAAGAAAGCCCATGAGTTAGGACTGAAGATTGTAACTTTAGGTTATGATCAAAGAGTGTACAATGCTACCCATGAAGTCATGGTAACTAGGCTAGGATGCCCGGAAGTTTCCTTTAGGTTCAAGCAGCGTGGTTTTATTCATAATTTAATCTGCTTACCGATGATTGGTCTTGATCTTATCTTGGGATTGGACTGGTTATCTAAGAACCATATTCTGCTAGATTGTTCTACAAAGTCGGTGTACTTTATGCCGGAAGATACTGAAGGGCCGGTCGTGGTGAATAATTATTACTTGAATTCGATGATGGTGAACTGTTCCGGAACCGAATGTCAGGGTATCATGTTGTTAACCGCGGGCGTTTCGGGTGATGATCAAAGGTTGGAACAGATTCCGGTTGTGTGTGAGTTTCCAGAAGTGTTTCCCGATGATATTGATGAGTTTCCACCTAACCGAGAGGTTGAGTTTGCTATTGAATTGGTGCCCGGGGCGGGACCAATCTCAAGTACTCCTTATAGGATGTCACCGTTAGAGATGAACGAGTTAAAGTCTCAGTTAGAGGATTTGTTGGGAAAGAATTTTATACGCCCAAGTGTATCTCCGTGGGGTGCTCCAGTGTTACTGGTGAAGAAGAAGGATGGGAGTATGCGGCTCTGTGTGGATTACAGGCAGCTGAACAAGGTTACAATAAAGAATAAGTACCCATTGCCGAGAATTGATGATCTCATGGATCAGTTACAAGGAGCTGGAGTTTTCTCAAAGATCGACTTGCGATCCGGTTATCACCAGATAAGGGTGAGGGGTGAGGATATCCCTAAGACCGCTTTCAGGACTCGTTATGGTCATTACGAGTACACTGTAATGTCTTTCGGGTTGACGAACGCTCCTGCAGTGTTTATGGACTACATGAATAGAGTTTTCCGTCCGTTTTTGGATAAATTCGTTGTTGTCTTCATTGATGACATACTGATTTATTCCAAGACTGAAGAAGAGCATGCGGAACACTTGAGGTCCGTGTTGCAGATTCTAAAGGAGAAGAAACTTTATGCAAAACTGTCTAAGTGTGAGTTTTGGAAGAGTGAGGTGAAGTTTTTGGGCCATGTGGTGAGTAAGAAGGGAATAGCCGTAGATCCAACTAAGGTGGAGGCTGTGATGGATTGGAAGCAACCAACCACCGTAACAGAGATAAGGAGTTTTCTGGGTTTAGCTGGCTATTACCGAAGGTTTATCAAGGGCTTTTCACAGATAGCTTTGCCAATGACAAAGTTAACCCGCAAAGACACTCCGTTTGTTTGGACTCCTGAGTGCGAGGAGAGCTTTCAGACATTGAAGAAAAAGTTGACCACTGCACCTGTGTTAGTGTTACCTGAGCCGAATGAGCCATTTGAGGTGTATTGTGATGCCTCATTGAAGGGTTTAGGGTGCGTGCTGATGCAGCATCATAATGTGGTGGCGTATGCCTCACGACAGTTGAGACCTCATGAAGTTAGTTACCCTACGCACGATTTGGAACTCGCTGCGGTTGTGTTTGCCTTGAAGGTGTGGAGGCATTACCTCTATGGGGTTAAGTTCCAAGTTTTCTCTGATCATAAGAGCTTGAAGTACCTCTTTGATCAGAAAGAGCTTAATATGAGGCAGAGAAGGTGGATGGAATTGTTGAAGGACTACGACTTTGAGTTGCGTTACCATCCGGGAAAAGCGAATGTAGTGGCGGATGCTTTAAGTCGAAAGTCATTATATGCGGCTTGGATGATGCTTCAAGAGGAGAAGTTGCTCAAGGGATTTGAGAGTCTGAAAATTGGTGCTCGAGAAGTATCCGGAACTTTGTGTTTGAGCCGATTAGAGATCTCAAGTGATTTTAAGTCCGAACTCCTAAAGGCTCATCAAAATGATGAAGCGTTATGGAAGGTGTTACCGGCTATTGAGCAAGGAAAACAATGGAGAGTGTCGGAAGAAAAAGATGGGTTATGGAGATTCAATGGTAGGATCATTATGCCGGATGTTGGCACTTTGAGACAAGATATTTTAAAGGAGGCACACAAAAGCGGATTCTCCATTCACCCGGAAAGTACTAAGATGTACCATGATTTAAAGGCGATGTTTTGGTGGCCGGGTATGAAGAATGATGTGGCGGAATATGTATCAAAGTGCTTAACTTGTCAAAAGGTAAAGATTGAACATCAAAGACCTTCCGGGATGTTGCAACCTTTAGAGATTCCACAATGGAAGTGGGAAAGTATTGCAATGGACTTTGTGTCGGGATTGCCAAGGACTAGGGCTGGTTTTGATGCTATTTGGGTGATTGTGGACCGACTAACGAAGTCAGCTCACTTTTTGCCCATTCGGATGACTTACACCCTTGAGGAGCTAGCACGGTTATATATAAAGGAGATTGTGAGACTTCATGGTGTACCTGCTACTATAATCTCTGATAGAGATCCTCGTTTTACTTCAAGGTTTTGGGGTGCATTTCAGAAAGCTTTTGGAACCCGATTAAGCTTGAGCACGGCTTACCATCCTCAAACAGATGGTCAATCTGAAAGGACGATCCAAACACTAGAGGATATGTTGAGAGCTTGTGTTTTGGACCAACCGATGAGTTGGGATCGGTATATGCCATTGGTGGAGTTTGCATACAATAATAGTTATCATGCGAGCATTGGAATGGCTCCGTATGAGGCCTTGTATGGGAGGAAATGTCAATCTCCGCTTTGTTGGTATGAAGCTGGGGAGAAAAGCTGTTTAGGGCCGGAAATGATAGCGGAGACTACTGAACAAGTCAAGAAAATCCGTGATATGATGCTTACGGCGCAGAGTCGTCAAAAGAGTTACGCCGATCAGAGGCGAAAGCCCTTAGAATTTGAGGAAGGAGATCATGTTTTCCTTAAGGTTACTCCGACTACAGGAGTAGGTAGGGCGATTAAGGCAAAGAAGTTGAATCCTCGATACATTGGTCCATTTCAGATCCTGGAGAGGATTGGACCGGTGGCGTATCGGATGGCTCTACCACCTCATCTTTCGAACCTGCACGACGTGTTTCACGTGTCGCAGCTTCGGAAGTACACCCCTGATGCTAGCCATGTGTTAGAACCTGAGTCGGTTCAGTTAAGGGAAGATTTGACGCTTCCAGTGGCTCCAGTCAGAATTGATGATACTAGTATCAAACGGTTGCGTGGAAAAGAGGTTTCATTAGTCAAAGTGGCATGGAGTCGAGGCGGTGTTGAGGAACACACTTGGGAACTCGAATCGGAGATGCGAACGGATTATCCACATTTATTCTCAGGTAATTGCATTTGAATTTTGTGGGCAAAATTCCCAATTAGGTGGGTAGAATGTAAAACCCGGTTAATTAACGGCTAATTAACCCATAAATGAGAATTTATTCTAGAAAGCCTAAAATGTGATTTTTATGGCTAAATGTGATAGAGGAGATTGAGACGAGAATTTCGGTACCAATTTTATAGAAATCGGACCAAGATTGGACCGAACGGGTCAAACCGGGCCAATTGGACCCAAAGTGGGCCCTTGGCCCAACATAACTTAACCAAAACCCTAGTTTTCAGCACTCTCTCTCCTCATTTGTTACACACACAAGCTGAAATTAGAGAGAAAGGGAGGAAGAACACTCTCTCAAGTTCTCTCCCTTGGTTGATCTTCAAACCATCATAACTTTTGATCTAGAGCTCCGATTGCCGCTCCGTTTGTGGCCACGCGTTCACCGCGGAGAGCTCTACAAAACCCATACAATCAATCTTGAGGTAAGCCACGTGTTGCTGTTCGAAATTCCAGCTCTTATTTTCGAGTTTCATGGGTGAAATGTTGAGATTTTGGGTTCTTTGATGTTATAGGACCCAACTCTCTTGAAGGAGAAGGTTAATCTTGTCTCCTTGGACCTTGGGTGTGGTAAGATTCTCAACCCTAGTGTAATTTTGTTGTTTCATGATGTTTGGATTTTGAGATGTTGTGTATGGGTATGATGATTGTGGTTTAGGTTGTGTATATGTGAATATTGGAGCTTGATTGGTGATTTTGAAAAGCTTGAAAAAGGGATTTGGTGGTGAAAAATCTGTTCTTGGAGGTGTTGAGGCCTTGAGAGCTTGTGGATAAGTGATTTGGAAGTGCTCCGGTGGAGCTTGGGAAAATCGGCTAAGGTATGGTTTCGGTTTCCCGTATCTAATATGTAATGTGGTAGGAAATACTTAGGCTAGAGGCCCTAAGATAGGCATTGAATGGTTGGTGTTATTGAATTGTTGATATATATGATGTGGTCATATATGTGATGATGATTAATGATGCCTTGGTGGTATGATGTATGAGAAATATGCATGTTGTGATATATGCTTGATGATTGGTTATGGTTGAATTGTGGGTTGAACCATGTTTATGGTGAGTATGATGTTGATTGTGTACAATAATGATTTATTGGGATTGGTGTTGTTGGAATTGGCATGAGGAAGAGTATATGATATGTCAATATGTTTGAGTTTGAGCCACTTGGGTGAAGTGGGTTAAAATGATGAGATAGTGATTTTGTAATTTGTGGTAAAGTGTCAATGTGTGAGTTGAGGAGGCTTGATGTTGAAATTGATGTATTTTGATTGATTTCAAAGGAAAGGGATGAAAATGGCATGTTTTGATTGATTTTGAAAAGAGTTGGAAATGGCTTGTTTTGAAAATGGCACTTTGTGGTTTTTATGAAAAACATGGCTTTTGGGCATACTTTGGCGGGACATAACTTGGACTACGGATCTCTGTTTTGTACCAAATCTTTTTAGAAATGAAATTGGATCCGGGATGTCCGTGCCGTTCGAAGAACGGGTGAAAACGATTTAAAATGAGAAAGTTATGTCTGTTGGAAGATTGGGGTTTAAATTGGTGAATTCTGCAGCTTTTAACTTAGAAAATTTTTAGCAGAATGACCCCTTGCGCGTGGGCGCACTTGGCGCGTGCGCGCCGTTATTCCCGAAAATGCCATCCACGCGTGCACGTGATGTGCGTGGGCGCGCCAACGGTGCTGCACCCAATGCCCAGCCATTTTCCAGAGAGTTATGCCAGAACTGTGCTAGTATTGTGCCTGGGGCACGAGAACACCCACGCGTACGCGTGGTTGACGCGTACGCGTGGTTGACGCGTACGCGTGGTTGACGCGTACGCGTCGATTGGCAAATTTTTAATCCACGCGTTAGCGTGCATGACGCTTGCGCGTCGATGAAGTTTTTGAGGCCATCCACGCGTGCGCGTGGAGTGCGCGTGCGCGCGGACCTGTTTTCATCCCAAAGTTGATTTTTGAGTTTTAAAAGCCAAATTTCATACTTCTAAGCCTCCGATCTCACCACTTATATCTTAAATCATTATGATATGCCTAGCTATGAGAGAAGAAGCTAGTGGATGTGGTAACTTGCGAGTGAAGCAAGGGAAAATGAATAATCAATGAGGATCATTGATGATTATGTGAGATGTGGAGGATGGTGGTGGAAGTGCTTGCTATGCCATTGGCCGAAGGGCCGTAATTGTTTATGAATTGGTTGGTTCTGGATTGAACCGTGAGCCGGGATAGCTGTGTATGCTATGAATATTGGCTGGTTATGGATTTAACCGTGAGCCGGATGGCTGATATGGATGTTGATCCATGGATGAGAATTCATGCATGTTTATGCTGAATTATTGATAATTGTGATTTGCGCTTCCACTATCTGAGATACGAGTTTCCCTGGGTAGTAGCAGTGGCTAGCCACCACGTGCTCCAGGTTGAGACTTGATACTCTGTTGACCCTATGTCATAAGTGTGGCCGGGCACTGTGAAAGACCCGGATGAGCTCGCCCCCGTAAGTATTCACCAGTGAGGGTGATGGATATAGATCATGATTATGATCAAGTTTATAACGAGTATAACTCGAGTTGGGGATGCGTGACAGAGGGACAGTCCAATGGTTAGCTACCAGGACTTGTCGGGTTGGCTCTATAACCGACAGATGATATCATCAGCTACTAGGGACAGGCATTCATCATATGCATACTATATGAATTGTTTGAGATTGCCTATTTGACTGCATATTACTTGCTAATTGTCTAAATGCCTTACTTGTTCCTAATTGTATATTTCTTGCTTGATATAACTGTGTTTGCTATATTATACTCCTGCTGGTGGTTGGGAGGTGTGAAGGAATTGGAAAGGAAAGTATTAGTTAGACTGAAGTATCTTTAGTCAGATGCCCTTTATGGTTTAGTTTGTTTATAAGCTTTGATATTATTTGGAGGAAGTTCTAGGATTGCCTTCGGCTTTCCTCCATTATTACGTATTATATATGTGGAAGCTGTTACCATGCTGGGGACCTCTGGTTCTCACCCATGCGGATTTTGTGGTTTTCAGATGCAGGACGTGAGGTGTCCCGCTGATGCATGCTGGAGACTTCTAGATTTGCGAAGGTCCTTTGTTCTCGGGGCTATGTTTTGGTTTATATGTTTTGCTTAGATACTTTTATCTCCATTAAATAGTACAAACTGTGATGACTCCTCTTATGGGAGAATTTTGGAGAATAGGTTTTATGTATTTGTGTCCCTTTGGGTTTCCTTTGGGGTTTTCCTTATTTTTATCTTATGTATATATTGTTATGCTCGGACCGGTTATCTTCGCAGCCGAATTTTGAGTCTTGATATTCCTGTTTTTGACTCTCCTTTGTATATATATAATCACGCGTTGGGTATCCTTGTTCGTTACGTTATCGATCGGAGTGTTGCGCTTTCGAGTCGCGATTTTTTTTGTTTACCCCTTTTTTCTACAAAGGCTCCTAGTTATAATCAATCATTCATACTACTATACGTACTAAATTTTTATTTTAGAGGTCGTAATACCTTGCCATCTCTGAATTATGACTTAAGCATAAGACTCTGTATGGTAGGGTGTTACATCATACCATCAAGGCATCAATAATCATAATCACATATTCAATATCTAAAATTTATCCAATCACTTGTGTCATCACACAATGCACACATCAATTTACATTCCTTGCATCTTTTCGGCCTCTGGCCCAAAATTCACGGCCTCCGGCCCAAATTTACAATTTAATTGCATAATCTACAAACCAATACTCATTATCCAATTCATCATATTCTCAACATACAAACACACAGTTTCACACAATTCTCAATCCAATCATTAATTCACACTACATATCAATTATGCATACTAGCACCAATCATTCACACAATCCAAACTTAATCCTAGGGGCATCTAACCTAGGAATTCTCATCACACCACACGGTACTTAAATGAAACTTAAACCGTACCTCTTGTAGCCAAACTAATTGAGCCTCTTCTTTGGAAGTCTCCACCAACCTTAGTTCCAAGCCTCACCAAGACTTCTCAAGCAACACCAATCTCCAAATTGTGCACCAAAATCACCAAATACACTAACATAACTAGTTTTACATATATACATTAACCTAGGGTTCATAAAATTGATAAATCACAAGGGTTTGAATATTTTTTATCTTAACCCACTGAAGTTTGTGATGAATATCACCATGGCTCATACTAGAACACTCCTATACAACCAAAATCACAAGATTTCTTCAAAATCCAAACCAAATTCAATTTTAAAGAGGAAAATAGAAACTGGGTAGAGAACAGCAGATTACTCACCACAAAACTTAGATAGAATTGTAGAGGATAAGAAGAGCGACGTGTGGTCGCAAACGTCTTGTCAATCGGAGCTCCGTAACTTAAATTATGGTGATTTAAAGATCAAAGAGAGTTAGATTTTCTCTCTTCTCTTCTCTCTTCTCAATTCAGTGCCCTCTTCATGTTTTTAGGGTAAATGAGTTGAAATGCTCATAACTAATGTTTATATATGTTGGGTCTTGGATCCACTTAGACCTGGTTCACTTAATTTTGTCCGTTGACCCAATTTTGGGCCAAAATATTTAAGATTAGCGCTCTAAATCGCATTTTAAATATTTCTACCTTCCCTAATTAATATTTCTCATTTCTTAACCTTATTTACTTATAACCAATTTTATCAACTGTAGTACCAGACAGATCTCAACCGGTATTGCAAGTCAAAATTTAAGTGCGCGTCTTCACGCAGAAAACTATGTTTTCTGACTCAGAAAAATTCACTGAATCCAAATATCATATTTAAATTATCAAATTCCAATTGCCAAATTTTCTAACCATATTCGCTTCTATTTAATTTATTATTTAATTAATTACGCTTAGACCGGATTTTACATAAAATATATTTGATATATAAACACAATAAATTAACAAAATATTCGTATTTCATAATTGATATAACATGAAAAAAATATGTATTAAAATATTGAATCATTTGTTATATTGACACATTGTGTAACAAATACAAATAATATAACATAAGTATTAAAGATATAAAAGATAATACACAATAAAATGAGTGAATATTTCTTTGGTTATAAGATGTTTTCACGTTAGCTATGTGAGAAGATTTTAGTTAGCAGCTCCACTAAGTAGACAACAAAAAATTCAAACAATATGAATGATAAGTTATTTTTTGGTTCACTAAAAATAAAAAAATCCACTCAAATTAAATAAAAAAAAACTTTTTATTTTATCTTTTTAAATTTTAATCATCTACCGCTATTACTAATTTCAAAATTTTAAATCTTGAATTATTGATTTTAAATTTTAAAATCTATTAATAATTATTTAATTAGTTAGAAATTTAAATTTTAATTGTAACGTGGATCCCTTCCTCAACGTCGCCGAGCTTCTTCTTCATCAAATCATCAGTTTATAATAAAAATAATCATCCACATATTTAGTAAAATGAGCATCTAACAAATTTTATTGTATTTACATAAATTCAATCCAAATTAAATGAATATCTATTTTAGAATGAAAATAACCATCCACATATTTAGTAAAATGAGCATCTAACAAATTTTATTGTATTTACATAAATTCAATCCAAATTAAATGAATATCTATTTTAGAATGAAAATAACTATCCATATACCTAGTAAAATGAACATCCACATCCAGAAAAAAGAGAAAAAAAGAGAAAGAAGAAGAGGAGGAGGAGAACCACAGCGGCAGAGGAAAGACGACAACAAGACAGCAGCAGCGCCGCCCAAAGATCACGAGACAGCAGTAGCGGCGCCATGTATACAATCCCAAACACATTAATAAGGGTGTTCGGTGAAGCAAGAGTTTGGAGGCGACGATAGTGTCTGGGGAGGGAGAGATCAACGCCGATGAGGAGGACTGGTGGGATGAACAACGGCGGCGCTGAAAAGCTAGTTTGGCGGGGAGGAAAAATGTCAGTGTTCTTCTACGTTTCACCAGCTCTCCAATGACGACATTGAATAATGGTCGTGGATGTGAGAGAAACTGGCGTGGTCGTTAGAAGCGTAATTATAATAGAATTAAGAGTAATCATGTATGTGTAAATAAATGTGTTTATGTGCTAATCATAATTTTTTAAATTTCAAAATCTGTTAATAATTATGTAATTAATTAAATATCTGAATTTAATTTTAATTTTATTTTAAACCGTTATTCATATTGTTCACTATATATATTGTTTATCTATATTTTTTCTTTAGTTAAAAGAATTGATAAAATATCTAGTATACTCTTAGTAAAGAATTAATTATATTCCAAGTTTCTTATTAACTTCTTTATTTTTTCACTAGCCAGTCGCCACAAACCAAAGTTGGGTTCTATACTTTTCAAAAAAAACAAAAACAAATGAAATAAGAAAAACAGATGAAGGAAAAATTAGAAAAGAAATATAAAATACAAAAGTGAAAGTAGTCTTCTATATATGTGTAGATATTTATATACGTTTTATATAAATTTTTTAAACAAATTGTTGGTCATATTTTAATTAAAAAATCTGATATAATAGAAAAATTATTTAAAAAATATGTTTTATATATTTTTTAAAAAGAGTAATTATTTATTCTAATAAGCAAATGTGATATATAAGAGAATAATAAATTTGTCATAATAAAATAATTAATTTTTTCATAACAATTTTTTTTATGAATATTAAATCTTTTTTTATATGATGATTCATTTTTTGTATTGACGTAGTATAATTGTATAAAATAAGTTTTGTTTTTGTATGAATGAACTTTTGAAGTTTATTTTGCTCTAGAAAAAAATCGAATTTATCTTTTCATCTCCAAAGAATGTATACTTCGGCAAGAAGAACACGGAGGGTGAGTATTTGTAAAGGCATTCTAACGCTCAAGCCAGTAAATATTTAAGATGTATATAATATAATAATTCTATGAATATAGAATGTTAGACATAAAATAGAACTTATCATGTGGTCTCCTTTTGAGATAAATTGGTGTCTTTATAGACATAGGATTGATGAATAGAGTTGATGTTATGACCGTTGGTTATTAAGCCAGAATAATAGTTATTAAAATTGTCCATTACAAACTTAGAACGAAGGTAAATAAAAGTGAGTTATGATTCATAATGCACAATAAAAACTGAGTTATAAGATGCATGACAGATCAAGTTTTATACATGTATTATTAAAATCTTTTTAACTTTTTGAATTTATTGAAAAATTAATATATTTAAGTATATTTTTTTTTAATGACACTAATTTTAATAAATTGAATAAGAATTAATTTAAAAACAAAAGAATATCAAAGTTTATTTTTTTTCTATAAAAAAAAATTAGATATTTTTGTTGGAAATGAATTTTTTTAATATAATTACAGATAGGTAAACATTATAGGTAGAACAAGTCCAACATATGACGTGAATCAACACACAAAATACATGTTAAATACACGTCTAAATTATAACTAACACATAGAATATGTGTTGAACATGATATGTCAACCATGTTTGGAGGAATCTTTGACAACGCTACAGTAATATCCCTGCGTCTCCAATTGTCAAAATAGTAGACAAAAACACCACTCTTATTTCCATACTAAAAAATTTTTTGGAATATCAACCGAGTAAAATTACTACTTTTTATTTTCTGGGTCGACCAAAGTAAAACTTTTCTGTGTACGACTTGTAAGCACAATACATGTAAAATAAGTGCTATAAGTTCCTATATATGACGCTAACCCAAAAAAAAAAGGTTCCTACATACGAAAAAGAAAATGTTAGGCCCTTCACGTTATGTTTTAGCTTGGCCCATTTATAATTTTCCCTATACTTAGCCCTATCATAGTATTCTCTGCCCAAAACAAAATAAGGGCTATCATAGCATGCATTCAAAGCTCATATTATTCCATGTCTAAAAAAATAAAAAGGAAGAAAAGATCACACGATTCGAACATATTTGATACTTATTCATATTCCGACGGACTAACAATTAATTTGACACAAATCTAAATTTTAATTAAAAATTTATATTGAGTTAATAAATTATTATATATATAAAACAAAATTTAATTATTTAAAAAGTTATTAAATTAGATGTGAAGGAGGAATAATTTATATTTAGAGGAGAAAAAGAAAAAAAAAAGACCAAACTTTACTTATATTAAATTAGGTTTATAATGTAATTAATTGACTTGAATTCAACTAGAAGATGATTATAAATTATATTTTAAACACTAAGGTAGTGTTTGTTTTGAAGTACTAGGACAGAGATTGAGAAACTGAGACTCAATATCATGTTTGTTGGCTCAAAAATTGATACTAAAGTTTCTGTATCTGTCCTCAAAATTTCAGTATTTCAGTACCTTAAAAAAATAGGGACACAGGGTGCTAAAATTTTTAGAGACAGATACTGAAACTTTAATAACATTTTATACCTAAAATACCCTCATTTCAATTAATTAATTCTAATTTTACCCTTTGTACAAATTAAATTAGAGCTTCATTCTTATTTCAATTTCTGTCCTCCACTTTGTACTAAACAGAATACTGAAATTTATTTCAATTTCTGTCTCTAAGTCTCCGTCTCTCAGTATCAATCTTTCAGTTTCCATCTCTCTACCAAACACTATCTAAGTCTCACTTACTATTAAGATCAATTTAGTTTGAAATTTGTTAGAAAGTCTTTAAATGTTATACCAAATTTAATGTTTACAACAATATCTAAAATTTTAAATTATTTAAAATATGCAAACTTATGTATAAGAAAGCATGATAAATTTAAAATATTTAAACTGACGAAATTTAATTATGACAAATGACTAGCCTGAGCCTCAATTTAGAAGTTAGAATGTAATATATATATATATATATATATATATATATATATATATATATATATATATATATATATATATATATATATCATCTAATTAAATATTTGAAAGATTTAGTTAAATGTAAATTTTGTATTTTTGTCGCACCTCGTGATTTAATTTATTGGATTTAACTAACATATACTCTAGAGCATGTGATAAAATTTTCGTCAGTAAAATTTTTTTTTTAAATTATTTTTAAAAATATAAAAATTTTAAATTTTAAATTTTTTATTAATAATAAATTAAGCAGAGGTTAACTAAATCCTAATTTATTTTATAATACTGTGCTGACAATTCAATTCATTACAATTTACAAAGCATTAAATTTATGATCAATGATGACGTTGCAACTTACTAATAATAATACTATGCAATCGGACGATTAGAGATGGTAATACTATCTGAATCTGTGGGTCTCTACCCGTTCGAGGCGGGTTTTTAGCGAGACGAGTTTTTGGGAGGGGCAGGACAGGATTGGGTTTAGGTAATACTCGTCCCTATCCGCCCCGCTACTTATATAATATATATAATTTTAATATATAATATGTATAATATATATAAAATAATTAGTAAATGATTAATAATAATGTATCATATTTAAATTTTTACTTTAATTTATGTTATGTATGTAAAGATGGTTATATAATTTTTAAAATTTAATTTTATTTATTAGATTTTAGTAATTATAGAGGCGAATAGAGGTGAGACGGATACCCGCAGAAGCGAGTTAGAGTTTAATATTTTACTACCCATAAATAAAAATGGGACAAATTCTGTACAAATTGTTGTATAGCGAGACAAAATCGAGTAGAACAAAAATCTACCCTTACCTACCCCGTTGCCACCCCTACGGACAACAGATACTTAAAACTTGAATTTGAAAAATGATGATGAGTTTGATTCTAATTGGTTTCGTCACTCTTAATCATCCCACTTAATTCCCTTCATCAATCCCCAATTATTATGCAAAGCACGTTTTCAACTTGTATTAATAAACACAGATCGATAATATTATAATAATGTCGTGTCAACTCTAGCATTCTTTGACAATTATATAAGATAACTACACCAAAAATAAGATATTAAAAAATTATTTTATTTGCAGTATAAATATACAAAATCATATATATTTTGAAAAGTATTATACATACTATTATTTTTATACATATATATATATTATATTAATATTATAAATAGTAAAAATAAAAAAATAAATTTTATAGTATCTTTATTATAGTACTTAAATTGTATAATTTTTTTTAAAATAAAAAAATATTTAAAATAAAAAATAAATTATATAAAATTTATTAAATATTATTTATTTATCTTTTTTAATAATTTAAATACAAAGTAATAACCACCGTAACATTCACGAAATAAAAACTTTTCTTTTCTACCATAAAAAAGTATACACATAATGAATTATATACCAAAAAGTAATGCTTTCTTTTTTTATTGTTATCTTATATCATTTATGTTATACTTATTTATAGACTTGATTTTATCAAATTTTTATTTTTCATAAATAGTTTATTCAGGTTGTATTTATAGGCTTTTAAAAACTAATTTATGTTCTACTAATTTTAGTCCAATTCAAAGATCACTCAAATTTAGCCCAAAAGCATAGGTCAAATTTAAAAACGCAAATTTTGATTAAAAAAAATATTTTTGGGTAGAATCACATTTTTGGGTCGGACCAAGTCATCAAACAGACAGATCATCATATTATTATAATATGTTTCCAAAAATAAGGATCATATTTTATTATAAATTTATAATGTTTTTTCTTTGGTCATACAACAACACACACACATTTTTTTTTTTGGGGTAATTCATCACACAGATTTATTTTTTTTATTTCTCACCGTTTCTTCTAACTAGACAGGTCAAGAACTAATCCATTGCGATACTAAGATTCATTTAAGAGCTTTTTTTGGTCAATGCATTGTTATATATACAAAACAAAATTCGAATCTCCACACTTATTTAAAAAGATTCATTTAAGAGCTTTTTTTGGTCAATGCATTGTTATATATACAAAACAAAATTCGAATCTCCACACTTATTTAAAAAGATTAGTGAATTAACCACTAGACTAACCCAATTTGATTCAACACACAGACTCTATTAATGGTTTATTCACTGTCTCTAATGAGACTTGAACCAAGATAATTAGTATATTTTAAGAGGCATGATGATGGACCACTAAGATAAAGTCTCAACTGTAAATTTATAATGTTAAATAATAAATATCATTGTGATCCAAACTTGGGCCCATTATGAAGTTTCCCATGTGCATTTCAGTCTTTGTCCATGCGTACTATTTTGTAATTACCATATCATAACTCATAAGTATTCACAACCCAAAATTTATTTATTTATTATTATAGTCATCATAGACTTTAGGCTATAAATTCCTTGTGGCACCTAACAACTGTTACTCACTAGGATATGGGACCCAAGACAGCTCACAATTCCAAGATACCCTCTGGTTATTATAACTTTCAGTGAAGCAAAAAAGCTGTTCAAGTTTGAATCCTATTTTGTGTAATAATGATTCAGAAAACATAGCACAATGCAAAAATGGTTCATGACCTTATATTATGCTAGAGTGAGTGAGATGAAGCACCTTCATAAAATCACAACTAAGAGTTCTTAGAGAAACAAAATATTCTAATTCTATCCATGGTTTTTAGAAGGTTAAGAATGTATAGGGTTTACCAGAGTTGTTATATCTTCTCATTAAATGCACTTATTCATTTTTTCACCCTTTTTTGCTTCAAGCCAAGTGATTGCATGAAAAAGCACCATGTCCAGAGAGCTAATAATAGTTGGAAATACCTAATCAAATCTCTTTCATTTATTTGATTTAATTATTATTATTTCATCAATTTATTTAGACATTTGTTTAAATTGATTTAAAGATTGGAATGATATCTTTTAGTGTAAATTCTTTTCAATTTTACAACTAGTAAACTAATACATATAAAAAATTATATAATATTGATAATTTACTCCAAAAACAATAAATACATTATTCACTCCTAAAATTTTTTTTGATAAAATATTTTAAAATCTAAGTAACAAAAAGAGGTGTTCTAAGACACATTTGTCAAATAATATTTATATTTAATAAATTATGTGTGCTTTTTTTATTTTATTTATGAACTAAATTATCAATATTAAATTGGCAATTTATTTTCTAATATAAAATAAATTAAAGTTAAAATTCAAAGAGTAATAAAGATAAGAATTTGCAAAAAATCCCATTGGAATTTAGGCATATTGCTAATTGTCATAGGGACAATAATTAATTTAGTTAATATAAGGGTGAATTATGAAATACCAGATATTGAGTTAGCCATAAATTTAAAATATTGATAATTGTGTGGTAGTACTGACATATTTCAGGTACCATGTGGGATGGTAGATAGTAAAAAGTACACTAGATAATAATAGAGAACACCAGAACTCAATTATTATTCATGTATAGTACATAAATGTCAAAGAGCATGACATGACCAAAGACACTAAGAAAAAAGAAAAATGAAGTGATTGCTAATTGTGTGAAAGTAATATCAATTATTATATTATTTTTCTCATGCAAATATTATTATGTACTTACTAATTAATTAGAAGATAGAACAAAAGAATAAAGGAACTATAAGGGAGTGCACATTTACTTACTAAAATCCAATAACTAAACTACAAAAGAAAAATGAGTACATGTTATTGCGACATGAATGTTATTAAAGGGCATTCAAATGGTTTGTAACTAATTCTTTCAACATCAATCCAACATCTCAAGTGAGGTAGACCACCACATATTTCACACATTTTTTAAAATATGTTTTTTTTAATATTGTGGCACCCTAAGTACAACTATTAAAATTTGAGTGATACAAGAACATTTAACATCAATTGTTCTTGAAGAGTTAACTCAAATTCCTCCTAACAACACAAAAGTATAAATTAAAAAAACAAATGAATAATTTTGTACTCATTTTTTCTTGTAGTCGAAACTAAAATATATCTCGACCTATGATATTATGTGAGCATCCAAGAATAGTTAAATACATAAAATATTTTTCTTTCTCACACAAAACATTTCTCTAAGGCACAATAAAATTGGATAGAAGAATTAAATTCCAAACCATTTGGTCACATTCCAATACTTTGTAACAAATTTACCTCAACCACCTTCTAAGATCACTAGTTGAAGAAGGAGAAACCTCACCACCAAGACTCTCAGTGCAGCAAGAAGAGTAATTGGATTGTTGTTCCAACCCAAAATGTGAAGCACTCACGCTCTTGAAACTTGGACTCCTCAAACTATGCCCATAATTTCCATACCCTATTCCTACATTATATGGATCAGGAGGAACAGGAAAAGAGAGCCTTTTCTTTGCACCACCAACTCTATCCCTCTCTGGCGTGGACGGCCTTTGTCTTGGCGCACTCTGTGACCGAATCCTAGCCTTCGCAGACTCGGTTGCTGCCATGTAATTAGGCAATGTACCACTACCACCACTGCTTGTTCCGGCTCGACCGCCATTTTGACACAAGCTACCGGTGTAATGATAATTAGACCTCAAGCTTGGTGTCTGAGAAGTGTGGTAGCTTCTATCATCTCTAACACACCGAGGGCTCGCAGACCGGACTTGTATCGACCTAGATTTTGCTGGGGATGGTGTTGCAGTGGAGGGGTGAAGGGATCCATTTTGGTGTGATCTATGTAGCGGTGAAGCGATGGAATGCCTTTGAGGTTGATGGTGGTGAGGGTTATATTGATAGTTTGGATGTGATCTCCTGTAATTGGTTCCAAGGTACGAGTAAGGCTGCGAGGTGTCAATTTCCACTGTCTTAATTGGATCTCTTTGGTCAGTTGAAGCTCTTCCCCTTGTTTCCCAAGGCTTCGTGGCCATCCATCGGTCGAGCCATTTAGGCCTTTCTTCAAGCTCATCTTCGTTTCCAATTGACGATTTTCTTCCATTCCTCCATATCTATCAGCAATGCACAAGTTAGGAAGAAGCAGAGAAACAAAACAAAACAGAGATAAAATAGAGTAAAAATAAAACCTGCTGGGAAAAAGCTTGAGTTAAGGACTTGTCCCTTTTCATGGCAGCTTCCTTTCTCTGTTGCAACATTGCTTTCACTTCTTCAACTGTGTGAGGACGTTCATCCCAATCATCTGCAATGCTGCTTCCTTCTCTTGACTGTCAAAAATCAAACCACACAAAAAAAGTTTCAAAAACAAAACCAAAACAGAGAAGTTCTTAAATATTTTCTTGCAATTGTAACCTAAAAGTACCTTTTATTTAATCTAAAATAATAAATAAGATTTCATGAATATTATGAAATCATGAAAAGATATCACCACAAAGTTTTGATTAAACTAATTACAAAGAAAGAAGTTGAGAGCTTCGTTAAAGGAACTTACTAGTGATTTTCTATCAGAAATATCCTGAAGATACCGGGAATGATCCCAAACACTAGCAGTGTCACTGAATGTGGATTTTCTGCTTCCATCATGTGATGAAGACCTTATTCTCTGATCAAGAACCCTTGCTTGGACCCTAACAAGTGCCTGCATGCACCTTAGTGTCATCTTTGCTTGTTTTCTTACATTGTGTCCTCTTACCAATGCTTGCAATTTCACCAACCCTTTTAATGCTCTTAGTGCTCTTCTTGCCTTACAAAAAAATATATATATCTATATTAGCCTCATTTTGCAATACTATGGCCCTCGGGAGAATACGAATCCTAACCAAATTCTACTGGATCGAGCGATTATCATCCGGCCAAAAATGATAGAACAACCCGGAGTACAAGTCGCACACAAAAAGTATAATGTACACAGCCAAGAATTATAGAGCAATACATAATACATATTCTTCAATATAGATCTAACTTCAAAAGGTGCAATTCTTAACTTACCAAGTATCCTCTAAAAGCTGTTTGAATCACTATAGCAGAATAATGCACCCTAGCATGATGATGATGGTAATTAGCAGCACCATTATTATTACTATTAGTAGGATTATTATTAGGGTTATTCAACCTTGCAGCTTCAACTGCAGCTTGAGCAGTTGCCATGGCAGCTTCAGCTGTTGCCACAGCAACTGCAAGAGCATGCTTCTGATCTTGTTCACTTCTTGATCCTCCACTTGTTGTTGTAGAACAATTATTAGTAGTAGCAGTTGTTGCTGCTGCAGCCACATCATGATTATGATGATTTTGATTATGATTATGCTTCAACTTTGTTGGGTTTTGTTGATTAGTGTTGTTATTGTTGTTGCTTTCATGATTCACAGCTTTTCTAAAAATCCATCTTTTCTTTTCTCTCTTCTACAACAAAAAAAGAAAAATGTTCATGCTTTCACAATTTCATTAGCCAAAGAAAATTAATAAAGAAAGAGTGCTTTCTTTTTTTTTTTTTAATTACCTTATCTTCTTCTTCTTCTTGATCAAAGCTTTCTTCACTTCTTCTTCTATTGCTTCTTTTCTTTTCAGTATCTTTTGTTGGAGATCTGAATGCTCTTTTGACTGCAGTCAACCATGAGCTACTACTACTACTTCCTTTTTTTCCCATCACCAAAAGAAGTTCACAGTAAAACTCAACAACAATTCTTGCATTTACAGCACAACACAAAGAAAGATAAGGAAAAAAAGTGTTTCCTATTGTTCAAAGAGAGAAGTCTAAATCCAAATCCACACAAGTCCTTGACTTTAAGGCTGGTGGTGGAAACTGAAAAGTAATAATAAAAAGGACTCCGAGACAAAAAAAAAAAAATAATAAAAATAAAAAATAAATATAAATAAAAAGTGTAAATTTATGATTTAATCTTATGGTATTATTTTTTTTATGAAAGAAATTTAGTTATTATATATAGTTTAATTTTAATATACTAATCATATGAAATTTTGTATAGAATTGTCTAATCATATTTATTTTTTAAAATAATTATTTATGTTATTAATATAAAAAATAATTATTTTTATTAATATAATATTATATACTTAAATATTAATATAAAATTATCTTATACTAAGAGTACATCAGAATTAAATTATTGGTATACATAGTACAAATTTAGCAATAAAATGCTACAGTAAAGTTGTTCTTATTTATTTTCATGGCTATGGTGTAAGTTCCTTTTCTTAATAGTACAAAATAAAATAAATGAATCTTCGTTTGTTTGCCGTGTAAAATTTATCTGAGACACCCTCCTTCAAAATCCTTATGGAAAATATTAAATGTTGGAAGTACTCTTTAATTAACTCACTGTTGGTTCAATTTTTGATATTTAGGCTGGAAGATATAAAAGGTATAGCAATGTATGAAATTATAATGTTGACCAACGTACCATAAATATATATTTAAATAAGTTTACTAAGTTCTTATAGGGTTGTCTAATTTTTAATTGGATCTTTGTAATTTTGAAACTTTTAACAAAGGGAAATCAATAATGTTCCTAGAATAATTTATTACAGTTTTTTGTATTGAGATGAATAATGCATTTAGACTTGAACATATAATATTAAATAATAATATATTGAATTATATAAAAATTCATAATATTAAAGTATTTTAAGGACTTAATCATAATAATCTATTGAAAATTAAATTAAATTATAGTTTTTGCATTAAAATTAAATATTACAAAATAATATTTTCATTGAATAAAAGAATATGTCACAAGATCCTCTTATTGAGTTGTACAACATATTTTTATACTTTTTAGATTATGTAACACAAATTGAATTATTTTAAATGGCAGTCAGAGACAGCCTGTGTGTGTGAGGGGCAGTTACATTAGAATATCAATTTCTATGGAAATTATTTAATCTATGTCTACAAAGTTTATGGATTTTAGTGGCATGGGTGGACATTGTCAGAAACTAATTTTAACTCAAGCTTTAATGTTGATGAATGGTAGTAATGAACAATAAATTAATTATAATAATGGAAAGCATAGAAAGAAGGTTGTGTGTGATTGTGTGCATGCATGTGTATGTTTATGTGTGTTAGTGATATTGGAAGTTGAATCCATTAAGGGAGCGAAAAACATTAATCATGTTTAATTCTAGTTACTGAGTGCAAAGGTAATATATTAGTGCTATTTTAACCATTAATTCTCATATAAATTAGATAATTAAAGCTTAATATTCATATTTTAATACTAAAAAAGGATTGAATAATTATTATTTGTCATGATTTTATTTTTTTATTTTAAATTAATAAAAAATAGATAAATAATTATATTTTAAATATAACTTCTCATAAAAAAATAATTTTTAAAATATAATTTTATAATATAATATTAGAATTTTTATAACCTAAAAAAATTTAGAATTAGATTTAAATAATATAAGTAAATAAAAAAACTTATATTATAAATTTAAAAATAATTTTTTATTTAAAATATAATTATTTATATATTTTTTATGGGCTTAAAATTTTGAAAACAAAATCTCGTATAATATTTTTCAGATGGAAAAGAATTATAAAAAGCAAGTTGGCGAGTTTGAGGAAAAGGTGGTGGATAACAGAGAGGTTAAAAGTGGCTTTTTCTATAATGGAATGCGAAAAAAAAAAGTGTTTTTTTTGGGGATATAATAGGGCTTTTGAGTAAGAGATGCATCCTCCTTTATCCTTCTCCCTTTATTTGTTAAACAACAAACAAGTTGAAGTTATTGAAGCTTATGAAATGAAACTCTTTCTCTCATGGTGTCACGTGCTGTGTGAGCAAGCCGAGATACAAATCAAGTGATGGGGTTATGGACCACCTTCAACATCTTTTATATAGAAACAACCAATAACCATGTGGTTTTGCTCAGTAAAAACTTGAGGAAAGCAGAAGGGGATAAACATGACCATTTATTTATTTACATAATTTATTGGTATAATATTATATTCAATTTTTTGAATTACTATTATATCTTATTTGGTTTATTCATGTCATCATTGATACTCTCAATTTTTAAGCTACATTATTCTTATGAGAAATGTTTACTTAAATTACTGTCTATGGTCTATAGGCTTTTTTTTAATTAAATAAAATAAATTTTTATTTACTAATTTAAATCGAGATACAACAATGTATCATTTTAAATATTTAGTTGTATTTTTGTTAGTAAAAAAAACCACAATGCAACTAAATGTATTAATAATATAATTGTTGTTTTTGTTGCTAGTACTAGCAAAAATAATTACATCTGTTCAATTATTGTTGTATAAAATATTTTATATAGTCGTACAATTATATTCGTTCTTTTGAATGACCATTTAAAAAGTCAACGCAAAAGGTAATTATTTTTACTATTGTGGTGTTACATAATTAAATGTATGTGTAAAATTATTTTATACTAAAAGTGCATCAAAATTAAATTCATAAAATAAATATATTAAAAATTTTAATTTTTTGTATTTTCAATAAAATATTTTTTAATTTATAATTTTAACACAAAATAAATAAATCTATATCTATAATAAAACTCTAAAAATGACCTGCATATTTTTGCTGAACAATCAGAAAAAGGCACATGAATCAATGTGGCTATTGTCTTAATGCTTACAACTAAACAATAATGGTGACCACTTCTCTACTTCAAGACTCAGCTGCTAAAAGTACTCTCAAGACCCATAGACTGGTCAAACTATTCTAGATTCTCTTGGAACTCACTTAATGACTTTGTTTTTTATTTGAAATTAATTAAATTAAATTAAATTAAATTTATTTTCTAGGACTAAGCTCTGAGCATGGCAAAAAACTCCAAAAATATTATATCTATATATAAGCTGCAAATTGCTTGTCCTTTTACCAAATTTTGATTAGGAGGGAACAAGGAACATAACTCCATTTTTCTTTGGTGTGTGTAGGGTTTAGTCACTTGTCAAGCATTTAAATCTGGACAAAGAAGTTTCCTATCTACAAAGCAAAATGTTTCAATCACACAAGGAATACAACAAAAAATATCCCCATATTTATGGCATGTTTTTATATCTTCTTCAACCTCCAATATTTCATGAAAATTTTCTTGAACTACATACATAATCTCAGAGCAATATTGTCCTTTATACTCATAATTAAGAACCATAAAAAAATTAATTAACCATCAACATTATCAACTGTTACATACATGTTTTTTTTTTAAGTATACAGAGTTAGCAAAATTATGTTTCAAAGAGATTTAATTAACATATGAAATTGATTTTCAAGAAATATAGAAAATTAATATATAGTATTTTTAAACCACTTTTGCTCTCCTTAAAGGGCATATTATTTTTTAGGGTAATTTTTTTATTACTTTGTTAGTTACTATAGTTTTTAAATTTACAATTCTTTATATTTTTTCTCTTTTAATTGTGTAATTAGGTTTTTGCTGATGTAAAATATGTTAGAATTAAGTAATTAACTGAATATTTTTTTGTAAATTGAAAATACTTATAGTTAAAAACCTAATTAATATTTGGCGATATGCTTTTTGGGAGGAATATTATGTTAATGTTTTTGACATTTAAAAAATATAATTATAAAATAAAAAACAATACAAAAATTTAAGTAAAAAAATTTTAATTATAAATTTAGTAAAATTATAGAGCCTAGTATAATTAAATTTGTTTTTCTGGCTATACTATATTGATGAAAGATAAAAAAAAAAAAAGGAAAGGGAGTCAATTTTCGTTCAGCAATGGAAATGCATTCGGAAGTTGGAACTAAGAAACTAAAAATGGACTATTACAAAAAAATTTAAGTAGGCTTTATTGACATTGAAGCCCAAATAAACGTTTAATATGTTAATAGGTTTAACTCACATTGCTCCCATGACCAAAAAAAACTCACATTGCTCCCAGCTTGGTTGAAAATTGGGCCTTCAAGACACCTTCATTGAGATTTTAGGTTTACGTCCAAAAGAAAAATTTTGGCAAAAACGTTGATGCCTTAATTTCAGTGTTTCATACTTCTGCTAATACTATTCTAAGTGCCTTTCGAAAAAAAAAAAATCTCTCACTTGGGCTTGATAGATTACTATGGGATGAAAGTTATTACAATTCTAAATCCAAAAATTTAAAAAGAAAACTTTTACGATTTTGTTTCCACCCACAAGAATATTGACACTTTATTTGAGAGTAATAAGTAATGTAAAACGTATACCCAAAAAAAAAAAAAAATTAACCACCATGTAAAACGGTCACATCTAAAATGTTCCACTAAAAAAATGAAACATTAGTGTTCCAATAAACATAAAATTATTGAAATCTATACTAAAAGTGGCATTTTAATGTAAACTTACAAATAGAAACATCATGTATGAAGTGCAAGTTACAAGTTAAGAAAAAGAATTTTAAAAAACAAGAATATAGCAAATGACAAAATTAGATACCTATATATTGTGAAAAGAATTATATAATTGGATGATGGATAAAAATATTTTTGTGTGTGTATATATATTGCAATTGATTTATATTAATATTTTATTTAATAATATTATATATATTGTATTATATCAGAGTGCATAGGAGCAAATACCTGTGGGTATGGATTACATAGTCATCCTTACTAACTAGCTAGGACTAATTTTTAGGTTTAGAGATAAGGATTATGTTTTTAAGGAAATTAAAATCCAGTGCCAAACTCCCTTACAATATGGCCAAGGCCTAGTGACCCTTCAAGTTGGCCATCAGATTATCAAGAATTTTTGGAGAGTTTATATTAATTAAAACTGTAAATCAAATATAGTTATAGCTCTAACTTCGCTTTTATCTGTTTCGACCTAAATTTCTATCATGTGCTTCCTACCAATTTTGTTTATTTATTTAACATATCTAGCAACTAGTATAATATAATGTGAACATAAGTTGAGTCAACCTTCTAGGCCAAAAAAACAGCTTTAGTATGGTGGCTAGAAACAGGTAATAAATAAGAAAAAAACAAAAATAGTTGGGAAACAATAAAAAATTAGTTTAAAATAGTCAAAATTACCTTATTTTGCATCATTAAGTAAAAAGATGGCAAATAGACCTGGTATGTTCGTTACAATATGGCCGAACTATAACAGTCATATTTCCGTTAATTTGGTTATACAATATGTTATGTTAAATTTATAACTCGGTTAGATTTCTGTTATAATTTAGTTATACAATTTGTTCTAATAAAAAATCATCCAAACGTATGAACTACTTTTAATTCTCATTATTAGGATAATCGTAACTGATGAACTGTAATATTATTAAACACATCTCCTTATAAAACGGCAAATAGGTAAAGGATGAAGATAAGAAAAAAGAGACTAACTTTTACTTATTTTGAATTACTATACTTTCATACTTTAATTTGAGTGTTGGAGTGTCTTGTGTAAGTATCCGTTCTCATTGTTCTATAGTAATTGAGGTATAACTCTTTTCAACTAAAGTCTTTCGAAAGAATCATCACGAAGACGAGCTATACAAAATAATTTGAAGATTATTCACTCCAGAACAAGACCGAAATTTACATAGACTGAACTGTTTAACTCGTCAAAAAAGACGGATCAAGGTTCAAATTTTAGACTACAAATAAAGGTAGCCTAAACTTGTACTGCCTAGCCCGCGAACATTGGCAGGGTAGACTAGCAGCGTCTACTGTACCAATTTTCTTTTTTTTTTGGATATTTTTTGTTTTTTTAAATTGCTATTACTATGAGTCCAATGATGCCGACTAATACTATAGGAGGAGCAAAATCCACTTAACCCAAAATCTAATGTAACCATAAACGATTCCGCAGTCACCCTCTTGTCTTCTCTTCACAACTGCCACACATAATTACAATCACTCTGTTTTCTTCTATGAACTCTCCACTCTCGCCTCACTCAATCACTTCTTGATCTACCTTTCCCATTCTCTCTTTATTGCCTTGCGTTGTGCTACTATCACTACTATGTTGTTGCCTTTCCATTGTTGTTACCATGTTGTTTGTGCCTGCCTATACCTTCTCTCTGTGCCTGCATGTGTGCCTCGCACTTCTACCATTATAATAAAAGTCACTTTTAGTGGCATTAGTAACAATTACATAATAATTACTATATGCCTCGTTTAACTCATGTTTTTTGGACAATTATAATTTGCCATTATTATTATTATATGTTATAATAACAGTTATATACTTTCTGTGACCATTAAAAAATATTTACCAGTAAATTGGTGTTTATTAAATCTGTTTTGAACAATCTTCCTGTTTATTATCTAAACTTGTATAAAATGCCAAAGACTGTAGCAGAGAAACTGATTTTCCTATAGAAAATATTTCTTTGAAGTAAGGAGGATGAAAGGAATGGTATGACAATGGTCAGATGGGAGGTAGAGCGCAGGCTCCCAAAAAACTTGACGGTTTAGGGGTTGGGGATGTTATGGTGCGTAACACGGCCCTTCTTTTTAAGTGGTGGTGGCAGTTTTCGAAGGAGAATTGCCCCTTATAGAAAAAGGTGGTGTGTTCTTGTAATAATCTGAGCTCCAATGTGATGCTGTCATCCCAGGTGTTACCTACTCGGGGGGAGGGGAGCATGGAAGGATATCTGTCAAATACAGTTCAAGGATCAACAGCTAAGACAGAAGATGATTAATGGGTTGTCTATGGAGATTAGTGATGGAAGAGGAACTCGGTTCTAGGAGGATGTATGGTTGCGTAAAGGGGCCCTGAAAGACTTATTTTCGAGACTATTCTCAGTTTCAAACCAAACATGATTCGTTATAGGGGGATTGTGGGTTTTGGGACCGGTTAGAGTGGAGATGGAACTTTCATTGGAGGCGAGAGCTTTTCCAATGGGAGTTGGACCTAGTGAACCAGATGCATGAAACTTTAAGAGTGGTTAAACTTGCATATGGCAGAGAGGCTAGAGTTATGTGAAAATTTGATAAATAAGGTGTATTTTCTACTAACTCCTTTGTGCAGGCGTTGCAGGTGCAAATGCTTCCAGAAGATATAGCAAGTTACAATTTTACTAAGACAGTTTGGAAAGGCTAGTCCTGCCAAGAGTTGAATTGTTTGTTTGGTTCGTTTTGATTGGAAGGGTCAATACGAAGGAGAGCCTGAGTCGGTTGGGAGTGGTTAATCAGGAAGATGTGACATGTGTGTTATGTAACCAAGGTGTTGAATATAGTCACGACTTGTTTTTTGGTTGTGATTTTTCTTGGCAGGTATGGTGTGCTTGGCTGTCCTTTGTTAGAAGGCAATGGTTTTGCCCAGAGACGCTTAAGGAACATTTTCAAAGTTGGACTGAGATTTCAACTAGTAAGCAGGAGCACAAGAGGTGGATGGTATGTTTCTACGCGATCATCTGGAATATTTGGATAGAGAGGAATAGAATGATCTTTTAGAATAAAGGAAAAGGGGTTGAAGAGATTATCCAGCAGTTATTGAATGTGACAAGGGACATCTATTAGTGTTACTTGAGTTTGCTTTATTTTTTGTTTGTTGTCTTGTACTCCACTTGTTGTGTTGAGCTTTTTCTTTCAAAAAAAAAAAAAATTTATCCGTAAACCGCTAAAATTTTTTAACGATAAAGTATAATATGTCTAATGTCTAATTGTCGGTAAATATATTAACAATGATTTTTATTGTTGCTAAAAATAAAATAAATAACCGCTAAAATAATTTTTCTAATAATATACGTATGGATATTTTGGTAGCATTTTAAAATATATTATGACATATGTATCATTAACAAAAATGACGGTTATTTTTGTCGATGTTTTCAAAATTCTAAGGCGGTTTTAGCCGTTTCCTCTTTTCTAATTTTTTTTTTCAAGAGCTGGTATATATAAGCCAGATTCCATGCTTGGACATCTGATTTTTCCATCCTTTATTTGTATGATACAACTAAGCATGATTAATGATTATAAGTGTGTATTATCGTGTATTCCTTATTTAGTAAGAGTAATGTATGTTATATGGCTAAAAAATATTATTATTTTTTATTAGTATTTAATTTTAAATTATTTTTATTTATATTTATAAAAATTTTATATACAAAAAATATATAATTTATATTTATATTTATTAAAATTTTATATACATAAATTAATACTAGTTATACTTATATTTTTTAAAATTTATATACATAAATTAATAAAATTTATTTATTAAAAATAATTTAATATTTATACTAATTAAATAATAACTAAAAATATTAAAAATTGTTAACCCAAAAGAATTTCTCATTTAATAAGAAAATGTGCTATGAATAAATCAACTACACTATACAATTTTTGTTCTTCGACAAGTTATTGAAGAAATCAACTACATTACTCAATTTCTGCTCACAACACATGTATCTTAAACACCATTATATATTTTCAAGAGTAGTCATGGTCATAACACATGTATCTAAAACACCATTCTCAAGAGTAGTCATGGTCATCATCATAACTTTTTTGGAACTTTATTTATAACGTGGGATTGTGTCAATAAGAATAGCAGAATCTAGCTAAGACTTTATCAGCACAGGTGGCCCAAAATTTTGATTGTATTTGTGTATAGTTCATGAAGGCACGCAATTGCTGTTTAAAAAACCTAGTGAATCAATTATTTTTATGGATAAATGTTTAGAATATTGATAAATTTATTTATAAATAAATAAAATAGTTTTATATTTATAAAAATGAGTAACTTATTATTTTTATTCATTACAGTTTTAAAATGTTGACAATATATACAAAAATAAAATTAACGTTTGAGTTCTTTTGTCACACAAATCATTTTTCATATGTATAAAATTAATTTTATTCATTTTATTGATAGATTTATCAGCAATTTTATTTTTTTGAATAAAATAATACTTTGTTTTTACTACATGTATAATAAATTTGAGATAGTCAATATTTTAAGCATTTTATTATTTTATATTAGCAAATTTTGAGTTTGAATCTTGTTAGAAATAGCAAAATAAAAGTGTTTTCTTTCTAGAATATATGAAAAAGATATTTTAGGAAGTAAAATTTTTACACCAAATTCTTCTTGATCTCCATTTTATATATATAATAATAATGATATTTCGAATATAAGAACTTTCAAGGAATTCATATAAAAAAAAATTGAGTAAACACTTATAATTCGATCTTTGTCTATTTTTATGAAGAATAAAACGTTTTCTATAAAAAAAAAGGAACATTTTGATCCTCAATTTTTTTATTTTGGGACGATATGATTCCTCTATTAAAAAATTCGTTAAATAATAACAAAAATTAGTTTTGTAGGAAGTTTTATTTGCATTTTGTAGGGATTTTAAACTTCCATAAATTATTAATAAGTTTGTTTTTGAAAATTTTCTTCACCAACGATGGTTAAGTGAAGAAAAACTATTGACAAAAATGATGCCGCAAAAAAAATAATTGTAGTATAATACCTTTTAAAGGAAAAAAATAATATCGAATAAAAATAAAAGAAGAAAACTTTAATGTTGATAATATGGTATTAGTGATGATGACGGTAGAAGAGATAATGATGATGATAAAATATGGTTATACAATAAAAATAATAGAGGTAGGAGTGATAAAATGAGGATGAAAAAAGTAATGGTAGTAATTGGTTATATTGTTGAAAAATTTTTGTAAAGGTTTACAAATTACAATCCCCACAAAATACAAATAAAACTCTCACAAAATTAATTTTTGTTATTATTTAACAATTATTTAATAGAAGGATCGTATTATTCCAAAATAAAAAAGTTGAAGATCAAAGTATTTTTTTTCTTTTCAAAAATTACGCTGTCTTTCATAAAAATTAATAAATACCAGATTGGGTCTTTACTCAAAAAAAATCTTGTTTTATGTCTGATAAATATAACTATTTAACTTTAAGATAACTACTGGAAAGAAAATGATAAATTTTCGTAAATTTGCTTCTCCATGGTTTTACTTTTCATATATCATTAATATTTAATTTGTTCTATTTTAATGTGAAGAATAAAGGGCCTTTCCTTTTGGGTTGGAGGGACAAATGAAAGCGTTCCATAAAGTTCCTTGGTGTGAGAAACCTGTGTAACTTAATATGGTGATAAGAGAGTAATAATGGATCCATAAAATTTAAGTTGCATAAACAATAATATTACATAATAATAACAAAAAAATAATATAACAAAAAGTATGTTGATAAATTTTTATCTAATATATTAAAAAGTATATTAAAAAACAAATTTACGCTATATCTATTAGCTCTCATACTCTCTTATTCATATTTTAAAACTATATTTTTTTTCTCGTTTTCATGTTTTGAAAATGTTGAACAATTTCTTATATTAGTTTATTCTTTTTGGGAAAGGGAATTTTAGCTTTTATTAGGGGAGTTATATTGTAGTTTATTACGCACTTTTCTTTTTAGTGTTAAATCAAACTTAATAAGATAATTATAAAAAGAATAAAATATATTTTTTATCTTTTAAGTTTGTCAAAAATTTTAAAAATATTTTAAGTTTTATATTGTCTTAATTTTATTTCTGAAATTTTCGATTTGCATCAAATATATCCTTAACAACTAAATTTTCAAAAAATTTAGGCCAATTCAGTAATAATATATAATAACTATATTTACTTTGTTTGTATTAAAAGTTATTTTTGCAAAATTATTGCTAATTGGTTTTAAATTTTTTAAAAAATTAGCCGTCAGAAGTATACATATTCAAAACTTTAAAATAAAATTAAAATAAAATAAAATTAAAAAATATTTTTAAATTTTTTAACAAATTTAAAAAAATATATATTTTATTCTTAATAATATATGTAGTTAAATTTAATAAAATATTTTTTACATTAAATTAATAAAATAATTTAAATTTTAGTATATATCACTACAAAAATATTTCGGAATACCGACTATTTTGTGACTGATCGAATTTTTTTTTATGACAAAAAACTTTGCTCCCTAAATCGGTCTGACACAAAGCTGCACTATTTGTTCGCTAAATAAGAATTAGCGATTGATTTAATCACTAAAACAAAAAGTTAGATTTTGAGAATTTTTGGAAGTCAAATTTTTAGTTGTTAAATTGATGCTAATTTTATTTTAGCTATTGATTTAGCAATTAACATAAAAATATTGGTTGAAAAATTATTAATTGCTAAATCGTTCACTAAAAATTTAGTTTTTAAATCGGTAGTTAATGGCTAAATTAGTGACTAGAAAAAAACAATATTACGAGACAGTAATTTGTCGTTAAATTGATCGCCATCCTATTTTAACCAATAACAACTTATTTAATGACTAACATAAAATTAGGTTAAAAAATTATAGGCCATTAAATCGGTAGCTAAGGAATAGGTTTGTAAATCTCTCGCTAATGATAAAATTGGTGATAGATTTAACGACCAACAAAAAATTAGGCTGAAAAAATATTAATCACTAGATCATCAGTTATTAAGGGATTAGTGTTAAGAGTCAATTTATTCTTTACTTTTTTTTCAAGAAAGTTAAAACTTTTTCTTTTAAAAATATTAAGGATCAATTTATCCTTTAATTTATTTAAGAAGTAATTTGTCTAATAATTTAAAAAACTGTAATTAATTAGTAAAATTTTTTATTATACACTAGTTTGTCCAATGTAAAATTTTTTAGAAATGAACTTAGAGTATCTCTAAATAAATTTTTAAAAGAAAAATCACAAACAACAAAATAAAATATAGATGATTATTATTTAGCGATTGACTTTATGATAGAATAGACGATTGCAATTTAGCGACTTATTATTATTAGTGACTAATTTAGCGACAATTTTAGTTTGTCATTGATTTTATAGCCCTTGCTTAAAAATCATTCTTTATGAATTAGCAACCAAAATTTTTAACAACTAATTAAATGGACTGATATTCTGATAATTTTTTGGAATATTTGCATATCCTATATAAGTTTTAAGTTTTTAATTAGTTTTCTATTCTAAACTGTTGTTGGTGTATATCCTCCCTTAGACATCAATAATATCCAAACTCAGCTCCTAAGAATACATTAGCTTTAGAAGGTTAATATCTGTGGGCTTTATCCTATCAACACTGATTTAATGATAATTATTTAACTGCTGACTTTTAGTATTTGGTATTTACTTTAATCCAACCTATAATAATCTAACACTCAGTTTGGGTAACCAACTTAATTAAGCTCTTTTTGATAAAATAACTTAAATAATAAATGACTCTATTAAAAGTAACTTATAAATAAGTTATTTTGTATTTGAATTTTTAACTCTAAAAGTGCTTATTTTATAGAAATGTGATAAAAAATAGAAGTATTACGAGAGAAGTCATTTTTTTTAACTTCTCTATAAGCTCCTAAATAGCTTCTTAGAAAGTTGCAATTTGATTTTGAAAATTGCACCAAACATTAATACTACTACTTTTTATAAGTCAAAAATTAAAAAAAGTTACTTCTAAAATTTTCCAAATGGACCTAAGTCGACAATCAAAATTCTACTACATTATCATTGTTAGAATTCATGAAAATAAACTTGATATTTACATACTGTATTGAGAATGTACAATAAAAACTACTTATTTATAAGTTAATTAAGGATACAATCCAATAATAATAAAATTTAATTTAATATCAAACTAAATAAAAATAAATCAATACAAGATATACTTAGATATTATATTAATATACAACATTCTAAATATATTCTAATATTTTTTCAAAATTCAAGTGGCAACTTAAATTTACAACTTATTAAAAAAAAACGACAGAATAAAAATACAGAAAATTAGGATGTTCATAAAACTACAAAAACTAGAATACTGATAAAACTTTAGAGAGTAGACAAAACTGAAAAAATGTGGTGAAATTAGTTCTATTGATGACAAATCAAGTGTTGAAAAAGTGACAAACTTAATGGTAAAACAAATAATAGGGCATTAACGTATTGATTGCCATGCCAGATGAGGAATAAGATGGTGTGGTGGTGGCAATGTTACCACAAGGTAACATAGACAAATTTGAACAATAGCTAGTACGGGTTAAATCATCAATTTTGGAACAAAATTTCTCTCAACAAAGAGTGTGAGGCAACAAAGAAGATAGAAAATTTAAGGAAGGTACTATATGCCTTTCATGTCATATCAGAATTCATAATAATTCTGAATACACTTGATAGTTAGATGTTGTTGTGACTTGTGAGAGTGTTCAATAACTAATAAGTAATGCCTATTTATATAGGCCCATGATTATAATCAAATCATATTGATAAAAAATCAACTTGTATTAGTCGAGTGGTTAGCTCACTTGTCTATTTAAGTAAGTGTCGGGGTTTGAATCCCGCCTTGTGTATGCAGCAGCCCATTAGCCAGCAACAGACCCTTAAATGGAACTTCGATCCGCAACGAATTAGTTCTTAACCTGTCGGGTTGAGAGATACCGTGACAAAATTAATATAAAATATACTTAAATATTATATATCAACAATGTTATAGTATCAGTAAATATTATTATTTTAAATTAATATATTTATAAAAATTTATACACATAAATTAATATAACTTACATTTATATTTATTAAAATTTATACATATAAATCAATATAATTTATTTATTAAAAATAATTTAATATTTATGCTAATTAAATATTAGTCAAAATTAATAAAAAATATCAATTCTTATATTTTTTATGATATTAATGTATAATATTCTAAATATATTCTAGCAGTTACAGAGTCGCTAATTCTAAAAGCTTCAACTCAAAGACAAGATCACATTATATAAATGATGTGTATCGTCTCTCTCACACACACAACTATTAATTAAACTAAAAGTGGCCACTAGTATTTAAGAGGCCGTTAAGATAACAAACATATATAAAAGGAAACATATCATGGTACCCTAATCCACTTCTAATTTGAGAGTAAATACAAAAGAAATTAAGGACCCACAAATTCAAAGAATACACCGACTCTCTTGAAATTGAAGGGTAACGACAAACATATACTTCATTAAATTTGAAGAATCCTATTGTTGATCGTTTCACAAATGCATGGCTACGACCCTTCACCAGTTCGTAGTTATGTTAATATCAAACCATTTTTTATGTATCATTTTTATATTATCTGTTTTGTTCTTTTTGTCTTTTTGTTCCTTGGTTATGTACGTACAAATTGTTCTTATCGACACTCATATCGTTTTCAGTGACCACAATATTAAACTATTCTTCTATTCATGGCAACAATAAAAAAGTTTTGTGACCAGCTTAATAAAATACATACATTGAGTTACAATTTTAATTTTTATTATCTCATTTTATCTTTATATTATCTTCTTATCTTATCTTTATTTTTATCTTTCGTAAATATATATATATATATATATATATATATATATATATATATATATATATATATATATATATAGTTATACCTTCATAATTCAATTCAATCAATCAACAATTAACAAAAAATTTGTTATAATTTTTTTTTATTTTTTTACAATTTTATCACACAAGAATGATCTTACATCTCTAAATACACTTCCTAAAAATTTAAGTTTATAAAAAATACAAATATTTATAATCTAACACTTTTTCATATAAAATTTATATAAATTTTTGTATAGACTTTTTTATTAGATTATTTTATTATAAAAATTTTGATACTATATCATAAAATTATTTTTTAAAAACATTTAAATTAAAAAGATAAAATACATAAATGATTATAACTCTAACATACATATATATATATATATATATATATATATATATATATATATATATATATATATATATATATATATATGATAATATTATAGTAGATAATCATCTCATTTTATCCGATATATCTGATCTTTATCAAATTATTAGCAGAAGAGCTAGCTAATTCAAATAATTTATTTGTTTGAGATTTTTAATATTTTCATTTAGTTATGTATTTATAATAATTAAACTACTTCAATGTATATATGTAATTTATATTTTCTAATATATCTATACTAGGTGCAGCTAGGACATATCATGACTCTTGTTTTCAAGAGTTGGTGTTTTTCAACTAAACAAATACAAATATAAATAGTGTTTAATTTTGATCAATTAATAATGTAAAATATTTTATATAATTTTTTAATTATATCTGTTTTTTTATAATTATTTACACGGTTAATATAAAAAGTAGTTACTTTTACTGATGTAATATTACGTAATTGAATGCACGTATAAAACTACTTTAATAGTATATTAACATTAATTAAATAATAATATTTCATTGAATGCATGTTGTTTTTTTATTTGTCTTATACTTAAATTATATCTTTTGAAGTTGCCATGTCCTGAATATATTCTTGTCTAGTTTGTCAAGGTTAAAAGAAAAGATTTGGGAATATGATAAATAAATTAATGGATGAATAATGAACAACTTCTTTTTCTTAATTTTAAAATGTAAAAAATATCCTCTTAAATGCGTATGAGTTAAAAATACTGAAAAAATAAATGGAATAAGAAGGGTGAGAATTCTCTGTTTGATGATCTGTATTTCAAGTATTCAATATTATAAGTGCATGTTAGTTCAGTTGCACTAGGTTCTTTATTAGGAGTAACAAGGGAATTGATGAACTCTAATATTGTTAGTCATAAAAAATAAAATTAAAGGTATATCAATTATTATATCTGATGACTCTTGAACTCAAATACCTTTTAGACAATGGAGCAAACAATCGAAAAATACTTTTCATAAAAAGTTTTTTTTTAATAATAAGATTTAAAAATTAAATTTTATTAATTTTTGTCCTAAAGTCACATGTTAAACATACTATAAAAAGAAATATTTTTTAAAATAAATTAAAATTGTTGCAAAAATTAATTTTAAATATTTTTAATATATTAAATACATAAAAAATATTTAAAAAAATTATTATTATATTTTTTAAATGTATCTTTAAGATACAAGCTAGTTAAATCCTTAAAAATTTTATTTAATTTAAAAAAAAACACTTTCAACTCTTATTATTAACTAGATCCTAAATTTAATAAAAATCTTCTAAGTCTTATATAGAGCAACCCTATATACTCCTCGGTTTACGTAGGTCTAATTTGAATCATTAGTCTAATAATTTTGTGTCCTTTTTAACCAATGAAGGTAGTGTAATAATGAGAGCCATGCATTTAATTATATTCAAAGACAAAGCTAGGGTTTTCAATCCATTGTTGTTTACATATAAACAAATTAAAATTAAGAGTATAAAATGGTTAGAAATTAACTTTAGTTAGATATGTTTTGGTATTTATTATTAGGAATCTAGATGGAGACACAAGAGGGTCCCACAAAGGGCTAGGGTTTGAGGATATGACATTGATTTTATACACAATGATGATCAAAGCTCACAAAGCAAAAAAGGGTTATCTCTCTTTGCAATAGATCTCTCTTATTATATTGAAAGAACTTTAATTTAAAGAAGAAGGAGGAGGAGGAGGGAAAAGATGGTGTTCTGAAAGGAAAGCTACGTAACCAATGGAGCAAGCTTTTCTATTGTTATATTATATACTTTTTAGGGCATGCAAGTGACAGCAATGTCTAATCAGAAACCTCAAATGATTGTGGAAGATAAAAGGATGAATCATGTGAACTTTTTTTTTCCTTTTTCGTGAGGATATATAATATGAAAATAAATTTTTTATTTCAAATTGTGGTTGCAATTTTATGGTGAAAAATTGATTGTAATTGTGATGGTGGTTAGGGTTTTAATTACCGGTGCAATAACTGTTGTGATTATTGTGTTTGCAAATATTAATACATTTATTGTATTATTATGATATCACTTTTTTTTAAAGGTTTAATATAAATTGATAGAAATAGACACACGAATGATTATGTTTTTAACATGAATTTTTAAATAAGAATTTTTTTTAGTTTGTTTGAATTTTTATATAGACTTTCTTTAATTTTTTTATTTTTATTCGTCTTATGTTGATTTTCTTTTAGAGTTCATTAATGATTAAACTCTAAACTTTTTGGACATAGAAGTTTTAATATCATATCATGATATTATTTTTTCTAAAAATTTAAATTGATAGAAAGAGACGCATGAATAATTATATCTCTAACATATTATAATTATTGTGATGTGAATTACATTTTGAAAAATATTAAAGGGTCATCAGAATTTACTATTTTTTGTCATCAGTTAGATATCATTGTTTAAAATTATAAATAAAGTATATTAATAGATTACAGTAACTAAATGAACTAAATTAAAGAAATTGAGTTAATGGCTAAGTGACGATAAAAAAAAATAAATTTTAATGATTTTATAGTATTTCTCTTATATTTTGTGTTTATAACTTAAATTTTAGCTAAGAATAAACTATTATAAGAATATGAGAATTAATATGACATATTACACATTTTTTATACAATTATATTAGACGTTATTGATATAATTATTTATATTTTTTTATTAATTTAAATTTTAAATAGAAGTGATATTATGATACGATATTAAAATCTCTATGATATAAAAATATAGAATTTAATTCTTATTGATTCCGAAATAAATAATTTTAGTATAAGATAATAAAGAAAAGAAAACTTATGTAAAAATTCATATACACCCATAAAAAGATTTTTGCATCAGAGAGCATGTTAAAATATATATTACTGGAGCATATTACAATTTAAAAAAAACATATAACTAAATCAAACAAATAAAAGAAAAGTAATATTAATTATATGAAGCACAAGACAAAACAAAAACAAAAAAATAAAGGGGATATATAAATGGTGCCCATATGTACTACATTACATAATCATCAAAAATTGCAAAGATTTAACGAAGGAATCTCCGGCAAATCACATGGAGGATTAAAGTTAGGGTAAGAGTTGTCTCCTTCTTTGATCGGAACCCCCATGTTCTCTTATTACATGGAAGTTAGTGAAAAGAGAACGAACAAATATCTCATTGTCATTGTTAATAAATACCAACATTTTTCATTAAAATTTTCCCAGCTTTTAATCTCATTTTCAGAATCACTTATGATATTTTTTTTCTACGGTATCCTCCAACTCGACAGATTAAGAACTAATACGCTGCGGTACTGAGCTCTACTTAAGAGTTTGCCACCGGCCAATGAATTGCTGCATGCACAAGGCGAAATTCGAATCTCCAACACTTACTTAAGCGGACTAGTGAACTAACCACTGGACCATTCCAACTTAGTTACTTATTATATTTTGATTAACTGTTTTTTCACCCTTTTTTTTTGCCTCTTGCATGCTTTTCAAAAAAAAAAAAAAGGTGAAGCTTATTATTCTAATGATAAATAAAACCCATTTCAAACCTCATCTAATTAGAATCATTGAATGTGCTTCTGTTTTGATTTAGATGTAACACCTTGCCTACAACATTAGCCCATTGACCCCACTCATACCTACCGTGATTAACTCTCTAAATTTCATCTCTAATTTCTTATTTAGCTGCTCTAGCTAGATTGCTAATTAATCATAACCTTCTTGCCCACAGAACCATATTTGATTGATGATGATCAATAAGCTTTTTAAACACATTTAATTAATAAACTTGAAGAATAATGTTTAATTATTTTATGGGCACTCATTTTTAATTTATTTCATAATATTCTATCCCTTTTAATTTAATTCATCATTTTTAAAAGTTATGTAAAAAATAAAGTATTAATTTTTTTTTCTAAAATTAAATCATGCATTAAGTTAAATATATTTTTAAAAAATTTAAATGTTTTTCTTGATTTACAACAACAGACAAAGCATAAGTTCACATGAAGGGGGCAAGATTTTTTTTTTTTTTTGGGGAATAAAAATTAAACAAAAGATTGATAACTCAAATCAAATGGACCTAGCCAACAACCATTTTATGCCTGGAGATCATGATGATGAGCTAGGAAATAAAAGGAGTGTGACACTTATGGGAACCGTTGGCCTAATAACAATAATCATAATAATCAATCCATAGGGCTGAGACAGTTGTTAATCCCAATTATGTCGGCGAATTCTTCAACCTAGCTTTTGGCTTCACCATGGTTAATGTTGGATGATGCACATGATTTAATTGTAATGGGACATGATCCAAAGTATGGTCTGACTTCACAAGAAAAAGGGGTGTGCCTGTGGGGATCCAATTTTTAGTTAATCATTTAATAGATAATATATACATTAATTCAATTATATATATATATATATATATATATATATATATGTGTGTGTGTGTGTGTGTTTTGTTGTTGTTGTTGTTTCAAAGAGAGCATGCATATATACTAATTAACATTCATTAATTAGTGAGAGATACAATTATTCATATATTTTTTAATTTATTTAATTAAAAAAAATAATTTTATGATATAATATTTAAATTTTTATAATATAAAAGTTTAAAATTTGATATTTGTTGACTTAAAAAAAATGAGCATAAGACAAATAAAAAAAATTTATTCAAAAAAGTTGTACAAACTCAAAAATTTTTTTTACATAAATAAATATATTAGAAATGTAACTATTTATAAATGAAATATTTTTCTATCAGATTAAGTATTTTTGAGAAATAATTTCATCGTAAGTAAGAGATAGACACATTGTATTATTTGAATTAGAAGTAGTAAGATTTGGATCTTAATTAATTTACAAATAATAGAAGAAAATAAAGCGAGCAGCATGGATACATATTCTCAAGATATATGATAAGTTTTCTGTAACAGTTTAGATCACCCGCTAGCACGATGTCTGTTTTGGCATATAAGATCTCACGATTTTGTCTTTGATGATAGGGATGATAGCCGAAACTCCCCACACTCACTCGTCAAAATGCGTCATCTCTATCGTCAAAGCGGACAATATCGTGCTAGCGGGTGGTCTAGACTGTTACAGATGGTATCAGAGTCGGAACCCGAATCGATATGCCAGTGAGGGCGCTGCGCTCCCTTAGGGGGTGGATTGTAAGGTCCACATCGGTTGGAGAGGGGAACGAAGAATGTCTTATAAGGGTGTGGACTTCCTAGCATGACGCGTTTTGACGAGTGTCGCTAGCACGATATTGTCCGCTTTGGCACACAAGGCCTCACGGTTTTGCCTTTGACGATAGGGATGATAGCCGAAACCCCCCACACTCACTCGTCAAAACACATCATGCTAGGGAGAGGTATCCACACCCTTATAAGGCATGCTTCGTTTCCCTCCCCAACCGATGTGGGACTTTACAATCCACCCCTTTAAGGGAGTCCAGCGTCCTCGCTGGCACATCGATCTGAACTCTGGCTCTAATACCATCTGTAACAGCCCAGACCACCCGCTAGCACGATATTGTCCTCTTTGACACACAAGGCCTCACGGTTTTGTCTTTGACGATAGGGATGATAGCCGAAGCCCCCCACACTCACTCGTCAAAACGCGTCATGCTAGGAAGAGGTATCCACATCCTTATAAAGCATGCTTCGTTTCTCTCTACAACCGATGTGAAACTTTACATTTCCAATTTTCAGAAAAAATATATCATTAGAAACAACTTTAATTTAACCAGTGATATTTTTGCAAGGAACAATTTAAATATTTATTTCTATAAATAATTCTGTTCATTCTGTATATTTTCTTACCTACCTCAATAATTCATCATTGTATTTTTTCTATTTATTTTATTTTATTATTTTGGGTAATTGGTAGTAATAGTGTAGTTAATCATCATTGTAAAATTCCATTATTAATTACTGCCCCACCACTGTCCCTCTAAAGGACAAACTTTCTTACACCATGATGGTATTGAAACAAGTTAGTTAAATTTTTCTGTCTATCTAGTGTACCCTCTCATTAATTAATTAATTAATTAATAAAGTTTTGCATAATTGTCTATGGGACATATAATACTTTTATCAACAAATTATATAAAGGCAACTGGATAATAATTAATACTAAAATGTTTGGTAGTAAAAAAAAATTAGTCAAAAAATAATTATAATTTGTCTTATTTAATATTTATTAATTATTATGACAATTAATGAATATTAAATAAAGCAAGTTTTGACTGTTTTTTTGTTTCTCTAATATTACCGTAATCAATAACAGTGGGCTTTAGTGAAAATATAATGACCTATAAATAAATTATTATGACATAATTATATGTAGTTAAATAGGTTTGTAGACCTTCTGGTAGTGCTTTGTCGTGTGAAAAAGTTGATGGGAAAACACTAATTTTCAATCCAAACATCTAGGGAAAGATAAGCATGAGAAAAAGAGTAAAAGAGAAAAGGAATAGAAAAATTCAAAGAAATTCCATTTTTGATGTCTATACCTTTTTGAAGGAATCTTATTAGTCTTAAACATATATAGTTGAAAATAAAAGTAAAAATATAATTGTTTATATAGCTTTTTTATCAGTTTACATTTAAAAAAATAATTTTATAATATAATATGAGAATTTTTATGATATAAAAATTTAAAATTTAATCTTTGTTAATTTTGAGAAAAAAATTTAACATAAGATAAATAAAAAATCATTTACGTATCTCTTTTATCAAGTTAAATTTTTGGAAGAATTTGTTTTTTCGTGAAAAAAAATTAAAAGGGAATATATCAAGTGTTGCTATTCATTATGTGGAGAGAATCTAATAAAGAGATCTAAAGTACGGAATTTATAGTTTCCAAATATTTACAATTTTTTTTTCTCTTTCTGAGTTATTAAATTAAAAAACTTTTGGTTTCATTTCATGAAAACAAACAACCAATAAATAAACAAACACAAAAGCAACCACTGATTATTCTTCTTCATTCCTCTTCTACTTCTAATTCTTTGGATTGAAACAACTGTTTAGTTTGATAAGAAAGGAGTGTGATTCGATTTAAAGCAGGAATTAGACTAAGAAGCTTCGTCCTTTACTTGATAGCTTTTGGTGTTTAGTGTTTTTGTAAGGACTTGTGTGTACATATATATACACTTATATATATATATATATGCTATAAATGGCCACAAAGCAGTTGCCATGCAAAAACACCTTCACAAAATAGACAAGTAGTTAATGTGTACCTTAGCTTCTACTTTCGAAGAGTTGCTATTGTTGTCTTTTATTTATCTTAATTAAAGTATTGATGACTATAAAATATTATAAAAGAATAAGGATTTATTTATTGCAAGTCTTTTTAGAAGGATTACTATTGTATTGATTTTTGTTCTTAATTCCTAACATTTATATTAAACAATTTTTGTTTATTAATAATTGTCTATTTAGATAAAATAATAAATTAAAAAAATTAATATATCTTATTTCAATATATATTTTTTATCTATACTTAATAAATTAAAAAAATTAATATATCTTATTTCAATATATATTTTTTAGGGTTAAGTACGATTTTGATTTCTAAGGTATAGGTCGAAAATTTTTTTTGTTCTCAACCTTTTTTTTGCATACAAAATGATCCCTAAGTTTTAACTTGTTTTAAAATCGTCCCTAAAGTTTAACCTGGTTTTAAATTTTAGCGGCAGAAGGAGAGACAGAGATGGATCGTGGACAACTTCTTCTTCTTCTTCTTCGCAGGAGTAGAAACACTCTCCTTCTCTTATTTTTGTTTTTTTTAATTTTATAATTTTTTCGTTATAGGTAATTTGGTCCAAAATTTTAAGATTTAAGCAAAAAGGACGATTTTAAAACTTAGTTTTAAACCTTAGGAACGATTTTGCATACAAAAAAGGGTTGGAAACGAAAAAAATTTTCGACCTATACCTTAGAAACCAAAATCCTATTTTTTATATATAACTTAATAATTATTTGTGAATAGAGAAATCGAAAAAATATATTTTATTCTTACATAGGATATTATTTATTAGGTCATCATTTACATCATATATATTTAATAAACAAAGTTTGTAATGATGAGAAGGAAAGAAAAAGGCAACAATAAAGTTCATGTTATGTCGCTATGTGAATAGACGAATTTGTACCATTTGAAGTTTGGAGCTATTCTTAATAGACAAATATAAACAGTTACTACAGCCATTTGTACGAAAAGCTACAATACAAAAAAAGTTGAGTATTTTTCCTTTTAGTCACTGTGATGTTTTCAACTATGAAATAAAAATAAATAAATAAAAATTGATAAAACCTTCTATACTATACAATGGAGGAGTTGGTAACTAAATATATAGTAATATTCACAGAGAAGAGTGAGTAAAATAATAAACAAGACAATAAAACCTGCTGACACAGCACCACCTATTTTTTCCGACGGTTTGACACCGCTGCTAAACCATTTTGCAACTGTTTCAAAATTGGTTTCTCAAAAATCCTTTTTAATTATAAGGTTTTGGACACCACTAGCATGAGTTGTGTCTTATCGTTTCTTATTAATCGTATACCATACGTTCTTTATCCATGAGGATATTTCATGCAAACATTTAGAATTTACATTATTGAACTTTAGAGCACACTTTGATCTTAGTCCAGCAAATTAAAGTTTCCCGTTCATTTTTGTAACAAAGTCAATTACGTGCAAGATATATGGTCCATAACTTTATCACATTCCCCACAATGGTACTATACAATACTGTCTATCTTTTAAAAGCCACATCTCAGGTTCGAATCTCAGCTATAATTAGGCAGTGATAGAACTTATAGTATGTGTAAGTGTGTGAATGTGTATGACAAAAAAAAAAGGATGATAGCAATGATAAAACTTGAGAAAGGGAGTTTAATAAAGTTAGTCTTAAACTTGAAGTTCTTTAAACTGTTTTTGTGGGAGTTGGATTAGCATGAGATTATTTGCGTTTTGTCTTTAAAACCAGAACATAATAGAATAGGAAAAGAGAGAATCATATGTATTTAGGTTTGGTTTTTATGTGCAATAAAACTTACATCCAATCTTCATCACAACTATAATAAAATTTTAACTATAATCAAACTAATTATATGCATCAATACCAATAATTACAACATAATTCATCATTTATTAGTATCACCCATTAAACTTTTAACTCAAGCCTATTATCCACCAAGTGCTATTTCAACTTTGCTAAGAGAACCTTTGATTCTATCTAACTTTTGCGATGAGTAATCCCAAGAACCTTAGCCTATTTCTCCATTTCATGTTATTTTTGAGTTTGGGGTTTGAGATGTAGAAAATTTGTGATTTTGATGTTTTAGAAGAAGTTCAAACACAATTTCTAGCAGAATTTTGACCCATAATTATGTGGAGCAAGGTAAGAAAACTCAATCCCTCCATTATCTCCCAAATTTTTGAGTGAAAATTCTAGTGTAAATACTTTATAATTGATGTAATTAGATTAAAATGGAGAAGCTTGAATACTTAGTTTATTTGGTGCGAAATTGGGTGCGCCACTTGATTGGAGGAGGAATTTTGGTTGAGACTTGGTGGCATTACTTGAAGCTTGGATGTGATCGGAGCGAAAATTCAAAGGATTTGGAAACCGCTATCATCAAAGGTACGGGTTTTAATTTTGGGTAAACATTATATAACATTATATGAAAATCTAGGTTAGACGATCCTGGAATAGGTTGAAGTGGTATGATTGGTGTTTGATGATTTTGGATTAGTGTATATACTTATGTTGTCGGATAATTGTGAATTGTGAGTGAAATTGTGGTTGGAGGCCTTAATTGAATAAATTATGTGCTATGGTATGTCTTGAGGTTGAATCATTGTCAATGAAGTAAAAAATTGAATCATTGATTGAATGAGTGAAATGTGCGATTTGGGTTGGTTAACGAATATTGAATGAGAATTGGGTTGGAGGCCGTAATTAGGTAAGTTTTGGTAAGTTGTTGGTATTTATATGTTAAATTGGGATGTCGTATGATGGTCTAGTTATATACATTATTTTTGTTGTGGTTTGATTTGATTAATGGTTTTGAACGAAATTTTTGTAAATCTGGAATGTTTAATTGATTGGAATTAGTTGCTTGGGCCTTGAATGGATAGGATGTGATTTGGGATTGGTGATTCACTGTAGTGGAGGCCTAGGAATTGGTCTATGATTGGTTTCAAAAGAGGTAAATTTGAGAATATATAAATTTGAGCTATGCAGAAAAATTTGGTAAAAGGTGATTTTTAGCCAATTTTAACGGAGCATAACTTGGTGCTCGGAGTTTGGAATTGAGTAAAATTTATCTTAAATTAAAATTGGGGATGAGTACTTCAAAACGGTCCAAGAATGGAGAAAAAATAATTTTTGTAGCAAAAGTTATGGGTGTATGAAATTTGGCATTTAAAATTGAATTATGCAGAGTTTGCATAATTGGCGACTGAACCAAGTTTCGCACGTACGCACGAGGCATGTGTACGCATGATGTTGAAGTTTGCAAAAACCAGATTCAGGTTTCGCGTGTACACACGAGGCATGTGTATGCACGACTACCTTGTTTTGGCCAAAATTGTGATTTTGAACTATCTAGCCTTCCCAGTCTGTTTATAACCCCCTCTTACCTCTGTATGGAGTTGAATAACTAATTAATAAGTGTTGAATGCAATGGGGAAGAGTATAAAAAATTGAATTGAATTATACCTGAATAATTTCTTAGTTAACCGGATGAGAATGTTGTGGGATGGAGGTTCGTCTTGCACATGGTGAGGACGGTGGCTTTGTCTCGCTCATGAGATAATGAAATAGATAAATTGATAAAGAATTGGGGTGAATGAATGTCATAACTTATGAAATTGATTCGAGTAAATGATTTTGAGTAACTGTGGTCTAAGAGACTGAATTGGCAAGGTCCTGGGTTTCGTCCCGCTTACGTATCAATTTCACACATCACTACAAGAAAATAAGTTTTCTGCCACGTTTTAAAAACGTGCCAAAAAGTTTAAAAAGCGTGCCGATAGCTTTTCGCCACGCTTTTTGAGCTATCGGCACACTTTTGAAAATGTCATATTCGCTAGCGTGCCGGTTGCTCTATCGCCACGCTTTTGTGGATCTATCGGCATGCTTTTTTGTTGGCACGCTTTCATCTCTTGCCACGCTTAAAAAGCATACCGAAAAGTGCACATATCGCCACGCTTTTAAAACGTCCCAGAATATTTGCTTTGGGTACTCTTTAAAAGCGTGCCGATAGGGGACGATATGGCTACGCTTTTTAAACGTGCCAATAGGGTAAATATATGGCTATGCTCCAAAAGCGTGGCTATTTATAAATACAAGAAGACATGGCTACGCTTAGAAAACGTGCTAATAGATGAGGATATGGGTACGCTTTTAAAGCATGCCATTTGCCAAGTTATGGCCACGCTTATTAAGCGTGCTTGTTGAGTCCAAAATTAAAATATAGCCACCTTTTTTAAGCGTGCCCATAAGTTTGGTCTTAATCTTCCTTATTTTTCGTGCAAAATTCACATATAATTTTAAAATCATAAACCAAAATAAAATTATATATATTGAACTAATCCAACAAATTATAAACTTCCCCATAAAAAAAGACATACATATAAAACTTGTCACCACAAAAGTAGGCTTTGATGACAAAGTACCAAAAAGTAAAGTTATAACAAGTAAATAAAAATTACAATTCCAACAAGTGTCACATCTTTACTTCTTTTATATACTTAGTTACAAAATATCAAATTTCATGAGTAGTGTGATTATCCATTATGAGCTCTATTGTTTTTATCACTGTTCTGCAGAATTTTAAATAATCTTGTGTTAGTGCATGTTATAAAGGCAACTTCAATTAAGTCCAACAAATCTAATTTCAAATCCAAATTAATTAAACATGAAAATGGCAAGGCAACTTTAATTAGGTCCTACAACATTGCATATTCAACCATTAGAACAAAAAACACATATCAAACACAAAAGAAATAGTCCCTATACAAGGTCACAACAATATTGTATTTGAATTTTGGTTTTACATTTAAACTTATATTTAGTTTAAATCAATATGTAATGCCTTTTGTTCTGAGAGTCTTTTGTTTTAATTAAAAACTATTTAAATTTACATAATACAAAAAGATAAAAAATCCTAGAATGAAATTTTAAAACTGAAATTTAAAAATGAAATCTTTTAATTTTTATCCATAATGTAATATAAATTAAATTGACACAATCTATCTTAAAAAGTGAAGCTTACATAGTGCCTTCTAAGAGACTTTTGCTTTACTTAAAACTATCTACATTTACATAATACAAAAATATAAAAAAAATCCTAGAATAAAATTTAAAATGAAATCTTTTAATTTTTATCCATAATGTAATATAAATGAAATTGACACTATCTACGTGTACATGATACAAAAAGATAAAAAAAAAATCCTATAATGAAATTTTAAAACTGAAATTTGAAAATAAAATCTTTTAATTTTTATCTATAATGTAATATAAATTAAATTGACACACTCTATCTATCAAGTGAAACTTACATAAATACTATATCTAAAAATAGGAAATCAAGAAAGAAGGGAAGAAGAAGAAGAAAAAGAAGAAGAAGAAATTTTGCAATGATGAATCCATGGGATATCATAGACCTGTGGGATATGATCGACCTGGATGCCGATGAACCACCGCACTTTCAGTTTGAGTCTTCGTCTCTACCTGAGCCCGTCTGGAATGGGGACAAAAACAATGTAGATGGTTATCAACCACCTCAGCCCCAGCCATGTGCCATGGACGTGAGTGGTAATCAACTACCTCAGCTGGTTATTGATGAATGTTTGCCCGAAGCTATGAAGATGACAGAGCACTATTATGGAAGCCCATTATCTGGTTATCAACCACTTCAGTCTCAGCCTTAGTCGTGTGCCATTGACGTGTGTGGTAATCAACCACCTCAGTAGAAAAAAAAGAAGAAAAAGGAAAATTACCTGAACATAGGAACTGACTCAGTAGAAGAAACATTATATAGTATTTTACACATCTTTCCATGATTTAAAAAAAGAGATAAAGATTGATACCCCAAGCCTAAGGGGTGTTTTGGGTTGGAGTTGCAATGGAATAATATCTTGTGCTTCGTCTAAGAGTGGAATCAAAGTCACTATTATGCTATTTTCTAATATTGCACATTAATTAAAACAGCAAAAAAACAACAAAAATCATCTAATAAAAAGCAAGAGCTAACCACTAATCAATTCAATAAAACAGCAGAAAATATTCAATAATCATCCAATTTTCTTGATTATAAATTAAAATAGTAGCACAACAAGAGCTCATTACTAATCAATAAAACAGTAGAAAATATTCAATAATCACCCAATAATCATCTATTTTACAAATTAAAATAGCAGCACAAAAAGAGCTAATCACTAATCAATTCAATCAAAAGTTAACAGCAGAAAATATTCCATTAATCCAATTTTCTTGATTGATTTCTAAATGGAGCATTTTAACAAAAATGAAGATGGAGCACAACTGAGCACTAACCTTCGAGTAGCACGATGAGCAGAACCATGAGTGAGAGGTGAGCAGAACCGCGAGAGAGAGGCGAGCAGTACGATGACCAGAATGGCAAAAGGGATGACAAGCAAAATAGCAAGAGGAATGGCGAGCTGGCTAACACAACGACGAATCTGGTTGCGATCTTCAGCGCGAAGGGTGGCGACAGTGAGATAGATGGCAGCGTGATGGAGGTTAGGGTTTTCTGAACCTTTCAAGAAAAAGCCACTCAAAATCCTTTCAGAGCAGCGTCGAGGAAGATGACGATGAAGGCGATGAAGGCTGGGTGCGAGAAGGGTAGTGATGAAGATGAAGATGAAGGCGATGAAGGCTGGGTGCGATGAAGCTGAATGATAAAGATGGATGAATGACAAAAGCTGGGTTCGAGAAGATGAAGCTGACAGCGTCTTTCAGGGGTTTGAAAGTGAATTTTAGGGTTAAAAGTGAATTTGGTAATAATGTAAAGTTAGTGTGTTGTTGTTTATCATTTTTAGGATTAAATTTGATAACTTAGAAAAAAAGGTTAAGTGTGCGAAAAAATAGGTGAAAAACTAAATTTTAGGGGAGAGAACTCTATCAGCACGTTTTTTTGCGGTGCCAAAATAAATACGGGATAGCCACGCTTTTCAAATGTGCCGATTTTTCTTTATGGCCACACTTTTTAAGTATAACAAAAATAAAAAACTGGCAAATTTTTAATCAGTGTCCACCCTCGTAAAAGCGTGCCGATTTTCTTTTATGGCCACGCTTTTCAAGCCTGGTAGTAAAAAAACGTGGCCAAATTTCAAATTAGTGGCCACCCTCGTAAAAGCGTGCCGATTTCCCTCTATGGCCATGCTTTTTAACCGTGTTAAAAAAGTGAGGCCAAGTCTCAAATCAGTGGCCACCCTCGCAAAAGCATGGCCATTGACCACTTTTGGGCACGCTTTGAAAGCATGGTAAGAAAAAAGTGTGCCGATAGACCTTTTTTCTTGTAGTGTCTGTATCGGGCAAGGACAGTAATTCCATCCTGCTTGTTCGTGGTTGCGGTATGATGTTGTGGGAATGGTAGTCTCATCCCGCCTACCGTGAGGATAGTGGTTTAATCCAACTCACGAATTGAGGAGGTTGAGGATTCCCTCCGGTTATACTTATATATTTATGTGAATGGGGTTATGATGAGTTATACTTTACGAGACTTGTTAAGATTATAACTAGGATTGAATTGAATTGATTAGAGACCTAGAGCAAAAAGTGAGGATTCATATGAGGTTTAGGATGAAAACTATGATTGAGATATATACTAGCGATTATGATTAATGAAAAATTTGATGATGATAATAAGTTTGGTTGATAATGATTATTGATTGGCAAGGACGTATGTTTTGTCATGCTTGCGTTATTAATATTGTGGGGGTAGTTTCTGCCCATGGTGAGGATGGTGCTTTGGTCCTGCTCACGAGATAATGACATGGATTAATTAATAGACGAATGGGGTTACGATTGGATGAGATTATGATTGATGTTTGTGGAGATGGTGGTTTTGTCTCTCCCATGGTGAGGACGGTGGTTTGATCACACTCACGAATAGACAAGTTGATGTTAAGGATTCTCTCTCTTGTTACATCGGGAAAATGAATAGGAGATTGAGGATTCTCTTCGATTTCGATTCCTGGAAGTGGTGTGGATGAGTTAGTTTAAGGATTCCATTTCTGTTGCATCACACTCTTTCTCTGGTGCAAGGTGATAGCGTACTCTCCCTGCGAGAAATGTGCAAGGCACTCTCCCTACGAGGCCGGCTTGTGATAAGCCCATATATATTTCCCTTTTAAGATTGCGTAACAGAGAGACAATGTCCGAGTTAGCTATCGGATGTGTCGAGTTCTAGTATTTTTAACCGACAAGTGAGCTCACGGCTAGTAGGATAGGCATGCATCATGTGCATTTGTTTGCTATTGATTGAGTGTGCATAACTATTTTGGTTTGCCTAATTGACTTTCTATAAACTGTTAAATGTACTATTGTTGTAATTGCTCTCTAACTGTGTTTGCTTTGTACTGCTTATTATTTGTGTATGATTCCACTATTGAGATTTGAGACTTGGGATTAATGGTGAAGATCATTATTAGTTTAGAGTATGTTAAACTTAGCACATTAACCTCATATTGATTATTATTTGTAACTGGTCCTATAGAACTAAATACTTAATTGGGAGACCTTATGACTGAGTAAAAGATGAGAATATATCGGAAATGACTAAGACTAGAGGTAGTTACGGAGCTGGGACTTAGTGACTTAACCTTGTTGGGATTAGCGAAAATCCTAGACTTGAACTTTTGTGAAGTTGGAGATTTAGGATTGCCTAATGAGTTCATGTTTTTTTATATAGTCTTTATTTGGAACTATTACCCTACTGGTAACCTTCGAGTTCTCACCCGTCGTGAATTTTTTGTTTTTACATGTAGAGCACGATGCACCTCGCTAAGTGTGCAGGATTCTGTTGGCAAAGCGAAGAAGATTTTACTTTTGAGATTTATTTTGTCGCTTAGCATTTTCTCCACTTTTAAAAACTTATTGTATATTTTCTTTTAGAGGTTTTATTTAGAGAAATAGGATTTCTATTTTGTACTTTTTCTGGTTTGGTAATATTCTAGCCGATCTTCTCTTCGCGAGTCGAGACTAATAATTATTATGTATCTTATTCCGAAACTTATATATATATATATATATATATATATATATATATATATATATATATATCTTTTGCTCTGTATGTGATGCTTCTTACGTTATCGTTTCGTGTGTGATATATTTTTTCAATTTTGTTTATCTTTTTTCACAAACTCCTAGTTATATCATTATTTTTTAAATATTATGTATGTATTTTTTTTGGGTATTGTAATACCTCGCCACCATTGATTTACAACTTAAGCGTAAAAGCTTTGTGTAGTAGGGTATTACAAAATGCTAGAAAACCATTAGAATTTATTGTTTTTGGTCATCAGTTAACCATCAATATTTAAAAGTGCGGACAAAAACATGTTATTGGAGTATTAAACTTAAAGGAATTGGGTTGATGTCTAAAAGTAATGGCCAAAAATAATAAATTCTGATAACCTTCTAGTATTTTTCTTTAAAAAAATAATTCAAATTATTTCCATCGTGTAAAGTTATTAAAAATAATGCAATAAGTAATAAATAATCCATCCTTAAATGCACTTCAGGTCCGATCGAAGGTTGCTCTCCAAATGCTACTAGAAGAACCAAATTTTTGCAAATAGTAGCAGCTTGATTCAGCAGTTTCACTGCATCATGGACACACAAGTAGACTTTCATGCATAGATCTCCTTAGGAAAAATTTAATTTTTGAAGAAATTTTTAACCCCTAAATATCTCTTGATCTTTTGATTGCATCAAATGTAACTTTTTCGCTTCGATGAACTATTGAAGGGAAATCCAAATGTTCATTCTGAGCTCCTATGTTGTTGAAGTTAAAGGGTTCCGCAAGCTTGCTCCTATGTGATATCATTGTAATCTTTAATAGAAAATTAACCCTAAGCCCCCTAAAGCGATTTATGCTCATTTTCAGTAATCCTCAAAATCCATGCACGATTAACTCTATATATAGTAACCCTAACAAGGGTAGAACAATTTATGATGACAAATTCTCTATAAATAAACAAGTATGGTGTCAATTGAAAGACATTTGAAGTTGATTCAGATTTGAGAGATGAGTGATACTATATTTCTCTTAGTTCATCACCGAGCAAAGATTGATGAAAACACAAGTAAGGGTGTCACGTTCTCTAATAAAAAGCAGATTGGTGTGTTTGTAAATCCATCGACGAATTTGATGGAATTACCAAGTAGAATATTACATAAGGCAGAAAAATGTGGAAAGAAACGTGTGAAGCAATTTTTTTTTGAATTCCTATCTCACTGAGGTAAGGTTATGTTAAGTTTGGAAAGTACGAGATGCTTGGCGATGACGACATGCGAGTTATATTTCATAGCCAAGGAAGATTTCCCGACTTGGACGCTATGGAGTTATTTGCCAGAATAGTTGATATAAAGGGTAGTCCTAGTGGATCTGCTCTGAATCTGCCAACTGGCGTGATGGAAGGGAGTTCCAGCGCCATTCCAGCCAGGCAACTGGTGACTCCCTTTGTTTCATCTCCATCATTTGCGACTGATTTGCCTGCTCAGTCAGCTGACTTGGGTAACGGGCATACCTTTAGAGAGCTCGCAATTGCGATGGGAGAAGTACCTGCAGTAGACGGTGCACCAGCATTCATGGAGGTAAGAGAGAGAGAGAGATCTATTTGTAGAGGCTATAGGCGATGATAGGCCGGATCCAAAGCCACTGATTATTGGTGATGAAAGCAATGGCGAGGAAGACACCATATGTGCTGGGGGACCACAAACCCAGTCAACTAAAAGGCAAGCACGCTCTGGTGTCTCTGATTCCAATACTGATGCCATGTGGTAAAGACCTCGAGGAACCATCTAGTCAGTCCTCTACCATCCTTTGACAACAAGAAGTCAATGTTGATGGCTGGATCTGGAATGTACTGAATTCTCCCAAGCTAGAATAAAATCCTATCAACCTGATGCCACTCAATTGAGGCAAAGTAGATCAATGCAATGGTTGACTTCCACAACAGCGTGTGCTCAGGCCTTAGAATATCAGGATGCACTACTTGGATAACCTCAAGATCATTGTACGGCATCCAAAATGAACTGCAATACAGGAAGCAGCCAAAATTAACGAAGACATACACATATCCATGCAACGATTAGGCCATGGGCCAATCATACAGTTCAGTTGTAATCAAAAGCGAAGAGTGCAATTGATGAGATGAGAATTCTTGTATAGTTTGGAATTAATAAAAAACAATAATCAATTCGTTAGTAGCATAATCTAAACCAACAATGAATCCTCATAATCAAATGTTAATCCAAAGGATGTCACAATCAAAACACAGTAACCGAGAGTATTTATACTCCCGGGTCATTCTTCCTAGGAACTAGTGCCAACAAGTGCATACAATTTTGGTTTTGAAAAGTAGGGGGTGTTTCAATGATGAACGCAAACAACTAAGAAATAAAAGAACGAGACAAAATTGTAATTAATAAACTAATAAAGGAATAAAAGAACTAAGTATGTAGTATAGACAAATAAGACTATAAAGTGATAAAAATGTGATTTAAATCATAAATGAAACCTTGACTTGGGATGAGTAATGGAATCCCTTCCTTGCCATAACCACAACTACGATAATTATGATGGATTAATCTCACTAAGTCAACCCTTAACATCGAAGGATAAGTCAAGTGAGCATAATTGTTATTAATCCACAAATCCTAACTAACTTACCAAATTAATTGGTAAAAAGCTAGCGTAAGTGGAAACAATAACAACTGACAACCCAAGAATTATCACTAAATGTTGGACATTATGGATCTAGCAATCCATACACTCATTTCTCCCAAGTCAAGGGGTGGAAATCTACCCCATAACTAAGATTGACATTTCATCAAACACATAGAGGGCATAAACATAAAACATGGCAAAATTGGTAAATTAATGAAAGCTGTGAACAAACAAATGATCAAAATGAACAAAAGCAATCCAATGAACATATAAAAAACAATTAAACATCAATTAACCAACTAGAAATTCAAAATTGTAAAACTATGGATCTATTGACAAAGGAAATTAAATTGTAAGAAAATGTAGAACAAGTAGTGTAATAAAAGAGGAATTAAAGAAATACTTACAATGAAATAACAAAATCCAAAAGCAAAACTTGAACTATAAAATTCTACAAACCCTAATTAAAACCCAAAAAGAGAATTTTCTATACTACGCTACTCCTACTCCTACTATGTGTTTTCTATCTAATCTACCTACTATAAAAACCTAATAAAAACATAATGCCTTCATATGAGATGTTGCCCCCTTCATATAGCCTTTGATTTCAACATCCAAGCCTTCAAAAATGGGCCAAAAGAACCCCAAAATGCGAGTCCGCGTAACTTTTTAATGGAGGCACGCGCTGGTGCCTGTGTATACGCACAGATGTGTGCGTATGCACACTTTGCTGAATTTTCACTTGTACGTACGCACAGAGGGTTGTGCACACACACGCATACTGATTTCCTTCTTGTGCGTACGCACGTAAGGTTGTGCGCATGCACGCATGGCTGTGTGCTTCTCCTTTGTTTTTTTCATACTTTCTCCCAATTGCATGCTGCTCTTCCATTCCCACCAAGCTATTCTTACCTTATTCATCTGAAATCACTCAAAAATAACATCAAGGTATTGAATTGAAGGTAAATGGAAAAAATAAGCTAAATTAGGCACAAAAGAGCATGTTTTCATAACTAAGCACAATTTAGGAAGAGCACACAAAAGTGTGTTATTTGGATGAATAAATGTGGGTTTATGTGATGAAATCCACTCAAATCAAACCAAAATATATCGTCAAATATGGATTCATCAGCAATATCATACTTACATCATTTCCACTAAGCCTGTCTAATCTATGTCGGGTTGCGATGACCTGAGGACTTTTCTCGTCCGACGATGGCAGGAACCTCCCCACCTGGCAAATGCATAACAACTAGCACTAAATTTTAAAAAAATAAATATCATATGGTGCATAACAAACATTATCCATGAAAAGTACTAACCTCAATTCTAGTGGCCAGCGGATGGAGTCAAAACCTCTAGTCCTGAACGTGGAAAAAGGCCAAAAAATTCATGACTGCAACAATGCCAGTGGGCCAGCTAGGTTCTTAACATTCTAGTTAGCAACCTTGCAAAGACACCTATACAACCAGGACAAAGTGGCTGAACTCCAGCTGTACTTGCCGAACCTGTCAAGATCTGCAACATACAGAAGCCACCGCAAATGAAACCCTAACACTAAACTTGTCTGCGAAAAGTGTCGTCCACAACAACATCATAATGTAACCTCGTGCAAAGATCTATACCGTTGCCTCTGATGCATTAGGGGGCAATGCTCTGAACTTGTTATGGAACCACGCAAAAGAAACCGTGAAGTCATCGATACAATCATTTGGTGGAAGTTCATCGAATAACTCTCCAAGCCACACCCAGCCAGACTTCCCCCTCCATCAACTGCTCAAAATCACTTAGACACCCGCTCACTGGATGACCGTCAATAGGGAGGTCAAACTGGTATGCCACATCCTGGAGTGTTATCGTGCACTCCCTAAACGGCATATGGAACGTATAGGTCTCAAGACGTCATCGCTCCACGAATGTACTAATCAACGGCTCGTCAAGCTTGAACCAATAATCATTCAACCTTGCAACATGCAGTAATTTGCATGATCTAAGTAGGGCAGTATAAGATCATGCATTACGATCTTCTGTTACCTACAAACTCTCCTAACGCATCGAGTTGGCTAGTAAAACATAAATTTTAAACCCACAGTTAAATGGATATATATATACAAAAAACACAAAATAACCCACAATAAAAACCATATCCAACAAGCTCATAACCCCTAAAAACCATATCACAAGATTAACATCACAAGCATAACATCCTGTGCACCAACCAAAAACCTATGAGATCACTAAACAATACAACCTATAAGATCCTGAGACCCAATGTTCTAGCATGCATATTCAAACTATAGTAAACTCATCAACATACCAATGTAACTAACAGAACTATAACATCAATCAACTCAATTAAATATAGATTCTAATAACTAACCTCTTCATCGATAAATCCGGCGACATGCGCAATACCGTTCAGGCAGTACATATCTCCCTGATTGGTGGCCATCCTTGCACAACTCGACGCTCTCTGCCTCACTACGCCGGACAGTGGCTGCTCCGTCCTACCCGCCGCCGCATCACCGCCAGAGAACGTCGCACACCTCCGCTCACTGCCACCTCTCCCTCCGCTGCTGGCTGTCTTCCTCACCCACCTTCTCTCCCAAAGCTTTTGGCAAGGTTGCAAATGGAGGTTGGTGCTCCACTTGTTGAATCGTTACAAGGTCTTTAAGGTCAAATTTCGACCTTAACTCGTTGCAGCCTTCTTAGGGTTAGCTCTCCAAGCATTAATTGTTGCAGGTTGTTGAGGGTCTTATAAATGAATATGAATCGCGCCAGGGTGATTGGTTTCAACTTTCGCACCTAAATCGTGCCACCCTGGCATGTTTTAGGCTGAAAACACGTGAATTTCACCAGCCTAGGACGATTTATGGCCATTGTTAACCCCCTCTATCCTGGCTCGATTTAAGCTTACTTCAAATAATCCATACATGCATAAATCGTCCTAAAGTGGCATAATTAACATAATATATAACCCTCATGCCCCTAAGACAATTTATATAATAATAGGAAGAGGGTATTCACATTCTAAAATTTGATTTAGAGAAATTCAATAATTTTTTACTTAGCTTTATTTTATTTAAGTAAAAAATCCTAAATTTTCTATATAATAATCACTTTTAATATATATATATATATATATATATATATATATATATATATATATATATATATATATATATATATATATATATATATATATATATATATAACAATGATAATATTTTTATTTTACACCATCCTCTTATATCATATCCGAGCATGTATGCTAATATTTTTCATTCTGATACAAAAGGATGCCACGTATTAATTGGCATTTGACTCCCTAAAAGTAGTGGTGTTTGTTCATTGATGTCAAACTATGATTAGGTAACACTTATTAGGTTTGAAACACATTAAATATGAAATGAAAAAAGAAGCCGAAAAAAAACATCAAATATGAAATGAAGAAAAGAAGATGAAAAATATTATACTAATATATTTTAATTTTTAAACATAAATTTCAGTTATTATAAATAAAAATAAATATTAAAAGGTCTCCTAGAATACACGTTAAATATGTTTCATAATGTAAAAAATTTTCAACAGAAATACATTAATTGGAACATGTGGAGAGAAGTAATTGTTGATTGAAGTTATTCAATAGCGTCATTAAGCATAAATGCTGAGTCGTGGATAACAATGATGCAAAATGAATCGAAAAGTAACCATGTTTTCTTGCATGATCTCATTGTATTGTTTATATCGCACTATGCACTATCTATTAAGCTATAATACTAACACGCCATGCCGTTAAGTTTTCTCTTTCATTTCACAGCACATTCCTTTTTCTAAGCACATTGTCATATTTCTATTCGTTCCTCTACTCCACTCTTTCTGACCTAATCATCATCATCATAATATATATATATATGCGCCATCTTTTTATTTTTTAATAAATTATAATTTTTACTCATAAAAATTTAAAATATTGACAAATTTATTCATTTATAAACAAAGTTAGTTTTATACTTATAAAAGATGACTTTTTTTGGTAACAAAAGTATTCAAATGAATCCAAACATTAATTTTACTTATAAATAAATTTCTTAATATTTTAAACTTTTATAAGTAAAAATAATAATTTACTCATATTTCATAAATACAAATTTAATTCTGTTTATTTATGAGTAAATTTATTAATATTTTTTATTTTTATAGATAAAAATGATAGTTTATTTTTTATTTTTATTCTCTTACAAAACGTTCTTTTTTCCTTTTTTATGTGCTAACTTTTTATCAATTTTTTTTTTTGATGATGATACTTTTACAAGATTATTTTTGTACCTTTTAGTATTTAATAATCTAAACATTTGAAATAATGATCAACTTTTTATTTTTTATTTTTCATTTTTTCAACTTAAAAAGTGTTATCAAACAGAAAAATAGTGACATTAATTTTGACTATACTTTTTAAATGTTATTAAAATTTAATAGCGACTATTACTACCATAATCATAGTTATCATAAAATGCAATGTTATATATAATGAAAGGGCTTAAGTATGGTAATAGGGCATGATTATGCATGAACGATCTTGGAGAATAAAGATGGGAGTGAAAAATATGGATGATAATAGATTTTTATAGGATCGGGAACCTCTTTACTCTTTTTTTTTATTTAGTAAAATATTTTTGTTTTTGTCTCATTTTTGTTATAGATTTTTTTTTTCTGAATAGATATCGCAATTATCTATGGATAATTAGATATTATTAAATTTTAAATTAAAAAATTAAGACAATCGTAATAAAATTTTATATAATTTAATTAAAGATATCAAATCAAACATAATTTAAATATAAATTTAATATAATAGTATACATAAAATTTTTAACATATAAACTAAAATAATATAAATTATTAGAATTACTTACATAACTTATATATAGAAGGGTATTTAAGTAAATTTTTTTTGCGGATCTCCGTCTTCATGGGAATTTCGCAAGTCCCCGTGAGCTTCTCCGTCGCAGGTAATCTTCATCAGTATCTGTGGGTGCGGATTTTTTTGCATCCCTAGTGAAAAAGGAAGAAAGATTATTATACTAAACCTTTATGATAATACTCATATATATAAATTAATGATAAAATATATTTTTTGTTTCTAATATTTGTAATTTTTTTTAAATATCTTTAACGTTTATTTGTATTTAATTTTGTTCCTAATATTTTTGGTTTGTATCATAATTATCTTTAAATGTTAATTTTATCTGAAATGTTGGGAACAAAACTGAAAACGTTTAGGGATAATTTTGAAATAAATAAAAAACGTTAAGGACAAAATTGAATAAATTAAAAATGTTTAAGAAAAAATTGAATAATAAAATTAAACGTTAGAGATATTTTTTAAAAAAATTACAAATTTTAATTAAAGACATAAAATATGCTTTACACATAAATAATTAAGAACAAAACACTATAATAAGTCAAGGAGAAGGAAATTTTACACAAATCAACCAAATAAAAAATTGGTTCATGAATCCATCAACGCACATTATTATATAGTTCGAATCAATATGTTTTGAACTAGAATTTTATATAGTTCGAATCAATATGATTCGAATTACTCACACATGCAGACACACTATAATTCGAATTAAGCTGATTCAAATCACACCCACGGTAATTCGAATCAGGTTGATTCAAATTACACTCACACACACTGCACATAGTAATTCGAATTGGCCAAATTCGAATTACTCATGATTTAATTTTGCTCATTCTTTTATTAAAAAAGTAATAATTGATTAAAAAAATTAATAATTAAAAAATTTAAAAAATATATATTTTATTTTATACATTAAAAAAAACTAACAAAATATTTAATTACGAGACTTCTTTAAAATATTAATGAGCTATCAATTCGAATTTCATACGATACTCTTTTGCCCATTTTTAATAGCTCATGAAATTTTTTTTAATAAATTTATTTAAATTATACCACAAAAAAATATTTTATTCTATACAAAATAATTTTAAAAAATGGCTTAAAAGATGTTAGGAGTACTATAAAAATTTATAATGTCCTAATGACTTGGGACATTAAAAAAATACTCTACATAGTCAATAATAATTTAAAAATTAAAAAATATAGTTATAACCAGTATTTAACTAAATTACTAGAATATTACAAACTTTTATAGTACTTCTAATATTTTTTAAGCCATTTTTTAAAAATTATTTTGCATATAAAATGGCTAAAAATGGCTTAAAATGCCCTTTATTCTATGCAAAACAATTTAAAAAAAATGGCTTAAAAAATGTTAGGAATACTATAAAAGTTTGTAATATTCTAGTAATTTAGGTATATACTAGTTATAACTGTATTTTTTTATTTTTAAATTATTATTGACTATGTAGAGTATTTCTTTAATGTCCCAAATTATTAGGACATTACACATTTTTATAGTACTCCTAACATCATTTAAGCTATTTTTTAAAATTATTTTGTATAGAATAAAATATTTTTTTGTGGTATAATTTAAATAAATTTATTAAAAAAATTTTCATGAGCTATTAAAAATGGGCAAAAGAGTATTGTATGAAATTCGAATTGATAGCTCATTAATATTATAAAAAAGTCTCGTAATTAAATATTTTGTTAGCTTTTTTTAATGCATAAAATAAAATATATATTTTTTTAATTTTTTAATTATTAAATTTTTTAATCAATTATTAATTTTTTAATAAAAGAATGGATAAAATTAAATCATGAGTAATTCGAATCTGGCCAATTCGAATTACTATGTGCAGCGTGTGTGAGTGTAATTCGAATCAACCTAATTCGAATTACTGTGAGTGTAATTCGAGTCAGTTTGATTTAAATTATAGTGTGTCTGCATGTGTGAGTAATTCGAATCATATTGATTCGAATTATATAAAATTCTGTTCGAAATATATTGATTCGAACTATATAATAATGTGCGTTAGTGAATTTATGAACCAATTTTTTATTTGATTGATTTGTGTAAAATTTTCTTCTCCTTAACTTATTATAGTGTTTTGTCCAATAATTAATGACAACAGGATTTAATAAAAGTTATTTATGCACTACACGCAAACAGGAATATAGCAGCGGATTTTTAAGTGTTTTGTTGTGGTTTCAAAAACCGCCATCCTCCAAAGCGTCAGCAATTGATTTCATGTCATTTTTTAACAACTGTTGGTATAATTATTACTAAATAAATAATTTATTTGTAGCATTTTAAACTGTTGTGATTTTTTATTTTGGCTTTAGAAGTAAACTTGCTGATTTCTTTATTTTTTTTAAATTACGGTGCTTCAAAATCATTACAATGCGAGTTTTAAAAAAATAATTGCAACGATTTAAAATTGCTGCCATTTTTTACATGAAATTAAAAAAAAAAAAGTGATAAACTACAAAAGTTTGTACTATTTTTTAATTACAATCTATTTTTTTATGTCATGATTGATTAAATTTAAGATACTGCACAAGAGAATACTAAATAGATATACTAAATTTGTAAGCAATTAAAAATATTAATAATTATCATTAATCAAAATTTTAAAACAGAATAAAACACACTATACAAATGCTTATTTTTAAGCAATAAATATAACATATAAATTTTCTATAATAAACATAATGTATAACACACATAAACCAAAGAGACAACGAAAAAAAATAGCAATTTGAAGATAAAAATCTTATCAATTAAATTATTTATGGCATTTTGAACATCTTGATAAAGTGGATTACAAACACATAAAATAATAACTTACCTACTTTGTTGTAAAAGTAGGACTCCACCCTTCAGCCACCGGAGAATTTTCAGTGAAAATTAAAGAATTATTTATTTATATATTTTGAATAAATATATTACATTAATTTTCAAGTATATAAAAATAAACGATTTGGTTTGATTTAAAATTTTCTAGAAATAATTTATAACACAAATTTTCATTCAACAGTAGTGGTTTTCAAAAGAAAAAAATTGATATAAGCAAAAATTCTTTCAATAATATATCCTTAATTTAGATTGTACTAACAAAAAGAATGTTCGACATTTTTCTAGTTTCTGCTTTATTTCAGAAATGAACTTTAGTTATGTAAACGTCATCAATTTTTCCAGTTCTCAGAGAATTATTTTTCAGTGGAGTTAATTTTGGTTGATCAGTAGCTGTCCATGGAACAACAAAAAGCATCATTTTTATTTTTATAATAAGGCGGTGGTCAATCAAAATTTAGAAAAAAATTAAAATTGAAATAAAAAGCAAGAAAAAAAAGCTTCTTTCTAATATCATTTTCCTTCTAGAAGCAGACCCATAGTAATTATCATGGATAGGGTCAAAATATTTTGTCTAGAGTTAACAACTTTTGTAAAAGACCTATATATATATATATATATATATATATATATATATATATATAATTTTAATTGTATTAGATATACTGATGTTTTAATAATTTTAATTATTGATTTAATTATAAAATATATATAATATATATTAATTAAAATTAATAGTTAAAATTATTGAAATATCAGTATTTTAAATAGGTAAATGTTATTTTACGTATTCTTTTTAAAATAATATGTAAATTATTCTTTTTAATGTGTTATATTTTAATAGATATTTATTTATTTTAAATTTTTAATAAAATTTATTGGATGACTAATTTGTCTAATAAAATAAAAAAAATAAGAAATAGATTTCGGGTCATTAAAATTTGTTGGAAATTTAATAAAATATTTAAAAAATAATGTTATATATTACTCTTTTATTTTTCAAACAAAATCTCTAATTTCTAACAAAAATTAAATAAAAATTCAGATTTTCATAAAAAATAATTACAAACTAACTATATTAATTTTTAAAAAATAAAATATAATGTGTTTCAATTTCTTTGTTTTTTTCATATAATTCAAAATTAAATTTTATAGAATAAATTTTTAAATTTAAAGATCTATTGACACGATAAACTTTTTAAATTGAAATTTTTTACAGTGACACTAATTTGTGTTTCTATTTTTAATTTATCACATTAATATTTTAGTTTAGAATTTAGTAAATATAAAAAAATTAATTAATATTTTAATAAATATATAACAAATATATTAAAAATAAATATCGAATTAGAATGTGATACATCAAAAAGTAACTTACATATTATTTTAGAGAAGATAATAAAATAACATTCACCTTCTAAATATATTTAAAAACTTTTCTATCAATTATATCTGGCTTTTGAGAATTGAGATCAATCTCTTTTCTCTAAATTTTATTTTTAAAAGGCTTCCCTTTCTCACTGGAAAAGTGCATATTTAGTCTGTCGAAGAATCCATAAAAGAATCAATAATATATATTTATACACATTTGAATATTTAAAAATAAATAAATCTTCGCATACATACGTTTGATTGATGTTTTTAATTATCAAATCATCAATAGAGTTGACGAAGTATATATGTGTTTCAAAGAGGTTGATAATAAAAAAATTAAAAAAAAAGGTGCTTAAAAAGTTTAGATCCACCCACCAGATTATAATAATGAGTGACACAAAAATGTTAAAAGAGTTAGATAATTAAGGAGAGGCCTAAAAACACGACACTAGAGAAGCATACCTTTTCTTTTGTCCCTTCAGCATAGTTTGAGGGAAAGTAGAAAAAGGATTTAGATGGACTTAGCTAACATTGCAACTAATAGACAATGAATAAATTAATAAATAAATAGATTACGCTTACATTTTTTTTTTTTGGGTGTTAAGATTAGACTGATGACACCATTTTCCTGAAGTTATTACATATACAATTCAACAACAAATTTATTATTATTATTTTATTATTATTATTATTATTATTAAATTTGGTAATGCTAACTAATATGTTTAATATCTATAACAAGGGAAAATGGTATTTTTAGCTAGTCTCTATATTTAATAAATAAGAGAAACATTAGTTAATTCAACTTTATTTCCATGTTAAAGTGTTAGACACAAGAAGCGTAATTTCAATAGTTTTCTAGAAATTACAATTTTACAAAGAGAGATGTTGTCATAACCGCTATATTTATAAAATTCTAAAGTTAAATCCTAAAATACTATTTTATGTGTTTTACGTAATGATTTAAAGTTTTAAAGATATAATGGTTCATTATTACAATATCTATACATCCCAAACACTAACTAATTTATATCTCTTTTTAATTTTTAAGTATATGCTTAAGTATAATATAAAAATTAAAATTTATAATTAATTGGACATTAATTTTAAATTACAAATTGCTTAAATTTCTTTATATAATATTTTAAAAAAAAATCAAGACCAATTATTTTTGTGAAAATTATAATTTGATTAAAAGAAAAAAAATAGATACTAGAATATACTTAGAATAATTCATAAATTATTTTCAAGAATAATATATATATATATATATATATATATATATATATATATATATATATATATATATATCTCGAAGTCTTAGTTATGCAAAATTAATAGTCAACGAGTTATAACTCAAATGACTCATCTAGAGATATCAAGTTCGAGTCTCTCTATCTTAAAAAAAAAAAATAAATACTAGATTAGGAAAACAACTACATTAATGAGAAGGAGTTTTAGAGGGTAGGGGGACAAAGATAATAACTATATTGGATGGGGCTTTGGTGGAGATAGGGTCGTTATCAAATAAATATGGCGAAGAATAAAAACGAACGTAAAGGACCCTATGTAGTGTGTTTGGTGGCATGGCCTTAAATTCCGCTACTAATTATAAATTTTTAATTCATAATTGCTTTTTCTTTCTTCCTTTCTTTTCATTACTATTTGAAAATTATATATTGAAAAAAATGAGTGTATCATGCCACTTCCACTTTGTTGTTAAGTGAGTTTTGTTCAAAATTAAATTAATATATAAATACGACCACACTCGTTTTCCATGTTCAAATTAATACTTGCTAATATATATGTCTAGAATTTTTTTTCCTTTGAGAATAAATAAATGTTATTATTCTATGTTATTTATATTGCTAATTTTGGGTAAATTTTTATCTTATTAATATTTTTAAAATTTAAATTATAAATAAGAATAAACCTATAATACTGATGTAGAAAATAATTAATTTATTAGAATAAAGATAATTACTTACTCTGAAAATGCCAAAGAATTTCTCATATGTTTGTGTGTGTAATAGTTTATTGCATATTATTATAAGCTTAAAGATGTTCAATCAGGGGTCACTTGACTACCTAAGACCAATAGAGGAATCATATGAGGATCTCCATTATATTATATATAGATATATACCACCTTTGTAGCCTGCTATGCTTAAGGTTTGACCCAAAAATTGGCCATAAAATTTTTAGCTTTGAATTATTTCTAGCAATGAGTACATATATTTCAGTTACTTTTCTAGGTTGCATGATGTCAAATATGACTTTTTAGAGATAACAAAGAAAAAAAAAAACAAAAGTACACACAAAAAGTGTTTAGAGTGAACAAAAATACAAGTGAAAATATTAGAGAACATGAGAGAATTTGAGAATGATAATGGAGAGAAACTGAATTATCTGAATTGTGTAGTGGTTATTTAATTGAATATGTTTACAAGTGATACAAGAGAATGTTTGTATACTGTATTACAAATACATGCCTAAGACACTCATGTGATTGCTTGTTGAGTAAGTAATTCCAAATTTGGCAATTTTGTTGTGACAGTTATACTAAAATTGGTAGTTGTTGTTGGTTCATCATTAATGTTACTCTCTCCATTACACATTAAAAATTTGTAAATGCAGAAATATATCTTAAAGATTATTTTTGGGCAAAAAACATATATAAGCCAAGGGTAGTCAGATATTACGTAAATCCGCCAAGTTGAAAATTGATTCATCAATCAACCAAAGCACTTCTCTATACAATTCGAACTAGCTTAGTTCGAATTGCATTTGTATATAATTCGAACCGAATCCGCTCAAATTACTTGACAAAATTCACACTAATTCGAACCAGGTTGGTTCGAACTCAAAGCATACATAATCCAAACTAGATGAGTTCGAATTATATAGTGGAAGATTTCCAAAGTAATTCGAACCAAGTAGGTTCGAATTAGTAATTAATAATTCGAACCAGGCTGGTTCGAATTAGTTAGGACCAGACCTGTATATATATGGTGTGAACGTAAGTTGCTCTCATTAGAGGGGTAAGATGGCTACTGAGGAGAGTTTCATAGTGTTGGTTCACCACAGAGGATCCATTAAGAGGAAAACTCGTTTCGGTGTGAAGTTCACTGATAAGGATCCTCTGTGTATGATCGTCAGGCCTACGACGAGGTTTGAGGACCTTGTTAGCTCTGTACTGCTGAAACTTGGTCTCGAAGGTGTGAAACGGGTTAAGAAGTTTTTCTATCGCATTCCAATCACGGTGCTCCAGGAAACTGTTAAGTATGATTGTTTCATGATCGGGAGTGATGAAGACTTGCAGGCCATGTTTCATTGTCACCTGTATTTTTCAGAGGTGAGGACACCAGAACTGTTGGCAAAGTTGGTTGACGTGGTATCCAGCTCGGGGGTTCAAACCGGAATACCACCACTTTAGCCACGGTAGCCAGTTCTAGCTCGTTGAAGTGTATAGAGGCCAACTTGAAGATGGCTAGGTGCTTCACGGTGACTTTGTATGACAGGGATAACTCCGAGTTCACCATCGCAGAGACGACTCCTACTGGTTCTTTGGATTCAATCCAGCCACAGGTTTCCCTACGGCTACCTTGTTACGACTTCACCCCAGTCGACGTTCGCCCTTCCCCAGAAAACTACGATGAAAGCTGGAGTAGATATATTGACCAGGCAAACTTCCCCTTCCTTTCTTCCTTGTACACTAAGGAGAATGAGCTGCGCTTTCTTTTCCTTGTTAAGGGCTTTTTGTCTTGATCAGAAAATACGGGGTCTTGGTCCATGTTGGAGAAAAAGGTGCTTTCGTCCATGCGGGTGCTTGTGGGGAGGGGGTGTGCCATGACGAAACAAGGGAATGAATGGCCGCTTTGCGTTGAATTCTCTTGACCCTCCCCCACAATGATGGCTCTGTTGTCTTGGGGAGCGTTGAAGCTTGCTTCTTCACCAGAGTTTTCTTGGTCATCAATACGACCTGTCCTTAATAGAACCAATCTTCTTCTCAAAATTTCATACTTTTGTCAGATCCTTCCTATCTCCTGATCGAGCTTGTGTAGGTAGATGTTGCCTGGTAGGGCCGATAGTAGTTCATTGGGTAGCTACAAAGTCTCGCTTGCATCTCAGACATGTTATTGTGGATACTTCCAGGCACTTCATTTTCCGTGTCCCTACACACTGGCATGCTGTGCCTACTCACGGCTTACATGGGAGCCTTACGTCCACCAGGTGTATCGTCTTAGTTCGGTCTTCAGTGTGTATCGGATGGGTTTCACACCTCCCATTCCGGAGGGTTTCTAGCCACCATATGACTAGAGCTGGCAATGGGTAGGGTAGGGTAGGGTTTGGACCATACCCTAACCCTACCCGCGGGTTGAAAATTTTATTAAAACTCTACCCTACCCTACCCGCGGGTTGAGAATCTTTCAACCCTAACCCTACCCGCACCCTAAAAATCTAAACCCTACCCTACCCTACCCTACCCTACCCGCAAAAATATCAAATTTTTTAAAAGTAAATATAAAGTTCAATTATTTCGAATTTTATGCGTATTAATAACATAAAAAATAAAAACTAACGCTCTAAATTACTAAATTAACTAACTAGTTTAGTGGTTGTTCACTTATTATAAACCATTACATAATAGAGGTTGTTGGTTCAACTCTCACTTCCTTCACTATATAAATAATTTTTTATAAAATATGTGTTATATATGAGGTGCGGGTAGGGTAGGGTACACCCTAAACCCGTACCCTACTCTACCCGCAGGCATACCCGGACCGTACCCTACCCTACCCGTAGCGGGTAGGGTAGCCTACCCTACCCGAACGGATTGGACCGAGTTGGGTACCCGCGGGTAGGGTATGAATTGCCAGCCCTACATATGACGGGCCGACTATCATCCCAGACCTGAATAAGAGGCGTGCGAGAGAGGGTCGTCCGAGGTCCACTCGGATACAAACCAATATGAACGAGGCAGACCCGAACCGGCCAAAGAGATGTGGCCTTTGTCGGCAGCCCGGCCACACACGTCGGAGTTGCCCACAGCTCCGAGGAGCAGAGCACACACGGGGACATGATTAGGTGTATTGCTAGCTTTCGTACTTTTGTTATTTCAATTTCGTGTTTAGATTCCAATATTATCAGTTTTCTTACTTGTAGTTGGTAAGTGATAAAATTTGTTACTTGTTAGTGCGATGTACTGTGAATGGGATCATAATTGATGAATATGTTTTGTTTCCGGAGTTTTAAACGAAATGTATTTTGAATGCACACCAGAATAACAAACTCTACGAGTTAAATTAAGACATGAGGCAGAAACTATGCTAGTAACAGAAATTAGTATGGAACAAATTGTGAGTAATTCGAACCAACCTGGTTCGAATTACTTTCTGATGCAATTTGACAGTAATTCGAACCAATTCGGTTCGAATTACTTGGGGAGTGGTTCACATGTGTAATTCGAATCAAGCTAGTTCGAATTATGCTAGTTGTAGTTCGAACCAAGTAGGTTCGAATTATGTGTTTATGGAGTTCGAACCAAGCTAGTTCAAATTACATAGTAATGTGCTTTGGCTGATTCGTGAAGCAATTTTCAGTTTGGCTGATTCATGTAATTTTTTTGCTCCCTTGCCTTATTTCTGTTTTTTGCCCATTATTTTTCATGGATAAAATATGATACTATTAATAAGAGTTTGATATTTACGAATTTTAGTGTGTATTTTTATTCATTGAAAATTATTTTTAGGGTATATTTTGATATTTACAAATTTTGGTGTATGTTTTTGACAATTCTAAATTCTTTCATGTGTTTGTCTATTTACTCTAAAAGGGATTAAATCGATTAAATATTGGGATTTTTTATTTATTTAAACTAAAAAATAGTTTATAATGTGTTTTTCTTAATACACATTATTTACGCAAATGTTCTATTTTTATTACTAGTAAATTACATTGGTAAATTGATTTTTAACAAATAAGACATAAATCACAACAGAAATTGATTACTTAATCCATTATAACATCCTAGTAAATTGCATTGGTCATTTAAAAATTTAGAAGATAAGTAAAATCACTAAAAGGTATTGTGATTTAAGTGTACATAGTTGTAAAACATGTCTAGGTATGTAAAAATATAAATCATAATGACTAAAGTTGATTTACTCAAACATAACTAATGACATCAAACCAATGTAATTTACGTCTTAAATAAGATACATCTAAAGTTACCGCAATTTAAATGCAAGAAATAAAAAAAATAAAAGCCAGTATGATTTATATACATCCACCCACAAAATCGAATATAATTATTGTGATTTTCGTGATCCTTCAAGCTGCATTACGAATATGGGAGAAGCAACAAAGTATAACTTTCATCATCCCTTTCGTACGGCGGATAATTATTTCTTAGTTGTGTATCACAATAGTGAGATCACAAAAATAATGGAGGAAACGTATATGTTTGGTTACTAATTTACTAATGTTTTCAAGAGATCACAAACAACTTGGTTATCATATAATTCATTCCACAATATTTTCAATGGTGCAAGTTTATGCCATTATTTCAATAAAGGTGTTGTCGAATTCAATCGAGAGAACATTTGAATTTAGGGGCAGTTATAGAAAAGTTTGGATGGCCAAATAGAAAGTAATTGCACAAATATATGGTGATTCAGAATAATCATATAATTTCCTGCTAAGATGGATATTGAGTGTCCAAATTTATGCTGAAACTTTTGTGATGATGAAGACATTCCCAACTTAAATTGATGATGTGATTGACCCAAATCAGGTGTACTTTAATCGTACTATCTTGATATTTTTTTCTTTATTTAGAGATTTTTAAGCACTGCAAACCTTTTATCAGGATTGACAACACTCATCTATATGAAAAGGATGAAGGGTCTTTGCTGATGATGATTGCACAAGATTGAAATTCCAATATTTTGTCACTTGCTTTTACATTGGTTAAGGGTGATAACACAAAATCGTAAAAAATTTTCCTAACTCATTTGCGTGAGTAGGTGAGTCCTCAATCAAACATTCTTGTTAGATATAAAATAAATGCAAGAATTCTCATTGGTCACATAATATCTTTCATTATATTTATGAATTTCATTAACCATTAGTGTGTAATAAGATTCGTTTGATGTGAATAGGTAACTCCTCAATCGGGTATTCTTGTTATAGTTGACAAGCATAATGCCAACTGAGCTGTTCTTAATGGAGATGGAAGTGGATGGCAACCTCTGATCCTACTGCTTATCATGCGTTTTGTATTTGTCAGATTGCTATAAATTTTGTACTTAACTTTAATAGCAAAGATGCGAGAAAGGCATTTGTCAATGCAGCCAATGCGAAATAAAGTATCCAAACAAAAAAAGTAGATTAATATGGAGAACTAAACATAAAAAAATACCCAAAATAAAAGGTAAACTAAAGACATGTAGCAGATAGCATTGTTCCACCAAGACCAAATAGACCACCATTATAAACTGTTGGTATTTCGTTTAGATTAACTCAAGCCATATCTGTAGTAAGTTTATAATCTTCTCCACTATCAAGTGATGCAAGCTGTTGCGACGATCGTTGTGGCTAAGACGGCCTATAATCCTCTCCAAAATAGCGGGCAACAACGTTTATTGTAAAAGACTCAAAGACACTCTCAACTAGACTAGAACTAGGCATATAAGAAAACAACTGAGACCTAAAATCATGCACTACTATGTATCATCCAAGAACTCGATCCTCTAAACACATATAAGAGTTGTGATAAAGATTTGCCTCCACTATAAAAACTGCAATCCTACTACCTCCCACACCTGTACGGTGTCTCCTACTTTCCTTACCTGTACACTGTTTCTACCTCCCTCACATACCCCACTTCTACCATCTTTCTCTCCTATTCTGCCTCTATCACCACATTCATCACCCCCATCATCTTCATCATTCACATTAACGTGCATCTGAAATCAGAACGATTAATTTGTGTGTCAATGCAGGCACAAGTAGCTTTGCACCGCCTGTCCATGATAGGTGCAAGCCTATGTCTAGCAGGTAGATATGAAATTGAAGGTATGTCTACTACATTGGGAGGTACTCTTACCAGTCTCGAATATACCAACAGTGCTTCTTCTGATAAGAACTTCCTCCTGCAAGTTTGAGTCTACCACATCAAGTACTCATGGGAGGATCGCAGATCATCTACTGTATCAAACTCCAGAAAGTATCATATCTCCGATCCCAACACTCATGCTACTCTCTAAGCTTTGTCGGCCACCAATGGTCTCCACCTCAACCATCCTAAGCACGCAACAGGTCAATGTATCTGGCAAAACTAGGCACATACTGGCAACTACCAAACTATCCAACAACTCGTTTTGGATGGTGCTACTCAATTTGAGTTAAGTGAATAAGAGCAGTCATAAGTAGTTGTCTAGTGATAATTTAATATAGTGATTTTATACTTGAAGGTATAAATGATTGTAAAATTCTCATCTACTTTGTAAGAGTATAATTAGAATTAATTAGATCAATTAGCATTATTTAGTATTTATTATAGGATATTACGTCTTTAATATTTCGATTCTCTTAGTACCTATAAATATCCTTCTATATTGTATTATTCTACATACAACTTGAATACACATAAACCTTTTATCTACTCTTCTCTCTTACCTTTTTTAACATGGTATCAGAGTCATGATATCATGAGGATAGGTTGTTTTTTTTTTTGGTGAAATCACCGTATTTTTCATACTTTTTTTCGTGCCATTTTTTCCTTCTCTTTTGTCCATACTTTGATACTTTCTCACCTCACCAATTAACTCATTCATGACTTAATTATTCTCATAAAGAAACCATATATTTTCCATCACTTTTCGATAATTTACCATCTCTTTGCAGTTTGTCATTTTTTCAGCAGTTATCCGTCAGTTCGTCATCTTTTCAACAGTTTTTTTGACAGTTGGCCACTCTTTCGGCAATTCCATCTGCATTCTCTTCCGGTAATTTTGTCTGCGCATTCCTTGTGGCAGTTCTGTCTATTTTTTCTTGTGGCAATTTTGTTTGTATTTTCTTGTGACAATAGCATATCTGAATATTTATTATAGGATATTACGTCTTTATTATCTCAAATCTCTTACACCAATAAATATCCTTCTATATTGTATCATTCTCAACAAATAGAATACACACAAATCCTTTCTTTATTGCTCTCTCTTACCCTTCCTAACATGGTATCAGAGCCATGGTATCCTCCTTGAAGAGGATAGGTTGTTTTCTCTTTTAGTGAAATCATTGTATTTTTCATACGTTTCTTTCGTGCCATTTTTTCCTTCTCTTTTGTCCATACTTTGATGCTTTCTCACTTCACTAATTAGTTCATTCACTACTTAATGTATTCTCATAGAGAAACCATATGTTTTCCATCACCTTTCGATAGTTTGCCATCTTTTTGCACTTTGTCACTTTTTCAGTAGTTTTTTGACAGTTCGCCATCTTTTCAACAGTTTTTTCGCAGTTGGCCACTTTTGTAGCAGTTCTGTCTGTGTTCCCTTTTGGCAGTTTCGTCTGTGCTTCTTTCTGGTAGTTTCGTCTGCGCTTCCTTCCGGTAGTTCTGTTTGTGTTTTCTTGTGGCAGTTTTGTCTGCACTTTCTTGTGACAGTTTCGTCTGCGCTTTCTTCTGACAGTTTCGTCTGCACTTCCTTTAGGCAGTTTCGTTTGCACTCGTTCTATCAGTTTATGCATTTTGAATATTTTGTTGTTTTAAATAAGTTTCAAACTCAAGTTGTCACTTTGAGTTTAAGGAGAGATGTTAGAGTATAATTCGGATCAACTAGATCAATTAGCATTATTTAGCATATCTTAATATTTATTATAGGATATTACGTCTTTATTATTTTAATTCTCTTAGTACCTATAAATACCCTTCTATATTATATCATTCTACATACAACTTGAATACTCATAAACTTTTTCTCTATTCTTCTCTCTTACCTTTCCAACATACTTACCTATTCAATTAAAATAATTTTATAAAAGAAAAGTCTCTATATCTTAGGTTTAATTATTTTGTTGATCTTTATAATTTTGCAAATTTTTTAATTAGGCCTCTATACTATTTTTCCTTTTAATTGAGTCCTTGCACTAATTTTTTTTTTAAATTAAGTTTTTACACTTTTTTTTTCTTTTTGAGTTTCTGAATCAATTTTTTTTTAGTTGAGTTCCTATACAATTAAGCCAATTACTACCAAAAGAGACCTAATTAAAAAAAAATTTGGTGCAGGGACTTAATTAAAAGAAAAACAAATATAGAAACCTAATTAAAATTTTCATGAAACTATAAGGACCAATAAAGTAATTAAACCTTATAAAATATATTTCATTCTTCTTTCTAACCAACGTAAGGCTTCGCACATAAAAGGAACCTTCCTTTGCAAAATACTCCCCAGAGAATTATTACTGACCAATTAAAGAAAAAAGTTTGGAAAATATAATCCCGTGAATGCTTGTTAATTTTGGTGTTTATCATAATAATCCATGCTATGGCATCAAGCAATTAGCAATTAATTAAATTGAAGGATCATTTTTCGTAAATTAGGATTATATAATGGGGTCATTTGGTTGCTTTTAGTGTTTAAAATATATATAACTATTCATGTACAAATTTTTTATTCGATAAAAAACTTTTTAAAAAAATAATTTCATAACATAGTATCAATATTTCTATAACCGAAAGATTTAGAATTCGATCTTTATTACTTTTTTTAAAAAAAATAAGACAAATAAAAAGAAAAAAATTTATAACAAAAAATGCAAGCAAAGTTAAAAAGAAGTTCTTACTTGAGAATGTGTTAGAGATATAATTTTTCATGTGTCTTCTTTTATCAGTTTAAATTTTTGGGAGAAATGATTTTATAACATATCTTAATTTTTTTTTAAAAAATAAGTATTTATTTTATTTTTTAATTCTTTTATTAGTGCCTTCTAAAAAAGAAGAAACAAAAAAAAATAAATTTTATTTTGATAATAAAATTAAAAATTTATTATCATATATTTTAAAAAGATAAATATATCTATCCATTTATAAAATATAAAAACTGAACCACGATAAAAATTCTTATGAGATTTTTCTACTGCGCTATCCTAAAAATGGGATTAACTTATATTATGGTTATTATTTGCTAGATTTAAAAATCGAATTTTATTTTAAAATAAAAAATTGTATTACTGTGTATAGAGATATATGTTGATATATCTAAAAAAATGTATTATACATATTACGTACTATAATGAAAACAAAATATTTTAAATAAAAGAAGACATCATTAATAAGATAACATATTTAGTATATTACTATATTAAACATTATTTATGTAATTATATTTAATTTTATACCAAAAATAAATATATAATAAAACAATTATACATTTTAATTTTTCATAAAATACCATATTTATTTAAAATAATTCTCAACCGGGTAAACAAATATGGCTAATATATATATATATGGAAAATATCAAGGGCATGTCTTGGTACTAATAATAATGTTTATATATAGAAATATAGAATTAATAAATCCAATCATAATGTGCCATATAAAAAAAAAACAGAAGAAAAGGAAGAAAAGAACTATTGTATTCCATTATTTTCTGTTTTCCTTAATTAGCTTAGCATGTAAAACTATCGGCAATGACGACGAGAATATATTAACGTGAAAGATACAAAGGAGAAAATAAAGTGATTTGACCAAGATCCAAAATAAGAGCCTTACCTATACCTTACGTCTAATTATTTGAAAATTGAGGATTGCCCCAAACAAGGACAAAATTAAAAATAAAAAATTAAATTAAAAATAGAAAAAGTAGAAATGGGAAAGATATCTACATCATTTTCATTCCGTAGTGTGTGAATTTTCTGCATGGGATGTAGTAGCTAGCTATATAAGTACTATACATACTATGAAAAGAAACAACAATATAAACCAATTTGCCAATAGATGTATGTATTTGCGTTTGATTAAGAAACCATTATTATTTTCTTTTTCCTTTAACGTTCAACATTAATGACGATATCAATATGCAAAGCTTACGTAATTAATTATGAGTAGCTCTTTTAAGATTCTCTTTTGACTTGCAAAAAGCTATGAATTAGAGTCTTTATTAGCCGTCTCTCTTTCTCTCTCTTTCATGGCAAGGATGTGAAAGTAGTATTATTGTTGTTGCATATAATATAGTAAATTCGTTTAAGTATTAAATTTTAAATATTATTTTATATATATATAATAATTCATTAATTAACCATAAAATTTTAATAAAATTTAAATTTACATATAACATACGAGTGTTTAGTTGTTAAAAAACTAAAAATATAAAATATTTAAGAAAATTACTTTCAATATTTAATTTTTTAAGATATTTGATTTAATAATTAAAATATGTATTATTTATTATTAGATAAATTATATAATTTTTAATTTTAGACATTATAACATCACAAATTCACGAATATTGTATATTCACACAATATTTTTAAGGATTTCTATTCACTATTTCATTCAAATTTTAAACTCGAATGTAGCTGCTTACGAAATAAATGAAGGGGATGCTCCCATAAAGACGCGTAAAATGTATTTTTTTAAAGATATTTACGTGTTATATTATTATTGGACGTATTAATGAATCCGTTATTTTTAAATTTCTTAATAAATTAGAATAAAACCAATTTTTTTTATAACAATAACAATAAACCCAAATTTTTTTAAGGACTTAATTGTATTTTTAAATATTTAAGAATTTAAATGTCTGCAAAATAAAAAGTAAAAAAAAATTTAAAAATATTCGATTTAAATTATATAATTCGATCGGATTAAATCGGGTCTAATAATTATAATACAGACAATTAAGTTTATTATTATCACTATAATAAACCTATTTTCACTAATTTATTAAAAAATAAATTATTAACCGATTTAATAAAAATGTTCAATAATAATATAACATGTGTAAACGTCTTTAAAAAAAAGACATTTTTTAGTGTCTTTATTAGAGTGATCTCCATAAAAAAATTGTTACTAAGTCAAGAGCTCGACCACAAGTCCTAATCAATTTATCATCTTAATTAATCTCATATTAATTTAAAAAAATGAATCATCGTATCACTAATTATTTGTACGCATGCATGTTTTGAGAGGGGAGCCCCCATGGTGGGCATGTTTTCTTTTGGTAATAAGAGAGAGAGAGAGAGAGGTGCTGGTGGCAACAGGACAATCTCAGCCATGGCCTCAGCACCTTCCTCTAACAAACCGACAAACCACGTGACACAAAGATGAAAGAGCATATGATAATTAGAAACATGACCTTATTCTTCATCATGATATCCATCCTACAACATGGATAGAAATAAAAATAATTAAAAATATAAACTAAAGGTAAGGTCCTTATAATTGCATATCCAAGAAGAGGAGTAAAAATGATTAATATTAAATGATCAAAAGATTATCAAGGTAATTCCATCTATACTAAAAGAAAAATAAAATACTAATAATAAAAATAGTTTAGTTTTGATATACAGACAATAATATAAATAATCTTTTATAGTCGTTCAATTATATTTTTTTATGATTATTTATATAATTAATATAAAAAATAATTATTTTTACTGACATATGCTCATGTAAAATTATTATTTTATAATAATAATAATAATAATAATAATAATAGTAATAAAGGTTATTAGAAAATAATGGTAGACATCGTGATTAAGCAAAGACCCATGGTTGACAATGCCATCCCATCTAAAATTTTCAAACCTTTCCACCCTTTTCATCTTTATTTCCATCACACATATACTCATTAATTTGATTTTAGCTATGAAAAGTTTATGCGATGATAAGACTTAGAAATTTTTACATCCTTTCAAGAGCAAGTAAAAATGTCTATACACCTTCATGCCAAGAAAGGGAAAAAAAGTCTACACCTTCTTTCAATGTTCAACACTTAGTCTTACATACCTTTCATTATATTCTTACTATACATTTATTATGCTTACCCAAAAATAAATAAACAAATAAAACCTATAACTAACTAACATTTCTACAGTAGAAATAGTTGAGTTGTTGATCATTCAAAGATGTATAGAATACGATTTAATTTGTTTTTTTTTTTTTAATGGGAAAGCATATAACTAAAATTCTAAGTGATATCATCATCATCATCATATAACAAGTATAGTGGTGATTTATAATAATACTACATACAAACTATTACTATTACATACTTACACATGTCCTATCATTACCAATAACAAGATTCAAACCCAATTTTAAAATTATAAAAAAAAGTACCGTGTATACTATAGTAGTAACATCATCACATTTAACAGTATGCAATAATAATAATAATAATAATCCTCTGACTCATCAAGAGGAAAATTAACTAAACATGATGATATGATCAAAGACTAAATTATTTTCCCTATACTTTAACAATCGAACATGGGAGGAAAGAGGTGAAGTAGTAAAAATAAGTGTAGCGTGTTTTTTTCTTTTTTTTTTTTAATTGATTTTATTATTCTGGCTACACTGACGTGTTTGACACGTGGCACAATGGCTCAGAGGATGACAACAACGAAGAAGTGGATCTAGCAAAGTTCCACAGGTCAATCTCGCTTGTGGTGGTATAATCCTGTGCGCCTGGAGAAATGTATGCACCTGCACCCGCACTAATAACAGCCCTTGGATTTATTGACGCTGACGATGACGTCAACGATGAAGTAGATCTGACGGATGGAAATAGAAGATCATGATTTCCAGTGCCATACCCCATGGTGGGATCATTGAAGCAAGAGAGTTTTCTAGAAGCTTCGGTCTGACCGTTAAGCTGAGAAGCAACAAGCCTATCTAGCGCTACCCAATTTGTAAGACCGCCACCGCCGTCGCTGCTGCCACCACCGCCACCACCCAAATGGTGATGATGAAACATGTTGTTGGGATTGTCACATGTGAATGACCCTTCATTTTCAGTTACCATCTCAACTGGAATAATAGGATGGTACCCATTATTTTCATTGCTATCATCATTATCATTGTTGTTGTTATTATTATTATGATCCATGCTTGTTGATTTTGGACTCTCTAGGCTTGGGAGCTTCAAGAACCTGCTATCAACATTGTTGTTGATTGTGTCAAAAGGTCTTGCATACCTTGTTGTTAACGATGATGATCCACCATAGTTGTTGTTGTTATTGTTGTTGTTGTTATTAGATTGATCATAGTTGTTGATCTCTTCCTTGCAACCACCACCACCACCACCTCTTCCCATTTGTTGGAGAATTTGCTCTAAGGCGCCCTCGTCGCACGAGTCGAACAGGTGGTGGTGGTGGTGGCTCCTCCTACCTCCGTCACCGGAGATAGAAGAGGTTAAAGGACTATCTAGGGTTTTTAGATGGTTCTTCTTCTTGAATATTCTACACACCACCCACCCTTCTTCTTGTGCTGCATCTCCCATCACATTTGAAACCTATAGATATTTTTATATATATTTCAATTTTTTTTCTCACACAGAAAATTTCACAAACGTGTATAAATTTTCATGTCTCTTTCAAGAATATTTTATTGAAACTAAGAAATTAATCTATCATACATGCATGTAATTCAAAGTCTTAAATTGAGCATATATAGAACATCTAACATACAGTTACTTTTAGATTATTTTATATAATATTACTAAAATATAAATTATGAGTAATATAATGTTATATAAATAAACGTCTAAAATGATTAAGAATTATACCAAAACTAAAAATAAAAAATATTATTTATATATTAAAATCAGTTATACATATAGATATTTTTTGTATATTTCATATTTTAATATTTATTTTATATTAATAATTGATTTTAGCGTATATTTAACGGGGTTGATTTTAAATAATTTAAATATTTAAAAAAATTTGTAAATTTTACAAATACTATGATAGTAGGGAAGACTATAACTTCAATTTAAAACAATTTGAGTGTAGTTTTTGTGAGGTGCTTACAATATTGGCATCGTTGGTGGTGTTATCATCAAGCCTATACTCATGCATGATCCAATCAGACTTTTGGCCATGAGGGGCTCTTCCTTTGTAGAATACCAACGTCTTCCTCATTCCAATCCTCTTCCCGTTGCTGTATATCACCTTGTCGCGGCCGGTGGCCTTCCAGAACCCGGCCGCGGTCGCTCTATTCGTCCGGGTTCCGGTCGGATACTTCTTGTCTTTGTGGCTGAAGAAGTACCAATCATTTTGTGGGGTGGTTCCTATCTTACATTTCTCTGCAAAATTCAAGAAACAAAGAAAATAATTAGCTTCTCAATTTTTTTTACTAATTGTAATTAATCAATGAGATGATGAAGACTCCATGAAACCATAGAAGAATAATATATAGTACAATATTCCAATATGTCATCATTATTATAGTTATGAAGTTATCCATCCCCCACATGAAACGAACGCAATCAAAGGAAGAAGAAGGAAAACACAAAAAAGATAGCCACCCATAATTACCAAAAGGAGAAAAGGAAAAGAAAAAGGAAAATTGGAAGAACTAAGAAAAAAAATAAATAAAGAAGATTATAGCTAACTATATAATCTCTTTTGGTACTATATATAATTAGTTAAATAATGTTTGATTTTCAACAAGAATAAGAAAATTTAAGGAGTTACAAAATTTTTTTAGAAATAAAAATTCAAACACAAAAGCACAAACTAAAATTATTACTCATCTGAAATTGTTTCGAGCGATACTATCGCCCGAAACAAATAGAAAAGAAGTAAACACTCTATAAATAAAAATGATATGGTACCTTGTATATCCCATGGTTCAAGCTTGTTGAGATCAACGTCACGAATAACATCAAGATCAATCTTCTCATAAGAGACCTTCTTCCTTAAGTAGTATTGAAGGAGTTCTTCCTCAGTTGGATGGAACCTGAATCCAGGTGGAACTTGAGATTGTCCATTCACTGATATACTCATGCTTTCTGGCATTCAGGTCAACAACTAACAAATCAAAGATATGTATGTAATATATAAAGGTCTAAAATTGGTTGTTCTTGATTGTTGTTCAATTCACCAAAGGGTCCCAAGAGAAAGAGAAGAAGAAGAAGAAGAGAGAAGACATTCAAATAGGTACACTTTCAAAGGGATAAGGAAGAAAAAAGAAAAAGATGTAATGAATGAGAGGGTGGTGTGTTGTGTGTACTGCAATGTGTATGTAAAGGAACACTATATATATGTGCTGTGGGACACAAGGGACCGAAAAGATACATTAGAGAAAATGTATTATATATATATATATTATAAAATAAAGTATGAATAATTTAAATTAAAAAAAATGTCTTTGTTAAGAAACTCTTGTATGGTGCTAGAATGATGACTACTATTTGTGTCTTGGTATATATATATTTTTCCTTCTTTTAATTTTATATTTTAATAGATACATTTTTGTTTAAAAGATATGATCAGATTATTAAATTTAAATATGGAGGGGAACGCGGAATACCTCCTTTCAACTGAAATTTAAATCATAATAATTTGTTTTATGGAAAAGTCTAAACCCTTCTCAGTTTCCTTTGGTTTTTCTATCTTGGTATATGTCATTGGCTTTATCAAATGCTCTCACTTACAGATGCATACTCATACTCTCAACATTTGTAATGTGTGTCAATATAAATGCAAGATATTATCATAATTATGATACCAATAATAACGATAAGGTACTCTCTCTCTCTCTCTCTCTCTCTCTCTCTCTCTCTCTCTCTCTCTCTCTCTCTCTCTCTCTCTCTCTCTCTCTCTCTCTCTCTCTCTCTCTCTCTCTCTCTCTCTCTCTCTCTCTCTCTCTCTCTCTCTCTCTCTCTCTCTCTCTCTCTCTCTCTCTCTCTCTCTCTCTCTCTCTCAGAAAATTTTGTAATAACATTTTTAGTAATTTTGACTAGTATTTGGTTCGTACAAATATTAAATTATCTTTAAAAAAATAAATTTTATTTATTTATATATATAAATTTTAATAAATATAAGTATAATTTATGTATTGTGTGTGTAAAAATTTTTATAAATATAAGTATAAATTTAAATATTGATCTAAAATAATAATATTTATTAATTATATAATATTATTTTTTTCATACCAACAGTAATATAATCATTATTAATTAATAATTTAAAAATAACACGAGAATTAAAATTATAAGATATTGTATATGTCTATATATCCATACTATTATTATTTAATTTAGTTAACATCTAAAATACAATGAGAATATATTGACATAACAAATAACAACAGTACTCCATAATATTTGTCGCATAGCTAAAGCTGGGGGACACCAGACACCAATAACCAATTGGGTATATGTGGGCTTATAATAATAATAATAATAAATAATGATACAAAGAAATTGAAATAGAAAAATGAATATGATGTGGGGTTAGTTTTGCTAATTGCTATATGGCTATGCTGGAAGAAGTGCCACCTACCAAGAAAGATGGAGAAAGAGAGTTTACTGTAGTATGTGTTTGAGAAAAAAAATTTCAAAAAGGGAGCAAAATTTTTTTGAAAGTGGGACCCATGTGTATGTGGGTATCACTTAAGGGTCCCACAAGGAATGGACGTTATAGGGAACTCACAGAAGAGTAAGGGCGCACGCCCACATCCACAACTACGACCTCTGACCTTAAAATCTCCATGGAAAATCACCCCTCAAACAACCATGGACCATCTCCAAAATTAACCTGTCTATCTCGCTATCTTTCTATTCTTTTCATTCTTGCTTTAATTTTCCTTCACACGTCAAATTTTGGTGTAAATTTTGTTTATTTTTTTTTGTTAACAGAAGATTTGATAATAAATTATAAAATTATTTGTTCTAAAAATTTAAAGAGATACAAAAAAATATACGATATTAGATATATTATTATTTATGTATCTTTTTTATTAATTTAAATTTTAAAAAAATAATTTTATAACATATAATATTATTAGAGATATGATTATTAATGTTGTATTCTACTATCAGTTTAAATTTTTGAGACGAGTGATTTCATAACATAATATCATAATTTTATGTTCGAAAGGTCAAAAGTTAAATATATGTAAAAAATTAAACAAACTTAAGAGAGATTCTTGCTTAAAAGAAAGTATTATTTTTTTTTATCTATTTAAGTTTTTAGAATGAACAATTTTATGACAAGTATCATTCATAATTTTTATAACCAAATTATCTAAGTTTGATTTTTATTGATCTCTAACTAAAAATTTTAGCATCACACATATAAAAAAAATCTATAAAATTTTTTCTAAAAATGTTCTTGCATAAAAGAACGTATTAAAAATATGTCTTTTTTATCGACTTAAAATTTAGATTCTCTAATATTAAAAAATAAAAAAAATGGTAATGTGAGAAATTAATCATTATTAAATTTATAACTTCTACAAAATCTATATCTCATTATATCTCATTATCTTAATTTATAAATGATTAACGCTTCATTTTAATATTTTACTAATTTTTTAACTTCAGAGAATCTTTAGCCATCGACTTAAACATTTGAAATTAGTTTTATTAAGATATATGAATAACTATATATCTATTATTTAGTTTTTTTTTTTAATAAAAAGATCTTCATAATGATAGAAAAATTTAAATTTATGTCTTTTAGGAAATAAATATGGGGTCTCCAGAATTTGTGGCGATTCTTATTGGCTATTTTCATTCTACTATATAGAGAGGGGAGGGCATAGCAATGCTAGCACTTTCTTTATCTTCCCTTTATCCCTTTCTTTTTCATGTTTGGCTTGGGCAACCACCGCAACAAGAAGGAAGAAAATAAAAATCAAAAATTTAAAAAGAGAAAGAAAGAATCAGTTAGTGGGACCCATTAGATGAAAAACAAGAAAAATGTGATGGATGGTAACAAGGTTGGAGCAACTTGCTTGGGCAAAAACATTGGAAAATATATATATTATTTGCAGATTTTTTTGAAAATTGAAATTTGGCTACATTGTCATGTGTTTCATACGTACAACGTAGCTTTGTCTTTGTCATCTATCACTTTAATTCATATATTTTATATTATAATTTTTACAAAAATCTTGGTCTAATTTATTTGCTTAATTTCTTTTATATAGTAGGTGTTAAGTTATATATAATAAAGTAATAACGCATAAAGATATCATCATATCAATAAAGTGAGACTAAAAGATGGGTTATATCTATCAATAAAGATTATGTTTAGTCCATGATTCAACATTGAGAAGGGTTTAATATGCTATTTTTCTCGTGATTAAATTAACGTATAATACATTTTATTAATGTGTCATGCATACGTAAAAGCTATATATTATGTGTTTGTGCATATAGTAACTCCATTAGAATTTCTCAGATATTTTATTTATATGAAAAGAGTAACAATGATGGGAACTTGAAGCTTTTCAGCACTGTTGACCTGCTTATTCTTTTCACCTTAAATATTTTTCTATGTTTAACTAAAATATTCACGTCATCATAATATTATTTCTTTCAACAATTTAAATTAATCAACTTTTTTAGATTTGTCTAAATTTTTATCTAAATCTTTTTTCTTTTTTTATTTATTTTATGCTGAAATTATTTTTTTTGTTGTCAACAAAAATCAAATTATATATCTTTAAGTTATAAAACTCTAATATCATATTATGATATAATTTTTTCCAAGAAATTAAAATAATAAAAAAAATTATAAGAATAATTATATCTCACACTTAAATCAAGCTTCTTCTAAGTACTTATATTCTTAAATTTTGATTCCAAATTTAGGAGTTTAATTTTTTTTTAGATTTTAAGGATTCCATATATAATTTGTCCGTTGTAATCAAAGAGGTAGCTAGACTTTACATTTTTCTCCCAATAATGTTATAGAGTTAATATAATTTATTATTTTTTATTAACAGTTAGTCAATAATATTTAAAAATATTAACTAAAAATATAGCATCGAGTTGTTGGACTAAAAGTATTAGATTACTGACTAAAAGAGATAATCACTATAAAGTACGGATGCTTTGTATGTTGAGTTGCTGTATCTGCATATGAGACACATTTTATACATGACATTTATCGACACTCATCGTGTTTTTTATGTTTAATCGTATTTTAATAAAAAAATAAAAATATTTGTGTTTGACACATTTAGATACATTTAAATATCATCACGTATCAGTGTGTCCAACTTTATTATTCACATATATTCTTAAAATAAAATTAAATATAATATATTTTTATTATTTATCAAAACAAAAAAATTTTAAATATTATATATATATAATTAAAAAAGATACTAAATCCTGTTAATAAATTAATTTATATTTTATATATATACTGAGATCCAGATTTTATAAAAAACTAAAATTTGTGTGTTTGCGTGTTGTGTTTCATATCGTATCTATATCAAAAATTACTTTTTAAATATTAAAATGATCATGATAAGTAAAAATATAACTATTTATATATTTCTGTTTATATATAATGATAAATAAAAATCTATAAATAGTTATACTATTAATATTTTTCAAATATTCACACCTGAGTCGAAAAAACTGTTTTTTTTTTTTTTTGCCATATATATAGTTTTCCAGGATGGAATTACGTAGGGACATTATTGGAACTGTCATATCTTTCAACAAGAATCTTGTTGAATTTTTTTACAACCTTATGGTATACGTGAGTTATAATAATATAACCTCGCTCTATGATTGTTAATTTTTACCATCACAATCAATCGCACTAAATAGTATACCAGAAAAAATGCATAAATATATATATCATCGCCGTTACTTGACCATATTGCATCAGCATATATGCCACCTTTTTTTCTTCATTGTCACCCATAAATACAACCAACCACCATTACCTATTATTGTCTCTCTTGCTCAATCATATATATATATATTCTTAGTATTTCGATTATTAGATATAATATATAGAGAAATTGAGCTGCCTATATAGGACACCCATATATACCTTTCTACTATTAGAAGTTAGTAATTTGGCTACACTAATGTTTAGGGTTAAGAAATAAATGCAACCATTAATTATGGACTACATTGTCAATCACTATACGGCTATACCCTGGAGTGTGTTTGGAAAGCTTTCAAAACAGAAAAAAAAAAATTCTATTTCTATTAAAAATGAATTTTAAGTTGTTTTAAATTTATATTTTGGAACAATTAATTACTATAATATAAATTATGTGTTTTTTATTATTTTATTCTTATGATTCTCTTATTTGTCTTTTTTATGATGGGATTAAAATTTATTTGATAGGGTCAATTTTAAAATTTTAATCTTTAATATATAGTAATAGAATTACAATCAAATCTATTTTAATTTGATTTAATTTTAATTTTAATGTGAAAATTATTTTTTTTTAAAATTAAAAATTATATACTTTTATCGTATTCCAAACTAAAAAAAAATCACTTTTTGTGAGAATTATATTCTCAAAGTGTTTCAAACACATTTCTAGTTCTTCTGATTTAAAATAGGTATCAAAAGAACATCACACATATAAAATAACAAATTTCATAATGTTTAAAAATAACGGTACAATAATATTATATATATGTACAAATTTTTTTAGTAAGTCTAATTAAATTGATTTAATAATTATTAATGGTCCAAACAAAAATCACTCATACAAACATGAACGTAAATTTTGCAATACAATTTCACGTTTTTTCATCTTTTTCTTATTGCATTTTCTTCTTTTTTTTATTGTTGATGTGTTGTTTTTTATTCTTTCTTCTTTCTTCTTCAAGTTGCTCTTGCTTCTATTTTTCTTTTCTATTTCATTGTTTTTGAAAAAAAAAACAAAAAAAAAGAAGAGAAACAAAAAAAATAATATTTATAACAAAATCTAATCAAACATTTCTAGCTAATAGTATGCCTCTTTTATTTACTTATCCGCTCCTAATTTTAATTTTTACTCTTTTTTTATTCTATTTCTCTCAAACATTTTTATCTACATTATCGTTCGCTTCTTCTCTTCTTTTTCTCTTTCTTCTACTTTTTTTTCTCCTTCTCATATGCCTTATTCTTTTTCTATGTTTTCTTTTTTTTCTTTCTTTCTTTTTTCATTAAGACTTTTTAAAAATTTTATGAAAAAAGAGCAATAATAAAATTTTCATTTTCTTGGTCTTTTTCTCTTTTTTCTATAAAACACATAAATTTTTTATAGTAAAAATTTTATAAAAAAAGAACAATAATAAAAATAATGTAACAATCATTTCTCCATTCTAATCTTTTATGGTTCTCTATCTTTTTTACTTTTACTTTTTTGTTTCCTTCAATATTTTGGTCACTCAACATTTTTAAAAAATTAAATGGATATAAAAAAATTATATTTAAATAAATGAAATTGCGTATTTATGCTAATGCTTATTTGTACAACTAATTTAATTTATCTAAAACTAAAATATTTTTCATCATTTTCTTAATCTATATACATGATAAATTTTCAAAACTTGTTTTATATTTAAGAGGGGTGGTATACTACTGGTATAGTATCTATATGCGAATTAATAATAACAAACGTAATCTCATTTAATATGTGTAATTATTATTGTTGATTACCTCATGGTTTTCTTTGTTCTCTCTTCTTATTTTTAGCTTATTATTATACCTCATAAGTTGAACTACCGAATTAGGTGAACAATCCTAATCTTAATCTTTTTCCGGAGGCATTTGAAGACTACATGATAAAAAAATTATTTAATTAAATATTAATGCTGAAAAATGTGAAATTTAAACTATTGCTTTTTAGATTTTAAATTGTTCAAATTGCAAATAAGTTATTTTATTTGATTTTAAATGGAAGCTTACAAAAGTTCCTTGGCCAACATTATTTCTTATTTAAAAGTATTATACTATATATCGTACAGCTAATTTACAATATATTTTTTTTTAGAAACTACCTATATCATTTTTGTTTTATTAAAAGTAATTATTACTAGTGCAAAATATAACAACAACAACAAAACCTTTTCTCACTAAGTGGGGTCGGTTACATGGAACAAATAACACTATTGAACTTTATCATGTATCAGTATATAGAGAGATCGTTTACATATAGATATCGTTTGACCATCTCATGGATGATCTCCCTCTACCTTTCATCCCTTATCCATCTTCTATCTCATCCACTATTCTAACTAGGTGGTCAAGGGGTGACAATGGGTAGGGTAAGGTAGGGTTTGGAGCTAACCCTAACTCTATCCACGGGTTGAAATTTTCACATAAACTCAAGTCTATCCTATCTGCGGGTTGAGAATATCTCAACTCTAACCCTACCCGTTATTAACTCGCGGGTATTCGATCATACCTGCGAGTTATAAAAAAAATGCAACATTATTATATAACTTGATGATAATTTAAAATAAAAGAAACTTTTATATAAAGAAAAGTATTAAATTATTAATTAATGATCTTCTTTTAGTAGCTAACGATCTTTTGTATTTAGTGAGAGGTCTTTCATTCAACATCTACTTGAAATATATTTTTATATAAGTATATAATATATACATATATAGAGTGTAGGTTGGCCGGATAGAATTGATGCTCAACCTGCACCATAACCGATCCGCACCCTATCCTACCCGCTGCGGATTGGATTGGCAACCCTATTTGACCGGGTGAGGTCGGATTGGATACCTGCGAGTATAGTGCATGTTGTCACCGCCTAGGTGTTCTATTGGTCTTTTTCTCACATGTCCAACTCTCTCTTATATTTTTCAAGATTTTTTTTAAAAAGAAAATAATTTGTCCTGTTTTCTTTATTTCGAAAAAATGACTGTATATATATGAAATCCTTCTAGAGAATCATCATCTACATACATACTTGATTATGTATTTGGATTTGGATCGGAGTGTTTAAAGAAGGGTATACCGATCCGTATTGTACAGTAATATAATCATGCATATATATAAATTAGATAATGTATATGTCAACATATCTTGTTTATTTATATAATACTACATAATTGCATGCAATATTATTATTTATTAAAAATCTTGGTACCTAACAAATTCCGACAAAGGTTGCATTTGGCAGTTATAGGCTGAGGAAGACATTGATTGGGATCAAACAGACCTAAGCATTATCTTAAACAAAATCTAGATTAAATGCCCTACTGTTTCAAGCATTTAGTCGTTATTTAATTGTATTTTGTATTGTAGGTTTATACCAAACTTAATTAAAAATAAGATCATGTGAAACTCATCAAAAGTTGCCCTTTCAGATCTGTTATTTAAAAATACTTCCAAAACGTGTGTTTGTTTAGATACTCTAATTCATGTTAGGAATAGAAAGGCCATTCAACATTATTATACTATAGCAAGAGCAATGCTAGGGGCCAGCAACATTTGTGATTGGTAGCCATCAATTAGCCATCAATGATGATTTGATGGTGTGAAATTGGTGTGAGATTTCATCCAATGGCTCACCTTTTTCTGATGGTTACATGCTGGCCAAAATGCAATAAAATTACTGGCCTCCTAGACTTTTTCATAGCGAATTATTCACAGCTATTTCGACAGTGATACAGAGATATAAAATAATGGAAAAGTATAGGGTACCAACATATTATTCATCAACTTCTGCCAACTCTTATTTATATTTGTGTTTCATGGAAGTGTGTTCGTAGATGTGTCTAATAATTAATATATTTTAAATACATATATAAAGAGCCACATCCAGAAAATATATCTATAAAGACACTTCTATTAAATACAGTTATAAAAAAGACATTTTTATTAGATACATCCACGAATACACTTTCATGAAACACAATTATAAATAAGAGTTGGCAGAAGTTGGCAGATATGCTGTTGGTAACGTAACGGAACCGTAAAATAATTTATTGACGGTTTGTTGTCACTAAGATCGCGTTTATTTACAAAGATAAAAATATAGAAATATAAAATTATGTTTAAAAAATGAGTTCTAAATAAAAATATTGTGTTCAGAGAGACTGAATTATTGTATTTTATATTTATCTTAACGAAAAAGACACAACAATACTAACAAGAAATACAACTTATTTTTTATTTTTTTATTATTCTTGTTAAATTTTTATTATTATATTCTTTTCTTAAATTTTTTAATAAAAAATAAGAATAAACTTGATTTTTATAATTTATTTTACTTTATCATTAAATAGAATATAAAAACACTAAATTTTATGTTTTTGACCTTTATATTTTATTTTCACTGTCTTATCTTATGCCGTTTTCATAAACAAACACAACTTAATGTCTTTAATTTGACGCCAATAAAATAAGTAAAAATTTAATTTTGTTTTAGAAATATGTTTACCGATGATCTGATCGTCAAAAAATTTTGGCGCCAAATTACATCAACTACATGTGTGACGGATATACAATAATTCTATCATCGCTAAATTTACCTGTCAGTTACAATTAAATTAAATAAATTAAAAATAAATATTAATATCGAAAATACGTTGTGTTATCAACGACTAAAATGTTGATAAGAGAATTTAATTTAATTTTTATTTTTCAAAAACTTAGGCTAACATACCAATGGTCTACCCCGTTAGTAACAATTTAATAATTGATCATTAACAATTAATATGACAAATATGTTATCGATACCTTTGATAATGGAAATTAATTAAATTTTTTAATTTTAGAATTTAAATATAATACCAGAAGTCTGACCGTTGCTTAAAGATAAAGAGTTAATCGTGAACTTTTCATGTCACAGGCCATTTTAATTTGAGTGAATTGTACCCAGTAAAAAAAAGTAAACAGTAATAGACTTTTCCATCTAATTATCTATAAGTAAAAAAAGTGTAACAATGCAAAAATAATTATTTAATAGTTTTTTAAGTAAACAGTAATAGACTTTTTATATTATACAATTTTTATATATGTAAATAAATAATTTGACAACAATATATAAATGGAAAAGAAAAGGAAAAAATAAAATAAAATAAAATAAAAGATTTAATTAGGTGGGATACGGTATATAAGGTCAAAAGGTTTTGTTTGATATAAGGCATCTTATCTTAAAGATCTTACTTAGCTCTATTCTCTCATAAAGCAGATTTCACATGTCAAAAAGTTTATCAATGCAAGCTTACAAAGGTTGAGACGTTATTCCACTTTTTCCAGTAGTTCCATAGTATAAAACAAATATTGCTTTTAATAACAATATTTTATGATTGACTACTATAATTAATTCAAGAACTTAATTTATATAATGGATTTTATTAGTATAAACAAAATCTATAAACACATATATGGACGAGTTACTCAATCATTAACTAAATTTGATATTTCATTTGTAGTTATTAAAAAAGTCAAATATATTAATTAAAGAGATAACCAGATAACATTTGTTAAAGATAATTATCAACTAATTAAAAATCCATTAAAATTAAAAATAAACCCTAATACATGAAATGCAATGGAATAATAAAAATTTTACAATGGCTTAAGAGAAGGCATTCTATTAAAACTAGTAAGGTCTTTTGCTGATGCACTCTTATTAAGGTCATTATGACTACATTTGTTTATAGAAGAGATAGGACATTGAGATAGGAATATTGAGATACAAAATCGTATTTGACAGAAGAGATATAGACAGAGATATCGTGTTTAAAGACATTAAATTAGTATATTTTATGTTCATTTTAACAAGAAAGACACAAAAATACTAATAAGGGACAACTTATTTTTTATTATTCTTGTTAATTTTTTATTATTATATTTTTTGTCTCAAATTTTTTAAATAAAAAAAAACGAGAATAAATTAGGTTTTCATAATTTATTCTAATGTATCTCCAAATAAAATACAAACACAACATTTTGGTTAAAGACAGTCTAAAAGATGGAAAAAATATTAAATGAGTTCAATTTTTTTAGTTAATATATCAGTTAATATATTTTATTCTTAAACTATAAGTTTTAATTTTAAATTTTATATATTAAATTTTAAATTTTAATCCTAAATTTCAAAATCTCTAAAAAAAGTGACCTAAAAATTAATCTTTTTAATAAAAAAATTAACTAATTTGACTAATTAAAAATTAGTTTCTTATACTTCTTTTATATTAAATTTCAGCTTATTTAATAATAAAAAATTAAATATTCTAATTTAAGAAATACAAAACATTTTTCCCTTTTTTTTTCCTTTTTTTTTTTTTACTTTGTATGATTGTTAATTAAGTATCTTCAACAAAATCCCTAGACACGAAATAAAAAAATCTTTTAACAAAATCCCAAGTAATTGAGACATGTCGAAGTTTAAATGGGTTTAGTTATTTTGACATTATACGAAGACACATATTAGCATATATACTAAGTGACTATTAGTTGTAGTTCAATTTCTCAAAAACGTCATCAATGGTGAAAGAAGTGTATTTAGTTAGGAAAAGTCCACAGGTCACAGCACTAATCATTTTCATCCTTCGCTAAATTCCCTGACCCTAATCATTAATTTTTAGCTGATAGACGATGGAGCAACCACTTTTAGTTACTAACCGGCACTAATATTGGTCATCATATTTGATATGTCCATATCTTTTAGCATGTTTTCTTATATTTTTAATCTTGTTTAATTTTTGCTTTCTCTTATGCCATCAATTCATTTTTTTTTTCATATTCAGTAATATTTTTAATTTTTTATTTGTTAGTTGTTGCATAGGAATTGGTCTTGCAACCTTCAGAATAGGAAAAACAGAAAAGAAGCAAATTTATTAATATAATAGACCACACGACAAATATTGATTATGTGTCACGTTTGAGTTGTGATCACATAATTAAGTTTCTGAATTTAATTAGTATATATATAGTTTTAATCAAAACCGTTACTATTACTCCACCAACACTTTTATATATCTTATAATATTAATGGTAAATTCTATATTTTTGCTTCTATTCTATCTCATATCTTTTTAATTATATATATTTTAAATTAATTTAGATTGATCAAATAGTTAGTTATGTTCACGCAAAAATTTATTAACTGGCATCTGATTTTTAAATAAAATTTAAATTTACAATAAATTAATTATTAATCTGTTGAATTAAAAGATACAACAAAAAATAAAAAATGTGTCTTATTAATTACACTATAAATAATCTACGGATATTAACATATTGTAATTTATATCTCATATCTTGTTCAATTTTTTACCTTGAAAAATAATCTTAATTATTAAATTATAATTTTTCATATCATCCTTGATCTTTTTTCTGAGTCCCATCAACAGCTTTCCAAACCGTGTTAGTAGTTTATCAAATTACAGTAGAGAAACATGATTCCAACTAGGTATATTTGGGTTTGAACTTTGTGTAATAATCATTACATAGATGATATGATTTTGCATAAAAAATTTATTTCAACCACTAATAGTTCTTATCAGCTATGCATGACAACAATATATGACAGATCACCAATATTCACAGAACCTAAAATATAATTTTTAATTTTATCTAAACCATGAAATATAATAATAACTAGAATCAATTTCTACAAAAATAATGCCCTTTGATATCTGAACAATAATTTTTTTTCTTTGAATTATTTTAAATGGTTCATTTTCTCCCTTTCCTAATTTCTTTTCTTTTGATTTCTTTATGAATAATGTAAATCATACAGTCTATAACTGAAAGTCATTTGTTGTTTTTTTTTTAGTACAAAGAATTTATGTTGATTTAAAATCAGGATTTTTGTTAACCAATTGATAATACTTATGAAAGTATTAAATATGTATTTAAAGTCCATAATAAATTTAATTTTCACAGTATAACATTTATTTACATAAATATTTAATCGTATATTGTCACATTAGTAAAAAAAATATTTTTCAAACTCAATATTTAAACAATCATTTAAATTCATAAATATAATTAAAATATTATATAAAACTCTTCACACTATCACTATATTAGAATTAAAATATTTTATAGTTTGTAGAAATGTTTGAAAATTTTAATATTGTCAACATATTTTTCTTTCAAATAAAAGCTTCTAGCTAGTTTTAAAACTCTAAGAAAAAACTAGCTAAAAAAATCCTTAAAATAAAATATTTGTATTAGAAAAAAAAGTTAAGTCTCAATTATTATTTATGATTAAAATTATTTATTAACCAGTCACCTAATAAAATCTTTAAAGTTAGAAGATCCAATTAAGGACAACAGAAACGTGGTAAAAGCTTTAGGGCATTGCATTATTAATACTATAGTTAATTCAAGAAAGCAAATTCCTGTCCTACACAAGAAGTCCAATTAAGCAATAAGAAAGCATGCATAAAAATATGGTGCACCTAGCTTTAGGTATGGTGTGGGAACGAAATAGAATGACATAAACTCTTTACTTTCAATTTTGCAAAGGTAGAACAGATATCAATAATAATAGTAATAATAATTAATTTTTTGGGGACTTTTTATTATGTATCGAGTTAATAATTAAATTAGTCTTTTAAAAAATAGGTCATTTTCTAAATTCGTTCTTAAAAAATTTTATCGATTAAATTAGTCTTTTAAAAATTACAAATTAATTATTTTTGTCGTAACATCACTCAACTAATAGTTTTTATTTACGATTGATGATATAAAATATTAACTGATAGCATATATGACACTTGATATGTTTAATTGAATAATGTATAATTATATTTATGAAAATATATCAATTTATTCTATTTTTTCAATTATATAAACCTTAATCTATCTTAATATAATCTAATGACTCTAAATTGATAAATTTTCATAAATATATTTGTTCAACGTCTAATTAGATATACTAGATGTTATATATGATATGAGTTATCGTTTCATATCATTAATCATTTACGAAAATTATTAATTGAGTGATTGAAGGACGAAAATAATTAATCTATAATATTTAAAAGATTAATTTAATTAATAAAAATTTTTAAAAATAAATTTAAAAAATAATAATTTTTCAAAAATTAATTTAACTATTAACCTATTATATGCATCTTTAATTTAATTTGAACTAGATCTTTAATGCGAAAAGTAAAAGAAATTAAAAGGGTCATAATTAATCTCCGACAACCTAGAAGTGATAAAGCTAGACGACAAAAACAGCATCAACCACAAGTGGTTGTAGTGAAGATATGTTGCAATCGTAATTCTAATACCATTAATTTTGAGGAAGAATATGTGTAATACTGCCGCCAGCACTTAATTGCACTTTCGACCCTCTAAAAAAATTATTACTCCAATTGACAAATTGAAACCCCCTTTGCTGTTAGGGTAGTTAGTAATGTGACACAGTGCCCAAATGACAGTGAAAGAATGAAGAAAGAGAGAAAGTTTGTTAGAGTTTCCATAGCTTCCACACATTTATCATATTTGATGCACCTATCTTCATATAGTTGAATAGGTTTCACTTAAAAGGGTTAACACTTAATAATAAATTAAATAAAACCATACTAAAACTTAAGCAAATTAAATTATCATATATAATTATTGTGTTACCTTTTTTCCATTTCATTATATATAATGCAAGTCACCGATACCTTTTTTCCATTCCATTTCATTATCATATATAATTATTGGGTTATATTTTTACATTTTTTCACATAAGAGTCTTTTTTAAATTTATATAAATTTTATATAGGTTTTTTTTGGTTATTTTTGCTATTTTTTTTGGATCAACATAGATCAAAATCAAATTCTTTAATTATAAAACTTTTGATTCTATGTTATGAAATTATTTTTTAAAAAATTTAAGTTGATAAGAAAAAATATACGAATAGGGATATCTTTAATAAATAATAATATTTATTAGATAATTAAAAATGAAACCGTCTAATTATACCTAGTGAAAAAAGTAGAGGAGAAACATTTTTTTCCCTTCTAGCTAGAAAAATATTTACTCTATGGTAATATTTTTTATATATATATATTTTGTTGAGTGAAAATATTCCATAGATAAACTCCATATATAAAATTGTATACGTTAGCTGTATTCATAAATAAATTCATCAGATATTTATCTCCACCAATCAAATATATACTGGAAAATTCAAAATCAGTAACAATGATAAAGACAAATCAATTCATCGCATTTTTATCTCTATCAATCTAAAGTTTGATTCTTCTTGATTCTCAAACGAGTTTTTTTTAGTAAAATAAAATAAAAAAAATTATACAAATTTTATGCAAGTCAAAAAGAAGTTTTTATGTGAGAGGATATATTAAAAATATAACTATTCGTATATTTTCTTATATCAATTTAAATTTTTGAGATAAGTAATTTTATGACATAGTTGAAAACTTTTATAACAAAAATATTAAGAGTTCAATCTTTGTTAATAGAAAAAAAATTGTGTAAAGAAAAAAAGATCCCATAAAAAATTTTACAAATTCAAAAAAAAATTCTTGTATAAGAATATATATCAGAGATATAACTATTTATTTATTTATATTTATTTAAAATTTCATTTCTTCATGTATCTACTTAAAATTTTAGGACAAATAGTTTTATATTTAGACAAACGTACATGACAAAATTAGAATCCTAAAAGTGCTATATTATATTATAGAATTAATTAAATGCTATGTATATAAATTAAGGTTTCCCATATATGATGAATAATGTATCCGCCAAAACAGGAAAAAGAGAATTAAAGAATATAAAACTCAGAGAAGGTAGTGGTGGTGTATAGTGATTTTGTCAAGGTATTTTGCATGGGAAGCAACATTTCAATTTTATGTTTCTTTTATGGTTGGGAAGGTCGTACTCAAGGTGAGATGTCAACATATAGCACAGAGCTGAGGGAGGTTCGTTTTAATTATCATTATAATCCAACAATATTAGCCTTAATGTATACTTACTATACATGGTTTTCTTAATTAGATACCCAATTAGAAAGGTAGTATATCCCATATTTTACTATATGTATATTTTTTTTTGGTGTCATAGTACTTACTATATGTATATATACACACACTATAGTGTTTATCAAGAAGGTTCAATAATAATAATAACAACGAGGATGCTCCCATAAACACGCATAAAACGTCTTTTTGTAAAGACACTTATGTGTTGCATTATTATTGGACGTATTAATGAATTTATTATTTTTAAATTTTTTAACAAATTAAAATAAAACCGATTTTTCTATAACAATAACAATAAATTCAATTGTTATCAGATCCAGTCAAACCGACTAATTTACATAACCTATTGGATTATGTTTTTTTTTTTTTAATAAAAATCAGGAATATATTTGTGTTTTTATCAAAAAATTTAAACATAATTCGATTTAGATTATGTAAATTGGTCAGATCAAATTGGATTTAATAATTATAATGCGGACAATTGGATTTATTATCGTTGCTATAATAAATCGATTTTATTCTAATTTATTAAAAAATAAATTATTAACTGATTTAATAAAAATGTCCAATAATATCATGACACATATAAATATTAAAAAAAAGATATTTTTAATATTTTTATCGAAGTGCTTTTCTAATAATAATAATAATAATAATAATAATAATAATAATAATAATAATAATAATAGGAACCACATTCATTAATAATCATTATGATCCCTAATAATAGGAACGGAATGAAATTCCTCAAGATTCCTTATCAATTATGTAATAATGCGACATATTGGATGTATTGAAGATAATATAATTTTCATTTAATTTGTTTTTCTATAAAACACATCTGAGTATGACTTAACCATTTGATTATTGGAGAGAGGAATTGGTGCATTTTTTTTCAATCCAACGTGTGAAAAATTAAGTATTATTTTTTTATTTTGTAAAATTTAAATTAATGTTATTTTCATTCAAATACACTCCTCCGGCAGCTAGTTAGATAAACTTTTCCGATAATAGATCTATTTTTAATTAAAAAATAAATAGTTTGATTTCAATATAACAGTAGTGACATGAAAGAGTCATTGGCTCGTACAAATTAGTAACTTAACCCTGTTCGTAGTAGTTTAAAAAGTATACCAAAATTTTAATTTAAAATATACAAATCATTCAATTTCCCATCAATTGAAATTCATAATGTTATCTCGTATTCTTATTCTCATGAAAAATACTTTAATTGATAATATATTAATATTATCATGATACAATTTTTCACAAAAATTTAAACAGATAAAAAGAGACAATATAAATAGTTATATTTTTATATTTTTTGTATATTTTTTTTGTTTGTTTTATATTATTTTTTTATTTTTAAAATTGATCAAAAATTAAATTTTAGACCTTTCATATACTCATCTGTTACTTTTGTTATTTTTTTTTTCTTTCTTTGATCAAATCACGATGTTCATCATTGATGGCTCTTCTTTAACAAAATTAGCACTTGTTCCACCTACAGAAATTCTTGATGAGAAGAACTTCAACACATGGCGACATCTTACATGGCACATCATCTTGTGATTTAAAGATTCCATCTTGTTTTGTTACCAAATCTCCATTAAATTCTTCAACTGCCTCTGAAATTTTATCTTTGGCACCATCATCTAAAATTGGCAAACATAAGTGGTCTACTCCTTATAATTCAAAGAGCGTTGATGCAGCTACAATTGATACGATTGAAAAATTTGCCGTCGATAAAAAATGCCGCTAGAATCATCTTGCTTTAACCACATGGCTCTTTGCCTTAATGAGTATGTAAACCAGATAAATGATAAATATTTAATTAATAATTAATATATAAATTAAATGAGAGTAAAAGAAATTATGAATTTAATCTTTATAATTCAAAAAAATTTTTGGTGAGAATTTAATTTAGAAAATAAACTTGAGTGTAAAAATATAATTAATTTTAAAAAAAATGTATATCAGCATTAAAATTTATTGTATCGAATTAAGTCTGTCTGGTATCGCAAGTGAAGAAAATTGAATATATAAAAATAATAAAAAAATATTTAGAACAAAAGTTCGAGCACTTATTTTAAAGGTTTTGGCCAAAGTTGAGCCAAAGGGCTAAGAACTTGAGTTGAGTCATACTTGGGCCAAGGCCATGATATATAAACCTTTCCATTAACCAATTTAATTCATTCACTCTCATTTTAGCCTTGAGAGAGAGAGAGAGAGAGAGCACGTTGAGAGAGAAGAGAGAAAAGGGAGAAGAAAAATCCTAACTTGTATATCCCTCTTAAAAATTGATTTACAAAGAAATAAGTTTATTTTGCATACTTCTAAGTTGTATTATACTTTCTAGCCGACCTTGTCTTCGCAGGTCGAGACTAGTATATATATATATATATATATATATATATATATATATATATATTCTTTGAACTCTTATATATGTATTTTTTATATTGACACTTTATATCTTCAACGTTTCGAGTGTGATGCGATTATTTGTTTTGTCATCTTTTTTCATAGACTCCTAGCTATATTATTACCTTTCAAATATATGTATGTACTTTTTCGTATATAAAAGTAGGCCAGGTTAGCTAAATAGAGTTAGAAGGTAGTTAGAAGATTGTTAGATTGTTAATGTATTTAGAAGATTGTTAGCCTTCAATTAGTTTTAGTTATGAATATCCAAGTTGTCACAAGTAGCTCTACAAATAGTAGGATGTGTAACTCATTCAAGCGAGGTAACCATTTCACAATTTCAACAATAGAATTACTTCACTTCTCTCTCTCTCTCTCTCTCTCTCTCTCTCTCTCTCTCTCTCTCTCTCTCTCTCTCTCTCTCTCTCTCTCTCTCTCTCTCTCCAAGCCTTCTAGACTTTTCTATCTCTTCTATTCTTCTATTTCTCTGCTTAGAGCCTGGTACCTTTCATGGTATCAGAGCCATCGACAACCATGGTTGAAAAACAAGCTGCACAATCAAATTTCTCTTTTTCTCTGATTTCGATGAAGCTCAACAAAAATAATTTTCTGTAATGAAAAGATCATACTGAATCCACCATTGAAGGACATAATTTGCTGCATCACATCACAAGAAAAAGAATACTGATAAGATTCAACGAAAACGGAGAAGTGAATCCAGAGTTTTCAGTGTGGAAAAGACAAGATGCCCTGCTGAAATCATGGCTTCTCGCATCAATGATAAAACCTTTTACAACTAGAATGGTAGGGTGTATATATGCGTATGAGGCATGGAAGCGTTTAATGATCATTTCACCTCTCAAATCAAGGCAAAAATCATACAATTGAGGAACAAACACAGTTGCATCAAAATTTGGAACTCAGTGAATGAGTATTTACTTTCTCTAAAGGGAACTATAAATGCACTAGCATCAGATGGAGAACCAATGAGAGAAAGCAATCATGTGAATGCGATCTTGAACAAATTAACAGAAGAATATGGACCTCTAATATCTACAGTAGTTGCAAGGCGAAGGAGCATCACAATTGGTGAACTTGAGGCACCGCTCTTAACACATGAGAGCATGTTGGAAAATTTTAGAAAACCAGAGGCGTTTATTCAAGCTAACATGGCACAACATGCACAGGGATTCAGAGGAGGTCATAGAGGAGGTGATTTTCGAAATCGAGATGGCAGATCAGGCAGAGGAGGAAGATTTTTATACAATGAAGGCAACATATTTGATTCGGGATAGTTTCACAATAAAGAAGATTTTCAGAGTGAAAGATTTATGAGTGATCAATTTCAAAATAGTGAAAGGTTTGATGGAATATTCTACAACAATCAATACAGCAGAGGCCATCAAAATGGATATCCTCAACAAAATTTAAGATTTGGTTACTACAACAATGCAGCAAGAAATGGTGACAATTCAAGATACAATGATAATCAAAGTTTTGTGCAAAGAAGCTATGGTGACAATTCAAGCTTCATGCAAAATGGTGAATCTAGTAATAAAAGAATGATAAACAATGAAAGATCTATTTGTCAAGTGTGTGACAAGGTTGGACATATAGCCAAGAATTGCTGGTACAGGTATGAGAGAAGCAATAACTTTGGACCGAGAGCTAGTTCACAATTGGATGTGCAAAAATCACAAAATCACAAAGTTCACAAATGTCTTAACCATCTCAAGCACCTCAAGCTCTACTTGCAACTCCATCCACCATTCATGACTCAAATTGGTACTTGGACTCAGGAGCAATGCACCATATGACCTCAGATCAGCAGAATCTAATGGAAGGAGAGGCTTATGAAGGACCAAACCAAGTGATAATTGGAAACGGCTCAGGTTTGCATATCAATCTTGTTGGAAAATCTAATTTTAAATCTGATTTGAGCAATGGAGAGTTTATCATACAAAAGTTACTTCATGTGCTTGATATCACAAAAAATCTGCTAAGTGTCTATCAATTCTGCTGTGATAATACAATCTTTTTTAAAATTTACGCTGATAAATATTGTGTAAAATCCCAGAAAACCAGTGAAGTCGTAATACATGGAGAAGTTGAAAAAGAGATGTACAAATTTTTCAATTTTACAACCTCAATAAAGTAAGCTGCATATGTCACAACATTATGTAGCAAAGACAAGTTCTTGCTTTGGAATAATAGGCTAGGGCACCCATTAAATAATATAGTGTCTACAGTACTACAGTCCTGTAATGTTCAATTTGATTCAAAAAAGTCAGTGTGTGAAGTATGCTGTATAGAAAAATCTCATCAGTTACCCTTTCCTGCATCAAATTTTGTTTACACTGAACCACTATAGTTAGTGTATTCTGATATTTGGGATCCTGTCCTCATCCCTGATAATAATGGAAACTATTATTTTGTTCTGTTCATTGATGCCTATTCAAAATTTACTTGGTTGTACTTAATTAAAGCAAGGTCTCAGCTCAAATCATTTTTTAACTCTTTTCAACAAATGGTTGAATTGCAATTGAATATTGAATTGAAAACACTCTAAATTGAAAATGCTGCTAAATATACAAGCTTATCTAAAGATTTTCAGATTCAGAAAATCATACACAGGTTTTCATGCCCTCACTTTCATCAACAAAATGGAAACGTTGAAAGGAAGAACAGACATGTTGTCAAGAAAGGATTAGTAATGTTGGCAGGTGCTGGTATGTCTACAAACTATTAGGTAGTGTTTGGTGAGAGACAGAGACGAAAAGACTGAGACTGAGAGACAGAGACTAAGAGACAGAGATTGAAATAAATCTCAGTATTCTGTTTGGTGTAAAATGGGAGACAAAAATTGAAACAAGAATGAAACTCTAATTTAATTTGTACAAAAGGTAAAATTGGATTTCATTAATTGAAATGAGGGTATTTTAGGTATAAAATATTATTAAAGTTTTAGTCTCCATCTCTAAAAATTTTAGTCCCCAGTGTCCCTACTTTTTGAAGGTACTGAAATACTGAAATTTTGGAGACAGAAACAGAAATTTTAGTATCAGTCCCTGAATCAACAAACATAATACTGAGTCTTAGTCACCAGTCTCTATCTCAGTACCTCAAAACAAACACTACCTTAGGGAGAAGCTTTTTTTTTTGTAGTATTAAATCTGATCAATCAACTACCTACACCTACTCTTGACAACAAATCCCCTTTAGAGAAGCTTTTTGGAAGAAAACCGAATTACAATAGCCTCAAAATGTTTAGTTGCCTCTGTTACCCTCATTTAAGATCCTACAACAAGCACAAGTTAGATTTTTTCTCAGCTCCTTTTTTGTTCATTGGCTACAGCTCGTTGCATAAAGAATACAAGTGTCTCACAAGTAGTGGCAAGGTGATTACAACCGGAAACGTCATATTTGATGAAGAAGGATTTCCATTCAAAGAGGGCAAGTTCCTAACTAGCTCAACCAAAGAAGACTCTTCAAATAGTGCCTATTCTATTACACCCACTATACCTCTCCTACCAAGGCTTCTGATCCAACCTCAACAGTATCCTACACAACCAGTACAACCAACCACTCAGCAACCTTTCTGCCCAAATAAGTCTAGCATGCCTCTCTCAAATTCACCTCAACAGCAAGCATCTCAACGGAATCAGTCAAGGATGTCTTTTTCAAATTCACAAGCAGACCTTAGTAGCAGCAAACCTCTCAACTACTATCATAAACTCTCATAGGCACTTCTACATCTTGGACATTATAGATAGCTATGAACTTCTCTCAACCAAATCAGTCAAGGATGTTTATTTCAAATTCACAAGCAAGACCTCGGCAGCAACAAATCTTTTAACTACTATCACAAACTCTCATAGGCACTCATACATCTCAGACATTAAAACCAGCTATGAACTCCATATCACAACAACATTCACTATTACATCCATCGCTGTCTGCTATATCAGTAAATGCACCTCATATACCTATAGCCTTCTCCAGTTTTCCAATTCTAATCCCCATCTCAGATCTAAGGATTGTTCCGTCAGTAGTACCAAATGAAGTTTCAAGACACACAAGCACTACCAATACTCATCCAATGATGATCAGAAGCAAGCATGGGATTTTAAATCCAAGAGCTATGCAAGTAGCAGTTGAGCCAAGAAATGTCAGGGAAGCTTTGGTTCATCCCGAATGGAGGCAAGCCATGAATTCTAAGTACGAAGCACTAATGAGAAACCAAACGTGGAGATTGGTGCCACTGCCACCAGAAAAGGAAGTTATTGAAAGCAAATGGGTCTTCAGAGTGAAATACAATGCTGATGGTTCTCTACAAAAACATAAAGCACAATTAGTGGCTCAGGGATTCTCTTAAAAATCAGGGTCTAATTACACTGAAACCTGCAATCCAGTAGTAAAACCAACCTCAATGACAATTAGAGTGATTCTAACAGTAGCAATCGCAATGGAATAGAGTATTAGGCAGTTGGATGTCAACAATGCATTTTTGCATAGTGATTTGAGTAAAGATGTGTACATGAGACAACCATAAGGGTTTGAGATTGGTAATCATAACTTGGTGTGCAAGCTCACAGAGGGTCTATATGGGTTAAAGCAAACACCTAAGGCTTGGTATAAAAAACTCTCCACTGCTCTACATCATTTAGGATTCACTGCCACAAAATCTGATGTTTTAGTATTCTCAAATGGATCAAGAACCTTTATCCTGGTGTATGTGGATGATATCATCTTTACGGGAAGTTCTAAAATTGAAATTGATCAAGTAATTCAGCGGCTCAACATTAGATTTGCTCTCAAAGATATGGGGTATTTGCACTATTTTTTGGGAATTCAAGTCTAAAAACTCAGTGATGGTGGATTCCTCCTCACACAAGAAAAATATGTAAGACACTTACTTGTCAAAGCAGGAATGGTTGGGTGTAAACCACACCAAACTCCTTTTCCTTCTTCCACAAATTTCTCTGCCTTTGGAGGTCCAAGCTTCGATAATTCCAAACTATATAGGTCAGTGGTGGATAACTTGTAGTATTTAACTATCACCAGACCTGAATTAGCATATGCAGTAAGCGTAAAATCCTCTGATTGAGCACTATAAGCTAGTAAAAAGGATTTTGAGATATGTGTGATGGGTGAGCATCTTTTCCTTATTTTTTTATTATTTTAGATATGAATTTATTGAGTTTTATTTAGATTTTAGTATTTGAAGCCAATTTGGATGCTACTTTGAGTCACATTGTGGTTATATTGATTTTAGGAAAGATTCGGGCGAGTTTGACAGAGTTCGTGTAGAAGAAAAAAGAAGAAAGTGAATGATGTCAGTCTTGACATCCTCACACTCCAATGAGCATAACTTGAGTTACAGAGGTCCAATTGAAAACAAAAAAAAAAAAGAGAGAAGAAAACAAGTATTATAATGCATGAGACTTGAGTTATATATTCTGCATTATTGTCTTATCTATTTTGATGTGGTGGTATTATCTGTGATTCTGAATGTATGAATTGAATAGTGCATAATTGATATTGAAGTTAAGAGTGTTGATTCTTGAGGTACAAAAATTTAGAGAAGTATTATGGATTCTCTAAAATAAACAAAAAGTTAATCCTTAAAGCAAAACAAATAGCAAAAAGAAAAAAAAGCAAGGTCCAAGGCTCTGAGCAACAATGGCTAGGAAGGTCAAATATGATTAAAAGCTCAAAGCATTGTTTTCCTACCCATATGCTTGTGGTGTGAATGTGTCAAGGAATTCTTGAGACAGAACACTAAGAGTTGAAACTAAGTGCAATTATAGAGCATGCCAAAGGCTCTGAGCACCACTGACTGGGAGGAATTAAAAAAATTAGAACTCAAGGAGTTCTCCAATCAAGTGCTTGTAGTGTTTTTGTGTAAAGTTAAGTTTGAGACAAAATATTTAGAGTCGCGACTAGGCTTAAGGTGTAAAGCACCAAAGAAAAGATAAGAAAAAGTTATGTTCAAAGATTAATCAAAGGTTAAAAAGGAAGATAATTCATAATATTATCCGAGTTCTAGTTCTGAAGAACGTTGACATTTCTGAGCTTCAAAGAATAGTGAGATGCCGAAACTACTCAGGATCACCGTCTCATCAACCCCACTCAGTGAATGGACAGGAGCTTAAATGAACACTCAAGTTTTAGGAAATTTCTCTTCCCATTCTTATATTGTTTTTAGTTGCTGGAGGACAAGCAACAGTTCAAGTTTGGTGTTGTGATGCGTGAGCATCTTTTTCTTATTTTCCTATTATTTTAGATATAAATTTATTGAGTTTTATTTAGATTTTAGTGTTTGAAACCTATTTGGTTGCTACTTTGAGTCGCATTGTGGTTATATTTATTTCAAGAAAGATTTGGGTGAGTTTGACAAAATTCATGCAGAAGAAAAAGGAAGAAAGTGGATGCTGTCAGCCCTGACCTCCTCGCACTCCAACGAGCATAACTTGAGCTACAGAAGTCCAATTGATGCGATTCCAGTGACATTAGAAAGAACTTTTAGATCTTTCCAAGGATGTATAATAGTCTATACTTTTCTTCTGGCATCACAGCGCTAAACGCCACAACTTGGCGTTTAATGCCAGGAACCTCATAACCAGCACCCAAGCCACTGCCTCGTGGGAGATCTCTTCTCTCATCATCTTCTCACTTCTGCACTTCCATATTGTCTATCTGAACCCTAGTTTTCTCTTTGAATCATGAGCCACTAAACCTCATCGGTTAAGGTTAGGAGCTATGTTTATTTCTATGGATTAAGACTATTATTGTTCGATTTTAATTAATGTATTGATTCAGTTTCAAGGATTACTTTTGTTCTTTATCTTATGAATCTGGGTAGATCGGAAGAATAACCCTTATTCTATATGCGTTCTTGTAATTTTTGGAAGAGTTATCTCAGTTGAACACTAGCTTGAAAGTAAATTACTCCTAAATTTCTAATTACTTGGACTTAATGGGATAGTGACATATAATCCTCTTATATCAAGGTAATTAGGATTTTTGTGGCCTATAAACTAGAATTACACCTAATCCTCTAATCGAAATTAAGTGACCAAGACATTGGCGGTTAACTAGGTTAGAGGAGACTAAATCACTAAGACATTAGGGTTTAGCCACTAACAGTTTGCCCTGAAATAAATCTTGCATGATTAATTTAGTTGGTAAGAAAACTTAATCCAGAAAAATAAATATCTCAGATACCTTAATTGTTTTCTCATATATATATTTCACACCAATTGCACTGTTTGCTTCCTTGAACTCTGAATTTCTATTTAATGCTATTTACAACCCTGAAAACACCACTTTCTGCTTGCCTGACTAAGTGAGTCATTCGACCATTATTGCTCAATTCATCAATCCTTGTGGAATCGATCCTCACTCACCTGAGATTTTACTTGTTACGACTCGGTGCACTTGCCGGTTAGTTTGTGGACTTTGAATTCCGCACCAATGTTAGCGGCACAAGCAACTATGGCTTACACTTGCATAGAAGCAGTTCTATGGAGATCACTACCTATAGAGACTTGGACTGGGGTGGTGATCCTGATGATAGGAAGTCCACAGAAGGATTCTGTGTTTTGTTAGGGAAGAATTTCATATCTTAGAGCGCTAAGAAGCAATTATTGATGGCAAGATCCAGCATTAAAGCTGAGTATAGAACAACAACAGATTTGGTGGCTGAGCTGATTTGGATTAAAAATCTGATGATTGAGCTGAAATTCGACACCCCAACTCTTTTCTTGATATACAGTGAAAATCTGAGCGCTGTTTTATTGACAACAAATCCAATTCTACATTCCAAGTCAAAGCACTTTGAAACTGACTTACACTTTGTTAGAGACTATGTCACAAAAAAGACGGTGACAATTGGTCATATTCCAGTATCAGTACAAATAGTTGATGTGTTAACCAAAATCCTTTCGGCTGCAGCATTTCTGAGTTTTTATGTGATGTTGAATGTAAACATAGATCACAGCAAGAATATTAAAGATACCAAGTTCAACAGTAAAAAAGCAAAAGAAGAAATAAAAGAATCAGAGAATAAGATGCATAAAGTAGAATTGGAGTGTAAAAAAAAAAATTTAAAAATAGCAAAACCAATAAGACAATGAAATTAAAGTAGGGAGCATAATAGAGTATGAGTAACTCTAATAAAGATAGGTCAGATTAGCTTAACAGAGCTAGAAGGTATTTAAAAGATTATTAGATTATTAATAGTTAAAAAATTATTAGACTTTAGTTAACTTTCAATTATGAATATGCTAGCTGTCACAAATAATTCTACAAATAGTAAAATGTGTAATTCATATAAGGGAGGTAACTATTTCACAATTTCAATAACAGAATTACTTCACTTCTCTTTTTCCTCTCTTTCTCACTTTCTCTTCTCAAAATTTTTAGACTCTTTTATTCTTCCATTTCTCTGCTTAGAGTCTGATACTTTATATATATATATATATATATATATATATATATATATATATATATAAAAGAAAGTAAAAAAAAAAAAGGAAGAAAGAAACATTGCTTTTGTTTCACTTTATACAAACAGGAGATAATCATCTCGTTTTGTTTATATAAATCCATACATAATTCATCTATCTGGAAGAAAAATATTATCAAAATTTGAGCCATTGAGATGTCTATCTCATACTTTTTTGCATGTTCCTATGTAAGCTCGGTCACATGCAAATTAAATAAAATTGATTTTCAGTTCATTATATATATATATATATATATATATATATATATATACTTGTTAGTTGTTACTGTTGTTAGTTGTGAGTTTACACCGCCCAAAATAAATGGAAGTTGATTTTATTACACACACACACATATATATATATATATACACCATGATAGATTCTTTAATTTTAAGATTATGCTAAACTATGATATCATTTTCTTTTGAAATAAAACAACATAAGATAATAAATAATTTTTTATTATCTATGTATGTATCTATATCCATCAATATTATTGATAGAAATTTAATTCGTTCATAAAACAGATCCAACATTCCAATTTTCAAGTACATTCCAAATGTATGTAGCTCATTCTGCTTATGTAAATTGCAAAACTTTGTTTTATATATCCAGTGGTAGGAACTGATGAGTAGCACGCAAACTACTTATGATTATGACAATTTAAGTGTTATATTTTAGTTCTGCATGCATGCAGAATCCTTGGATGCATCTAATTAAAGATTGGTACTTCTATAATTAATTTTTTAAAGTTGACACTGTCTTCTTGCTACCTCTATATATAATAAACTGAGTCATTTGCAAGAAATTGATTAAAAAATACAAGGAAAAAAAAAAAGCAAAATGAAACACCTATAAGTTGGAATAATTGGTCGCTGATATAGTAAAGAAATCAAGGGTTGAGATATGGAAATAAAGCGACAAACTTTTGTTAATAAAATTTAATTGAAAATAAAATTAAATATGCATGGTACCGTTAATTAATAGTATAACAAATAAACTTTATTTTCTTTGTTAATCATTATGGATCCTTTCATCAAAACATTCACTTTGTCACGGCAATTATCATCACGAGTCATCACTATATTCTTAAAAAAAAGGTTTGTCACTTAAGAAATTTTATTTCTAAGATGGATAAAGTTATGAGAACATTTAATTTTAAAATAAAAAACTTTAATTAAGAGACTTTTTAACTGGAGATTTTACTATCATCACCCCAAAAACAGCACATAGTGGCGATTTTTTAAACCACCGCCAAATGAATAATGGCGGCGATTGATACGACGGAAAAGAGAGGTGCTACAAAATTTAAAGATTTCACGGTGATAAATAAATATCCATAAAGACGAATATCCTTCTTCTTCTGCCTTTATTTTCATTTAAGAAAATATCTCACGTCTCCACCTCATTTTTGTCATAGGTCGAGTCTCCTCCGTTGAATTATCTCGCAAATATTCATGAATATTTTTAAAAAATAAAAAAATTAATACAAAATCATAATATAATTCAATATAATTTAATAAAATTTAACACAATTATAACATAATTTAACATAATCCAACATATACATTAAACTAAAATATAAATAATTTTTAATATATAAAATAATATAATTTATTTTAGTAAATGAGAACATTTTAGTAAATTTATCTTTGTAGGAATTTAGCAGATTTCTATAAAACGGGTATATTTATCCAATCTTGAATCTTCGACCCTATTTATTTATAGGGGCAGGTTTTCATACCCATGTAGATTTTACAAATCTCTATTTACTCCTTGTTGTAGATAATCTCTGCAGGTACTGCTTATTTGATTTTTTTTTTTTCTATCCCTAATGATGAGTTTGGTATTGCTGTTGGTTTTTTTCATTTTCAAATTTATAGTAATTATGTTTTGTAAAATAAAACAAAGATTCTTCCAATAATATGCATATGCATAAGGGAAAAAAGGTATTTAGTAGGTTATTCTTAAAATTTTAAAGGAGAACATTAGACACGAGTATAAAACTAAACCAGGTTATTTATTGTTAAGATCTAAAGTTTATATAAAAAATTTTAAATTAAAAAATACAAGATGGTTTTAAAAGACATCTTCGTATATATTTCTAAAAGTACCATTTTATAATTTATGCTTTTGAAAAGCTTAAATAATACACCTTCAATTTATTGTTATTTAAGCCACAAAAGAATTTATCATAATGTATATGTTTCAAAAAATAGAGAGGAATCAAAGCTAATGAATATCATCATAGCATACTAAGGGACGTGATGAGTATAATTTTTTCTATGCTTTTACATTAATGTTGGACAATTGCATTTACCTACTCTTGCTTTTTTTCTTTTTTAACCCAGTATTAAGGGTGTTATCGATTTGGTTTGGTTTAATTTTGGACCAAAAACCAACTGAACTGATATGTTCGATTCCTACAGACACACAATCATTTGATTTGCTGTGTTTGATTTGGTTTGGTTCGGTTGGTTTTTTTTATTTTTAATTTCTAATGAGAAAAATATGAATCACAATAATTAGAGGTTCAAAATAGTCAATAAATTAAAATAATAAGAGTAAAACATTGAAATGGTTAGGAGTTGAAAATTTTTATTGTTAAGTTAAAGATTAAAATGGTTAAAACATTAAAATAGATGCATATGTTCGGTTCGGTTTGGTTCGGTTCGATTTCTATCAAGCTAACTGAAAACCGAACTGAACCAAACCAATCGATTTTGTTAGAAAAAAAACAAAAAAAACCAATTTTTTCGGTTTTCAAATCTGTTGTAATTTTTGGTTCAGTTTGCGATAATTTTTGGTCCGGTTCGGTAACTTACACCTCTACCCTATATGGCTATACCTGCTGTAATATTTTCAATTTATAAAGGTATATATATATATATATATATATATATATATATATATATATCAAGTGAAAAAAATGATTCAATCATGCATTAAAAAATGAGGCTGCTGTCCAAAAAAAAAAAGAAGTTCCTAAAAGGCTGGACATAGAAAAAAATAGAACCTATAAGATATGGTTTTGAATACACAGCAATGCACCTTTAAAAAAAATCGCCATCGTGATGGTGCTTCTCACTGAACCTTTTTTTTTTTTTCTTAATTGTTGTCTGTTCGCTATGTCACCATCATTGTGGAGTGAAAATTAAATGCAAAAATCAGAATAAAAAAAAGAATAAAAGAAGAAAGCAACTATTTGTGGTCGATGATTATTAAGTAAAGTATAAAAATGTCTCAAAAGATATATGTGCTAAGAAATTATTTTTGAAAATTAAAACAGTAAAAGTATACTTAAAAATTCAAAATTTAGATCAAATAAATAAAAAATACAACTTTTTGAGAGCCAATCGATTTGTATATTTGATTCGAATTTTTGTGAATATATTTAGACCAGAAATGACAAGAAACCTCATAAAGCAAGGGAAAAAAATTGAAATTCACCAAATTCTTCGGGGAATAGGAACCCATTTTTGTAAATAGAGATAGATGCAGGAAAAAAGTTCGTCAGAGACTTGCTAAATCTTCCTAAAATGAAATTATAATATAATTCTCGATTCTATTTATGCAAAAATTTAAAGTTAGAACTTTAGTTAATTATTGGCTTTGTTTATATGAAATCTATACAATATTTTTATAGAAGTTGATAGAGACAATACATGAATAATCTTATATAATAGTATGTAATAAATTAATAATTGAATCTATCTTAAAAACCATTAAAATTGTTGTAGCTTCATTTTATAAAATATTTAGTAATATTCATTAAAATAAATTATACCTTTGAATTAGTATGTGATTTGAACTCCAGGATTCAATTCTCCCGAACATTAAACTAGTATATATCCAAACCTAATATTCCAGCAGCAGCAACAACAACAACAAAACTTTGTCCCACTAAGTGAAATCGGCTACATGAATCAAACGACGTCATTGCTCTGTCATATATCATGTCTACAGATAGACCGTTTAAAAAAATTAATTAAATAATGAAAATGTCATACAAGCACACCTTTTGGGTATTGAAGTAACAAGAAAAGAAGGGTAACCTTTTCTTCCTCCTTTGGAAGTGAAACACTTCCGTTTAACATAAATGAAACACACAACAATTTGCTAAAAACAATGTTGTGAATCCATGTTATGTACAGAGTCAGTTGACAGCAAACTACTACCTTAGATCCCTAAAATTCCCTGTAGCAGTTTTCCTTTAATATTTGGTACTGACACAAAAATGAGTACTCCGCCTCCAACCAGCTTGGTCCCCGTTCACTTTCATACATTGTTGGCGGACTAAAGTCTGCAGTCTTCCGCACAGCACATCAATCTGCTGTACAAAATTGCATGAACCAACGCGTGTCTGACGTAACAATGTAGGCCTTATCCGCACTGGATGCTGGCCTGTCCTCCAAGGCTGTGCATAACTTTGTCTTGGGCTCATACAGCTCCGGCCGATCCAGTCTGCAAGCTTTCCACGGTGAGAGATCACAGAATTAGGAAGTCAGATAGCCCCATAAATCCCCCCCAAGATGGACAATAATGTGCAGATAAGCCATGGTTACACATCTCTCTTTCCCCCATTTCCAGCAGAGTTCTGCTTCTTCTGTGCACCATACTGCCAGGAATCTCTGGATTTATCGCCCATATGGTCAAAATCATCTAAAGAATTCTCCATTGGATATCTTGATGATCGATGATTCCCATTTCTGAAACTTGCTGGTGCACCCATCTTTTCATCATCTTCACATGGAGCGCCCATCCTGGGCTCCCCATGCGCCTCCATTCCTCTAAACCTTTGTCCACCTGATCTCATGCCCCTCATATTTGAGGAAGCCTTACCAGGCAGTGGCGTGTAAGTAGGTCCCTTCGATACCATAAAATCCTTCGGAAGGGAGTCCATCTCCATATAGCAATTTCGGGATTTTGCATCAGTAATCAACGCAGCCCAATCATCAGATTGTACCAGAGCATTTGCATTTCCCATGACCTGTCAATGATAACAAATACTTTTAATACCAACCAAAAAGTGTGCCAGTCATTAGGTAAACAAACATGAATTCATCATGAAAGATTAACCATCCACTAGAAAGAGATACATACCCAAAGGGCCCTCCTTGCACGTGTAAGTGCAACATTCATCCGTCTAATATCTGCAACAAAGCCGACACCATGACTAGAAGCACGCACACACGACATTATAATGACATCTCGTTCTTGACCTTGGAAAGCATCTACAGTATTAATATATAGGTCCTTCCCTTCTTCTGAATTTAAGACTTCCTCAAATTCACGCTGGAGGCATTTCAGCTGCAGCTTGTAAGGAGTAATTATGCCAACACTAATCTTTCCCATACCCAAAGATTTCAAAGTTTTCTGAAGATGCTCATACAATCGGAGACAAAATTGTGCTTCATGTATGTTTTGATAAGAGACTGATCCACCCCTGTGAGACTCCCGTCCATGTCTGATATCATAGAATATATAAGGTCTAAGCAAAGGGTCCTTGTGGTATACCTCATCAGGCAATTTAATCACGCTTTCACTGTCAGTAAGGCGCCCCTGATAGAAGTATCTAGAAGGGAAATCTCGAATTTGGGGATGCATTCTATACTGCACAGACAACAACATTGTCGGGCAACCTGCTTGTTGGAATCTCTCAAAAAGACTCCTACTGTACATCAATGTTCCAGCAGCCTTGCTAATAACTGTAGCAGGAAGCTGCTGAGGATCTCCGACCAGAACACATCGAGCTGCACCAAGAGAGAGGGGAGGCAGAACTCCCACCTCACTAGCTTGAGCTGCCTCGTCAATGACCACCATATCAAAACCATGGGAAAGACGAGAGAACAACTTGCGACCACTGCTGGAAACTGTAGTGAAAACTATCTCTGCTTCATTGGCAAAACTGGCCTCCAAACTGGCACGGGCCTCATCCATATTGAAACCACTACCAGGTCGGAACCTACTTTCCAAAAGTGCAAGGCGAGACATCTCAACTAAAACCTTGTCCCTTCCTTCAACTACAGCAGCAAGATTTTGCAGTAGAGCATCCCGACTCTGATCCCTGGCCATGAGAACATCAGGGTCTACACCAACAGATCCTTGGGAACGAACTGCAGCGGCAGTAGCATTAAGTTCTCTATGAAGACAATGTAACTGCTGAGTCAACTGAGCCTCGCGATTCTTTAACTGATGCATCCATCCAAGAACTTCGTCCTCCTTCTTGACCAAAAGCTGGTCAGTTCTACGCTCAACAGAAACTGCTTGGGCAGCACGTGTCTGAGAATCAACCCCAACTCGAGCCACATCGGGTCGATATACTTTCATCTCACCATCAATAAATCCACGATCAAGGACACGAGCAAGAAGCTCATCAGTGGCAGCATTAGATGGAGCACAAACCAACATTCTAGGTTTGGGGACCAACTTAGGCAAAGTACGCAAGAGATTCTGGTTCATGTTTTGAAGAACTTCATCAATAGATCCCATGGGTGCATTATCTGAACTGATCTCATTAGCTTGCTTGTAGCTTTCCGGGGCTACATGCTTAAGCAAGGAGGTGTAGTAATGCTGATACTGCACAAGGTGAATGACATTCAACATTCCCCATACAGTATGCGTCTTTCCTGTTCCTGGAGGTCCCTGAACAAGGGTAAAGGGCCACGGTTCTTGCCTTTTTGTTGTTCCACTACTTGTACCAGCAGCTGTATGCGTGGCAGCCCATTGGATTGCTGCCAACTGGGGTTCATTAAAGGTCCTACGAAGATGATCAACAAAGTTTGGTGTAAAGCATTCAGGCATGGCAGGGGTCTGCTGCTCATATTTAGGGAAGTGTTCAGGACTAGGCTGAAGGATAGCAGTTTGCATCTGCATAGTGAGAGGGAGAAATCATCAGTTACAACTGTAAAACCACAACACAATTAGAAATTGTGTGTTTCATCATATACCTGTGAATTTAAGCGACGAAATGCATGTAGAGCAACATACTCCCTCTGTGTGGTAGCAAGAGATCCAAGTATTGTGAGGTACCAAATGCTTCCAATTTGAAGTTTTCTTATGATATGATCATCATCAACCCTACAAGAATGAACCATCTTTTATAAGTAATATTATGGAAATATTGAAGTACATAAATAAAATAAAATAAATGAAAACTCAAAATTAGAATCTTTAATGGCAAGTTTAGAGTAATCAATTGCCTGATAGGATCATAAGAGTCCCCAACATAATAATGGAGAATTGCACAAGTTGGATCACGGGTATCAATAGGTTTCTGTCGCCTAACTGTTCCAACCACTCGTCCAGTGATTTCCGCTTCCCCATCATCCTGAGCTAAAGATGCACTGCTCTGCTTGGACCTGACTGCTTGACATAATGAAACTGTCAATTGAAGAACATTAAAGAATTATCAGAACAAAACAATCTTATATTAGATATTCCACAACAAACCTGATCCAGGCCTAGGAGATGATAGGACTGCAACATCTCCCTCCTTAAATGGCCATTTGAAGTCATGTAATGGAGGAAGTAGTTTCACATCATACCATCCTAAATGAAAGACAAAAAATAACAAAAGCGAAGTTAAGTAGTTAACCAATAGAGAACCAAACTATAGGATTCAATGCTTTAAGTTTCAGCAACAAAGCAACAATCACACTCATTATAAGGCTAAATATAAAAAATTACAAGCAATCAAGCACAAGAGGATATTAAATTTATCGAACATAAGACCATAGTCACACAGAACGCAACATGTTCCAGTCTAGGAACATGTATAAGGTCCGCCACATATAAAAATCGTTATGCGGGAAGTATACCATGACGTTTTGGTACGGAGATGAATTGGGAATTAGCATGGGCAAACTGGTATGCGGTATGTCACCTAATTGGTGAATTCATTTAACTACGGCTGAGACAACGAAACTCTCAGCACACAGTAGGAAAATTTAAGTTTATATAAAGAAAGAGCTGTCTATACAGCATAACCAAAATGTTCACTAGAAGAAATAAAACATCAACATGAAACAAAACAAGCAAAGAATGGTATGAGTACCTCTTTCTCTTGATTCATTTGCTTTTACTCTCACCATAATATGAGTATCCCTTGATACTGTCTCCATTGATTCCTCCCATGTACTGTATAATTGAGCCCGACATTCCTCAAAGAGTAAAGGTTCAAATACTCTGACATACTCTTCAACCGACTCAAACCGTCCCGGAACACATTGTAGCTCAGTTTCCTCTGGATCACAGGAACTTGAATCAGTTACCAATAAATGAATAATAAGAAAACTTTCTAAAGGAAATAAAGGATATCATACCAACTAATTATTTAGAGAGACAGCAAGACAGAAAGAAGTGTGGGGGGGGGGGGGGGGGGTGGGATTAACCAAAGAAGAAATCACAGAGCAATTTACCAGCAACAAGTCCATTCAAGTTTTACATTTGCCAGTAATAGTATATACTACACCATAAAGCCTTAGCAAAAAATTATTAGGAGCCGGCTACATGAAATCAGGATTTTAACACAAATGGATATGTTTAACCATGCAATCCAATCAACAGCTGCATTATACTCTATTCTATCCATTTCTATCATCATTATTCTATCCATCTTATTTGCTCATGCTCAGATACCCACACCTTCAATATGATGATTCTCAACCTATCTTGCACATCCATTTATAAGACACAAATAACACTCTGGAATCTTCACTAAGCTACTAAATGATTATAATAATAATAAATAATCATAAATGACACAGAATTAACGTAAAATTCCAAGTCGCCCTTCCACCTGTTATCTTCTCTTCTTTATAAAAGAAACAAGCCAACTTGAGAATCATAACGCAAAAGAGGCATATGATGGTGACTGGATTACACAAATAATTCATGTAAACCAGTGGAAGCTATCAAATCAATATCAAATTTCATTCCAAAAACAACTGTCATCACCTTTGCATATGTCTCCAGTGTTATGACTCTCACAGTGTGACAACTGGAGGAAGGGAGCAACAATACAAGAAAATCAGAAACAACGTAAGGGCAAAACACAAAAGAAAAACTCTAATAGAAAGCAAAAAAGCTAATCGATCACTGTAAAGATTTGCAGTAGTAGTGATTATAAAACTATTTGATACCTGGGTGGTGCCAAAATTTTTCACTGGTAACCTCCCGTATAAGGCGTTCAACAGATGTGTCTTGGGGCTGGATGCTGACAGGAGTCTGCTTCTTCATAGGAGCATGTTTTTTGTTTCCCACCTTGACATCATTGGAGCAGCTTTGACCAGTCTGTCCCAACTTCCTACTTGAACCAAGTACATTCTTCTGCTGTCTTGAATCTGTTGGTTGTTTCCATGAACCCTGTCTTGGAATGGGTGGTAAATTAACCTCTGCCAGAGGTTCCGTCTCACTGTTTAGCCTCCTAGACCTACCAAGTGGTCCAGAATTATCACCATTAGAATCAGATTTAGGTTCATGTAAGTCAGCATGGATGCCACCTTCAGCAAAAGATGTCTCAACCTGTTTCTGATCCTTAGCTGCTCCAACACGCTCAACTTGTGCAGGAACATTACGGACCTCCTTTATGGTACGAGTTATAATAGGGGATGAAAAATTCTGCCTTCTTGGTGTTGAAGATTTCATAGGACCTGCCTGCTTGACATCTTCCAAGTTAAGAAACATAGTCTGTCTATTTCGTTTCTTTCCCAACATTTCCTCTTTGCGCTGGTCAATCTTTCTCTTCCCAGGATTATTTGCACACCTAAGAGCATGACTAGCTTCAATACCTTTCACTTCTTTTTGCTTAGGAATCAAACTGGGCTCCTCTTGAGCATCATTAGAAGCTTCACTTTTTATACTGCCATCTGAATTTGGGACAATGTTGCTCTTCTTTTCGGTAGAATTTGACTCTAGACCTACAGAGGCACGGCTACTCTTTTCATCAATTGTACTATCAGGACCTTTAGTATTACCAGACTTGCTTTCAGAAGTAATATTGCTAGACTTCCTTTCAGAAGCCACTCCACCCCCATCCACCATTCCAGATGTTGTTTGCTCTTGTGACACTTGACTTTGTTGGAGCAAATTATGAGATCCATTTACATCGGCAGAGACCTCGTCATCAGACCATTCCCCTTCTTCCCTCTCTGTGGATTGAGCAGCTGCTGAACTTAGTATCCGTGAATCCAAAACTTTCAAATCGTCCTCTTTGCCAGACTTGGAACTAGCATTTGTATCTTGTTCTTCTGCTCCCTTCGATACAGCATCTACATCAGGGATACAAGAGGAGGATTTAGGCCGAACAAAAGGTTGAAATCCAGAGACAGATGACGCGTGTGAAAAAGCATGATTATTTATTATTCCTTGGGCAGCAGATGATGCTGCAAATAAATCAGAAGAGTTAGGATTTGTTGATGGCTGAGTCTTTTGGGGCTGGAGACAAATAATACCATCCCTCTCATCATTATCTTCTGCAGGTGGCTCATTGAGATCAAATAATGGCCTTCCTCGAGAACCCATCTCCTATGCATATGGATACAAACTAAATTCGGATTATATTCAAGTTGAACGGGCACTATACTTCTATTCTTTTTAACAGACAATGTCCATGACATGCCCACAATGAGGATATAAATGGATCTGCAAATCAAGCACAAAAAAAATACTAGTCTATAAATGCCTTAATCAGACCAAACACATGATCATCAATTATAATCATCTCACAGTTAAGTACCATGTAGCAACATATCCAAATGCATAGAACATTTAGAACACTTTAAGCACATATTATTTGGATGAAATACATAGAGGTCTCGCACCCTGCCTAAATGCAACTACACCATTATAACAACAAACACAATAACACCATAATTTACCAACCCAAACTGCTATAAGATACAATCAAATGTCAACCATTATCCAGTTATCCACCACACGCAAATTCCTGATTAAGATTCAAACAAATCAGAATATTAAGACACAAAACAAGCAAGAGGAGAGAAATCCTAAACAGCACATCAAAAAACTATTAAGAAAAACAATTTTCAGGACTTCTAAATCCTAACTGCATCGTAAAGCTAAACTTAACTCAATTTTCCAATCCCACTCTTCAACAAAAAATAACTCCCTTCAACTGCCAGAGAACATGAGACATAGCCCCAATCAAACGTAGCTGAATCAAATACAGATACTCCAAGAGGTCAATAGCAACCCTCAACTCTTATAATCCTGAATCAAAAAATCCTCTAAATTTATCTGGAAGCCATCAAAACACTGAGAGTGGCCTAACTTATACATCTAGGGTTTCAATACCAACCAACTAATCAAAAACCCTTCTATCAGAACCATTCCCTTACAAGTAGGATCTTATCCTCAAACTCACCCTCCATAACAAAGATCAAACCAGTTTGTTCATTCCCCCAATCAAAAACCACATCAGAAATAATGGCACAAATAAAAGTGGTCAACCCTCTCTAATCATTCACTTCTTACCAAGGTTGCGAGAGAAAGGGGCAGAGAGAAAGGGGCGAGGGTGGGTAACTCCGTACTGGGCAGATCTGATTCTCTCTGTTTTTTTTTTTTTTAAATATATACCACTGAACCAGAAAAAATCCGGCCGGTTCCAACGGTTCACCAATTAATCGACGGTTCGGACGGTTTTTAAGTTGATTTTTTGTAGAACGGTTCTCTTTATTAACCGAACTAGACAGGTAACTGGTTTCTAATTAATCCGGTTAAACTAATCGGTCCGATTCGAGTTTTAAATCATTTATTTTTTTTTAGTTTGTCTAAAATTGTATGTACTTTACTTCTGATATCTATATTATGCTAATACAAAAATCCATTTATTCTTGATAAAGATTGAGATTATTGTATCTAAATTATTACAATTTTTCTTCCATCACTCTTAATTTTTTTAGTGAAACCTCATTCCGACCACTAATAATTTAACGAAATTTCTATCCTCCCTTTAACGAAAGCTAATCACATCGTGATCCCTGACGATTAATTCTGTAAGACTTTCTGCCTTCTCCGTTAATATCTCCATTTAGAGTTAACGGATCTTGCCTATGTGAACCGTTAAGTCAATAATTTAATGGATAAATTGCCCCATTTTCTTCTTTTCTTTTCTCCTCTCCTCTCTCCTTTTCCTCAACATCATTTTCGGCTACCATCATTACCAACATCCACTATCATTCTCTGTTCTTGCTGCACCAACCCACTGTTATAACACCCCGTTACCCTAAGCCTTACCTCTAGTTGTAAAGCGAAGGATAACAAAGCGTCGCGATAGTTCTAAAGCTCATACAGTAGTAAATATAGAAGAAAATACTAATACTAGAAGCTTGATGAAGAAATATAGCCCAAAGACATAGAAACAAAGATACAATCGTGAAACGTTCCTCACGATAACAAAACGCGTAAAGGCACAAGATACAACATAGAACATAATACCATAAAGATCAAGATATATATATATATATATATATATATATATATATATATATATATATATATATATATATATATATATATATAAGTATGATAGTCAAAAGAACTCTAGTCGTAGCCCGCGGAGTTTAGGCCGATTAGTTACAAACAGACAATACAGAGTTTTTAAGTTAAAACAGCTTATACAACTTATCTCTCAAGTAAGCCTCTAAGGCAATAAAGTATAGAATAGAAAAGATGAGAGAAAACTACAATAAAGGTAAACCAGAATAGAACAAAAGAGAAACCATTCTCCACTCTGTCACCATGTCCGCAAACTCACCGAGGTGGGTTGCGACCTGCATCTAAAAAACAACAACAATATATGGTATGAGAACCGGAGGTTCTCAATATGGTAACAGTGCCCAATATGTAAGATATAAGGTTCCGGAACGCCAAAGGCAATTCTAGAACTTCATATCGATACAGAATATTCAAGCTTAATGAAATAAATAACTTAAACCATAAACCATAAACATGGTTATCTAAACTTAAGGGGATTCTAACTAATACCAAATCACACCGCTGTCCCACAGCCTTAGCCAACCTACCCTCCACGCGATCCCATCACCACCCCCTACATAACCTCCTTAGCACCAAACAATCACAGATAATGCAAGCAAGTAGAACACAAGTAATATACATGTACAGTAAGTAGAACAACAAGTAAGTAAGCATATTATACATTTAGGCAAGAGATGCAAATAAGCAAAGCAATAAAAATACTTAAAAGATGCACATGATGAATGCCTGTCCTATGGGCTCATGATATCACTTGTCGGTTCAAAATGCCAACTCGACACATCCCCGGGATGCCGCCTTTCTACCACGACCAGGGTTATAGTGCTCTGCTCACTCTTTCTAGTGCCCAGCACTTTATCTTGCGCCCCGTGAGTTATAGTGTCCGGCACACTCTTTCGGGTTATAGTGCCCAAGTTCACTTTGGCGGCAGAAAGGTTATGTGAGCGAGAGATCGCTTCAGTCCTCACATCTCAACGTAGGCGGGAGACTGCCTCGACCCCTACACCAGCATCGCTACCTCGACAAGCAGGAAACTACCACAGACCTTGTCCGAGGCGCATAGCGACTTACCAAATCAATGTATGTCACGTGAGAGGGAGACTGCCACAGCCCTCACATCCGAATGTAGGCGGGAGACTGCTACAGTCCCTACGATAGAGAACAATTCATATCACAATCACGTACTCAATCTCATCATCCAACCTCAATATCACAAATTCATCATTAACCTGGCTCCCCATCAGTTCGCATGACAACTCTATCCAACTGACATACCAGACCTAAGTCATCGTCTACTAAACTCATGCATAATTTACCAATTTAAGTCACCAACCCATCTCTATTAGTCTTAGTGCCTAATTACTAGGTAGTAATCTCAAAGAGCAGTTTAAAGAAGTTTAGAAAGATAGAAAATCCTTGAAAAATGAAGAAAAATAATATTTAAGCAAAATAGGGACTATGCGTACGCACACCCCTACCGTGCGCACGCACGCGTTGAAAAAGTGAGGGTCGCGTACGCAACTCCTCTCTCGCGTACGCGAGACTCCTAACCTGAGAGGAATCCTTGCATCGCGTGTTAAAACTCACGTACACATAGCCAAAATTCACATGCTCACATACGCAACACATTACCCGCGTACGCGGGATCCCCAGGCAGTGGAGAATGCCCCCGTCGCATGCACAGGTTCGCGTACATATGCTGCATCAGACTCAGAAAAATTTTAATGCTGCAGAAATTCAATTTTAAACACCATACTTTAAACGCTCATATCTTCCTCTAAAAAACTCCATTTTCTTCAAACTTTATAAAATTTTAAAGCTATTTAAACCATCTTCAATTTAAAATAAAATTCAACAAATTAAAAAAATCGAGGCTCAAGTTATGATCCGCCAAAGTTCACTAAAAACATATTTTTACCAAAAGAGACAATTCTCTAGTTTTCCAAAACTTCAACACCAAACCAACTCAAAACATACTCAAAACAACCAAAAATCCACAATAGACACTCCCCAATTATTTATCAATTACCTAACTATCAAAATCATTTAATACTCACCTCATCCAACTTCAAGTTCAACCTAAATTCACACTAAAGTTCCTCAATACCACCATTCAATATTTCCAACAATCATCAATGTTACATAGATAAAATCTTTCATCCAATTAGTCCCATTATCATCAATCAATTCATTCAATTCATCAAATCTCCTAAATCATTTGTTTTTAATATGAACCACAATAACCAATAATCAATATCATTATCAACATTCGTCTTCAACATCAACACCTACCACCATAACTCATCAAAGTCATCATACTCATTCAAACCACATCCAAACCATCATCAAGCATAATATGTACATACAAATAATTATACAACCACATCATTCAAACATATCATAAAGGCCATTAGCCTAAGTTTCTAGAAACATTACATATTACATAAAAAAAACTGAAATTGTACCTTGGCTGATTATCCTCCACGCATAAAACCACTTCACCACAAGCTTTCAAGTCTTCACTCAACACCAAACAACACCAAGAACACTCTATATCATGAAAAAAAAAAACAAGAATCAAAGCTAGGATTTATGACATACAACTAAACCAATGAGTTTTAGGGTAAAATCCACCACTCACCCAAGTTAGATTATACCTAAACAATAAGAACACAAAGAAACTCAACAACCCAAAAGCCATTTTCGAAAATAACATAGGGCGGAGAAATGGAGCTTGGAAAAAGAGTTTCTTACCCTTTGATCTGTTAGAAAGGAAGAGCTTGGCAAGAGCTTTGTGTGACCACAAATCGTTCATCAATCCAAGTACTGTAGCTCAAGATATGGCCAAGAGAAGGAGATGATGAATAGTGTCAATGGTGGACACTCTTCTCTCTCAATCTCACGCCCTCTCTCCCTCTTGTTCTGAAAATGAGCTTTCTTGGCTCATTTATGACTTTATATATGTTGAGCTTGGGTCCAATTTGGGCCCGTTTCAACCGCGTAGCGTTTTTGGTCCGTTTGCCCCAACTTTGAACCACAAATTTTAGAATTAGCGCCCGGTTTGCTATTTCAAATATTTTTCCTAAGATTTCTACTATTTTATTCTCTCTCACGCAGTACCGAATAGACTTAAACCGGTATTGCCGGCTAATCTATCGGTACGCATTTTTTACGCAAAATTTTTCTCAAAGGATACATTTTCCCACTTAGAAAAATCTATTGAATCCAAATCTCACCTTTATATTTAAAATATATATATATATATTTATATTTATATGTTTGAACCCATTCTAGACAATTGAGTTATTATTTTATTCTAAAATTCAATTCTTACAACTGTCACCTTCTTCTTCTTCTTCTTCGCTGCACCAACTCATTGACACCTCTTTCAATTGAGTAATTTTTTCTGTTTAAATATTTAAATTTGGTTTGGGATATAGTCTTATAAGTTGTCCTTTTCTGGATTTTGATGATTGAGTATAGATATTTACTTAAAGTATCGATTTTTATTTGAAAGAGTAATTTGGTGATTATGGGGTGCGATGATGTTTTAATTTGTTCAAGGTAAAGTTCTTTACTTGGAATGCAAACTTGGAATTTAGTGTGAAACCAAATAAAGACAAAGTTATCTACTTGGAATGTGGACATGGAATTTAGTGTGAAACCAAATAGAGACAGGGGCAAGCTAGTGAGAGAGGGATTGTGAGAATAAGGAGAAGAAAAAGGAAGAGAGGATAGCTGTGGCAGCACGAGATTGCCGATGGTGAATAAAGAAGTAGGGGAAGATATATGACTTCGTGGTTTTGGTTCAGTCAAAAAGAAGAAGAATGATGGCAGTGGAGTGGTACAGCAAAAACAGAAAATAGTGATGGATGCTGGTGATGATGGTGGCCAAAAATGGTGGAGAGGAGAAAGAGAGAATACAGAGAATGGTGGTAGATGTTGGTGATGATTAGGGACCGGGTTGGAGTTATACACCTCCTATTGACGGAGACATTGATGGAAGGGCCATAATGTCTGACGGAAGTAATGGATAGGAGTCGCGATGGAATTATGCTTTTGTTAAAGGGGAAAGAGATTTTGTGAAATTGTTAGGGTTGAGGTGAGATTTCACTCTAATTTTTTAGAATATAAAAATCCTAAATAGCTAATGGTTTATCACTCAAATGTCTACCCATTTATCTCACTTGTTAGTTCAATGCAACAAAAATGTAAATTAGATCCACGCTTCTCTCTTCATTTATTATTTCTCTGAAATCCAAAATTGTAGAATATTTGTTATGGTGTTAGTTGGTTGTGTGTGGTGAAAGATTTGCGTCTCTCAATTTTTTCTCTCTTCATCGATTTTTTGTTATGGTGTTAGTTGGTTGTTTTCATGGACTTCTATATTTGTCAATATTTGATATTTTTTACAAAGCTAAATAATTTTTGTCCTTTTTCAGAGTAAGAAAAAAGGAAATATGTTTTAATAGCTATGCTGAGTTCAGCTATTTCTTAAACTTCATGTCTTCTTGCAGAAGGAAAAAATAGTCGGCCAAGGCAAAAGAATAATGGATCCTTGGTAGGTATATTGTTTCTTTGCTAAATCATTTTTCGCAAAAGAATGTATTATTTCTTTTATAAATGGTATAAATAGAGTTTGTAAATTGGCTACTAGAAGATTAGAGTTTATAGATGCTGATGAATCCATATTTGACGATATATTTTGGTTTGATTTGAGTGGATTTCATCATATAAATCCACATTTATTCATCCAAATAGCATACTTTTGTGTTCTCTCCCTAAATGAACCTAATTGTGAAAACCAAGGTTCTGAAAATCGGATCGAACTGGCCGGTCGAACTGGTTCAACTGAAAACCGGTAATGAAAATGGTCCGATCTGCTACCAATAACCACTGATCAAGAAACCGTTTGGAAACTGTTGAACCGGTCGGGAACCGGTCGATTGGACCGGACCGGTTCTATGAAAACAATGCCGTTTTGTGTAAAACTTAAAAAAAAAACCCAAATGTGAACCCCCCTTCACCAGCATTCCATTCGTGACCCCCCTTCCCCATCATTCGTGAAACCCCCCTCCTTTGGAGCAAAACCCTAGCCGCTTCTTCCTCAGGTTCCTTACCGCCACTGCCTCAGGTTCTCCGTTCTCGTCGCTTCCGCTTCTTCCTCTTCCTCGGCTTCGGAACCCAGGTAGCTCGGCCCGTCATCCACTGGCTTCTCTCTTCGTGGCTTGGAGGTTGGAGCAGCTCGCCGTTTGCTGTCGCCTCACCTGTCGCCGTCGTCTCATCTCTCGTCGGTTGTCGTCCATGTTTTCGTCGAAGGTGAGTGGTCGTGCTTTACTTCTTCCTTTTAATTTTGCTCTGGTTATTGATGGATCCGGTTACTGAATGCTTGGTTCTTCTTCTTCCTTTTAATTTCTGAAATTTTTGCTCAAATATTGTTGCTAATGTTCTTCTTCTTCTGCCTTGCTAATGCTCTGTTTAATTTAGTGTTGTTTTGAACTTTTGAATTTCTACCTTGTTAATGCTCTGTTTAATTTCTGCCTTGCTAATGCTCTGTTTAATTTCTAAAATTTTATTCAGTATTTAATATTTAATTTAGTGTCATTACTACCTTACTGAATAGTGTTGCTATTCGATAATGTATTGGTGTTGCTGTTTTAGTGTTTTATATGTGACTGTGCATTATATTGATGAGTCTTAGATATTGCATAAAAAAATTTTGAATTTTGGTTTGATTACTAATCATAAGGGTGAAACTATAGGGAGAGCCTTAGAACAGTGCTTGCAAGAGTGGGGTATTAGAAGGATATATTGTGTAACTGTTGACAATACTAATGCTAATGGTGTTGCAATTTCGTATTTACTTAGAGGCATGGGTGATTGGAATGGGTCAACATTGTTAAATGGAGAGTTCATGCATATGAGGTGTTGTGCTCACATATTAAATCTAATTGTCGGTGATGGTATGAAAGAGATTGATAGCTCAATAACTAAAATCAGAATTGCATGCAAGTTTGTTAGGTCATCTCCTGTTAGGATGCAAGCTTTTAAGAGGTGTGTTCGAGAGGCTAATATAACTTCTAAAGCTAGTGTAGTGTTAGATGTTACTACTAGGTGGAACTCTACCTATTTGATGCTAGAGGCTGCTGAGAAGTTTGAATCGGCTTTTAGTCGGCTTAGTTATCAAGACTCATTTTATTTGTTGGCGCTTGAGTCTGAAGGAGGACCTCCTGATGCTAATGATTGGATAAGGGCACGTGTGTTTGTGAAGTTCTTGAAGATATTTTATGATGCAACTCTTACTTTTTCTGGTTCTTTGAATGTTACATGTAATAATTTTTTTCAATAAGTTGTGTGACATTCAAAAGACTTTGAATAAGTGGAGAAAGAGTAATGATGTTGGTTTGCAAAAGATGGCGACACAAATAAAAGTGAAACTAGAAAAATATTGGGAGGGTGATGGGATAAATTACTTTCTCTTTGTGGTTATTTTTCTTGATCCTCGTTACAAGTATGAGTATGTTGAATTTTGTCTTAATCGGGTGTATGAGTTGAATCAAGCCAAAGATATGTTGAAAAAATTGAAGGATATCATTCATAAGTTATTTGAGTATTACTCCACCATATATCCCCTTCCGGATGGTAGTTCTTCTGATAGTTTTAATTCTAGCATTGCCTCTCATGATCATGGGGTTGGTGGTGAAAATGCAATTGAGGAGGAAGATGGCTTCGAAGATGAGTTTAGAATGAGGGTTAAAAAAAAGCAAGGTGAGGTCAAAAGGAATGAATTGGAAAGATACATGGCAGATGATGTGGAGGATAACATTCCCGATTTTGACATTTTGCGTTGGTGGAAATTGAAATTAATGAAGTATTATGCTCTTGCTCACATGGCTAGGGATTTGTTGGCTATTCCCGTCTCTACCATATCTTCTGAGTCGGCATTTAGTACTAGTGGTCGTGTGCTTGACCAATTTAGAAGCTCATTAAGTCCTTCTACTGTTGAGTCTCTAATTTGCACACAAAATTGGTTGAAGACTCAAGAAAAGACGTATGACTTAAAGCAAGAACTTGAGGACCAAGAAAAACTTGAATTAGGTAACTATTTTTAAATTATATTTCTTTAAATTATTATGTAATTGTTGTTATTGTTGAGTATCTAATAATAATTTAATTACTGTTAATGTAGAGCTCTCAGCTTTAACAATATCTAATCAAGCCATTGGAGTTGATGTTGTTTACAACAATTTGAGGTTAACATTTTTATTTACTGTTATTTGTTGAATTTCTTTTAATTAATCAATTTTATATGTTGACATTAGCTAATTATATGCTGATTTTTGAAGGTCACAACTCTTCTCTTGAATATGCTTGGTTGATGGAGTGAAGGATTATGGAGTGAAGACTTTGAAAAACAAATATTTCTATTGTACTTTTGTATTGAGCTTCTAATGTTTAGATTTTATTGTGTTTTGGTTTTAGCTTTTTTCACATATTATTCACTAGACTTTTGTATTTAACTTCTAATATTTCTATTGCACTTTTATATTTTCATTAGACATAGTTATTCACTATTAATATGTTTGAATTTTGATGAGTTTAGTTTTTAATGTATTTGGTATTTAATATGTTTGTATTATTTTTGTTGATGTTACATGTTTATTATATTTGTTGAATTTTTAACATAAAGATTTGCCAATTTGTTTTTTTTAATTCCAAAGTCATCGGGTACCCGCTACCCGAACCGAACCAACCCACTCTCAATCGGTTTGGTTTGGTTCGGGTACAAGCATAAAAAAACGTAAATTCGAACCAAACCGAACCAATTACTTTTTGATCGGTTCGGTTCTAATTTTACCTTGAACCCGAACCAAATCGACAAGTGTTCACCCCTAGCTGTTTTCAATGTTTTGTAATTGCTGAATGGTATTGTTGAGTTTAGATATGGTGTTGTTGATGATTAACTTAGTGTCACCTTTTAAATGTTTGTTCTTTGTTGCTGAATGCTGCTGCTATTTAGATATGGTTTTGTGCCTGTTGATAACTTATACCGTGTTGTTTGTGTTGAGATTTTATGTTGCTGTATACTTATTTTTTTCACAGCTTCATATTTTAGGAATGGTTTTTATTGGCCACATTTTTTAAGTGTTTGTTTTTTTAATAATAATTTATTCCTATTTCATGGTATGAATCTAAATTAATTTTTCACTTAGGTAGTTGTTATGTTTATCATCTAAATTCCATGAATTTGTTGATTTATATTTCATTTATGTTTATTAGCAAACTTCCAATTTGTTTCTGTAGTACCTGCCTCTACTTTTTAATTGTTGTACAAATAAATGTGTGATATATGTTGATTGTCTCTTCTTTTTTACCTCTTGTTGACTGTGGTAGAGTTGCTTGTTTGTTTATAGGATTTGGAGCATTTTCCAATTGAGATTAATTGGTTATGCGTAACTTCACTAAAGGATTTGGAGCATTTTCTAATTGAGATTAATTGGTTATGTATAACTTATTCATAACGTTCACATACTAAATCATGTTGTTGTTTCAACCTAGTTAATGTGTCATATAAGCCGAGTTTATCAGCTATTGTTATTTTAATTGCTATCCACCTGTGTATGAGAATGCTTATGGGATTTTAGTCTTGTCTTGTATATAAATCCTGAAATCCTGAAATGCCAATAAATTTGAAATTTTTGTTGTAGTATTTTAAATTTGTAAGATATTTTAAGATTTATATTATTCCATAATTATATTTTAAAATATTTATTTATAATTTATTTATTATTTTATTCTAAAGCGATTTTTCCGGTTGAACCACAGTTGAACTGGTTGGACCAGTAAACTAGTGAACCAGTAACTAGAACGGTTTGATGACCGGTCCGGTTCTCAGAACCTTGGTGAAAACATGCTAGTTTGTGCTTAATGTAATCACTTTTATTCCGTTCGATGCCTTGATGGTTTTGATGAGTGATTTCAGGTGTAATAGGTTGGAATGGCTTGATGAGAGTGGAAGAGAAGCATGAAATTGGGAGAAAACATGAAGAAATCAAAGGAGAAAAGCATTTCAGCCTGTACCCACGCACACCTTCTGTGCCCACGCACAAGGGTAAAAATCAGCACATGTGCCCACGCACAGGAGGGAAATCAGCATGTATGCGTACGCACAAGTCCCAACGCGTGACTCATTTATTGCAAATCGCTGGGGGTGATTTTTGGGCCTCCAGAGCCCAGTTTTGGACTTTCTGAAACTGATTGAGTGCTATATCAAAGGGGGCCTCCAGGCCTGTGCATGGGCACACTTGTATTCAAGGCCTTTGTCCGTGGCGTTTGCACACACAGTGCGAACGCACAACTCTACAATTTTGCACACCACGCGTACGCGTCCCTCACGCGTACGCGTCACTTTCCATTTTCTCTCTTTCATGCGTACGCATCGATCTCCATTTTCGCAAGCACCACGCGCACGCGTCTCCCATGCGTACGCGTAGGTCCCTCCCCTGTTTCACACTATTTTTTTCTTCTCTTCTCTCTACTTATTCTCTTCTTTTCTCTTCTCCTCTCTTCTTTTCCTCCTCCAACCACCATTTTCCACTATCATTCACCACCCACCACACTTATCTTTAGTTAGTTAGTCAGTTTGTTAGTTAGTTAAGTTATTTGTTTAGTTAGTTAGTTTAAATTTCTGTTTTGGTGCTATGTGTTGGATAATTGAGTTGAATTGTTAATTCTATGAGTTTGAATTATTGCTATTTTTTATTGCTATTTATTGTTGGATATCTTCATTGAGGTCATACTTTGTTACTTGGCATTGAGTTCTTCATGTTTAATTTTGTGCATACCAAGTATTCATAACATTGCCTTTGAGAATGCTTTTGGATTTCTAAATTGCATGTTTTGGCCACCATGTAATTTGATTTCATTATCTATAGTTAGGCAATTCGTTCTTTCTGGATGCATTTTTTTGTTAGGCGATGTTTGTTATGATTGATTTTTATTTAAGTCACCTATTTGATGCATTAACATTAAGAATTGTGAAATTGGATCATAAGCTTACCTAATGACACTTTTTGAGCTTTTTAAGCTTTGTGGATTATGGTTGAGATCTTTTGTTTGTTTTTGCCAAACTCAATAGAAAACATAGTATAGATATAGATAGATAGTATTTAGTATAGTTGCATGCATGTAGGTAGATGCATTAAATAAGTTGCTTGTCCTTTCTACCCTTCTCCTTTGATTGTGATTAGCATGAGGACATGTTATTGTTTAAGTGTGGGGAAATTGATGAATCCATATTTGACGATATATTTTGGTTTGATTTGGGTGGATTTCATCATATTAACCCACATTTATTCATCTAAATAGCATACTTTTGTGTTCTCTCTCTAAATTGAGCCTAATTGTGAAAACATACTATTTTGTGCTTAATGTAATCACTTTTATCCCACTTTTATTCCATTCGATGCCTTGATGGTTTTGATGAGTGATTTCAAGTGTAATAGGTTGGAATGACTTGATGAGAGTGGAAGAGAAGCACAGAATTTGGAGAAAACATGAAGAAATCAAAGGAGAAAAGTATTTCAGTCTGTGCCCACGCACACCTTCTGTGCCCACACACAAGGGTCAAAATCAGCACCTGTGCCCACACACAGGTCTATGTCCACGCACAAGAGAAAAATCTGCATGTGTGTATACGCACACACCTGTGCGTACGTACAAGTCCCAGCGCGAGACTCATTTATTGCAAATCGCTGGGGGCAATTTTTGGGCCTCCAGAGCCCAGTTTTGGACTTCCTAAAGCTGATTGAGTGCTATATCAAAAGGGGCCTCTTTCCATGTGAAGAGGGGGGGAGCAATTAGGGTTAATTTATCATCATGTAGTTTATTTTCTAGAGAGAGAAGCTCTCCCTTCTCTCTAGAATTAGGGTTCCTTAGTTTAATTTCTTTATAATTTCTCTTTTTAATTCTTGTTTTCATCTAGTTTCTTCTACCTTTTTTTGTTCTATTGTCTTAATTTTCTTAGTTTATCTTGTTAATTTCTCATTTTAGTTGCCTTTTATATTTATGCACACTCTTGTTATTTTAATTTACATTTAATGCAATTTATGTTTATGCACACTCTTGGTTGGCTTTTTGCCTAATTTTTCACACTCTTGGTTGAAAAATTGGGTGTTTGGGTGAACTTGAGTTATGGATGTCCATTTTACATTGTGTTAGGATTGTTAATTGATTTGGTTTCTACTAACTCTAAGCCTCCCATTAATAGTATTGGCTAGAACTTATGGATTGAGATCAATTATGCCCTTTTGACTAATCCTCGATGTTAGGATTGACAAATTGGGATTAATTCTACACAATTACCATGTTTGTGGTTCATAACTAAAATAGGAATCCTTAATTGCTCACTTATTACCAAGAGCCCTTTTAGTATTTGAATTTCTTTTTTATTGCTTTTAATTACTTTCATTTCATTACTTGCATGGTTATTTCTTTTTTTGCTATTTACATTCCTTGTCTCATACCATCAAACCCTATTTTCTCATAACCAATAATAAAAATATTTTATTGCAACTTTTAGAAAAGACAACCCGAAATTTAATTACTCTCTATTAATTTGTATTAAAAATATTAAAATTTGATTGAGAGGATCCATTGCCGATTTCGACTATACTTGCAACGGAAATTATTTTATCTAAATCCAAATTGGCACAACTCTCTCATCTATCTCATGCCTTTCAAAGCATTGAAATTGTCTTGTACAACTTATTTAAGGGCTTGGTAAAAAATAAAATGTCTTTTTTTAACATGATGACTCAATAGAATTTATTCACTGATTCTTATCCATCCAAATCGTACAAAAACTTCCATCCAAATCGTACAAAAGCTTCCAAATTTCAAGGGTCTCTTGAAGGTTGAAAATTTTTATATCTTTGATTTGTAAATATATAAGATTCAACTGTATTACTACAATATTCTTTTTCTAGAATTGTATGTATGTCATACCTATTTTAATCTTTTTGTTTTGGAATTCTGTGAGAAAATTGAAGCTTATGTTTTAAAATATTTAGATATGTATTTATTTTTGTGTATTTTAAATCTTGGAACCTTAGGTAGACAAATGGGACTTTAGACAAAGGAAATACTTGGTGAAGGAGAATATTTTGCTTTTTAATATTGTAAGAAGCTCAATAAATGTAAACTCGGAATAATTAGTAACTAATTAATTAATAAATTAATTATTATTTAAAAAATTAAAAAATTATATTTTAGAGTTTAATGAAATAAAAATAATTAAAATATGAGTTTTGACACTAATTTTCATAATTTTAATCTAAAATCGGACTAATAAACTGAACCGACTGGACCAAACTCAAATCAGACCTAAGGTTCAACCTATATAAACTCCCAAATGAAGCTCTCTTCCCCAATTTTCACCTTGGATATGCTGAAGAAGAGGAAATCACGTTAAAAACTCCTACCTCACCTCTAAAAATTCAATCATTCAAAACTTTCAATCCAGAGTTTCGATTGGCAAGCCGTCAGTGGTCACGCATTCGTCTTGGAATTCTCTACAAGATCTACCCAATAATTTGGTAAAAAATTTGAGATTTCATTATCAATTCTTCCCTCTCATTTTTGTGATTTAGGTTTTAAAAATTGAGAGATTTTGTGATTTTGATGGCTCAGGAATACTCTAGCAGTGGATAATTACTGGGTTCTGTCTAATTGATCCGTGAATAAGGTAAGAAACTATTAGACCCTTGTGAATCATTGAATTAGTGAACCCTATATTGATTATAGTGTTATTGTGTGAATTAGATTATGCTTTTGTTGATTTGGAGTTCAATTGGATGGTTTGGAACGAAATCCGGGTGATTAAACTTGAGAAATTGACATTTGGAAGTTTGGAGTTTGCGAAAGGAGAGGTTTTTGAGGTGTTTCGAGCTTAGGGAGAAATCGGACAAGGTATAGTTTTGGTTTCTCGTAGTTAATATTTTTAATGTCACGTGAAAACTTAGGCTAGAAGACCTTAAGATAGGAATGAATTGAATGAATTATTGATGGATTGTGAAATGGTTTAAGATACGTGTATAAAAGATGAATGAAATTTTATGTGTTGGATTATGACTTTGATGGGTATAAAATAATGACGATGGTTTGAGGATTTATGATGAGTATGTGAAATTGAATTGAATGGATTGATTGAGAGATGTGAGTGTCGATTTTGTAAGTGGTTTGCTATTGAAGTTGGTTGTTTTTTTTTTTAAAAAGATTTAATATTGAAATTGGTTTGATTTTGAAATAATTTGATACTATGAATTATTTGAATGATTGAGAGGTGTTTGGTTCGGTGGTTAGGACCCTTAAAGGGTGGCAAAAGTCCAAGTTTTAGAGAAAATGTTGTCGAAATTTTTATGAAAAGAGGAGGCTTCGTTTGAAGTGGTTATTTAGAAAGATTTGGATTTTTAAGGATTTTATAATTTGATTTTGAGTTATTAAGAAAAGGATTAGTTTTGAGTTTGTTTTATTTAAAAAAGAATGAATTGTGTTTTGAGTATGAATTGTTGATGAATGAAATGGGAGGTGTGATAATAAGGAATGAAGGATGATGAGAATTGATTTTTAAGTCTAATTGTTAACTGAATATTTATGAATTATAATGATAATGAGATACGTGTGACTGAGTAACAGACAGTGGCGTTGTCCACTTGCTCCGAAAAAGGGATGAGGAAGAAGAATGATGAGAACTGAGATTGATTATGAAATTAAATGAATAAGAATGAATTGTAATGATAATGAGAATGAATTTCTGAATGTGTCTCCGAGTAAGATGCAATGGTATTATCCACTTATTCCGAGTAAGTCAATAAGCCGGGTAAGATACAGTGGTGTTATCCACTTGCTCCGAGAAAGAGTTCGAGACTCCAGGTAAGATGCAAGGGTTGAGTTCTGTCGCCGCTTATTCCGGATTGAAAATTGTAACACCACCTGGGTAAGAGGCAAAGGTGAAGTTATCCCCTGCTCCGGGTATGGGGGTAAGATGTAAGGGTTATGGCGTTGTCTCACTTATTTTGTGTTTGGTGTTCTGTCCAGAGTTAGCTACCAGTTCATAACATTGTCCACAGGTATCTTATTTCTCTCTTCCATTGAATTCTCTTTACTTTGTTTGTCTCCAATTTCTAAAATTTTTTTTAGGATGTTGTGCTATCTTCACTTGATTACTTCATTTATCATTTTTGGATATAAAATTTTAGACTAGTTTCGCAGTAGAAGATACTTTTTTCATTTTCATTTCTTTAACTTTTGCATGAGTTTAATACTTTTTTACTAGTCTTTTCCTCTTTGAAGTTGTTTTGTTTTCCATTAAGTTGCTGAAAAAAAACATTAAATATTATCAAACACAATTGCATATGCATCTAATAAAAAAAAAAGTTACAAGAGAATAACAAATATGCAAAACAAAATATTCAGCAAATCAGATTTAAAACTGTAAAAATAAAGTATGAAATATGACTTATATATCATAAATGAGAGAACAAGTCACTCAAAAGTCTTCGGAATCATATTTTTCATTTGATCCTGTGTAATATTCTTAAAAAAGATATACTTCTTTTGCGACATTAATTAGAATTTCATTCAAATCATTCCTTACCAAATCTACTTCACCATCATCATTAGGTATAGAAAGAATCGTTAAATTATCAAATGACTCATTTTCATAAGTAATTTCAGTATCAATGTCAACTTGATTACTTATATTAAATAAATTCTTTAAAATAGTCATTATAACATAATATTTATTTTTATCAAATACATTTTACACATAAAAACATTGGTATACTTGACATGCCAATACAAAAGACTCTTCTTCATAGGATTTTTGGTTAAAATGTACGTATCTCGAATCATAAACATCCTACCTAATTTCATACTAATTACATTTGAGCAATGTAACCTAAAGTTTTCATAATAATCCTTAAAATTTTACACAATGACACGTAATGAATGGTTCAAAAATGTGAGTCCTTCGTTCTCAACTCTTTTATTATTCCCAGGTCAATGTCTTTTTACTGGTTCCTTTTTATGTTTACCTTTGTTTTTTGGTTTCTTTTTTTTACTCTTTTTCATTGCGTTTGGATGATTCTTTGTGACTGAACTCTTATTTCTTTTCTGCTTATCTTTTGTGAGCCTTCTTTACGGGATCTAGCTATTTGTTTATTTTATTTTTTTTAATCTCATCGTGTTTTGTTAATCTGTTATTTATCTGGTTATTTATCTTATTTCTTTTCCTTTGCTTTCATCTTAATATTCAAAAATTCTTGCAAATAATGTGCCTCTTTGCATTTTTGTACCAGTAAAAATTTTGAATTTGTTGTTTCTTATTCGTTATTTTGTTAACGTATTATTTTTTAATTTATTATTATAGTAACTCTTCTTATCCATGTTTTTTATTTGGTATGTGGTTGAAAATTTTTTTTAATTCTTTGGCTACCCTTCTTATTTAATTTTTTTATTTATTATTTTCTGATAAATTTTTTAAGTGTTTTATTACTATGTTTACGTAGTTTATTGGTTTTTTATTTCCATTTGTTTTTACAGTTATATTCATGGTTGGTCTGGTTTGCTATATATGTTTAATTTTTTTTTTTTTTTAGTCATTTCCAGTATGCTTTTTCCAAATTCCCCAAGTACATGGATGCATGGGTTCTACAAGTTTGATCTTGGTGAAATAAACGTCGGTCTAACTACACTCTTATTATTACTTTTTGCGTTTTTATTAGTTCGTTCTTTCCTTATTTAGAAATAATTTTTCTTTCAACTTCGGTTTCTATATATATATATATATATATATATACTGATTTTTGAATACCTACCATAGTTGAATATTCATATGGTATTTTCTCAGATTTTGCACATATAATACATGTTTCCTCTATTTCTTCAAGCAAAACTCTTTGCATCGCAATATCTATTGTATCAGTTTGGCCTTTTATAAGTGGAAATAGAATAAAGCGTCGATAATAAAGGCGTTTACTGTCTACTGTAGTGTTCGAGTAGATACTCTAATTTTCTCTCGAACCATAGTAATCAATTCTTTTTTTCAAATTTTTGAATTGTTTATTTCTCTTGTCTTGAAATTTATTCTATGTTTTTTATGTTTATCTTTTGTTTTAGGGATAAGTATGATTTTGGTCCCCAACGTAGAGGCTGAAAATTTATTTGGTCTCTGACCTTTTTTTCGTTATAAAATAGTCCCAAATGTTTCAATTTGTTTTAAAATCATCCTTTTTACCAATTTTATTTTTTTTATTATCAAATTACCCTTCATTAAAAAATTATAAAATAAAATAAATATAAAATAAATTAAAAAAAAAAGAAGAAAGAAAGGGATACGAAGGGGGTGGGGAGAAAAATAAAGGGGGGGCCGCGAGAACAAGGGGGAAAGAGGGGGAAGGAGGGGGACCACCGCACCATCGCCCCGCCGTTCTGCCGCACCACCGTACTGCACCCCCACCGCACCACCGCACCGCGCCACCACCACCTTCTTCTTCTTCTTCTTCTTCTTCCACCGCACCATCGCCCCTGCCGCACCACCGCACCGCACCCCCACCGCACCACCGCATCGCACCACCACCATCTTCTGTGAACTTGATTTGTTTGTGAAATTTTTGGATTTTTTTTTTAAATTTGTTGTGGAATATTGTTGTTGCTGAAATTTGTTGTGGAATATTATTGTGGATTTCTGATGATGATGATGACGACCATGATGATAATGTGGTGGTGGTGGTGGTTCTGTTCTGGTAGTTTAGGTGCTGTTCTGATGATGATGATGATGATGATGATGACCATGATGATAATGTGGTGGTGGTGGTGGTGGGAGAAATCATAGCGCCGCCGAGACGGGGAGTGGGGGAGAAAGAGAAGCGGTAAGGGGATGTTGTTTCGGAAAGAGGGGGAAGGGGAAAGGGGGAAGGAGGAAGGTCGCCGCCGCAGCAGCTCCACATCGCCGCAGCCGCTCCACGCTGCTGCTCCTCCACGCCGCTCCTTTCTTCCTCAGCAAATACACAGCGCCACCGACAAGAGAGGAACGAAGCCCTCCGCAGCGCCGCGACCACCACAGTGTCCTCCTCGTGGTGATTTGTACTCCGCCAACACCGCATCGCTGTTCACCACCGCAGCCCCTCTTCCCCGCCACCACCACAATCCTTTCCCTCTGTTTCAATTTTTTATTCTTTTTTCTTTAATTTTTCAGATTTAAAGGATTCTATTGTTATTGTTGATGATACTTCTGATTGTTTCTGTTTATTCCTTTTATTTCATTGTTGTTGTTGATGCTTTGGTTGCTTCTACTTCTGCTTATTTTTGCTTCTGCCTGCATTTGCGCTTTTGCTTCTGTTTCTGGTTGAGGAAGAAGAGGGGAGGGAGGAAAGGGTATTTTTGTCCGAAGGACCATTTTACAATAAACTGAAACCTTGGGGACCATTTTGTAGCGAACAAAAGGTTTGGAACAAAATAAATTTTCGACATCTACATTAGGGACCAAAATCGTACTTATCCCTTTGTTTTACATTACACACGTCGTTTTTTAGGAAACCTACACCCATTATGTGGCATAGGGGTTACATCCCTTTTATATATATATATATATATATATATATATATATATATATATATATATATATATATATATATATATATACTCTCCAATCTTTGTAGGAAGATATACTGCTTCTAGGAACGGATCCAGAAATATTATTATGGAGAGTCAATTATATTTGTAATATTAAAAAATTATATAAAAAAGTATATAATATAAGATATATTACAAAAATATACCAATAGAGAATATATTTTAAAATGTAAAAAATATGTGTGTACTTTTTACTAATGAAATAGTCGATTATTCGTATCATAAAATTCATCGATAATAAAATGTGTCAAATTTTTCAACAATTTTCTTTTCAATATAATTAAAAGATAAATTAACAATAAATTCATCTTTTATTTTATTTTTAAATCATTTTTTACAATATTCATAGTTGAAAAAGATCTTTCAGTTGTAACAGTTGAAACAGAGAGAATTAATATGAAATAAATTAAGAAAAACGGTCATAAATAGAAAAAGAATCCACTTTATGAGATTTGAAATATTTTGTTTAATTAAAAGATATTAGTAATAATATCTTTTTTAGATTTTTTAATATTATTATTACTTACTTTTTAAATATTAGAAATCATTAATATTTAAATTGGAATAGATTTTTATTTATATTAGACTAAATATTAAATAAATTTTTTAAAAAATTAAATTATATTTAATGACTTATTACTATTAATTTTTTAAAAAAAATTGGGAACTGAGACCTCTACTCATCTCCTGTTTGTCCGTCTCCAACCGCTTCCACCTCATATTGTGAGGAAATTTGAATATCTTTAGAAAATTTTAAAAAAATCTACGTATTAAAGTAGGTTTAAAAATGTATCTAAAAATTAGTCTTTTTAAAATGAATTCTCTCTAAATACTTAATATATATGAGATTTTAATTTACATATGAATTAATTTAAAAGATACTTAAAATTAGAGATTTTTCAATAAGTAATATTGTTTCAATACCCAACTAAAATTCCTTAAAAAGTCGTATTTGATGAAAGTCGTATGTACAATTTGGAAGGAGATCTTTCATATCTTTCGAGATCCAATCTACAATATGAGACCAAAAAACCAAAATAAATCATTTTAGTCCTTAAAAAATATAAAAAAAAATAAATTATTTCTTTCACGTTCATGTCACGACGAGGTACTATACAAAAAAAATCACAAAATCCGATCTAATTTATCGTAATCGATTAGTATTGCATTATCAATTCCGACACCAATGACAAAAAAAAGTGGGATAAGTATAATTTTGGTCCTAACGTAGAGGCCGAAAATTTATTTCGTCCCGCCCTTTTTTTGCTAAAAAATAGTCCCCAAAGTTTCAATTTGTTTTAAAATCGTCTTTTTTACCAATTTTATTTTTTTATTACCAAATTACTTCTTCTTTAAAATAATTTTAAAATAAAATAAATATAAAATAAAAAAAAGAAAGAAAGGGATAAGAGAAGCGGGGTGGGTAGGTGGGGAGAGAAAGAAAGAAATGGGGAGGGGGGCCGAGAAAGGGGGAAGGGTGGACGGGAGAGAGAAGGGGACGCCATGCCGCCACACTGCTGCCCGTCGCCGAATCGCCGCCCGCTGCTTCTTCTTCTTCTTCTTTTTCTTCTTATCGCCGCACCACCGCATCGTCGCACCGCCGCCCTGCCGCCTGTGATCTGCCACTGCTCCTCCTCCTCACCCTACCGGCTGCCGCTTCTTCTCCGCACCGCCATATCGCCGCGCCACTGCTCCTCCTCACCCTCACCGGCCGCTTCTTCTTCCGCCACTGCTCTTCCTTCTCGCCCTACCCGCCCGCCACTTATTCTTCTTCTTCCTCTTCTTCTGTGAACTGAAATTTTTTTGTAGAATTTCTGAATTTTTTGTGAAATATTGTTGTTACTGAATTTGGAATGATGTTGTTACTGAATTTGTTGATTATTGTTCAAAGTGCATGTTGCTTGATTGGTCTGATTTTTTTAGTTCTGATTTTTTGAGGTAGGGGTGGTGGTGGGTTCTGGTGTTGATGATGATGGTAGGGGTGGTGGTGGGTTCTGTTTTGAGTTTTGTTCTTCTGATGATGATGATGATGATGATAATGATGATAACCATGATGATAATGGTGGTGGTGGTGGATTCTTATTCAGCTTGAGCTTCTTGGTTGATTTTGGAAAAAGTTTTGATGATGATGATGACCATGATGATACTGGTGGTAGTGGTGGTGGCTGGTGGTGGTGGTAGTTGATTTTGGTTGATTTTGGGGGTGAAGGGAGAATGATATTTTCGTTCTAAGGACGATTTTAAAACAAACTGAAATTTTGGAGACCATTTTGGAGCGAAAAAAAGATTGGAGACGAAATCGATTTTCAGTCTCTACGTTAGGGACCAAAATCATACTTGTCCCAAAAGAAATAATAGCAGCAACAAGGTAGTCTAGCAAAAAAACTTGCAAGGACTAATGTAAAGAGAATATTTTAGAGTGACAAGTAAAAAAGTTCGTTATTCCAATTATTAATATATTAAGAAATACTCATTAAAAATATTTATTATTGTACAATTTCATTGTTAATGCTCACTTAAAAAGATATACATATTTTTCATCAGGTATTTCTTATAACTAAACTATCCAATTTCCATTCTCCTTAATTAATTTGCTACTTCTTTGTTGAATATCTTTGTTTTACTTTCATATATAATACTGCATCGAAATATATAATAGTCTTGAATTATCAATTTCGACACCAATGGCAAAGAAACAGCAGTGGCAGCAACAAGCAATAGTAGGTAGTCTAGCAAGAAAAGTTGCAGGGACATATGTAAAGAGAATATTTCGGAGTGGTAAGTGAAAAAGTTCATTGTTCTAACTATTAATATATTAAAAAACACTCATAAAAAATATTTATTATTGTACAATTCCATTATTAATTCTTCACTTAAAAATATAGATATTTTTTTATTAATTTATAATATATTTTATGATTTTGCATTGTAAATTTGTTGAGTTATATAATTTAAAAAAGCACTCAATATTTTTTAGATAAATCATTTGCTTCATCAATATTATTTAACTAATTTTTTAACTAAGTTACCAAATTCAGTTTTCATCGTACACTTAATATTTATTTTTTTTTACAAACATTATATAGATTAGTGTTTACGGTATATATATTAACTTAATATATAAGTATATAATGTTAATTTTTTATTATTAGAATATATAATTAATAATTAATAATTAAATATACTAAAATAGATGGGTCAACTACATGGATCAAACGACGTTATTGAATTTTATCATGTTTACAGAGAGACTGTTTACATGCAAATCTCGTTTGACCACCTCATGGATGATATTCTTAGATCGTCTTCTGTCTTTCACCCTTTATCCATCTTTCATCTCATCCACCCTCCTGATTGGGTGTTCTATCAGTCTTCTTCTCACATGTCCAAACCACCTGACACCTGAGACATGATTTTATCGTCTTTTCCACAATAGGTGTTACTTCAACTCTTCCTCTTATATCTTCGTTACTTATTCTATCCAATCGCGTATGACCACTCATCCATCTTAACATCTGATCTCCATCTCTGTCACACTCAAATTATGTCCGTGCTCTCCTTTGACCGCCCAATACTCTGTATCATAAAACATAGCCGGTTTGATAGTAGTGCAATAGAATTTACCTTTAAGTTTTAAAGACACTTTTTTGTCACATATAAAACCAAACGCGCTTCGCCATTTTGACCAATCTGCTTGGATCCTATGATTTACATCCTGTTCAATCTCTCTATTATCCTGTATGATGCACCCAAATACTTAAAATTTTTAATTTTTCGTAGAATGTTTTCTCCAATCTTCACCTCTGTATTGGAGTTTTTCCTTCGGCAGCCGAACTTACATTCCATATATTCCGTCTTACTACGGCTTGTACTCAAACTATACACTTCTAGAACTTCTCTCCATAAATCAAATTTCTTATTTAGGTCTTCCCTTAACTCTCCCATAAGGACGATATCATTGGCAAAAAGTATGCACCATGATATAGGCTCCTGGATATGCTCTGTGAGTACTTCCAACACAAATGTGAAAATATATGGACTTAAGGACGATCCTTGGTGTAATCTTATACTAATAGAAAATTCCTCTGTCACACCATCTTGAGTCTTTACACTAGTTGTAATCCTATCATACATGTTTTTAATGGCACGAATATAGGCAATCCTTACTCTCTTCCTTTCCAAAACCTTCCATAAGACCTCTCTTGACACCCTATCGTACGCTTTTTTCAAATCAATAAACACCATATGTAGATCCCTTTTATTACTACGATACTTCTCCATCATTCTTCTTAATAAGTATATCGCTTTATGGTGAATCTGACTGGCATAAAATCAAATTGATTCTCTATTACGTGTCTCTTGTCTCAACCTATGTTCTATCACCATTTCTCATAACTTCATGATATGGCTCATAAGTTTGATCCCTCTATAGTTTTCGAAACTTTATATATCCCCTTTTATTCTTGTAGATAGGTACCAAGGTGCTCTTTCTCCATTCGTTCGATCTTCGACTTTAAAATCTCATTAAAAAGCTTGGTTAATTGATAAACCCCATTTTTAGGGTTTATCTTGTGCTTAATTTAGTGGATTTTATCCATTATTCTCACACTTATTTGTAGAAATCGCATGTTTTACACTTTTTTTTCCTGATTTTGTGCTATGATTGAAAACATGCTTCTTTGACCTTAAATTTGCTAATTTTAATCCTCTCATATTACCATTCGATACCGTGATATGTTTGTTAAGTGTTTTCAAGGTTTATAGGGTAGGAATGACTTAGAGGATGGAAAAAGCATGCAAAAATGAAAGGAATACAAGAAATTGAAGTTTTGGAGAGATGGCAACAACGCACATGCGTGACATGACATGTATGCGTGACTGGCGCAGGAGACAAGCGATGCGTATGTGTGGGACGATGCGTACGCATGACCAGTAAATTTCGCAGCGACACGTACGCGTGGGCGACGCATACGCGTGACAAAGCATCATGTGCTGCAGATATCAGAAATTGCTGGGGTGATTTCTGGGCTATTTTTGGCCCAGTTTCAAGCCCGAAAATGAGGATTAGAGGTTGCAGAGTGGAGCAGAATTGGAAGGGGGGAATCAATCATTCATTTACTTTTCACATTAGTTAGGTTTTAGATGTAGTTTTTTAGAGAGAGAGGCTCTCTCCTCTCTCTAGGTTTTTAGGGTTTTTAGCTTTATTTCTTCTCCAATTCAGATTTCTGTCTTACTTTAATTTAGTTTCTATTCTACATTCTATTATTCTAGCATCTTAGTTTATTTTCTCTTGTTGATGTCTTTATTTTCTCAATTTAGTTTATGAACTCTTCATGTTAGATTCAATTTCTTATTAATGCAATTTGAGGCATTTCATGTTTATTGTTTCTTTCTTCATTTGTTGTTATTGAGTCCTTGCAATTGGTTGTTTAGATTTTATATTCTCTTATTACTTTTCTATACTTTTATTTTGTGTCTACCAAGTGTTTGATAAAATGCTTGGTGGGATTCTAAATTAGATTTTTGGTATCCTTAGCTTAGATTGAGTAATTTGGAGACTCTTGAATTGTTAAAGTCTCTTGTTGGTTGGCAATTGAAAGTTGTTAGTTGGCTTGAACTTTACTAACTCTAGTCTTTGATTAGGACTTGTGAACTTAAGTTGAATTGCTCACTTGACTTACCTTCAATTGTTAGAGGTTGACTAAGTGAGAGCAATTTGCAATTACCATCATAATTGACAATGACAATGAGGATAGGAATTCCGATTCTCAATCCTTGCTAGGACTTTTCTTAGTTGTTAGTTTATTTCATATTATTTACATTTCTTGCTCATTAAACTCAAAACCCAAAAATACTTTTCCATAACCAATAATACATACACTTCCCTACAATTCCTTGAGAGATGACCCGAGGTTTAAATACTTCTATTAATTTTTATTGGGTTTGCTTAAGTGACAAACAATTTAACATTGATTGAGGTTTAATTGTCAGTTTAAAACTATACTTGCAATGCGATATTTTTGTGAAATTCTTTATCGACGATTTACCCGCATCATTACTCAACTGATATCTTTTTCTCTCTAAAGTCCTTCCAAACTTCAATCAGAATATTATCAGGTCCTACTGCATTGCCATTTTTCATCTACTTTAAAGCCTCTTTTACCTCGAAGTCTTGAACCATTCGATAGTAGTCGAAATTTTGATCTTCTTTCCTCGTGCATAACCGACCAAGACTCGGAAGAGTCTTCTTTCCTTCATTAAATAACTTGTAGAAGTAGCTCTTCCACCTTTCATTGATCTTCTCCTCTTGAGTCAAAACTTCTCCGTCTTTATCCTTTATGCACTTAACCTGATCCAAATATCTCATTCTTCTTTCACGGCTCTTTGCAATTCTATATATATATTTTTCTCCTTCTTTCGTGTCTAAAGACTGGTAAAGACCTTCATATGTTCTTGTTCTTGCTTCATTTACAGCCACTTTTGTCTCTTTCTTAGTTACCTTATATTTTTCCCAATTATCTGCATTGTGACACAAAGACCACTCCTTAAAGCACTCCCTTTTTGCCTTTATCTTTTCTTGTACACTCGCATTCCACCACCAGGACTCCTTATCTCTTGGTCCTATCCCTCTAGATTCACCAAAACTTTCTTTTGTTGTTTTTCTAATAACTTCTGCCATCTCCCTCCACATCTCCTCCGCGCTTCCATCCCCATCTCACTTTGCATCTTCTCTTACCCGTCTTAGGAAGCTTCTTTGTTCCTCACCTTTCATCCGCCACCACTTCGTCATTGGGTTCTTCGTATGATGTCTTTTCCTCAACTTTTACTCAACACGAAAATTCATACCGAGCATCCTATGTTATGTTGTTAAACTCTCTCCCGAAATAATTTTACAATTAATGCAAAATTTCTGGTCGACTTTTCTCAACAAGAAGAAGTCGACTTGAGATCTTGTCATGCCACTCCTATAGATTATAAGATGTTTGTCTCTTTTTTTAAAATATGTATTTGCGATGAGAAGGTCAAATGTTGAGAAAAAATCTAAAATATTTAGAATTTAGGATTTGGTATTTATAGTTTAAGATTTATTGTCTATGATTTATATAGTAAAATATATAACTTTCTTTCAATAATTTTCAAAGCAAATTAGCTGAAATTAAATATTGCTAATATAAAGTTTTTTCTTATTTTTATCTCAAAGTAGGTAGTTATTTTTAAATTCCCATCTATATTTAAATTTAAATTATGTTCCATATATTTTTAATATCAGTGTTCATAAAAAAATTTCATTATCCATATAAATCAATTTTCTATTACGTTAATCGGTTAATTATATTGATTTTTTATGTTAATCCATTTTAAATTTTTATGTCATATATATTTAAAGGCAGAATTAAAATTGTAATCAAATAACAAATTTTTATAACTTAAACAAATAAAATTCAATAGCCAAAATTGAAATAAAATAAAGTAGTTGAATGTTTTCTATGTTGATTCATTTAATAAATATGACAAGTTAAATATGTATAATTTATAAGTCGTGAATTATTTCGTTAAATTTTTTTGTTTTTTCTTTTTCATTATATTATTAGGATTTAAGTTTGTTTTTTTTAATCTTATAAAAAAATATTACTTTAGTATTTAAGTTTTTAAGGTTTATGTTTATGTCTATGGTTTATGTTTTAGGTTTAGGGTTCTTGATTTATATTTTTATAATTTTAGGTTTTATTGTTTAGTGTTTAGGTTTTTGGATTTTACACTTTAGTGTTTTAGGACTTTAGTCATATGATTTTTAATTTAGGGGTTTGGATTTATGTTTATCGTTTATTATGTATGGGTTTATTTTTTTTAATTTTTTTAATTTAGAGTTTAGAATATTATGGTTTAGAATTATGATATTTGCATTTTAGGATTAGGGTTTCGGCTTTAGTTTTTAGATTTTTTTAGTTAGGTTTTAGGGTATGCGACTATGGGTTTAGATTTTATGTTCAGAATTTAGCAATTAAAATTTAGGATTTAGTGTTTAAGGTTTAGAGTTTGAGTTTATGATTAGATTTTACTAGTGAGGGTTTTTGTATTTCGTTTTTCAGTTAATCTGTTTTGTGATTAATGTGTTATATTTTTATTTCTGATACAAACTTTATGGTTCATTAGTTTTATTAAATAGGTTGAATTATTTTTATTGCCGCACAGAGTCATTATCGTTCAATATTTTTAAGTATTAAGAGTATTAATCATTTGATATAAAAAATTATTGGTTTAAATGTAACTTTTTGTAAAGTGAATATGAGTTTTAAAACAAGTTATGTAGGTAAATAGTATGTAATAAATTAATAATTGAATCTATCTTAGAAATCATTAAAATTGTTGTAAATTATTTTATAAAATAAAGTAATATTCAATAAAATCAATTATACCTTTGAATTAGTATGTGATCCGAACTCCGGAATTCAATTCTTCCGTGCGTTGCACGGGACATTAAACTAGTATATATCCAAACATAATATCCCAGCCATTAAAAAAAATTAATTAAATAATGTAAATGTTCATAGAAGCACACCTTTTGGGTATTGAAGTAACAAGAAAGGAAGGGTAACCTTTTCTTCCTCCTGTGGAAGTGAAACACTTCCGTTTAACATAAATGAAACACAAAACAATTTGCTAAACAATGTTGTGAATCCATGTTATGTACAGAGTCAGTTGACAGCAAACTACTACCTTAGATCCCTAAAATTCCCTGTAGCAGTTTTCCTTTAATATTTGGCACTGACACAAAAATGAGTACTCCGCCTCCAACCAGCTTGGTCCCCGTTCACTTTCATACATTGTTGGCGGACTAAAGTCTGCAGTCTTCCGCGCAGCACATAATCTGCTGCACAAAATTGCATGAACCAACGCGTGTCTGACGTAACAATGTAGGCCTTATCCGCACTGGATGCTGGTCTGTCCTCCAAGGCTGTGCATATCTTTGTCTCGGGCTCATACAGCTCCGGCCGTCCAGTCTACGAGCTTTCCATGGTGAGAGATCACAGAATTAGGAAGTCAGATAGCCCCATAAATCCCCCCCAAGATGGACAATAATGTGCAGATAAGCCATGGTTACACATCTCTCTTTCCCCCATTTCCAGCAGAGTTCTGCTTCTTCTGTGCACCATACTGCCAGGAATCTCTGGATTTATCGCCCATATGGTCAAAATCGTCTAAAGAATTCTCCATTGGATATCTTGATGATCGATGATTCCCATTTCTGAAGCTTGCTGGTGCACCCATCTTTTCATCATCTTCACATGGTGCGCCCATCCTGGGATCCCCATGCGCCTCCATTCCTCTAAACCTTTGTCCACCTGATCTCATGCCCCTCATATTTGAGGAAGCCTTACCAGGCAGTGGCGTGTAAGTAGGTCCCTTCGATACCATAAAGTCCTTCGGAAGGGAGTCCATCTCCATATAGCAATTTCGGGATTTTGCATCAATAATCAACGCAGCCCAATCATCAGATTGTACCAGAGCATTTGCATTTCCCATGACCTGTCAATGATAACAAACACTTTTAATACCAACCAAAAAGTGTGCCAGTCATTAGGTAAACAAACATGAATTCATCATGAAAGATTAACCATCCATTAGAAAGAGATACATACCCAAAGGGCCCTCCTTGCACGTGTAAGTGCAACATTCATCCGTCTAATATCTGCAACAAAGCCAACACCATGACTAGAAGCACGCACACACGACATTATAATGACATCTCGTTCTTGACCTTGGAAAGCATCTACAGTATTAATATATAGGTCCTTCCCTTCTTCTGAATTTAAGACTTCCTCAAATTCACGCTGGAGGCATTTCAGCTGCAGCTTGTAAGGAGTAATTATGCCAACACTAATCTTTCCCATACCCAAAGATTTCAAAGTTTTCTGAAGATGCTCATACAATCGGAGACAAAATTGTGCTTCATGTATGTTTTGATAAGAGACTGATCCACCCCTGTGAGACTCCCGTCCATGTCTGATATCATAGAATATATAAGGTCTAAGTAAAGGGTCCTTGTGGTATACCTCATCAGGCAATTTAACCACGCTTTCACTGTCAGTAAGTCGCCCCTGATAGAAGTACCTAGAAGGGAAATCTCGAATTTGGGGATGCATTCTATACTGCACAGACAACAACATTGTCGGGCACCCTGCTTGTTGGAATCTCTCAAAAAGACTCCTACTGTACATCAATGTTCCAGCAGCCTTGCTAATAACTGTAGCAGGAAGCTGCTGAGGATCTCCGACCAGAACACATCGAGCTGCACCAAGAGAGAGGGGAGGCAGAACTCCCACCTCACTGGCTTGAGCTGCCTCGTCAATGACCACCATATCAAAGCCATGGGAAAGACGAGAGAACAACTTGCGACCACTGCTGGAAACTGTAGTGAAAACTATCTCTGCTTCATTGGCAAAACTGGCCTCCAAACTGGCACGGGCCTCTTCCCAATTGAAACCACTACCAGGTCGGAACCTACTTTCCAAAAGCGCAAGGCGTGACATCTCAACCAAAACCTTGTCCCTTCCTTCAACTACAGCAGCAAGATTTTGCAGTAGAGCATCCCGACTCTGATCCCTGGCCATGAGAACATCAGGGTCAACACCAACAGATCCTTGGGAACGAACTGCAGCAGCAGTAGCATTAAGTTCCCTATGAAGACAATGTAACTGCTGAGTCAACTGAGCCTCGCGATTCTTTAACTGATGCATCCATCCAAGAACTTCCTCCTGACTCTTGCCCAAAAGCTGTTCAGTTCTACGCTCAACAGAAACTGCTTGGGCAGCACGTGTCTGAGAATCAACCCCAACTCGAGCCACATCAGGTCGATATACTTTCATCTCACCATCAATAAATCCACGATCAAGGACACGAGCAAGAAGCTCATCAGTGGCAGCATTAGATGGAGCACAAACCAACATTCTAGGTTTGGGGACCAACTTAGGCAAAGTACGCAAGAGATTCTGGTTCATGTTTTGAAGAACTTCATCAATAGATCCCATGGGTGCATTATCTGAACTGATCTCATTAGCTTGCTTGTAGCTTTCCGGGGCTACATGCTTAAGCAAGGAGGTGTAGTAATGCTGATACTGCACAAGGTGAATGACATTCAACATTCCCCATACAGTATGCGTCTTTCCTGTTCCTGGAGGTCCCTGAACAAGGGTAAAGGGCCACGGTTCTTGCCTTTTTGTTGTTCCACTACTTGTACCAGCAGCTGTATGTGTGGCAGCCCATTGGATTGCTGCCAACTGGGGTTCATTAAAGGTCCTACGAAGATGATCAACAAAGTTTGGTGTAAAGCATTCAGGCATGGCAGGGGTCTGCTGCTCATATTTAGGGAAGTGTTCAGGACTAGGCTGAAGGATAGCAGTTTGCATCTGCATAGTGAGAGGGAGAAATCATCAGTTACAACTGTAAAACCACAACACAATTAGAAATTGTGTGTTTCATCATATACCTGTGAATTTAAGCGACGAAATGCATGTAGAGCAACATACTCCCTCTGTGTGGTAGCAAGAGATCCAAGTATTGTGAGGTACCAAATGCTTCCAATTTGAAGTTTTCTTATGATATGATCATCATCAACCCTACAAGAATGAACCATCTTTTATAAGTAATATTATGGAAATATTGAAGTACATAAATAAAATAAAATAAATGAAAACTCAATATTAGAATCTTTAATGGCATGTTTAGAGTAATCAATTGCCTGATAGGATCATAAGAGTCCCCAACATAATAATGGAGAATTGCACCAGTTGGATCACGGGTATCAATAGGTTTGTGTCGCCTAACTGTTCCAACCACTCGTCCAGTGATTTCCGCTTCCCCATCATCCTGAGCTAAAGATGCACTGCTCTGCTTGGACCTGACTGCTTGACATAATGAAACTGTCAATTGAAGAACATTAAAGAATTATCAGAACAAAACAATCTTATATTAGATATTCCACAACAAACCTGATCCAGGCCTAGGAGATGATAGGACTGCAACATCTCCCTCCTTAAATGGCCATTTGAAGTCATGTAATGGAGGAAGTAGTTTCACATCATACCATCCTAAATAGCAGATAAAAAATAACAAAAGCGAAGTTAAGTAGTTAACCAACAGAGAACCAAACTATAGGATTCAATGCTTTAAGTTTCAGCAACAAAGCAACAATCACACTCATTATAAGGCTAAATATAAAAAATTACAAGCAATCAAGCACAAGAGGATATTAAATTTATTGAACATGAGACCATAGTCACACAGAACGCAACATGTTCCAGTCTAGGAACATGTATATGGTCCGCCACATATAAAATACATTATGCGGGAAGTATACCATGACGTTTTGGTACGGAGATGAATTGGGAATTAGCATGGGCAAACTGGTATGCAGTATGTCACCTAATTGGTGAATTCATTTAACTACGGCTGAGACAAGCACACAGTAGGAAAATTTAAGTTTATATAAAGAAAAATCTGTCTATACAGCATAACCAAATTGTTCACTAAAAGAAATAAAACATCAACATGAAACAAAACAAGCAAAGAATGGTATGAGTACCTCTTTCTCTTGATTCATTTGCTTTTACTCTCACCATAATATGAGTATCCCTTGATACTGTCTCCATTGATTCTTCCCATGTACTGTATAATTGAGCCCGACATTCCTCAAAGAGTAAAGGTTCAAATACTCTGACATACTCTTCGACCGACTCAAACCGTCCAGGGACACATTGTAGCTCAGTTTCCTCTGGACCACAGGAACTTGAATCAGTTACCAATAAATGAATAATAAGAAAACTTTCTAAAGGAAATAAAGGATATCATACCAACTAATTATTTAGAGAGACAGAGAGAAGAGGGGAGGGGTGGGGGGGTGGGAGGGATTAAGCAAAGAAGAAATCACAGAGCAATTTACCAGCAACAAGTCCATTCAAGTTTTACATTTGCCAGTAATAGTATATACTACACCATAAAGCCTTAGCAAAAAATTATTAGGAGCCAGCTACATTAAATCAGGATTTTAACACAAATGGATATGTTTAACCATGCAATCCAATCAACAGCTGCATTATACTCTATTCCTTCCATTTCTATCATAATTATTCTATCCATCTTATTTGCTCATGCTCTGATACCCACACCTTGGACACAATGATTCTCAACCTATCTTGCACGTCCATTTATAAGACCCAAATAACACTCTGGAATCTTCACTAAGCTACTAAATGATTATTATAATAATAAATAATCATAAATAACAGACAGAATTAACGTAAAATTCCAGATCACCCTTCCACCTGTTATCTTTTCTTCTTTATAAAAGAAACAAGCCAACTTGAGAATCATAATGCAAAAGAGGCATATGATGGTGACTGGATTACACAAATAATTCATGTAAACCAGTGGAAGCTATCAAACCAATATCAAATTTCATTCCAAAAACAACTGTCATCACCTTTGCATATGTCTCCAGTGTTATGACTCTCAGTGTGACAACTGGAGGAAGGGAGCAACAATACGAGAAAATCAGAAACAACATAAGGGCAAAACACAAAAGAAAAATTCTAATAGAAAGCCAAAAAAGCTTATCAATCTGTAAAGATTTGCAGTAGTAGTGATAATAAAACTATTTGATACCTGGGTGGTGCCAAAATTTTTCACTGGTAACCTCCCGTATAAGGCGTTCAACAGATGTGTCTTGGGGCTGGATGCTGACAGGAGTCTGCTTCTTCATAGGAGCATGTTTTTTGTTTCCCACCTTGACATCATTGGAGTTGGAGCTTTGACCAGTCTGCCCCAACTTCCTACTTGAACCAAGTACATTCTTCTGCTGTCTTGAATCTGTTGGTTGTTTCCATGAACCCTGTCTTGGAATGGGTGGTAAATTAACCTCTGCCGGAGGTTCCGTCTCACTGTTTAGCCTCCTAGACCTACCAAGTGGTCCAGAATTATCACCATTAGAATCAGATTTAGGTTCATGTAAGTCAGCATGGATGCCACCTTCAGCAAAAGATGTCTCAACCTGTTTCTGATCCTTAGCTGCTCCAACACGCTCAACTTGTGCAGCAACATTACGGACCTCCTTTACGGTACGAGTTATAATAGGGGATGAAAAATTCTGCCTTCTTGGTGTTGAAGATTTCATAGGACCTGCCTGCTTGACATCTTCCAAGTTAAGAAACATAGTCTGTCTATTTCGTTTCTTTCCCAACATTTCCTCTTTGCGCTGGTCAATCTTTCTTTTCCCAGGATTATTTGCACACCTAAGAGCATGACTAGCTTCAATACCTTTCACTTCTTTTTGCTTAGGAATTAAACTTGGCTCCTCTTGAGCATCATTAGAAGCTTCACTTTTTATACTGCCATCTGAATTTGGGACAATGTTGCTCTTCTGTTCAGTAGAATTTGACTCTAGACCTACAGAGGCACGGCTACTCTTTTCATCAATTGTACTATCAGGACCTTTAGTATTACCAGACTTGCTTTCAGAAGTAATATTGCCAGACTTACTCTCAGAAGCCACTCCACCCCCATCCACCATCCCAGATGTTGTTTGCTCTTGCGACACTTGACTTTGTTGGAGCAAATTATGAGATCCATTTACATCGGCAGAGACCTCGTCATCAGACCATTCCCCTTCTTCCCTCTCTGTGGATTGAGCCGTTGTTGAACTTAGTATCCGTGAATCCATAACTTTCAAATCGTCCTCTTTGCCAGACTTAGAACTAGCATTTGTATCTTGTTCTTCTGCTCCCTTCGATACAGCATCTACATCAGGGATACAAGAGGAGGATTTAGGCCGAACAAAAGGTTGAAATCCAGAGACAGATGACGCGTGTGAAAAAGCATGATTATTTAGTATTCCTTGGGCAGCAGATGATGCTGCAAATAAATCAGAAGAGTTAGGATTTGTTGATGGCTGAGTCATTTGGGGCTGGAGACAAATAATACCATCGCTCTCATCATTATCTTCTGCAGGTGGCTCATTGAGATCAAATAATGGCCTTCCTCGAGAACCCATCTCCTATGCATATGGATACAAACTAAATTCGGATTATATTCAAGTTGAACGGGCACTATACTTCTATTCTTTTTAACAGACAATGTCCATGACATGCCCACAATGAGGAAATAAATGGATCTGCAAATCAAGCACAAAAAAATACTAGTCTATAAATGCCTTATTCAGACCAAACACATGATCATCAATTATAATCATCTCACAGTTGACTAGTTGAGTACCATGTAGCAACATGTATGAATGCATAGAACATTTAGAACACTTTAAGCACATACTATTTGGATGAAATACATAGCGCTCTCGCACCCTGCCTAAATGCAACTACACCATTATAACAACAAACACACTAACACCATAATTTACCAACCCAAACCGCTATAAGATACAATCAAATGTCAACCATTATCCAGTTATCCACCACACGCAAATTCCTGATTAAGATTCAAACAAATCAGAATATCAAGACACAAAACAAGCAAGAGGAGAGAAATCCCAAACAGCACATCAAAAAACTAGAAAAACAACTTGCAGCACTACTAAATCCTAACTGCATCGTAAAGCTAAACTTAACTCAATTTTCTAATCCCACTCTTCTCCAACAAAAAATAACTCCCTTCAAATGCTAGAGAACAAGAGACATAGCCCCAATCAAACGTAGCTGAATCAAATACAGATACTCCAAGAGCTCAATAGCAATCCTCAACTCTTATAATCACGGATCAAAAAATCTTCTAAATTTATCTGGAAGCCATCAAAACACTGAGAGTGGCCTAACTTATACATCTAGGGTTTCAATACCAACCAACTCATCAAAAACCCTTCTATCAGAACCATTCCCTTACAAGTAGGATCTTATCCTCAAACTCACCCTCCATACCAAAGATCAAACCAGTTTGTTCATTCCCCCAATCAAAAACCACACCAGAAATAATGGCACAAATGAAAGTGGTCAACCCTCTCTATTCATTCACTTCTTACCAAGGTTGTGAGAACTGAACCGGTCAGTGAACCGGTCAAGGGACAGATTCAATGGTTCAATGGTCCAACCAAGATCCAACCATGGTTAAACCAGTTTAATTAAATATAAAATAAAATTATTAAAAATTCAATATATGATTTTAAATATTTAAATTCAATAATTTTTAGACTAATAAAATTCAAACCTCCACAATTTTACATAATAATTTGTCTATAATTTATTATTAAAATTCACAAACAAATTCAAACATCAAAGTTTATAATTAAAAAAAAAAAAACAAAACACACATGAATGATAAGCACATAATATCCACCACAAAAAAAAAATAATAACAAACAAGTTTTCAAGTTTAATTGATATGAAACTAGTCTAATTTGGCTGTATAGTTCATAAAAGATTTCAAGACATTATTTTTTCCAGAACACAAGATTTGAACCAATTCAACCAACCAAAACATTAGCACACCTTTAATTTGTATTGTATCAAAATTCAGATAATTATTTACTACAACTATCCAAAAAAGTCAAAGAAATAAAAAAGAACAAAATCCCAAGTTGAGAATGAGGGAGTCAGAGACAGAAAGATAAGCCACACATAAGAATCATAAGCATAAGCCAAACAAGAACAATTGGCCTAACAATTCGTCTGTACTTGTTATCAAATCCCTCAGCGAAATCCAACACTTTCATATTGTTAAACATCTTAAACCCATATTGTTAACCATTAATCAGGTGCATCAACGCCCAACAGAAACATAGAAAAAAGCTTTCACCAATAGTCTGGCGGTAGAGATTTTGAAATCAATTCCAAAATGTACCTGGCAAGTTTTGAACCAACAATAAACATCACAAATCTGATTATTAATTTTATTTTATCAGCAATCAAATGAACAGTATCATAAAATCAGATTACAAATTTATTTGAGTTTATTTTAACCTATAATTTTAGAAATAAAATAAATGAAATCATAAAAAAAGGGGAAAAAACAGTGGCAAAGAACAGAGTGAAGCAAGCAGAACCTTAGCAGAGAGGCGAGCAGAACGGCGACGTCACTCGAAGAAACAAGCAGAAGTCACTCGCGGTGGAGAACGGCGAGGCGAGCACAGGCGACGACGAAGCAGCCCTGCGCGGCGGCGACACAACAGCTCCGAGCAGGCCTTCGTGCGACGTCGAGGAGAGGATCGAGGAGAAGCGAGCAGACCTTCCACGGCGACGATGGCACCCGCGGTATGTCTCCGCCGGAGGAGAAGAGTTCCGCGATGGGATGGTGGCTAGGTTCGTTAGGGATGGATTTGTCGCAGTGAGAGAGAAAGGGGCGTGGGTGGGTACCCCGTACTGGGTAGATCTGATACTCTTAACATATTTTTATATATACCATTGAACCGGAAAAAACCCGGCCGGATCCGGTGGTTCACCGGTTACTGCCGGTTCGAACAATTCTTAAGTCGGTTTCTTATAAGACGGTTCTCCTATCAATCGAACCGGACAGGTGACCGATTTTCCGTTAACCTTATTAGATTGGTCGATTCGGTTTAATTTTCAGAACATTAATTAATCTTTTTTTAAGAGTAATTATCCAAATAACTCCCCAGAGATTTTAAAAGCTGACATTTTAGTTCCCACAAAAATTAATACACAAAAACATTCTCAAAGTTTTATTCCGACGTCTCCAGTTCATTTTTCGACAGATTAATTACCCAGATCAGTCCCCAAGAATTTTAAAAACAGATATTTTAGTTCTTAAGAAAAATTAATACACAGATCAATCTCAACGTTTTTTTCCGTTAAACATGACGGCCTTCGTCTAAAAAAAAGTAAAATAAGATTATTATTATTATTATTATTATTATTATTATTATTATTATTATTATTATTATTATTATTATTATTATTATTATTATTATTTGTACAATAATATTGTATCATAATTTTTTGTATTTTTCGAACAAAAATAATGATAAATTTATTCCTTAGATTCTTATGTATGTATTTATAATATAAAAAGTATATATATATAGTCACACAATAATAATAATAATAATAATATTCAATAAAATTTTAGAGATTATCTACAACAAATTTAAGGTTGAAATCATTTGATATTTTTTTATTTAATATAATTAAAAAATGGTGGAAACTCACCTGCAGTCGACTGCAGGTGAAGTTGCTTCTGGATTGTTGACACGTGTTACTGTATGGTTTAAAAAAAAGCGATTTATTTTATACAAATGGTTTATTTAAAAAAATCGGTTTAAATAGATCAAATAACTACTTTTAAAATAATTTAAATTCTTTCTACGTGTTATTCCTAAATTCCTAACAGATGAATTTGATATGTTCTTTTTCTTCATTCATATTGACCAATTTTTCTTTAAATTTATCTGAAACTTTTTTTATTTAATTTTTGTCAAATATATGTATACAAATTATTTGAAAAAGTAAAATTTAGTATTCTGAAAAAGAAATAAAATTCACGGTTTTTTTTATAGGAATGGCATAAATGAAATTATCTGTCCTTTTTTTGTGTCTCTATTTCTATTTTCTTGATGAGTTTTATTTTATTTCCCATAACTTATATTTTCAGTTGCTTTTAAATTAAGCTGTAAACATATTTTAAATTAAGCTGTAAAAATATGTTCAATTGCAAATTTATCGTTAAATTAAATTTTATGGTAATCAATCAATTAACTTTTATTTTACTAATAAACTATTTTTATGCAAATTATTGTTGATTTTTCAATATTATTCTATAAATAAATTATTTTTTAAGATAATAAGACTATAATTTACTTTGTCTATAAATTATGATTTTACTGTAATGCACGTTTTTGTGTTTTTACTTATCAACTAGAATTTATTTTTTAATGAAATTAGAATTTATTTTCAATAAAACAAAAGTATCTAATCAAAATATTAATTTGGTCTCCTTAAATAATTGAACATAATATTATTAATTTTGTCTACAACAAAAATTTTTAATAAATTTTTTCAAAATAAAATTGATTCAAAAATAGAGAAAAAAAGAACAACTAATGAAAATATTTATTTTGACATTGCCATAAAAAATAGGATAGCCATAGAAAAAATTCAACCAAATAAAAAGGACCTAACTCATACCATTAAACTACCATCATATCATCACAATAAACTATAACATCACCAACTAAAGAGACATATAACAAATATGAAAGAGATCATGCCAAAATTTCAACAATGCTCATGCTATCAACTAGTCTACGTTATACCATAATTATATTTTTATCTTCCATCACATGAAATTGCCATGAATTATCTTGGTATTTATGATCCTGAACATCAAAATGGTGTGATGACATAAATATGTACGTATTTATTAAATAATTTTCATCATTCACAGAGGAATGAATAAAAACATAAATTAAGAAATACATTTGAAATAATAAATTTGATTAAGAAATATAAATAAAAGGAACATACCTAATTGAAAGTTTGATATTAATTCTGAAAAAGGAATTGAAAGAGAACGAATTTTACGTGCGAAACAAAGAAGAAGGGAATAAAAGTAACTGCTTGGTCCAATTTAAATCGGTTTTTTTAAATAAATCATTTATATAAAATAAACCGATTTTTTTTAAACCATATAGTAACACGTGTCAGCCATCCAGAAGCAACTTCACCTGCAGTCGACTGCAGGTGAGTTTCTGCCTTAAAAAATATCTTATTTTAAAAAATATGTTTGTATTAAAAGAAAATGTTTTAATTTTGATTTTAAAGCATCATTATTCACCTTACTTGTTTCTAACGAAAAGAGTGTATTAATATGTTAGTGTCATCGTCGACATGCACAAAGCTAAATTAATAATAATAAAGATTGACATATAGAAAAAGTAAAATGAACGAAAAACTGTTATGTCTGACAAAAAATGTCAGCTTTTAAAATTCTTAAAGACTGATTTAGATAATTATTCTGTCAAAAAATAAACTGGAGACTGATTTATCTAAATTAATCTATGTATTCATTTTTCTTAAGACTAAAATCGTTGAAAGCTGATTTGAGTAATTACTCTTTCTTTTACTTTGTCTAAAATTGTATGTATTTTACTTCCGATATCTGTAGTTATGCTAATACAGAATGTAATAGAAGGATTGATCAAGATGAGTGGAAACGTTTATGTCTACCCATTTATTTTTTATAAAGATTGAGATTATTGTATCTAAATTATTACAATCTTTCCTCCATCATTCTTAACTTTTTAGAATATACAAAAATCCCAACCGCTAATGGTTCATCACTCAAATGTCTACCTATTTATCTCACTTGTTAGTTCAGTACAACAAAAATGTAAATTAGATTCACGCTTCTCTCTTCATTTTTTAGTCCCAGTTATTATCTCTCTGAAATCCAGAATTGTAGAGTTGTTATTCTGATGTTGGTTGGTTGTCTATGATGAATGATTTGCGTCTCTTGGTTTTTTCTTTGTTCAACCTACTCATCATATCCATTTTTTTCCCTCGCATCTTTCGCGATGCATATCTTCTCTTCTTCGCAACCACCTCTTATTCGCCATTTTACTCCGCGCCTCTTGGTATGTTCCATGATATGTTTGCTAATTTTGTTGTTTGTTGCGAATTTTCTTTGATTAATTTTTTCCTTTTTTTTATTCGGGGATTTTCTTCCTTGCATCATTCTCTGTTATTAGGCTTAGTTTCGTGTTCTTCGTTTTGAGACTTTTCATAGCAAATCTACTTTGTGCATTTTTTTTCAACGGTTTGAATTTTAGCATTTTTTTTTTTGGTAATTTTTTTTAACTTTACCTCGTTTTCCTCTTTCTCTCACCAACAGTAACCTTATTTTTTCCTCAACTGATAACTTTCATTTTTATCCTCAAAGAACAGTTAATTGAAAATGGAATCCTACATCTTGCTAAAATCATGGTATTTTTTTATTTTTTAAGTTTTTACATTTTTTACCCATATTTATGTACATATATTCTTATTAAACTGTGTATTTATGTTCTTATTAAGTTTCATGTTTTATTGTTCATAGCAGAGAACAAATCACAAAGTATCATTGAAAGAAATTGTTTTCATAGACTTCTATATTTGTCCATATTTGATCTTTTTTGCAAAGCTAAATAATTTTTATCCTTTTTCAGCGTAAAGAAAAAGGAAACATGTTTTAATAGCTATCCTGAGTTCAACTGCTTCTTGAACTTCACGTCTTCTTGCGGAAGGGAAAAATAGTCGGCCAAGGTAGAAGAATAATGAAGACCTTCGGTAAGTATATTTTTTAAGTATATTTTTTTTTTAATAAATTATTTTTCGCAAAAGAATTATTATTTTTTTTACAGATGGTATAAATACCAAGGTTTGAAAACCGAATCGATTATTGAACCGTTCTAGTTATTAATTTATTAGTTTATTAGTTTAACCGATTCAATTGTAATTCAACCGAAATAATTGTTTTATAATAAAATAATAAATAAAATATAAATAAATATACTAAAACATAATTATAGTCTAATATAAAATTTAAAATTTCATCCAAATTAAAAATACTACATTAACCACAATATTATATCTTATTCAAATATAAACTCAAAACAAACATAAAATATCAACATCAAAATTTGTCATCAATCATTAAAATCAATCAAAACTTACTATTGATTTGCTTCGCTTTATTTCTGTCAGTTGGACCAGAAGAAATGAAGAATCACGAAGCAAGTGATTCAGCAAAAACTTAGTACTAGTGCCACCATCACCACTTCGATAAAAAAAAAACACCAACCACAAACTATTTGATCACATACAAGGGTACGATTCGGTACGCCGGTCTCTTTTGGGAACCGAAACACCAAAAATTTATTTGGCTTATTGGTGTGCCTTTTTAATAGGAAGTTATTGGATTTTTTATAATTTTTTAGTTCAACAGTGAAGATTATCGTGAATGTAATTTGATGTAATTGGTTACTTAATATCTTTTTGCAGCTTTTTGTGTCAGTGGGTTACTTTAAAAATATTTTTTTATGGTTATTATTGTTATATCAGAAATATATGTGGGTTTATATAAAAGAATTAAGAATATGTAAGATTAAATTAATTAGAGTTAAATATCTCCTATTATGTTAAGTGCCACCTTTAACTTCTTCAACCTTTCAGCAGCAAAACCAAATTATCCTTTCCTCAATGCTTTTCTAACACTCTCCAACATCTCATTCGCTGCAAGAATTATCCTTACAAACCTTTAACAGCTCCCTCTTCTCTCTAATCTTCGCCACAACTTCGTGTACCTCGGCATCAACCATCTAGTCGGAGATGAGCTTGATGACTCTAGCAAGATTGTCGGAGAAAAGCTAGAACTGAAAACGGCGCTATTAGCGAGAGAAAAGAGTAACTCGAAATTATCGCGGTGGGAGAAGATGTAAGATTGGACCTTAGATCAGATCTAAAGAGAATGCAATTAGTCGTTGAATGAGGAGGCGGAGATTTAGTGTGAAAAGCAACATTATTGGATAGGAGAAGTCACGCGTCGTCAAAGATATAGTCCATGGAATGATTGAGAGAGGGAGAGATGAATTGAGAATGACGGCAGCTGCAGGTGGATAAAATTGAGACTTAAGATGGTGATTTTTGTAATTGGATTTTTTTTAACGGAAATATTATAAAAATATTTTATTTCTCTCACAATTAGTGGATATGCATTAAGCCCATAACGAATCTTACATTGATTTTAAATTTGTCTTTTTTTATTAGATTCTGTAAAAAAATTATAAAATATTAGAAAAATTTTAATTGATAAAATAAAAAAGTTATAAGGGACATTTATGAAAAAATTCAAATGTTAGTTTTGACTCTACAAAATATAGTTATCTTATTTTTTTAAAATAATAAAACGCTAATTAGTAAATTTATAAAGTAATTTTATTAATACACTAAACAATTAATAATTTTTCATGACATATTAATATAATTAATAAAAGTAATCTAACATAATTATTAATTTTTCATTAATAAAATTACTCAAAACAATAATTCATTTCTTAAATGATGTTACTATGACTTATAAAATTATTCTAAAAAATTATTAATTTCACATGACATTTTACTATAATTAATAAAGTTATTTTCTATATTATTTAACTATAATAAATAAAATTAATCTAAAAAAAACTAATTTTCCAAAGCATGTTATTATAGTTAATAAAATGAATATAACAAATGGAATCTACCCATTTGCTGCAGGAAAGGTGGGAGGCATTTTGGCTGGTCCCATTGTGATGGCCCACCGCATTTTTTTCCTGTTCGATGATGTTCGTCGAAGAGTTGAATCACGCAACGCATTTCATGGTTATTGCTGGGATTGCTTCGAAATTTTGAACTCTGAGATTAGCAGTGATTTGAAATTGAAACTGTATCTTTATATATTTTTGTCGTTGTGATGCTAGAACAGTAATCTAAATCTGGAATCTTGTTTGATTTGGGGTATTGGAATTTTTAGGAATTTTAAGAAATTGAAGTAATATGGATTGTATTGAGCATTTTTCTGAAACAGGTTCTGATGAGTATAGTGGTCAATTAATAGAAAATTAAGGTTTTTATGGAGAGGGGAGATGCTAGCAAGCTTCCCCTCCAAGGTGTGGTGGTGGATCAAGGAATACTAGTCCTATCGGTTGCGCCAGCTCGAGGAACACTAGCCCTTCGCGGCAGAAGGTTGTTAAAACGAAACCAAGGAGTGTGGCCAGTGGACTTCGGGCGTGCCGGAGAAGATGATACCGAAGCCAGTAGGAGAGGCAGAGAAAAGGTTTGAGTCATTGTTGACGGTGCAGATAATAGAAGGGGCGGCTTGCGATGACAGAGGAAGGAGAGGAAGAGAACCAAGAGGAGGAGGGAGCGGCGGTAATAGTAAACTAATGGTCCAACTAATTTTAACAACAAAACTAAATATATTCATTTAAAAAATTAATAAATAACTCCTCTATTTTCTTAGTAATTGCAAAAAAACTCCACTAAAATGAATCTTTTTATTTTGCGCTGCCTGGCTAACCGGTGCAACAAACAACTTTTTGGCGTTTTGGTGCGCAAAAATGTTAAGCGTATCGAATCCGTGCCCCACATACAAAGTTTAGTTATCAGCAACCAATGAATAATTTATTAAATCAACAACAACAAAACACAATATAACAATCAAAAGGTTGAGAACAACACAACAGTATAACAATCCAAAGGTCAAGAACAACACCAAAACAATAATTTATCAAATTAGCAAGTTAATAAGATCAATTAAAACTGAAAATCAAAATAACAAAAATAATTAAAATTTTAAACTACAGTAAAGTGATGCGTGAGCATCTTTCCTATCTTTTCCTAGTGATTTCTATTTAATTTGCTGAGTTTAATAAAGAATTAAGTATCTTTTAGCCACTATGGATGTTACTTTGATTTGTATGCAATTCTATTTATTTCAGGTAGCATTCGGATGAATTTGATGGAGTTTCCGTAAAAAAATAGAAGAAGGCGAATGATGCTGTCAATCATGACCTCTCTACACTCAAACCTAAATAACTCGAGCTACATAGGTCAAATAAGAACAATATTTGAATTGAACAGAGAGTTTTGCGGGAGGTGTGCTGGAAGAGTGCCTTGCGCACGAGCAAGCCCACGCGTACGCGTATATCACACGTGCGCGTCACTTGCAGTTTTGGCACCCCACGCGTAAGCGTTTAGGACGCGCATGCGTGCATCAGGGAATCGGCGCAAACATATTTTGAACAGAAAGTTGTGATGGCCTGGCGCTGGCATCGTGCGAGAGGCACCAATCGACTCACGCGTACGCGTCCCTCTCATTCTCAGACCACCCACGCATGCGCATGCCTGACGCGCACGCGTCGCATGCAAATTTTGATTCCTGCGCCGCACTGCACAACAACAACACACAAGCATTGTTGCCTCACACCAAGTAAAGCGCAGCCCTTCACGAAGTTAGGCGTGGATCCTACGAAGCAAGTGGTCCCCATCCATCAATTGAAAACTTGCTAATTGCATAATTAATTCTGATTTAAATTTAAATTTTTATTTTAAAAATAGAAAAATATATTATTTTAATTTTAGAAAATAGATTTTTAAATTAATTAAGATTAGATATAAAAAGAAGAAACTTTTCTTCTGAGAATTTTTTCATATTTTCATTCTGTAAATTATTACCTGAATCCTAGTTTTTCTCTCTGAACCATGAGCAACTAAACCTCCACTGTTAAGGTTAGGAGCTTTGTCTATTTGTATGGATTGATTCTATTGTTTTTGTATTTTAATTCATGTCCTGATTTATAATTTAAGAATTGTTTTCGTTCTTTATCTTATGAATTTGGGTGGAACGGAAGTATGACCCTCTTTCTAATTGAGTTCTTGTATAACTTGGAAAAGCTCTTTACTTGAACAACAACTTGAAAACAATTTCTCCTAAATTCTAATTATCTGGACTTAATGGGATACGTGACATATAATTCTCTTATATTTGAATAATTAGGATTTTTGTGGCATAATAACTCGAATTGAACTTCACCCTCTAATTGGAATTAATTGACCAAGGAATTGGCAGTTCATGAATTTTAGAGAAGACTAGAAAGGTCTAAGGAATTAGGGTCTAGTCACATATAATTTGTTATGAATTAAATCTTGCATGATTAAAATAAATTAATAAGAAAGGTCAATCCAGAAAATAGATAACTCTGAAGCCTTAACTGCCTTCTCCATATTGTTTTCCCAACTTAATTATTGCCTGAGGTATTACTTGGTACGACCCGGTGCACTTACCAGTTAGTTTGTGGTTAGAAATTCCGCACCATAAACCAACAACAAAATAAGAACTAGAACAACATACTAATCATGAAAACAACAATCAAATAAAACAATACCTGAATAATTAATACAAGAAAGAACAAGAAGGAAAAAAAGTACCCTAGGCTAGAGCAGTTTTGAAATTCAAACAGTACAGGGAGAGGGAGCTAGAGCTTTAAAATGCGACGAAGATAGTTGAACGGAGGCTGAACAACGACGGAACGGTGGCGAAACGGAAGTTGAATAGAGGCTCAAACATGCGACATAGAGGGCTGAACAGAAGGTTAAGCAGCTCGAACCAGAAGATGAGGGCTGGAGCGCGGCGGAATATTGGCCATTAAAAGCATTGAAATTGCCTTGGGCAACTTATTTAGGGGTTTGATAAAAAAAAATAGTGTCTCTTTTTAACATTATGACTCAATAGAGTTTATTTGCTAATTCTTATCTATCTAAAGAATACAAAAGCTTCCAAATTTCAAGGGTCTCTTGAAGGTTGAAAATTTTTATATTTTTTATTTGTAGATGTATAAGATTCAATTGTTACACAATCAAACACAATTATAATATTCTTTTTCTAGAATTGTATGTATGCTCATACCCATTTTATTCTTTTTGTTTTGGAATTTAGTGAGAAAATTGAAGCTTTTTTTTAAATATTTAGATATGTATTATTTTCTGTGCATTTTGAATCTTGGAACGTCATGTAGACAAATGGGACTTTAGACAAATGGACTACTTGGTGAAGGAGAGTGCTTTGCTTTCCAACACTGTCAGAAGCTCAGTAAAGATGTCTCTGTGGTGCGAATTATTAGTATATAATCTAATAATTTTGTCTTTGAATGAATAATTGTTAGCTTCTTGGTTTGATTTAACGATTTTATTGAAGAGTTTAAGACACAACTAATTCTAATTATGTCTCTCACTTGAGTCTTTCTCTAATTTCTTCTTATAACCTCCTTCTTCTCTTCGAATTCAAATTGCAGACATATCTAATTACAATGCAGATAGAACGATAGACATAGGAGGAGCATACTTTGTTTCTAGGAACCCTAATGCTATATGAGCAAGAATGGCAGTGCATGGAAGGTAATATTTTACTCCCCATCAACACTTATTTTTTAAAATTTTTATTCTTATGGCATTTCATCTGATGCATATTCGGTTTGGATTGTCAATTAATCTAGAAATGTATCCAGGCTTAAAATTTTGAAATTGATATCACTGTTTGTTTTCTTTTAGAGTGAATACCACTCGACCCCTGACAATTACCTTGAAAGGACAACGAGACCTTAAAAAAAAACACCCAATCCGGTCCCTGATTTTTTTGGATTGATTAGTCCATATGCCAAAAAAAATAACATTGACTTTTTTTTGGCACAGGATGCCTCGTTGTTCTTTTGAGGTAATTGTTAGGGGTCGAGTTGGATTTTTTTTGTTAAGGGCCTCGTTGTCTTTTGAGGTAATTGTCAGGGGTTGTTTAGGATTTTTTTTCTTATCTATTGATATTTGATATAGTAAAAAAATTTCGTTTCAGTTACTATTTGTCCTTTGAAATTGAGTGGCTTAGGCATTTACAAGTTTGGCAAATTGAATATAACTATTTATGAAAGTGTACGAGGCTATGTTGTAATATCTATTGTGTTATATACTCTTCCATATCTTTCACTAGGATCAACTCCCACAAATTCAGCGTACTCTGCCTCTGCCTCAGCAGTTGCACCACTATTCATGCTTTGCTTCTTGTTATATATATCTTGTTTTCTTTTATTTTTTTATTGATTTTCCTCCACAAGGTCTTTTATTTTCTATTATGAGAGCAACAATGAAGAAGAACAACAAAGAAAAAGATTTTAAAATGAATTTAACTATACAAATATTGTTATAGTAGGCATGTGATTTAAGAATACGTGAAGAATTGTCAAAGGTAGTGTTAAAAAAGGTGATGAAAAAAGTGATATTATTAGTTCTAATAGTAGTTGATAGTGTCTTATTTGAATTAATTTGATTGCATTTTAGTTTATTAATGCTTAGTTGTGTTGTTAACTTGGTTGAGGGACTCATTCCAGCCTTACAAGAAGTTATGTTTGGTGTTCCTCATAAGTTCTGCACAATGCACATGTGGAGGAATTTGACTAAGCAATGAAAGGATAAAGAACTGAAAGGCACAATGTGTCAATGTGCAAGGGCATTGACGAATCAAGAATTCAATAGTGCAACGGCTAATATGAGGAGGATCAGTCCAGCAGCATAGGAGTGTTTGAATAAGTTTGAGCAACCATCATGGTCAAGGTCCGGACTCTCTGATTGGTGCAAGGTAGTTACCAATAACAAATGTGAGCCTTTCAATGCAACAATAGTTGGTATGAGAGGTGAAGGTATCCTGACTATGTTAGAAGATATGAGATATTATATCATGAGAGTGATGACATTGCACAAGGATGATCTTATGCATACATAGGAAATTTGACACCTATCCAATTGAGTTGGTTAGAGAAACAGAAAAAAGAAGGTAATTATCGGGAGGCACAATGGGATGAAGATGATTATCATAACATTTTTGAGATTAAGAGAGCTAGACATAAGGTTAGTGTAAACACTTACGAGAGAACCTGTAGTTGTAAAAAATGGCAACTAACTGGACTTTCTTGCGTGTTGCCACAGAGTTGCTGCAATCTAGAGGAAGAATGGAAGACAAGAGAATTATATGCATCACTGACTACTTATGGAATCCTATAATTGGGAATACCAATTTCACATCAACTCCATTCCAAGTGAGAAATATTAGAAACAACATGAGGGACATTCAGTGCTACCTCCACCATACAAAAGACCGTTAGGCAGGCAACTAAGAAATGAAAACGTGACAAGTCCGAACATGATAGTGGTAGCCAGTACAATACAAGGAGAAAGTATGGCCAAACCACTTGCAAGTGGTGCAAGAAGGTAATTGTAGTGATGTTTATTTCTTAGCATATGTATGTTGTTTACTAAACCCATGGATGTTATTCTCTATTATAAATGATACTTGTAGGAAGGTTATCATTCAAGTACATGTATGGAGAAAAAGAAAGCCCAAGCTGGACAGCCAAGCAGTGCAGCAGAAGCAAGAGAAACTGATAAATAATCAGAAAGAGAGTAAGAGATATTTTGGGAAGAAAATATGGAGGCTGCAGAGGAAGAGATAAGCAAAAACACAAAATTTGGTATTTTCTACATGTTATATGTTAGTAAACATACTCACTTGAATTTGATGTTATTGACTTTGTCCATCAGCCTCAAAATGTAGAAACAAGTGGAAACAATGATAGAACAACATCACCAAGTTCAGCAGTTCCTACCACCACCACTACCATCATCCGAATTTGATAGGACATTAACTCCTTCAAGATAGAATCTGGCTCCAAATGCTGCTACTGCTACAAAGGTGGATACCTCAAGAAATATAGAGAGAGGGGCAGTTGCTACTAAGGCAAAAAATTCTATAGTAAGGCCTCTAGCAGCTTTCATGAGATCTATTTCAACAAGAGAAAGAGGTGATCATGCACCTATTAGGGCTGGTCCACTGAATATCGCAACTCCAAGTATAATATAGGTGCTATAATTATGCCCAATATAGCATTCAGAGCTCCACAACCTAGGCTCAATGTACCATTTAGAGCTTCACATGTCAAGTCCAATGACAATGACCAAGGAGCTCCTAGAAGTTCACAAATCAGAAGGCCACTTGTAGTTCTTCAAGAAACAATCAGTGCGGTAAGCCAAGCTATAGCTACAAGGTTCATAGACTTCATGCCAATACCTAGATTTGCCCAGAATCTTGCTTCTAGATCACCACCATCATAACTATTGAAAAATCAAAAGAAAACATAACCACCATTATGTTTTTTGTATTGTTTTGAACATATGATGTTTTGATATTTTTAGGAGCTGCTTTTGTATTTATTAGAAATTTAGGATGTTTTGGAAGAAGTCTTTAGGAGATACATTTGTTTTTTTTTATAATTAAAATACATGATAGGTTATTAAGGGGTTAAGAAATCTTAAAGCATCGATTTCTCCCAATTTGGTGTAATATATTTATTCTAATGATACAAAACAACTTATTTTGTTGATGTTAATGATATAACACATGTTATTTTCATGTGTTGTTAATGATATTGAACATATTATTTATTTGTTTATCTTATATTTTATACTAGTGCACTTTCAAGTATAATTATACATTGTGTTCTCATCGAAGCTTTGAAATTGTCATTAATTTCTTCGAGTATATGACATATACCAAAAACCCAAAATTCAACCAAAACTCCAGAAAGTTGCTAACCATACAATATATGTGAATTAGACTCTAAATATATAACTGCACTATCCAAATTCATCAACCCATTCAAACTTGGTATACACCATTTACTTAAACAGAGAAAGCAAGTTAATAATCACCCCAATTTCCACCCCAATGCATGTCATCAACAAAGTATTTCAACCATCCTTCAACTTCTCCTTTAATTCTTTTAGAGAATAGGCAGCATCACAACACTAACTCATCACATTCTAGAGAATCTCCCAACCTCCCCTTGCTTTTGCCTTTGTAATTTTCACCTATAAGTTTTATGGGTTTACTGTTCCGAGAGCATTCTTCTCCATTAACGTATTCCTCTTATAATTCATCAACCCATTGAAAATATTTATAGCGCATATTCTTGTTCTACTATGTAACAATGAATGAAGAATAATGAGGAGAAGAATCATGAAAAAACTCAAAAGTCTTGTTACTAAATTATCCAATAATAAATTTATACTCACCTTTCATATAGAGCACCAAAAGAACTATCTGCCTGGTTTGGTCCTAGTATTTGACTTCAGTGCAACAAGAGGAAGAGAGCAAAGGTGCGTTCCATCATATTGCTTGCCACTATATTCACCGCACCCATCTTCTATCATTGATGGCGTCCTTCAATTCATTTCACCTCTAGCCATGGAAGAACCACCCATCTCTTTGATGAAATTTCAATTTGGAAAGTATGGTTCTTTATTAGAGTTTTCAATTTATTCTTTGGCCATGCTAGAGTTTTACTGTTCACGTAGGAATTTCCATTTGCCACATCACTCTTTTCTATCAACCTTCAACATTATAGTTTATGTTTGTGCATTTTTGTTAAAATTTTAAATTATTTGAGGATAATTTTGTCAATAACAAAATTTAGGTACAGTTTGTCAGCGATAAAATTATTCAATTGTATTTTTTTTGTGGTAATATCCATCTAACAAAATGGAAGGTAGAATAGCAACTTTTGAAACTACAAATGTAACACCCTACCACACAGAGCCTTACGCTTAAGTCGTAAAGCAGAGGTGGCGAGGTATTACGACCTCTAAAAATAAAATACGTAAATAAATTTAGTTGAAAGAAATCATATCTAGGAGCCTTGAAGAATAAGCCAAACAAGCTCCAGACTCGACCTGCGAAGCTAAGGCCGACCAGAGTATATATATATAACCCAAAATATAACTCAAACTACAGAATAAACACATGTTTCTCCAAGTCAACCTCTAGGAGGGACAAACATAAAATTTATACAGAGGAGAATCTATATACATATATACATAGCATAAATACAAAATACATCATCCTAAAAAAAAGACTTCGTTTGCACAGGAAACTCCAGACGTTCAGCGAGGTGCCTCTCGACCTGCATCTGAAAAATAATAGAAAAATGTATGGAATGAGAACTGGAGGTTCCCAGCATGGTAAAGGTGTTCCCATAGTTAATCTAAAAGGTACCAGAAAAGCCAGAGGCATTCCTAGACCTTCGACATTCAGATTAATCTTAAAATTTATTCTAAACCAATAATATTGGTAATCTAACTAAAGGATCCTAGCTCTATTCTAACTCTGTACCTTCTATCAACTCTAAACCTTTGAATCACCGGTGGAACAACCCTCATTTACTCCTGCGCCAAGAGAGGGTCTCTCAGAAGCATACACATACAAATCAAACAAAGAAAACACAGATAGACGTATAATTACAGTAAGTAGAACAAGTAGTAGATAAGTAGAATTAAGCAATTAAGCAAACCAAAACAACGCTCACTCAAGCAAAGCATACAAATGCATATGATGTATGCCTGTTCTATGACTGATGAGTCTCATCTGTCTGTTATATAGCCAACCCGATATGTCTTGGTAGTTAACCATTGGACAATCCCTCTGTACGTGCATCCCCAAATTCAAAAATAATATCCATAGAGTCAAACTCCAAGCTCATATATATATACGGGAGAACCCGGGGAGTTAAAGTGTTCAGTCACATCTTGCGTCTCAATGTCATCATCATTCATAAAAAATTCATACTCAAAACTTAATTCATTCTTTTCTAAATAAATCAAATTTAAAACGTAATCGTTTCTTAATAACTCAAAATCAAATCATAAAATACTTTAACCCAAATCTTTCTAAATAACCACTTCAAACGAAACCTCCAATTTTCATAAAAAATTTGACAGTATCTTCTCTAAAACTCGGACTTTTGCCACCTCTCAAGGGTCCCAACCACCAAACCAAACACCTCTCAGTCATTCAAATCATTTCTAGTATCAAATTATTTCAAAATCAAACCAATTCCAATATTAAATCTTTTTCCAAAATCAACCAACTCCAATAGCAAATTATTTACAAAAATCGAATCGCACATCATATACCATATATACAATCCATCAGTAATTCATTCAGTTCATTCCTATCTTAAAGTCTTCTAGCCTAAGTTTTCACATGATATTAAATATTAATTACCAGAAAGCAAAACTATACTTTGGCCGATTTCTCCAGAAGCTCGAAACACCTCAAAAACCTCTCCTTTCACAAGCTCCAACCTTTCAAACATCAATTCCTCAAGCCTAATTACCTGGATTTATTTCCAAACCACCAAATTAAACTCCAAATTAACCAGAACACAATCTATTTCACACAACATCACTATAATCATCATAGGGTTCACCTACTCAATGATTCACAATGGTTCAAGTTTCTTACCTTACCCACGGATTTAATTGGACAAAATCCAATGATTATCCACTACTAGATTTCACATAAACCATCAAAATTATTTAATTTCTTAATATCTAAACTCAAAATCTCGAAATTCAGGAGGAAAAGAATTGGGTGAAAAATGAAAATTTCTTACCACTTTGTTCAAATAGAATTGAAGAGAATTTCAAGACGAATACGTGACCATTGACGGCTTGTCAATCGAAACTTCGGATTAAAAATTACAGATGATTGAATTTTTGGAAGGGGGTTAGGTTTTCTCAACCTGATTTCTCTCTTCTTCGCGTGCTCAAGAGTGAAATGAGGGAAAAATAAAGTTTGCTGCTTAGTTTATAGGGTGGGCCAATTTAAAATCGATCTAACTGGTTCGGTTCAATTTTAGGTCAAAATCTTTAAAATTAATGTCAAAATTCGTATTTTAAATATTTTTATTTCTCTAAATTATAAAAATTAATTTTTAATTTATTTGAATAATAATTAATTTATTAACTAATATATTTTATTAATTTCGCACAACAAAGGGGAAAGCGAAATTTTGAAAATAGGTATTAATGTTTGAATTTTAAATTATAAGACTCGACACATGTTAAACTAGTAAATAACATGAGTAGAACATTTGCTTTTTAACAAATTTCTTTTTACATATAATAAATATATAACTATTGTTTGATCTCTAACTGAAAATTTTAATATATATTTTTAAAGACATAATAAATTAGTATTTCTGTATTAGGCTGCCTCCAAAACTAGAGGCTGTCTCCAACTATGTTGTAATTTTCTACGTTCCAAATTTGGGTCAAAGTGAAAGTCCATTGGGCCCATAGTCCTATGAACTAACAGAAAAGGTTTTCAAGTTTGTAGAAGAAACAGCCCAAACGAATTGTATCCAATAAAATATAGCCCAAAATAATAAAATTAGTTTATGCCGATAAATATGTTGAGAAAAAACATTTTGATTCGTTAAACCCTGAATTCAAAACCCAACAGCCAGTCCGAAAAGAACCCCAACAGAAACATTCGATAACAAGTGGCTTCAAAATCAACATCAGATGCATGTACACCAAAAAAAAAAAATAATAATCAAGGTCAGATGCAATTGAAGCTTTGATTGAGTAGCAAAATATGATACCTCTTAATATATTGCACTTAGGTTTGAACTTTGACAATAATCAAATAGTTTATAAAATCCTTAAATGTATGTATCAGTTTGTGATGTTTAAGATTAGGAACTGTCTATTTCCCAAAAAAAAAAAAATCAAATTCAGACTTTCTCGACCAAAAAAAAAAAGTCAAGATCAAATTCAGATATTAATATTGAATCTGAAATGTTCCAATTAAAAAATTGTACATCGTGTTTTACTCATGTGGACCATTACTAAGATTAGATCTAAAGACTTATATTAAAATAAACTTATAGATAATGTTAAATACAAAGATATAGTAAATAACTACTTAGACACTTTGTTTTGAATAAATATTAATAAAACGTATATCAAACAATTAATTTAAATAAATTATTTATTTAAATAATAGTTTAATTATATTACAAATATGTATAGCATAATAATTATTTAGTAACAATAATATTTTAAATAAATAATATATAATTTAAAAACATTGATTATTATGGTGTACAATTAATATAAATAAGTTTTCAAACAAATAATTATAATAAATAATAAATAATTTGTAGTATATGAGAATAAAATTTGTAATTAAAACAGGCCGAACCCTAGTGAAGAAGATGGTAAAATTCAAGTCATGAGTCTAATATTCCAAAATCACAACAATAATACACAATTACATTTCAGTTTTTATTTTCACAATTCTCTTCACTCTTCAGCTGTACGATCTCATCCTTGAATCTCTTCAATTTTGAAGTTACTAAAATAGATAGTATTATTCTATAATAATATCATACTATATCCCACCATATCAAGAGGATACTAAAAGCCATAGCAGGTAAACAGTTTGGTCCACAGAAAATCTAAATGTATGGATCAACCGTTAATTAACTGATCTAATAACGGTTATAGATAGATATATGGATATACCCTCATCAACACATCCTTCAACGAAAATCTTTTGGACCGTCTAACATTATTATTTGGCAACTAGCCTCTGCATGTGGATTATTTGGCAACTAGACCCTCACCAAATTTCATCCACAAATCCGCTATCATTGTCTTACCCTAAAGTAGTGAAAAGTATATTGAAAGCCCAATTTCTTATATAATTGTATCGGTATAAAGATATCCCTTTATTATTGTCATTAAATTTTATATGATTCTAATTTAACATGATTCAAATGGTTATAAAAAATTAATTTTGATGGAGACATGATGTGAAATTATTATAACATGATCCATAAAAAATAGTTATTTTTATTGATATGACGTTACGTAATTAAATGTATATAAAAAATTATTTTGTACTAACATTAAGTTTTACATTATTTGGATAAGTGGTAATGATGATACTCTTTATTAATAATTTGGAAATACAATTTTGTTAGACATATAAATTTTTTTGGCAAACAAATTCAAACAAGTTAACTCTAACCCAACAAAATCTATTTACATAACGCGCACGTGAAATTACGCCTTTTTTTTCACGTGTTTTATCCTCTTCGTCGTTCTTTTTATTGCTGTTGTTATTATTGTATTTTTTTCTCCTACTCTTTTTTATTGATTTTGCAACATTATGTCTTTTTTTTTGTTTGATTTTTTCCTCCTAAAGAGAATTATGAGAAAATGAAATAAGAAGATGAAGAGGAGGAAGAGGAAGAGGAAGAGTTTTGAATTATGCAGAACTTATCAGAATAAAAATACACTAAAATTTTTTAACAATAACACATAAATTTTTTAGTTTTTACACCGAAATTTTACTACAAATTAAATGCACAATATTTTTTATTGCATTTTTTCTTATTTCTTTATTTCTTTTAGTTAAATTAATGTAGGTTCATCCTCTTTCAAGTAATTTTGCAACATTATGTGTTTCTTTTTCTTCTTTGTTTAATTTTTTTATTTTTATTCTTGTTAAGAGAGTAAAACAATGTGAGTTCAAAAGGACATGCATAAAATGATACTAATAGGGGTGACAACACTACCCGAACCTGCGAATACCCACTTCGCCCCTACCTACTTGGGACGGGTAATTACTCACTCCGGTGCGGAGCAGGTTTTCTACAGGGTGGGGCAGGGTCGGATTTAGGTAATACCCGCCTCGGTATATATATAATATGTGTAATATATATAAAATAATTAATAATATTATGTCATATTTAAATTTTTACCGTAATTTATGTTATGTCTTTGATGATGGTTATATAAATTTTAAAATTTAATTTTATTTATTAGATTTTAGTAATTATAGGGAAGGGTAGGAAAGGGGCGGGGCGGGTACCTGTAGGGACAGGTTAGGGTTCAACTTTTTACTACCTGCGAGTAGGAATGGGACGGATTCTATGCGGGTTATTATAGGGCGGGACGGGATTGGATAGGGTAAAAATCCGTCCCTACCCGTTCCATTGTCACTCCTAGATACCAGAAGCACTCGACAACATAATTCTATGGTCTGTTACAAGAAATCGATGAACAAAATTTCTGATAAATAGATAAAAACAGTTATAAATCACTCAAATATGTATAAAATAACATCAGAAGAACAGTAATAATATTCTGTTATCTAGTTACAGCATAAAGAAAACAACGGTACCAAGTACACCTCACTTTACATGAAATACACCAAAAGACAAACAAAATACACTGAAATGCAAACCAAAATACATTGCTATTTTGTTTATTTCATCATACAATGTGAATTCAAAAAGATACGCAACTTAATAAAACATGCATAAAATCTTTTCTTTTTTTCTTATTTTTTTAATTGAATGAATGTAAGTTTATCCTCTTTTAAGTAATTTTGTAGCATTATATATGTTTTTTTCTTCTTTGTTTGATTTTTTTAATTCTTATTAAGATAGTAAAACAATAAAAAACTTGAGAAGGTAAAACAAGAAAAAAAAAGATGAATAAGAAAAAAAAGAAGATGATGATGATGATGAAAAAGAAGAAGCAACAAAAGATAAGGAGAAGAAAGATGAAGATTTTAAAATTATGCAGAACTTATCAAAATACAAATACATAAATTTTTTTTAACAATAACATAAATGTCTTAGTTTTTATACTGAAATTTCACTATAAATACACAAAAATTATTTTTTTAATACTATATTTTCTTCTTCTTCTTCTTTAGTTCTTTTCCTTATTTTTTTCTTTCTTTTAATTGAATGAATATAGGTTCATCCTCTTCCTAGTAAAGTAGTAATTTTGCAGCATTATGTATTTTTTCTTCTTTTTTGTTTGATTTTTTTAATTTTTATTAAGAGAGTAAAATAATAAGAAGAAGATGAATAAAAAAAAAGATCATAATGATGAACACATAAACTTTTCAATTTTGATACCTAAATTTTTTAATTGTGATACAAGATTTTAAGAGGGTTATTATTAAGTAATTTCGGTGTATTATTGAGGGTTATTATTAAGTAATTTTGGTGTATTCTAGATTTAATTTCGGTGCATTCTGAATTTAAATAGGGTGCATTTTTGGTCTGAACTTGTTTTCAGAATGAACCGCAATTAACTCTAAAATTAGAATAAAAATACACCAAAATTTCTTTACAATAACACATAAGTTTCTTAGTTTTTACACCGAAATTTTGCTACAAATACAAAAAAGATTCTCTTTAATGCTACATTTTTTCTTCTTCTTTTTTTCTTATTTTTTTCTTTCTTTTAGTTGAATGAATGTAAGTTCATCATCTTCTAAGTAATTTTGCAGCATTATGTGTTTCTTCTACTTTGTTTAATTTTTTTATTTTCATTATTATTAAGAGAGTAAAACAAGAAGAAACTTGAGAAGGTGAAACAAGAAGAAAAAGATGAATAAGAAAAAAAAAGATAATGATGATGATAAAAAAGAAGAAGAAACAGTAAAAGATGAGGACAGGAGAAAGAAGAAGAGTTTTTAATTATGCAAAACTTATTATAATAAAAATACATCGAAATTTCTTAACAATAACACATAATTTTTTTAGTTTTTACACCGAAATTTAGCTACAAAACTCAATTAACTCAGAAATATACCAAAATTATTTAATGATTGTGACACACAAAATTAGTCTAAAAACAACACACAAAAATGATTGAATTATCAACAAAAATACATCTAAATCAATTTTGAATTAGGCAACGTTATCAATATGACAAAAATTTTACGATAACAATAACAATAACGACGATACGTATAAAAAGAAAACAACTATGACTACAATGATGATGAAGATGATGGAGGAGAAGGAGGAAAAGAAAGGAAGAGAATAAATTTCAATGAAATAAGAAGGAGGAAGAAGGGGAGGAGGAGTAGGAGGTAGTGTTGGTGACAACAATAACGAAAAAGGAGGAGGACGAGAATAACGAAAGAGGAGGAGGAGGATTGGAGAAGGAGGAGGTGGTGGTAGTGGTGATGTTAGTGACAACAATAAATAATATGCGTGCGTGAGTGTAAATGATTTGATTGGACTTGTTTGGTAGTAGATTAATTCTTAAAAATAAACTATCATCTTCTAAATTAGTTTAAGTGTGAATTGCAATAAATTAAATTAATTAAGACAAATAATATATTTAAAAATAGGGCCTAATAATAACAACATAAGTATAAGAAACCAAATTTTAACTAGTCAACTTTTTTTATTATAATTTTTTAATTCTCTTTTTTTTTAATTAAGATTTAGAATTTAAAATTTAAATTTTATTATTTAGAATTTATAAAAGATTTAGATTTTAAAATTTAAATTTACAAAAAATTTAAAAATTAACTAATATTAGCTTAAAAATAGCTAATTTTCTAGTTGAACTCTTTAAAATAAACATTTTTCTGAAAAACTGATATTACGGCAATTAAAATCAGTACTACTGAACAAAAATACATTCATAATTATTAATTACTGAATTAGTCATCAGATAACAAGAATTGGGAAGTGGTTATTATTTATCAATTTTATGCATAATAGTAATATATATAAATACTAATTGCAATTATTTCATAGATAGTAATAACCACTTTCTTTGATAACAATTAAATCTTTAAATATGTTGATGATCTAAGTGGAGGGTAGACTTGTGACCACAATAGGACTTCTCACAACATGCTTCAAATCGGTCCAACTTAGATACCCAAAATCAATTTGCTTCTTCATCAATTTTGGACCTTCAATCCTCAACTTGTAACTTTGCTTCTCATTCTTCATCTTGAACACCAACTTTTCCGGGACCACGCTGACGTGGAACCCTTTTATTGGTGTAACACTAGCAACATAGATAGCATGTCCCTCCCCAACATTGGTAACTGTTCTATGAAATTCATGAACTAATGTCTTTGACTCATTATTAGAAGAAGGCTTCTTTCCATTATAGTAAGCAATGAAAGAAGGGTAATTAAGATCCAATTTAGGGTTTTTAGGGCAATTGTATGAAGATCTTCTTGTGATTGCTGTTATCTCTTTTTGTGTCATCTTCATTGCACAAAGAAGGTTCACATAATCTTGCACCTCAAGATTGTAAACTAGGCCAGGGTCAAGTGCTTTATTTGGGTTGATATGGCCAGCTCCTAAGGCTAGAGGAGTTGCTTTCTTACCATTGCCAAGGTCTTTGATGTGTTTCATTGTGTTGTCCAATATATCCGAAGTTGTCATCATTGCCGACCTATATATGTTGCACAAATATATATACAAATATTAAATAAAAAATATTTAATCATAATTTTTTTAATAATTTAGATTGATGATAAATTGTACTACAATAACAGACAACCCAACAAAACATAATAAAATTAGATATATAATTATTTTTATATAGATTTTTTTAATAATTTAAATTTTTAAGATAATTATTATAATATAATATCAAAGTTTTTATAACTAAAAGAGGTAAATATTTATTTTGAACAATACTATATGATCCATAGATATTATTTTTGATCGACATTAATTTGCACTCAAATTTATAAAAATTTTATACATAAAAAATATTCAATTTATATTTATATTTATAAGAATTTACATATATAAATTAATATAATTTGCATTCATATCTTTTAAAATTTACATACCTAAATTAATAAAATTTATTTAGTAAAAATAATTTAGTACCTGTGTTAGTCAAATAATAGCCAAATATATTAAAATGGCTGGCCAAAAGAGTTTTTCATTGATTTTTATTGCTCTTAGAAAGAAAGAAACTCAACCTAAGAGGCAAAAAAGTTCTATATAAAATTTACGTTATTCAATTCATACATCTTTAAGTAACAGTTTAAATTTTTGAGATAAGTAATTTTATGACGTAATTAATTAAAATATAATTATAAATAAAAAAATATGAAATAATTTTAGCTAACCTTATTGCTGAATGGTCCCATTGAGGGTATGCACCCTTAAGAAGGGCAGCTATGCCGGCAACATGAGGACATGCCATTGATGTTCCAGTTAACAGATTAAAATTGCTCAGAAGGTTTTTGGATCCCAATTGCCCAACCGGAGTCGCATACGGCCACGCCGCCAAGATCAACGTTCCGGGAGCCGCTATGTCCGGTTTCAGAACATGTGGACAACTATATGATGGCCCTCTAGAACTATAGCTATCAACACTAGGGTTTGGTTTTGTACCATAAATTGTTTCCTTAAAAGACATGCTAGCTTTTGAACCATTGCCACCAACCTTAATGTAATCCTTAATAATCTTACCATTCATGGGATTAACAAAAAGTGTCGGGAAACTGCTTTGTAAGAAGAACAAGATGTCACTGCTATTTGTTATGAACACAGCACCAAACACTTTTGAATTTTCAACGTTGAAAAATTGATCATCAAGAGAGACTAATCCATTTTCCTCACACACAACAATCTTGTCCTTAACTTTGTGTAGTTCATTAGTATCGTTGCAAAACGCCATGTCGTACACTATTGAAGTGTGGCTAATTACATTAGGACCCGGATAGAGGGACAATCCGGTAATTTCAACAGCGTTGCCTAATGTTAGTGTTCCGTGAAACTCACGGTCCACAGTGCTAGCAGCAACGGTTATAACCCAAGGTGTTCCATTGTGAAGTGTTCCAAGAAAAGGTCCATCGTTCCCTGAAGAAGTGGTAACAAATATGCCTTTCTCCACGGCTGCAAACGTTGCTATTGCAACAGGGTCAGTGTACAAAGGCGTACGATCAAAACCAAATGAGAGTGAAAGAACATCAACACCATCTTCAATTGCACTATCAATGGCTGCAATTATGTCTGAAGAGACAGCACCTTCTTCCCATAAGGCCTTGTACATAGCCAAACGTGCCATTGGTGCTGTTCCTGTGGCTGTTCCAGTTGCATACCCAAAGTATGATGCATTATAAACTCTACTACCGGCAGCAGTTGATGCGGTATGAGTACCTACGTGGCACAAATACGTGTTAGAAATATGGAAAAGTCTTTGCCTCAACATTTTACATCAGTAATGTTATATATAAAGTCATTTTATGAACTAAATTCAGCCAAGTTAAATATTAAAATTTAAAATAATAATAATCATAACTGATTTTTTTATATTAAATTAATTTGATTAGATTTAATTAATTAAAAAATTTAGATGTATAAAATTATTCAAATTAAAATATTCGAAACTCAATTATAAAAAAACATTTAAAATTCAAACACAACAAAAGCTTACTTTTAATGGGTTTTGTCCTGAACTTATTTAGCAGCATACTATAATATTTTGGTATTATTCTAGAGATATAATTATTTATTTTTTTTATCAAATTAAATTTTTAGAAGAAGTGATTCCATGATAGGTATAAAAACTTTTTAACTTAAAAAATTAGAATTAAACTTTATTAATTTTAAAGGAAAAAATTTTAGTATAAGATAAATAAAAATAAAAAAAGTTTCATGAACAAAAACAAATATAAGTATTAAATATCTTGAGTTAAAATATACATGTAAACAAATAATTATACATAAACAAATGTAAAAATGATGAATGTGGCTATATATATATAAAATATATATTTAAATAATATTAAACATTTATAATAATTTTAATATTTTTTAAAGTAGTTTTCTTAATAGTTATTTTGTAAAGAGAGATTATTTTAAATGAAGTTGTATTCAGTAATTAATTATTTAAAATTAGAAAATACAAAGATATTAGATGATAAAAATATAAATTTATTTCAGTTATTATTGTTGGGCGGAAAATTGGATAAAATGTGTCCTAGGATAATAGTATTTCAATATATATAAGTGAAATTAAAGTATTTTTGCATCATATATAGATGAGTACCATGGCCTTCAATGTCACGGGTAGAGTTTATGGATATCTTCTTGATCTTAGGGTTCTTTGCAATCAACCCTTTGTTAAAGAACTTAGCACCAATGAGTTTCTTGTTGCAATTTGATGAGTTGAAATGGATGCTATTCTCACATTGACCTTTCCATCTTGAAGGGACATTGGTGAATCCACCATTATCTTTGAAGCTCTCACTTTCTGGCCAAACCCCAGTGTCCACCAAACCAATAATTACATCTTTGCCATATTGTGAATTAGGCCATGCACCAAAACTTGGATTAAGGCCAAGGAATTTTGGAGTGTGTGTTGTGTGGAGTTTGACTTGGGCATCAAGAATTGAAGAAATGTAACCTGGTGAGGCTTTGATGAGTTCATGCTCTTGAGGTGTCAAACTTGCACTAAAACCATTCATGACATTTTTGTAGGAATAGATTAGCTTATTAGAGGGAAGAGGGGTATTATGGTCATTTTTCATTGCCAATGAAAGGGTAGCTTTGTACCAATTATGGTGGCTAGAGAAGGCTTTAGGCATGGCTAATAAATCCATATGGATGATGTAGTTATCAATAGTAGCCTTTGTTGAAAGGAAATATGTGATCATAGAGAAGAACCACAAAGGGAGAAAAACTTGTGTAGCCATGGTTAATTTTTTTTTTAAATATTAGTGTGTATGCCTATGAATAGAGTAAAGTGAGGACAATTATATAGAGGAGTTTTTGCTAGGGATATTCCAAAAATAACTCCTCCAATAAAAAGATTTTGCAAGTTATCCCAAAGGAATCTTCTTAGTTCTTATTAGGGGACCCCATATGATTAAATGAGGTATGCGTCCATATATATATGACCATGATTTTTCTTTGCATTTTGGGACACCTTTAATTTTTTGGTTTGAAAGTAGGCTTCTTCATCAAGAAATATAAATGTTGACGTTATTGCTTGATTGGTCCATCTCCATCCAGTAATTATATAAAAATTGACCCATGTCCTGTGCCAAAAAAAAAAAAAAAGAAAAATTATGCATTTCTTGATAAATGTATGATTCTTGAATTTAGGCTAAGAATAGAAACCTAAATTATTGATGATATTTGACAAATATATAAGGATTAAGTACTTTTTTCGTCCCTAACGTTTTGGGTCAAAATCAAAATCGTTTTCGACATTTTTTTGTTATTAAAATCATCCTCAACATTTAACAACGCTTTAAAATCATCATTTTTCAAATTTTTGGACTAAAATACCCTTCATCATCATCATCATCCTTCTCCTCACCTTCCTCACTCTCCCACCACCTCCACCATATCCACTGCCACCATAACAAAGGGAGGGGTTGCCGTTGGGTTGTCGCTGCCACTGGGTTGCCATTGCCGCTACAAGATCATCGTTGGATCACCGCTGTCGCCGCTGGTTTATCGGAAAACAGAAAGAGAGAAAAGCGATGCGTGCGAAGAAAGGAGAGATGGGTTGCTGCTGTAGGGTCGTCGTCGCTGCTACCATTGGGTCGCTACTGCTGCTGGTTCATCAGAGAAGAGAGAAAGAGAGAGAGAGAGAGAGAAGCGATGCGAAGGAGGGAGGGGTTGCGGGTTGCCACTGCTGTCGCTGCGTCGTTTTTCGCCGGCGAAGCCTTCTTCTTCCTCTTCTTCTTCTCGCCGGCAATGTTAGTGGCAGTCACTACAACAAAAACACTCAAGTAAACTTGAAAAGTGTAGCCAAAAGTGAAAAAAATGTTGCCTTAGACTACGGCTACACTTTCTGGACTACGGCTACGCTTTTTGGGGTGATTCCTATTTGGCCGTTGCTTATTCTCAAAGGCTACGTTTTTTTGCACCAAGGGCTACGTTTTTGGCGTTTGGGAATAGGGTACGCTTTTCAAGTGATGTTGTCCAAGACCAAAGGCTACGCTTTTCAGCTTCCATTTTTACCAGAATAGGCTACGCTTTTCAATGCTACTGCATCACCTGTAAAGCGTAGCCACATTATATACTATGATTACTCTTTATAAGTGTAGCCTTAGGTCCTTCAATTTTTTTTAAATACTATAGTTACTGTATATAAGTGTAGCCTTAGCTCTCTTATTTTATATATATATATATATATATATATATATATATATATATTCTAATAATTATTAATACAACATAATATTTAGTAATATGATTACATGTATAATAATTATGTATTTTTAATTAAATGAGTTAAATATTATAAAATAAAAATAAATACATAATTATACAAAATAATTCCTTTAAATAATAAACATTATCTCTAACCAAAATATATTTATAATAATGATCCAAAAATACTAGAATGAAGTTAATTGTGAATATTCATACATCTCATGTAACAGCCCAGACCACCCGCTAGCACGATATTGTCCGCTTTGGCACACAAGACCTCACGGTTTTGCCTTTGACGATAGGGATGCTAGCCGAAGCCCCCGATACTCACTCGTCAAAACGCGTCATGCTAGGGAGAGGTATCCACACCCTTATAAGGCATGCTTCGTTCCCCTCCCCAACCGATGTGGGACCTTACAATCCACCCCCTAAGGAAGCCCAGCGCCCTCGCTGGCACATCGATCCGGGTTCCGACTCTGATATCATCTGTAACAGTCCAGACCACCCGCTAGCACGATATTGTCCGCTTTGGCACACAAGGCCTCACGGTTTTGCCTTTGACGATAGGGATGCTAGCCGAAGCCCCCCACACTCACTCGTCAAAACGCGTCATGCTAGGGAGAGGTATCCACACCCTTATAAGGCATGCTTCATTCCCCTTCCCAACCGATGTGGGACCTTACAATCCACCCCCTAAGGGAGCCCAGCGCCCTCGCTGGCACATCGATCCGGGTTCCGGCTCTGATACCATCTGTAACAGCCCAGACCACCCGCTAGCACGATATTGTCCGCTTTGGCATACAAGGCCTCACGGTTTTGTCTTTGATGATAGGGATGCTAGTCGAAGCCCCCCACACTCACTCGTCAAAATGCATCATGCTAGGGAGAGGTATCCACACCCTTATAAAGCATGTTTCGTTCCCCTCCCCAACCGATGTGGGACCTTACAATCCACCCCCTAAGGGAGCCCAGCGCCCTCGCTGGCACATCGATCCGGGTTCCGGCTCTGATACCATCTGTAACAGCCTAGACCACCTGCTAGCACGATATTGTCCGCTTTGGCACACAAGGCCTCACGATTTTGCCTTTGACGATAGGGATGCTAGTCGAAGCCCCCCACACTCACTCGTCAAAACCCGTCATGCTAGGGAGAGGTATCCACACCCTTATAAGGCATGCTTCGTTCCCTTCTCCAACCGATATGGGACCTTACAATCCACCCCCTAAGGGAGCCCAGTGCCCTCATTGGCACATCGATCCGGGTTCCGGCTCTGATACCATCTGTAACAGCCTAGACCACTCGCTAGCACGATATTGTCAGCTTTGGCACACAAGGCCTCACGGTTTTGCCTTTGACGATAGGGATGCTAGCCGAAACCCTCCACACTCACTCGTCAAAACGCGTCATGCTAGGGAGAGGTATCCACACCCTTATAAGGCATGCTTCGTTCCCCTCCCTAACCGATGTGGACCTTACATCTTACACTTAGAATTACTACTAATACTCTACAAAAAAACATATCCTACATAAATATCTTCTATTAAAAGTCATTAGTCAACTAATCACACATGTATCCATTCCCAACACTTCTCTATCTTAGCCAATAAACCACAATAATAATTAGCTTAATCTTCATTATTATCCTGCATAATTATATAGAAAAGTAGTTAGAACTTCGAAGGCAACGCATTCATTAGAGTTTGCAACCACTAACTGACACAGAGCAGGTGTACCTGGAAATTGATTGCTCTTTTGTGAATATCACTAGGCAGCAAAGGGTGTTGAGGATACTTATCGTCTAGATACTGCATAGATACAAAACAACAATATGAATGAGGGAAACAAAGGGGGAAAGGGGTACATAAAGAAAGCATTTAGATATGAAGTTGGAGTGATGACCATAATAATGGCTAAGGAGTCAGCAAGCACAAGATCGCCATCCACCAGAACCGGCACGAAACCAACAGGGTTGAGCTTGAGGAATTCTGAACATGATCAAATAAAATATTGAGTAAACACCAATCATACTGCACATGTAAAATAGTCTTTCCTTACAAATTCATATCTACAGAGAACCAGAATTCAGGGAGGACTACAATTTTGACCCCTGAAACAGACTTTTCTTACAAAATAACCATTTTAACTTTTTAATTTGACAAACTGAATTCAAGAGAGCATATCATTACTTGTTATTTATAGTTTTTGTTAGTAGAAGACTGGGGATTAAGTAGTGAGGATGTTGAGGAAAATAAAAGAAAGGGAACAAACCGGGATGAGATTTCTCTCCCTTCAAGAGATTGACGACTATATAGTCATATTTTAGGCTTGAAATGAATGAAAATCACAATCATATTCAGAGGAAGAAAGAAGCAAGGAAATTATTATAGAAACACAAAACTATTCCAACATCCCCCATGAGACTATAGCAACCAAGATAATCAAGGTTTGGGTTGGTTATACAAGAGAATTAAGAAGAAGAAGTGAAAAATAGAAATTACGAGTTACTAAAATTACTAAACCATATAAAGAGATAAGGGATGTAACTATAGCACCAAATTGAAAGCTTTCAGTTCATACTTAAAACACAGATCTAATTTCTGATACTCACTTTAGTAGGCATATCCCTTCCCTTTTCTTTACGAAACTGATTATACACAATTACTTATACAATTCATAACAACAGTTTCAAAATTTAAATAAAAAAAGAAAAAACTCGCAAAATCCTCAACATGCCAAGAAGGGGAAAAACAGTGGGAAAAAACACAAAAACAGAAAGAGAAAAGCAAAGTAAGAAAGTAACATGGAAGACTTCAAATGCATGTAAGAACTAGAAAAAGAAAAATTAAGGGAGAAAAAATTAAGCTTTGCCACCAACCTTAATCCTCTCTTAAAGGAACTTCTCCTGAACTTAGTGGAGATGATGGGGTGAGGGGGAGGATAATAATGATATAGGATATTTTGGTCCAAGAATTAGAGAAATGATAATTTTAAAACATTTTTAAACGTGGAGGATGATATTAATAACGAAAAACGGTCGGGACCAATTTTGATTTTAACCCATGTTAGGAACGAAAAAAGTACTTAACCCAATATATAATCATTCATATATATTATTTTAATAAATAGTTTCATCATGATATGTAATAGTACAGTTTTATGGTTAAGGATTGAGAATTTGATATTTGTTAATTTAAAAGAAACAAAACATATATATAAAATTATCAATATATAAAATTTACACAAACCAAAACATAAGGCTCTTATGTGAGGATACTATTTATATTCATATATCTTTTAATATCTGATTAAATTTTCGGAATAAATAATATCATTATAATACTTTATATATTCACACTTTTGTGACTTATCATAGTAAAAAGAATTTAATTTTGATACAATATCAGTATAAATAATTTTATACGTGTATTTAATTATATAATGCTACATCAGTAAAAATAATTATTTAAAAATAATTTTATATTGATTGCATGAATAATAATTTAAAAGAACGAATATAATTATACGACTGTATAAAATATTTTATACTATCAAAACACCAAAATTAAATTAAAATAAAAAATTAATTAATTTGCCAGTACGTTTGAGTTAAACGGTTAATGAACAGTAACCGTTCTCAATAATTTCATGGACAATTTACATATTTAAAATTTTTGAAGAAAAAACATTCTCAGATTATAATTTTTTAAAGATTCAGATATAAATACAACTTTTGTAATTATATATAAATCGTGATAGAATATTACGGGTTAGGGTTGAACGTAAACTGTTATATCCACTACAAGAAAATAGAGTTATTTTAACACTTTATTTTTTTACATCATAATTAAATGTCAAAATTAATATATATTTTTGACAAATATCATAAATGTTAAATTTTCTATGTTTTTTTGATGAATAATTTGACCGTAGAAAATTACTCCTCAATTTTGACACTCATTTGTTTTTAATTTACTCCACTATTTTTCTTCTTCTTTGGGTTCTGTTAATTTTGACATCACACTGCTCTCAGTTTAGGATTATACTACTCATTCTTTATCTTCAAAATCTCAATTTATTCTTTAATTTCAAGATCTCATCTCATTCTTTGTTAAAATTTTTTGTTGAGAATATTTTATAGTCAATAAGTGTCAAAATAAATAGTATTTTTGACAATTAATAAGTATCACAGAAAATATGTTCTCAAAATTTTCTAACAAATTATTTTTGACAGCCAATATTTATCAAAATAAGATTTAAATTTTTTTTCACAATCACTTATATATTAAAAATACTATTTTTGACAAAATTTTTATTAATATATTTTCATAGTTAAAATAGTGTCAAATTTTATTTTTTTGACAAATTTTAATTATCTTTTACACATTATAACCCTAAAAAATAATCTATATTGTTGTAGTAATCTTGATGCGATTTACATTGAGTTTGGCATGTCAACGCATATGGGTGTAATGGTTTACGTTGAAAGGGAGGTGTAAAAAAATCGCGACACCCTGTAGCAATTTCTTCGAAGATTGGGTGCCTATAAAATTCGCTTGAGGCTGTAGCAGATTATGCAGTTGTAAAATTTTAAAGAATTGTAGAGAGAGAAAGTAGTGAGAAAGTAGAGAGAAAAAGTTGGAATAGCTTGAGTTTGTTGGAGTAATCTCTTCAAGTAGGACCATGGCAGATGAACGGTGCTTATACCGACTCAACGGCGTTACTTACGTTGTCGGTGACATCAATGAAGAGGTAAGTTTGTTTTCTTTCGTTTGGATACTTACGTATATTTATGTAGTATTCAAGGTATATTATTTAGAAGACAAAACCTAAGTTATGTAGTTTAGAGTTTGAAAATAAGAAATTAAAATATAAAAATAAATGTAGAGAAAATAAGAAAAACAAATGTAAAAATAAATGTCGAACCTCCCAGATACTCTTTTACTGCTGAAGTGTGATGCGAATCATCTAAGTGCAACCTTTACCAAACTCCTTGCATCTTCCATGATACTTAAGATGATCCGATTTTATCACCCTATACTCAACACCACGGTGAATGTTGTAATCCTTTACACTCAAAACAGCTTACTCCTTATTTTGGAAAGATCGGTCAATCTCAAATTCAACTGTAGAATTTTTCTCGTGTAATCCTTGACCTCCAAAGGTAGAAACTATGTCCGGTGGTTGGCCGATGGCTTCTAAGTTTAAGGTAGAGAAGTGTGGAGGATGTTGTTGGGTGTCGGAACTTGACGAGACCTAATGTGTAGCTGGGTTTGTCGGAATAACATCATCACTATTCCCACCAATGTCAGCAGGCTCTTCATCCGAATCATCCTCTCGTATCGCATTTTCAATCTAATCCGGTTCACCCTCACGTATAATGTCCGGAATCAGACGGGCTGATGTAGCTACCTCAAATACACCAGATGGACGATTAGCCAACAAACTACCAGGTGCAATGACAGGCATCGAGGTAGAAGCACCTCCCATCGTAATCGATTGAGGATTCGGCGCCAATGCTCCAAAACTATTGATGCCATGTTCCAACTTCGCAAACAAATCGTGTATCCTCACTTCCGGAAAACTCCGCCGACAATGAAACAATACCTGCATATCTTCGTCGAACCCTATCACGAATATTTCATATTTCACGTCAGATGCCACAACCGCAATAGAAATTTTGTAGAACAACTTCTTCACCCACTTTGTCCCGCACATGCCCAATTTTGTAATATACTGATTTTCAGATCTAACAGCATATTCGATGACCGGATAAAAACACTCAGTGGTTCTCTATCGATAAACTTTATACCGTGACTTTTACTCTTTTTAATTTTTCCAGAACAATGTACTAGGACTACAAAACTCTCCTCACTCTCCAGTCTAAAAGTTTTGAATGAAAATGACACCCTACACAACTTGCTGGGTATATATAGGTATTTTTCAAGCAGCCATATTGTGAAGAAACCGCTACAGGATATTGCGATTTCTTGATCGATGCCATTCCTTCAGAAACCGCTATAGGATATAGCGGATTCTATGTTTATGCAATTCAAGAACCCTGTGGCGGTCTATGCACATGCCGAACTTAATGTAAACCGCGCTAGGGTGTAGCGGTTTACATTCAATTCTAATCTGTGGCACCCTATTGCAGTTTACATATAATTGCAGAAGTTACATTTACGTCTAGATCTTTAAAAAATTGTAATCTAGTAACATTTTTCTTCAAAAATTTTAAATAAACAAATTGCTCTAATTTCACCCGTTGAATTTTTCAGAAAGCTCAACTTACAAGTTACAACAGATGTAAGAAGGTGCTTGAAAATATTTTAAAGTATTGTCGCATCGTTTATTTTTTAGAATAAGTATAGAAAATTAATTTTTAATTAATTAATATTAGTCAATATTTATTATAAAATTATTAATTTAATTCTTATTTTTAGAGATTTAGATTTTAGAATGAAGGTTATGTAAAAAATTTAGAACTTAAAATAAAAAGATAATATTTAAAATTTTTATTGATATTGATTAAAAAAATTAGCTTCTAATATAATTGAATTTTTTATTTTATTTTTACCAAACAGTTAAAAGAAATTTAAATTGCATGGTTTTGTAAAGTTGACCTTTTTTCTTTAATTTTTTGTTTTGAAAAAAAGAAAATAGTTTCTTTGATCCTATTATCTTGTCAGAAGGAAAAAAAAAATATTTTAACTAAAGAAATTGTCGCCTCTTATTAACATGCTTTATTGGAGTTAAATTTTAAAATAATTTTTAAAATTTACGAAATATACTGATTTAATCTCTAATTTATTAATTGTACTGTTTAAATCTTTGAGATTATAAAAAATACACCTAATTAATTTTTTACCTCATTTCTGGTCAGTTCGTTTTATTATCGGCAATGACATGATACTAACATATTAAATAAATGGCATGCTGTGTACCATGAAACTATCGTATGATTTTTTGTGTTAAAACACTCTTGAAATTTTTGGAAAAACGTCGTTTAACAAGTAAGAGTAAAAATTTTGTAAACCTAAACATTTGTGATCACTTATTCTTCTTGTTAAACGACGTCGTTATAGAAATTTTAAGAGTGTTTTAGCGCCAAAAATCATATAACACTACAATAACATGATACTTATTTACCATGTCAGTGTCATGTCATTGTGGCAAAAAGACTAACTGACTTGATAATAAAAAATTAATTAGATATTTTTTTATAATATCAAAAATTTAAATAATACAATTGATAAATTAAAGATCAAATTAGTTCGTTTTATAAATCTCAAGAATCATTTTGGATTTAATTATGCGTTATTGTTATTAATTGACAACATCGAACTCAGATTTTTTGATAAAAAATCGTATGTAGAGAAATAAATTAGTTTTCGACATATGTAAAATATAGTAGATGAGTGTTAGGTAAATAATGACCATTTCTCTATACTTTATAAAATTGTTTGTCAATATGTAATATATATATATAGTTTATATAATATATAAAAAATGCACGCATTTCTCTATGAAATTGACCGTTTGCTATGTTTGCCTCTCTTATCCTGGCTTTTTCTTGGTCCCTTCTTCAATGACCAGTGTCCTCTCTCCCTCTCCTATCCTTATCTACTCATTCAATCCATAATGTTTACATAAAATTGTCCTCTCTCCTCTCCAAGATGTCGTCAATTGATGTTAAATTTTTTAAAAATTGTTATTAAAAATATAATAAAAAAATTAAAAAATTTTAAAATAAAATTAAAATTTATAAATATTTTACAAATTTTTAACAAATTTTATAAAAAATATATTTTATTCTGATTGATTATCTCATGTAAATAGTTTTATATAATTTGGTCATCATATGTTATGTTTAACTAATTAATTCTAAAAGTATAAACAACAATAAAATTTTACCACTAAATAGATTTGATTATCAACGTTGGATAAGTTTCTTTAAAAAAAATTTAAATGATTTTTTAAGAGTTTTTTAAAAATTAAAAATAATTTAATTTTTGAATATTTTATGTAAGAATATTTTTTATTTATTAACTATATTTGAATACAATAATATAAAAATAATTTATTTATTTATTATGTTAAAATATCTTTATCTAAAACTTTTTTAAAAAAGTACAAGCTGAAACTTATAGCTTTTTAAAAAATATATGTTTTTTAATTTTTCATTACCTTTATTTTTGTTTAAAAAATTATCAAATATACTAATATTAAAAATTATTAAAAAATAGTTTTCTTATTATCTAATGGCATTCAGACACACCTTATATACATTAAATAATGTCATTGATTACGAATAATATATAGAGAGTTAATCCATCTATCAACAAGACACATAAATTAATATAAATAAAAATATACATAAACCAAAATTTCACATAGTAAAATTAATTAATTATACGCACACATAAAGGAAAGGCAATAAAACAATGCATGTGCCCACTATCGCAAAGATATATACATTGTTCGAAGATAACATGAAAAAGGTTTTGAAGAGGTCAACACCACGCGTGAGACTTAAAGTATACATTAAGTATATATAGAGCATGAGAATCTTAAAAGAAAAATACATTTCTATAGAAATTCTTTTTTCTTTATGAAACTATATATTATTTTTACATTCACCATTTTTTTCCTTCTACATAAAGTTATGACTTTATTTATATTTAATTTTTTGATCATTCAAAATAGATACGGAGATAAATTTTCCTATGTTAACATCTTCATATTTAGTATATATCTTGAAACAATCCTCAAATAGTAGTAGCGTATTAGAACTATTATTTTTTATTATTAGAGATATAATTATTTATGTTATTTTTTACTATTAGTTTAAATTTTTAAAAAAAGTAGTATAATAATTAGAGTTTTTTGTTCGAAAATTCTAGAGTTGAATCCTTGGTGAATTTCAAAAGAAAAAAAAAATAGTATAAGATAAATAAAAGAAAAAAAAAGTATATACACAAAATTAAGTAAACTCAAAAAAAAAGTTTTTGTTTGAAAATAAATGTTAAAAATATAACTATTTATATTATCTTTTTTCTATTAGTTTAAACTTAAAAAAAAAAAGATAAATATCATGATAAGTTCGTTTTAGTACTCAATTATGTAAAGAGAAGACAAGAAAGTACGCAAGTATATATGAAATAGTTCTAATTCTAATGAGTATTTATTGTGAAAAGGGTGAGCAAAGGAGAGAGAACACACATACACGAACAGAGGGAATTGAGAGAAGAAATGGAATTGACATAAACTTAATCTTCAGAAAAAGAACTTAACTAACTATTATCATTATGGCAACAAGTTTATATAGTGCTAATTCAATTCTAACTAACTACTTTCAGATGACAATAATAATAACAAACTCAGTAATTAATCTACTTAAGTTATATTCTATTGTGTATTACTACATTATATGTATGTGAATCTGTATAAGGTTCTCTATCAAGTAATACCCTCTCTCAAGTTGAGAGTGTAGATGTCCATTAATCCCAATTTGCAGTGAAGTGTTGAGAAAATAGCAGGAGACAACAACTTTGTCAACAAATTAGTCACTTGTTCTTTGGTCAAGATAGACATCAAATGAATAAATTTTTTCATAAACTTGTCACGTAACACATGGCAATCTATCTCAATATATTTGGTTCTCTCGTAAAAAATTAGGTTGAATACAATGTGAATGATTGATTGACTATCACAAAAGATATTAATGAATTTAGTTAGAGACATTCCAAAGTTCTTCATCAAGTATCCTGCTAGATTTAGAAAAAAAAGTAATTTTTTTGATATAATATCAAAATTTTGATTCTATAACCTAAAGATCTAAAGTTCAAAGTTTATTAACCCAAAAGAAACCATTTTAATATAACGTCAATAAAAATAAAAAAAAAATCTATGAAAAAAATTTACACAAAATAAAAAGAAAATTTATGTATAAATTAAAAAATTAGAAATATAAATATTTATATATCTCCTCTTATTAACTTAAGATTTTAAGAGAAATAATATCTAATTTTTAGTTATTAATCATGTGAAATGATCTCATTAATGATCTCTAATGTCGATTTCTAACAAGTGTTTACGTTTGATTGATATTTTTCTGCCTCTTCTTATACATACATATACGAAAGTTTCAGATTTTTGAAGCATATATCCAAAACAAATTTAAAAAGTTAAGCAAGAAAACACGACATCGGATTCGATCGTCTCAAAATGTTTAGACTATTAAATAGTCTCATAACAAAATATGTTTTTTAAAGTTTTTTAATAACTGTTAAATAATTTTTATTTAATTTTAATTACAAATTAGTTTTTTATATATTATTTAATTATAAAATTTATTTTTCATTTTATAAATTATTATTTTATCATTCATCTATCATATTTATTGATAATAAAAAATTAAAACAATAACAAATTAGATCTCTCATTAATCGTAATAAATATTTTGCAATCTTAATCGATCATAATTTTATCATTGATCGAGTTACATACGTATTGGGTTGGAAAAATCATGTTCGTTAGAAATTCAATCGATTGGATGCATAAACTAATCGATTGAAATTCACAAGTTTTCCAAACTTCAATCGATTGGAATTAATACAATCGATTGGTCATATTATCCAATCGATTGAAATCATCCAAATAATATGGATTTAGTTAATTCAATTGATTAGTTCTGTTACCCAATCAACTGACTTACGTTATATCATTCTAGTTATAAGAGTTATAACATAATGAACTTGTAAATCTCTAAACAATTAAGAAAAACTTAAGTTTTGTACTTTCACCAGAAACAGCGCCAACAGCAAAGAATTCAATAATTAAAGAACATAAATATAGGAATTAAAGTATTTAGATGATACCAAAAATTATTACATGCTTCCATCCCTGCTAAAGGCAAATTAATGGCTTTATACTAGAAGCTCATATCTATCGAGGCACAGGTAACCATCCAATTGTACTCCAGCTTCTCAAGAGTTAAATGGCACAATGACACATAATAGTTGATAAAGGGAAGGAAGTAATTGGAAACGGTTGAAAATGACTAGAAAATTGAACCATTCATTAATTTACTATTAGAAGTTAAGAATCCATTAAATCGTGAAACAAAAAGAATAAATCAAAGACTAGCTAATAATATATGATGATTATAGATGATTATGTGCCCAACACTAAAAGATTTGAAAACAGATTATCAAATGAACTCATTTAAGCTAGTTTATCTTTCACCATTGCAATATGGCATTACAAGTGTTGCAGAGGACATTACATCAAGCATATTTACAAGTCAAAGGCTTAAATCACGCAAGATTCGATATAAAAATATGAAGCACAGACAAGTATGAAGGATAAGGATATGATGCGAGTAAAACAATGTATAAAAATCTTAGGACGCAATTCAGCTGCAAGACATTATATTAGGTGAATTATGATTTCAATTTTGGCATAAATTGTGGCGAACATGCTAAAATACACAATCTTGATTGTTGTAGAATTATCATACCAATCGATTAAACTTTCATATATCATTCTAATAGCGTAAGTTAATCGATTGAGTGACAAAACCAATCGATTGAATTAACGAAACCCATATTGCTTTGATGATTTCAATCGATTGTGTATCAATTCCAATCGATTGAAATTTGGAAACCTGAATTTCAATCGATTGAATTTCTAACGAACACGATTTTTCCAACCGAATACGTATGTAACTCGATCAATGATAAAATTATGATCGATTAAGATTGCAAAATATTTATTACGATTAATGGAAGCTTTAATTTGTTATTGTTTTAGTTTTTTATTATCAATAAACATGATAGATAAATGATAAAATAATAATTTATAAAATAAAAAATAAATTTTATAATTAAATAATATATAAAAAATTAATTTATAATTAAAATTAAATAAGGACTATTTAACAGTTTTAGAAAATTTAAAAAATATGTTTTGTTGTGAAACCATTTAATAGTCCAAACGTTCTAGAACCAGTGCCAAAAACACCAATAAAAATTTGTCATTGTTTGTGTAAAATCTTAAGCTAAAATTTAGGTGCTATACGCTCAGTGTAGTTTAAAATATAACTTATATCAACGTGGATTTTAGCAAAAAAAAAAAAATCTAACAATAAAAAAACAACAATACGTAACAAATTAGATTACGATAACAAAAAATGTTAACTAAACTTTTTTCTTTTTTCATAAGATAAATTCTTAATTAGGATGGGATTGACACATTTTTTTTTTTGTAAAACTAACACAATTTTTTATTAGTTGAATATGCTCTCATGGTTGAAAATTCCACCAAAAATAGCATTCAACAGCAAAAATTCATCAGAGTTGGTATTCAGTTTGATGTACAACTTAGATCATTGCTCTACTATAAAAGCAGCAGGCAATGCAAGAACTTTATATCCATAAATATTTATCTTCTATTCTTTTTGAATATCGAAGACACTTTTCTAATATGGTAGTTTCCCTTTTCTCTTGCTATCATGTTATATATTTTTTTCGTTTTTTTTCTTGAATTCATATTTTATTTTGTTGAATGTTAAGATTAAGTACCTCAAAGCTATATGTGTTTACGTAGTTTCTATAAATATGTTAAACATATATAATACAAATTGCATTACAAACATTATTGTTCACTACTAATCATATAAGCATAATCATTTATAGGTTAACATGAAGTTTATTTGCGAAGTGGTGATATTATCATTGTCAATTATAGTAATACAATCGAGCATCACATTCTCACGAGAACTTGGAAGTCCAAATCATATCAAGACAACTACTTTTTATACCAAAACGTTCGTACTGGAACCAGGAAAGGTTAGTAGACAAACTTTTTTTGATGTTGAGTTTCCAAGAGGCCACGTTGGAATCAAGAATTTACAAGCCGAACTAGTTGATGAATATGGAAACTCTATACCACTGTATGAGGCTTACCTGCACCATTATTTTGTTTTAAGATATTTTGAAAATATCACCATGTCACAACATGCTAATAAAAGTCAACCTAATTTCGGTAAGTATTTTAAGAGAAATGATGGTGCATGTCAAACTTTCGTTAATTCAATTTCTTGGGGTCTTGGAGTTGACGCACGAAGAACTAGTACAGAACTACCAGATCCATTTAGAGTAGAAGTAGGTACGCATCCTGAGGATGTTCCAAAGGAGTATGATGAAGAGAAATGGTTAATCAATATTTTGGTCATTGACACACGTGGTGTAGAAGACAAGAAAGGTTGCTCCCAATGCAGATGTGACCTTTTAGACGTCAAAAGTAAAGATTTGACAAACACAACAGGCGTTGATGGAACACCATTGTCTAGTGATTACAAAGGAGGAATTTTTTGTTGCGAGAAGAAGTCTCAATGCAAATTACAAAAGGGATACAATGAAAAACAAAAGAGAAAAGTTGCCATTAAATATACAATATCATGGGTTGAATGGGATCAACAGCAAGTGCCTCTTAAGTTTTATATTCTTGATGTTACTGATCAAGTCACATATAATGGATCCGAACCAATTCATCATTGCGCGGTAAGTGACAATTATTTTGTTTTAACTAAATGCTAAGACTTACACTTCATATATTTCCTATAGCGATATATTATGATATGTATTTGATTAGTCAAGTAATATTTATTTTGAAATAAAATGAGTATTAATAATTGGTTCATTTATCTACTTATATAGTAAATATCTAAAAAAATTAATTTACTGTAGGTAGAGTATTCTATAAATCCAGAAAAGACTGATGAAGGACACTACCATATTAAGAAAACAAATATTCCAATGAAAAAAGGTGGTAGTCTCATCTATATTACTGCTCATGTACATTCAGGAGTTGTTAATGCAACATTATATGGAGAGGTAACGTTCAATATTTACCATAATTCTCATGCATAGTATTTACCATTAATTACTAATCGTAAACAGTTACATTTATTTAGCTATGTACCTAAATTTGTTTCTTAAAAACAATAAGATTATTTTCTAATTCATCATCATCATCGTAGGAAGTTAAATTTTCAAAATACCGTCACCATTAAGATATATATGCCTTTTTATTTTTAATTCAGGATGGAAGAAGATTATGTGAAATTAAGCCAATATATGGAACGGGAAAAGAGGCAGGCAATGAAGAAGGTTATGCTGTTGGAGCGTCTGGTTGCTATCCAAAACCGGGCTCTATGAAGATTAATGATGGTGAAAATTTAACTGTAGAATTTATACATGAAAACAAATATACCACTGGACTTATGGGGCATTTCTATGTCTATTTGGCAGAAGACTTACCAAAATCTTTGTAAAATTATTGAGCACTACTAATGTTAGTTTATCCCTTTTATGTTTTATAATTTAATAAAAAAGCAAAAAAAAAAATCTAAGTAGCTTGTTTGTCATAAAAAATTATCGCAATAAAACACATTGACGTAGTTATTGTACATATGTAATTTTCATTCAATAAGGTATTAAAAAATATGATCATGGAGTATGTTGTTACAAAAAAGTGTTTATTGTTTTTCAATATGAGGCCATAACTACAATCCCGTCATTACCCGTGGTGGTTGGAAGAAGGGATATGCATAAAAAGGTAAAAAAAAAAAAAAGTTAAGAATAAAATGATGATTATTTATTGATCATAATGACTTTAAGACAGAGATAAAATTATAACTCTTCGAAAACATTTGGATAAAAGTTAATTATTTTTCAAACTTTGAAAACACAATCAAAACATTGGAAAAATGTCCAAAAAATGAGTGAGAGTATATGGAATATAATAAAACTGAAACTGATTTGATTTTTAAACAAAATTCTTTCTTTGAAATGTATGCAAAATGAGAATTTATTTTATCCTTTATTTGTCTAGAGGATTTTATTGTAGCTGAAATAATTTGGTGTGTCAAAAATATAGAAGTCATTTTCATCTTTTAGAAATTAATATAAAAGAGAAGGATTTCGAGAAGTGAATAGGTGGTGGAGGTACGGCAGCACAACAACCTCGCAAATCGGTAGCAATATCCAATGATTAGTATTGTTCTAAAATAGTGGAAGATGATGTTGTAAATAAAGTTACAAAATTAATAAAATAATAAATTCAAATGAATGGTAAGTCACGGTAAGTGATGAATGTATTATGAATGGATTATTGTTGAATTAATGAGGAATTGATTATATGAATGGCTTGATAGTTTGATTTGTTGAGGTAAACTTGGGAATTTGGATGGATTATATTGGATTGGTTTGGTTTAAATAAGTGTAGAATGGTTTAAAATTGGATTGAATGGAATTTTGGTAAAAGTTGGCAAATTGATAAAATTGGTAAAAACTAAATTTGACCAACTTCGGTGCACTCTAACTTGGCGTTTGGAGTTTGGATTCGTTCGAAATTTTTCTTAAATCAAAGTTAGTTAAAAGATCTTTAAAATTATTTGAAAATGATGGAAAATCAAATTTTATAGAGAAAGATTTGAACGATTGAAAATCGATATAAAAAAACTGAATTATGAGATTATGCAAAAAACTAGAATTTTTGATATGCATACCCACACACCATATGGTGCGCACACACGAACAAAGGCAAGGGAAGTATTCATGCGTATGTACAACAAAGGAGTTTTACAAGTTGTGCGTACGCATGATACTGTGCGCACGCAAAAGCTGGGAATTACTTCGGGTGTGGGTGTACGTACAAGGGTGACGCATACGCACAAGTCCTGTTTTCACACTTAAATTTTGTTTTCAACTGTTTGGTTTTTTCAACAAGCTTGTAAACTTTTGTACACCTAATTAAGGTATGATACCTAGTTTTTGGGCTCTGAAATGAGTATGAGTGTATGAAATGGATTGAATTGAAATATTCTCAAATAACGATTGGTTAAACCGGATGACATTATTGCGGAGATGGTGGTTCGTCCTACCCACGGTGAGGACGGTGGTGTCATCCCGCTCATGGGTTAATCAGAGTGAGAAATTGATAAAAGACTGGGGTTAATGAACCCATGCTTGAGGGATTAATAACGAATTGAGGTTAAACTATCTTAATAACAAAGTGGAGTTTAGGGTTATGATGAATCATGATACTGGTTGAGACTGTGGTCATGACTGACGTGAGTTTTTTTTTTTTGGTGACTGACTGATGTGAGTTTAGATTGTGATTATGGTTATTCTAATTAGAAATCAATTACTGATTAATGAATACCTGCTTGGGTAAGACGTAAGGATTGAGCTTGTCTCACTTGCTCCGGGTTAAGTGGGGATGGTGGCTTCATCCTGCCCACGGTGAGGACGGTGGTGTTATCCCGCTCACGAGAAAACATAATTGATTTCTTGATAAAAAATTGAGATTAATGAGTCGATTATTTTATAAATTGATAAAGAGATGGGGTTAATGAGTTTAATGAAGTATGAAATTATTAAAAGACACTGATAATGACTAAATATGGCCGAATTGGCTAGATATGGCAAGGTATGGGTGATATCCCGCTTGCGTGACTTGGTATGACACCCGCCTGGGTGGATGAGTAATGCCTACTTCGAGTTGTGGTGGAGAAGCACATGTTTGAGTAGACGAGTAATACCTACTCCAGATTGTGGAGAAGTCCTTCTTGGGTAGATGAATAATTCATATCTGAGTTATAGTTTAAAGATAAATGAGTAATTCCTATCCGAGTTATGGTTTGTGGGTAGATAAGTAATTCCAATCCAGGTTATTGTTTGAGGCACCTGCCTGGATGGATAAGTAATTCCTATCCAGATTGTGGTGAAAACACCAGCATGGGTAGATGAGTAATACCTGCTCTGTGTTGTGGTGTTCCATATCCGGGTTAGCTATCGGATATGTGTCAGATTTGGCATTATACCTGACAAGTGAGCTCATGGCAAATAGGACAGGCATGCATCATTTACCATTTGTGCCCATGAACTTTGCGAACGCTGACAAAAGTACCCATAGAAGAAGAAAAGTGACTTTGTACCCATGAAAGGCTGGATCCGTCTGTCGATAGTACCCGAACGTCATTAAAACGTTAGCTCCGTTAACTTAAAGGCCAACATGGCACGTTAAGTGCTTACTTGGCTCTGAATCAGCAGTCTGATGTGTCCAAGCATGTTGTTACTGTTATAACATCACTCAATTCCCTAATTTATCGTCAACTGTTTCCCCAATTTCAATTTGAAAACCCTAGAATGTCTAGGAGAAGCAGAGGTTTGAATGGAAGCATCAGCGAAGAAGAGACTTCATCTTCCAAGAGGGGTGAAGAGAAGACTTTGTCTGGGAGATGCTTTTGTGGACAGGGTGTGGTGTTGCTACAATCTGGAACCTTAACAAATCCTGGGAGATGGTTCATAAGGTGTCCTCTATGGAAGGTAAGTCTTTTTGTTTTTGTGGTTCTGTTCAGATTAACTTATTTGTGAACGATTCCTTATTCCTCCCTTTCACGCTACAGACGATGGATTGCAAGTATTTTGTATGGGTGAATGAGATTAACAGAGGATGGGAGGGACTGGCAAGAGCCCTTGTTAGAAAAAATCAAGATAGCTCCTGTGGTAACGATGAGGTCAATGTCACTGGGCAAAGAAGAGAGATTCAAGAGAATAGTGTGAAGATCTTGTTAAAGATAGGGAAGCTCCAGGGTGAAATTAGAACTATTAGGTCATGGATTATAACAATTTTTTTGAGTTTATTGATTTGTATAGGCCTGAATCTACTCCAGTTACTCAATATGTAACTGTGCGTATGATGTATGTTGTCCTGGGGTCTTTTTGTGCAGCTATTTGGTTTCAATGTTGATGAACTTCAAAGCTGCTTGGTTTCGATGATGATGAACTTCAAAACTCTGTTAATATTTTCAGTTGTTGTGAAAAAAGTCAAGTTGTGTTATGATATTAATGTCCATGATTGTTAATGTATTTGATATCTGTGATATTGGATTTAACACAATTTTGACAAAAAAGGACATATAAATGTCGTGATTTGACAAATCTAGCCGAAAACCTGGTATTGTATACTAAATAGCGAAATTGTAACCTGGAAATAGAACTAAATATTCATTCCATAAGGTATAATAAATCTTGACATAATTTTAACACAAGAATTTAGCAACAAAAGCCTCAAAACAAGTGTATGAGTCTGATGTAGCAGTAGCAAATCAAATGTACCTAATAGTACCAATACAAACCATGAACATGAAAGCATCAGGTTGTGAAATATAAGCTCTAGGCATAAGTTACAAAAAAAAAACATAGTATCAGAGTTGATAGAGCTCTCATTACAGTAAGTCCTTGATCAAAAAATAAAGTCACACTAGAAACTCCTATTTGTTGGGTGTGGAGTTGCTGCTGCCACTAGAAACCCCGTTGTTGTTGCTACTTGAAGATGCTCCGGGTGATGGATAGAACCAGATGCTGGCCATTTGCCTGCTGTTTGAATTGTGGATGGTGGAATTGGCATGAATCGCATAAATCTTGTAGTCGTCCCTCGACTTGCACCATGCATTATTTGTCTGGTAACTTTTGGAGGAGGTTGGTTAGTTGGTGATGTAGGCCTAACAACAGAAGGTTGTGGTGTGGTAGGCGTTATGGGAGTAGGTTGTGGTGGGGTAGGTCTAAGGGGAGAAGGTTGTGATGGTGGTGGCCTCTTAACGTTTCTCCTCCTAATTGGTCTCTTGGACATGGTTGGATTCATGATAGGTCTAGGTGGCACATATGCAGTTGAGGAGTTAGAAGGTGGAGGTCTTACTGCCATAGGTTCTTCAGAAGGATTCACACAGTTCAGATCATCAACATTCACCTATAAATGGACTCATAGCAATGAACACCAAGTTCATCATCTGAATATTCTCTCCCATCCACCGGAATAAATACTGATGGAGGTTGATTCGAATCTGTATTAGGGATAAATGTTTGTCCAGTTGGAAGGAGTCTCTTAGTAAAACAATTATTCCAATGAATAAAGGTGGTAGTCTCATCTATATTACTACTCATGTACATTCATGAATTGTTAATGCAACATTATATGGAGAGGTAACGTTCAATATTTGCCATAACTCTCATGCATAGTATTTACAATTAATTACTAATCGTAAACAGTTACATTTATTTAATTATGTACCTTAATTTGTTTCTTAAAAACAATAAGATTATTTTCTATTCATCATCATCATCGTAGGAAGTTAAATTTTCAAAATACTGCCAACATTAAGATATATATGCCTTTTTATTTTTAATTCAGGATGGAAGAAAATTATGTGAAATTAAGCTGATATATGGAACGGGAAAAGAGGCAGGAAACGAAGAAGGTTATACTGTTGGAGTGTCTGGTTGCTATCCAAAACCAGGCTCTATGAAGATTAAAGACGGTGAAAATTTAACTGCAGAATTTATACATGAAAACAAATATACTACTGGACTTATGGGGCATTTCTATGTCTATTTGGCAGAAGACTTACCAAAATCTTTGTAAAATTATTGAGCACTACTAATGTTAGTTTATCCCTTCTAAGTTTTATAATTTAGTAAAAAAGCAAAAAAAAATCTCAAACAAAGATATAGGAGAAGTTTATAGAGTGCATGATTGGATCTGATCTAGGTAATTAAGTAGCTTGTTTGTCATAAAAAAGTATCATAATAAAACACATTGATGTAGTTATTGTACATATGTAGTTTTTATTCAATAAGATATTAAAAAGTATGATCAAGGAGTATGTTATTACCACTGCAAAGGGGTTTATTGACGTGTTTATTGTTGTTCAATATGAGGCCACAGTGCAACTCCAATCCCGTCTTTACCGGTGGTGGTTGGAAGAAAGGATATGCATAAAAAGGTATAAAAAAATATAAATAAAATGATTATTTATTAATCATAATAATAACTTCGAAAACATTTAGATCAAAGTTTAATTTTTTTCAAACTTTGAAAACTCAATCAAAACATTGGAAAAATGTCGAAAAATGAGTGAGAATATTTGCAATATAATAAAATTGAAACTAATTTGATTTTTAAACGAAATTCTTTTTTGAAATGTATGCAAAATGAGAATTTATTTTATCCTTTATTTGTCTAGAGGATTTTATTGTAGCTGAAATAATTTGGTGTATCAAAAATACAAAAGTCATTTTTATCTTTTAGAAATTAATATAAAAGAGAAGGATTTCGAGAGGTGAATAGGTGGTGGAGGTGCCGCAACACAACAATCTGGCAAATCGGTAGCAATATCCAACGATTACTATTATTCTAAAATGGTGAAAGATGATGTTATAAATAAAGTATACAAAATTAATAAAATAATCAATTCAAATAAAATTAGTTCTCATTAAAGTTCATTTCAAATATAAATATTGATTTGCAAATGAATTTAATTTCTATTTTATATAAAGGACTTCAAACACAATATTTTTAATTAATTTCTTGTTCAGTTGGTTTCAATTAAACTTAATTTTAAAGCTATTTGATTCTAGATACAAACTTAGTATATATATATTTTTTCTTTCTATTAATATAAGAATCGCATTCACAAACGGGACCCGTTATTTTAGTGGAGCTCTATAAACCATTTATCTCATTTAGTTGAGCAACAATAGAGCATAATTTGAATTTTTCATATAATATAGCTTTTAAACTCTATTCAAATCATACTAAGATTCCCAAAAAAAAAAATCATACTAAGATTCTGACCCCCAAAAAAAAATTCACACTAAGATGTTGATTAGAAACAACTACACTAAGAAGTAAGAACTAAAAAAAAAAGCATAAATATTTTCTCATTTCATTCCTATCCCTCCATGTTTTCCATAAAAAAAAAAAAAAAACAAATTAAAGGCCTAATGGGTTAAAAGGTGCATAATGAAATATTTCATTTTCTGTACCAAAATATAAATAGTCTACATACATGTTTGAACAATTTGTAATAATATATAAAATTTATTTAGGTGAGTTTTTAATATAATATTTTTTTAAGTTATTTTTTTAAGAGATATTTTAAAAAAATAAAAATAATTTTATATTTAGATATATAGATATAATAGTATAAAAGTACATATTTATTTATTTATTATGTAAAAAATATCTTTTTTTAAAAAATATATAAATTGTAGCTTTTGAAAGAAGATTTTTTTTGTATGTTTCTAGTGCCTTTACTTTTACTTTTATAAATTTGTCAAATACACTAAAAATAAAAAAGGGATATATTTACATTGAAAAATATATTTTTTCAACAACTTAATAACACCCGAACAAACTTATAATATAGTTGTGATGCTAAATTTATTATCACTTGTATTTTTATATTTGATTATTGAAACACTACAAGATACACAGAGGGTGGCGGCAAAAAGTTTCCAGTCTTTCACCTTGCCACCGCAAAACAAGTTTGCAGAAGAAGGATTCCTTCGTGTGCCGCAACATCAGCGGCGACTGCATCAAGAAACGCCGCTAGGTGAGGATCTTATCATAATTCAATTTTTCAATTCCTCTTTTTATGTTATAACCATTAATTATCCCCCCCCCCAAAATTGCAGAAACCTGCGAAGTGAGCTTGGTAGCGCACGAAACACTGCTGTCACTACTCTACCACGCGCCATTGCTGCCGATCCATCCTCCTTTCTCCCGCGTCGAGCTTTTGCCTCTCATCCACAATTCCTGAAACCCATACCCCCTCATCCACGGTTTGCGAAATCTCTAACCTCTGCTCCACCCTGCACCTCTATGTGGGTTGCCGAGTCGTGCAGCTGCCATTCATGCTTTTCTCACCGGCGTCAAAGTTTCCTATCTCCTCGATCGTGCATGAAACCGTTACACCGTCCTCCACCGTGCGTCAATCTGAGCTATCGCAGCCTCTCCGCCCCTATCACTGGTTCATTCTTCCATATTGATCTTTCCTTCTTGTTTTCATTCTTGGTTCATAATTTGCTATATCTTCTACTAATTGGGGTTAATTATTGTTGTTTAGAGTTAGGAATTTGAAAGTACCACTTTTTTTATTTAATGGGTGCTTTGTATTGAAATTGATAGTTAGAGTAAATAAATGAAAAAAGGGTCATTATCATTATTAGAGGAATGGTCAATTGGTCATGGATCGTGCTTCCCATTTTTGGAATTGGAATCATTAAACAAGAGGGACTTAGGTACATGTATAGATCAAAACAAAGAAATGCTACGGTATTCATGCTGATCTCCATTATGCTCTTTGTATGCTACTAGCTTCTATGTTCTGCTTCTGAGCTTGAAAATTTGAAGCCACTATATAATTACATTATAGAGAGATTTTTGGGAATTGAATTCGTGTTGTTTTAATGCAGATTGATTTGAAACTGAAAGTGTGTAGAGGCTCTTCAACGAAGAAGGTTCTGGTGTAGGAAGCGACGTCGTTTGGTGTTGAGACTATGATTCTCGAAACTTTGGCGATGCATCATACAATCCGGTCATTGGTGTCGGTTGCTAAGTACTGCGCAAAGAGATTGCTAAAGTGTGTCTCCTGTTTTTGCTGTTGATAAGAATTGCAAAATTACGGGAAATAAAGAAGCTTCTAGACACACTCTGATCAAGGTTAATTTTCTTTAAACTTTGTTATTTGTTATGAGTATGATGATTTTGATTTATTATTATTTTTCTTTTCATCTTTTGCCTATGTGAGATGTAGAATTGATCATTCACTTGGTTAGGAAAAGGAAAATTATAAGAATGAATTGAGACTGATACAAACTATAATATTGTTAAAGTGTTATAAGCAATATTCAGCATTGGCAACTTCTCAATACTACAACTTGGCCCTATTATCAGTATTATTAAAGTGTTATAAGCAATATTCTAGGGGGTTTTGGGTATTGTTGGATAATTAATAATATAGTATATTGGAGATTATCAGGTTGGTGACCTGGATTTTAGATTCGTTTAGCACAAGTTGAGAAAATAATAGATTTCTTGATGGGGACATTAGATGGGAAGAGTGGGAGTTAAGAAGATTGAAATTCTAATAATGCTTCACAAATAAAGGATGAAGGGGATATAGAGAATACATATCTAATCAAACCAATTTTTAATAAAACTAGCACTTTGATATTGACTATTCCAAGTGACAATTGAACGTTGGTATTTTTAAATGTTATATGCTGTGTTGCTGGTGGGTTATTTGTGCTTTACAACTTGATTTTTATTTTAAACAAATTTGCTACAAAAGGAGAACATTTTATTTCAGCACAATGTATATCTGATAACTTTGATCCATCCAAATGGCATTGATGGAATATTGTAATGAATTTGAGCACTAAGCTACTAATGTGTACGCACACTTGGAGACACCAAATCTATTTGGAGTGGATTGAATGGGATTTTATGTTGGTATAATTAGCCTATAAATTTGGTTGAACAAAAAAAATGATCATTATGTATTCACATAGCATGTGTTTTTAATGTTTTATTGATTGAAGTTTAAGTCAGAAAATGAAAATGAAGGATTATGTAACTAGGCTATAGATGTAGATTATAAAAAAAGGGGTTGATAGACATGGTAGAAATTAAATTATATCATGATACTAAAATTAGCAAACATCTTTAAAATCAGTCAACAATTATGTGACCATACAACGTTTTTCTTTTTCTCTTTGTCCTCTCTTACTTTTGCTACTTCAGCTCTTTCGCCTTCCCCCCCCTCTCTCTCTCTCTCTCTCTCTCTCTCTCTCTCTCTCTCTCTCTCTCTCTCTCTCTCTCTCTCTCTCTCTCTCTCTCTCTCTCTCATTGTTTGAAGTCATCATTATCCTTCTATACTAAAACTAGTTTTGTTGCTACTATTTCGTTGTCTACTTGTCTTTGCTTCTTCGCTAGCAGCCCTGCTTTTGTCTTTTGTTCTTTACCATCACATTGCGTCCCCCCTTTTCTATTTAGATTTTAAATATTCATTTGGATATTTTAAGTTTTTTTTATGTATATGATCTTTTAATTTTGGAGATTTGACATGTAATATGATTTTACATTATTAAGCTATTTTAGTAATTAAATTTAACTAAATTAATCTAATAATTTAAAGATTGATAACTAAAATTTAAATGTCAAAGAAAAAATAAAAGAATAAAAGGCTTGAGAAAAAAAGACTTAGTTAAACTTGATTAGAAAAATAAATGAAAAAAGTTAATGTTCACCTTGCCACGGAACATCACATATGTGGAAGAACCCGCCCTCCCTGTGCCGCAATATCAGTGGCTATTGCATCAAGAAACGCCGCTAAACTATTGAAACATAGTAAACTGTTGAACTTGTGTGTGTTAATCTCTACCTTTGTACTACTTTTGTCGTTAGTGTTTTTTTTTTAAATGTTGCATTTTAAACTTTATCTCATGTATGGAAGATGGTAGATATAAGTTTGTTAAAATCTTTGTACATGCAATTTGTTTGCTTAGTTGAATCTCTTTGAAACTATTACTTGTCATTGTACAATTTTTATTTCTTCTTGTTGCTTCGTTCCTGAGATGGCTTCATTATCAAAGTATTTGGTTTATTGTGTCAGGTTCATTGAAAATATTAAAGCTTCTTGATTATACTTTCTGTATATTGTGAACCTAGTTCTATTCCATATTTTGTAGCATAAACCTTTAAAAGAAAAAAAAAAGATACTAAAGATAGTGTTGAAAATTTATCACTCATCTTGACCATATAATTGTGATAAGGTTTCATGTGTCTAATTTGATAAGTATATGTCTTGTCTTGTATCTTGTTTTGGTTAAGTGTATAATTAGAAAAGTCAAACCTGAGACGCAAGTAATCTAGTATATCATTGGTACACAAAAATACAATTTATGTTGCATTGAATCTTTTTAAATCAGTTTTTAACCGCTCTTTATCTCTGATGGACCAATAGGAAAAGTGTAGAAAAAATGCAATGAATCGATCAAAACAACTATATACCTATACTGGCGGTTCAAAAAGCTTCGCATGGTGGAGGGAAGAAGAGGTACTTTACTTTTTTATTCACTATTTGGACTATCTCTATGTCTACATTCTCCTTGATTGTGTGGAATATGGTAATGGCATAAACTTTGTTGTTACAATCAGAACAACAAGGAAGGAGGGTCGGTAGAGGAGAGTTATGGATCACAGTGCACAAAAAAAGGATGGCTCCTATATCAATGATGAAGTAAGAGCAATTGGTGTAATTACTACTAATTATAATTGATCGATAAAATTATGGTCTCAAATAGGTTAATAGTTTACTTCTCTATGTTTTATTTTGTTTTTTTATTTCTTTACTGAATAGTTTACTTCATGAATTGGTTTGGTATTAGGTTGGAAACAGTAATAAAATATTTAAAGATGAGTTTCTATTAAGTCTAATTCATTAGTTTTTCACTACAATTTCATCCCCTATGCCATCTTGGACCCAAAAGAAGTTTCTGCTGGCTTCGGTTTGAATTAGACTAAAGTAATTGATTTTGAAATTCAGTTCAGTAGTGTTAAACTAAAAAATCTTTTGCTATGGGTGGAATAAGGCTACAAAGGCTGGGTTTGAATTCTTATCTATACATAGATAGTGAAAATATCCGATTTGTTTCTGTATCCCTATATTTCCATCTCAAAGACCAAATTTAATGTAGCCACATGAATATATGATGACTGTCAATGCAATTTCCAATGTTGCTTACTTTTAAATATTGTTGCAAATTTACCTTAGATGTTTCTAGACAGTTTCAATTTCACTTAAATTTAGAAACAGTTGGGGTAGAATTGAAATAATTCATATCCCTTATATCTTTTTATCGTGGTTGGCATCTTTTAGAACATGTGCTTTATTTTGGTTGTTTTATGTAAATAAATTTTGAAAAACTCTGTATTTGACATTCTATTTGAGTTTCCAAAATCTGCTCTCAAAGTTTGATAATCATTAATCACCCTAAATCATCTGGCTATATTATAGTTTCTTTTTCATTTGATGCTTCTTAGTTTCCTCTTCCTTGTATGCTGTGCTGCAATTTGAATCGGATCTATATTGTTGAAATGATGCAGTATATTGCTAGTGAAAGACAAAGGAGAAATTTTAGAAGCATACTCAATGACAATGAAGCTGAGTAACATAACAAACTATAATGATAGATAAAACTAATTTTTTTCATTCATATTTGTGTGTTTTTACTGTGATAAAAGGGATGCAGTTAATTATCCTATTTGGCATGTTCTTGACATGAGATAGACCTATCAACAAATGATTGTATTTGTTGATTTGTGTTTGTAGGAAAGACTTGAGGAGATTGAGCAACATGATGAGTCTTCTAGAGTGTTGTCTCAAAATGATTTCATTGTGTAGGTTTTCGGAAAAGAGAAACCAGGTAGAGTGCATGGTGTGGGTTATGGACCAACTCATAGTCAACTCTTCGGTCCGAATTCGCATCTGCCAGGCAATGGAATCCAAGTAGATGAGACCCAAAGAAAGTTGCTTGAACTGCAGGAAGAGCTGGAAGCCGAGAAGTTGAAAAGGAAGGCGATCGAGGATAAAGCAGCAGTAGAGAAGAGAAAGAGACAGGCGATAAATAGTGCTCTGAGATATCTATTTCAACGGTAGGGTGAAGAGCTGCCACCAGACATCGCTGCAAGGATGAGTTCCTTGGAATGATAGAGTGAAAAATAGTATATTAGGATAGGAATTATTTTGGTTTGAAGTAAACAGTTACTCGAATTTGACTATGTAACTCTTTGCAAGAGATTTGTTTTATTGATATTTTTATAAATATATTATCTTGTTTTGCATGTAATTTATTTGTTTTTGCCACAGGTTTAGATTTTAGGCCTGAAAATATTAAGACTTCAAATATTAAAAATCCAAAAAACACAAAAAAATGTATCTATAATATTTAAAAAAAAACACAATTTTTATAGAAATAAGAAATATTTTTTTATACTTTCTTAAAATTTAACGGCTGTTTTAAACCACCGAAAATGGTCTTAAATTAAAAAAATCCAACCTAGATTGCGGTGGTTTGCAACCGCCGATAAACATTCTTCAAACCCACAGTTCCATATTGCGGCAGTTTTAAAACCGTTGCCAAATAGTTGCAAACTTTAAAATACTGTGTTAAATAGCAGCGGTCCATAATCGTTGGTAAACATGCGTGAAATTGTGGCACTCGCATTTAGCGGCAGTTTTTTAACTGGATGCCGCAAAATACTAATTTAGCAGCAGTTATACCAGCGGTTGCTGAAAACCGCCGCAAAACCTAATCCCTGTGCCAATAACTAAGGTATTTTTCTTAGCCGATAGGGTTTGATTTTGCGGCGATTTAAAATCGCCGCTAATCATGAAAAGACACTGCAAAGACGCGCCTGTCTTGTAGTGAAATTTAACTTTTTTTTATATTTATAAAAAAAATTTACAACAAAATGTGTGCAAAATGAACCCAATGCGCTTTCTCCTGAAAGAGCACTTAATCTTTCACTAACTTTTGAAATTTGTAACACCCTAATATTCAAATCCTTATGCTCGAGTCATAAGTCAATGATATTGCGGTGGTACGACTCCCAGATGGATTTTTAATATATAGATATAGGTAATTTCGAAAGGGGTATTAATCGAGAAGCCTAAAAAGAGTAGAAATAAAATCGCGAGGACGTATCACTCACGTTTCGACAACAAAAAGATAAACCGTGAAGCCGAAAGCGATATACGGGCAAGGCATAAAGGAGATTAAGAGATAGATAACAGATAGATATATATAACATAAGTAATAGCCACTAGTCGCGACCCACGAAGTTTAGGTCGGCTAGGGTACAGTATGAAAGTAGTTGACAACAGTATATCCTAGTCTCTCCCAAAGGAAACATGAGAGCCTCTATAGGTAAGTTCAAAAGAGTTCAATACATAATATAATCTTTTCAAAACAAATGTGGAGAGATTCTAAGCAAAACACAAAGTAGAGAAAATAAAGATCTTCGCCGTCTCTCAGACGACCCACAACTCACTGCTGAGCACTGGACCTGTATCTGAAAAACAAGAGATATATACGGAATGAGAACCTCGGGCCCATGGGTTTCCAGTACGGTAAAAGTGCCAAATAAATACAATGCACTGCAATAAAAACTCACTAAGCATCCTAAACTTCTTCACCAATTAACCATCCTAGGTTCTCGCTAATCCATGACTAGGCAATTGTCATAAGGGAGTGCTAAATCTAATTCATGTTTCACATGTTTCCCAACTCGCTGACTCTTCCACGAATCAGACTCAGAATCATAAGCAAAACCATCACCAGTTGATCTACCTCAGCAATTCTTTATCAATACATCATACCCTCACCTGGAGCTAGTGAAACCACATCACTGCGTCTACCCATGGAGCTTAAATGATCTCATTCAATGATCAACATCATCATGCAATCGCATCATCAATTAATCTCATCAAGAGCAGCCCTCAACATCCATTGACACCGACATGAGGGGCCTCTCAGTTGTACAAACACAAGTAATACAGGCAAGTAATTCACAATTAAGGTACAAGTAGAACAAGTAGCACATAATTAGGTAACATAGTATATATGATGTAGAAATCCAAAACAATTAGGCAAACCCAAACAATTCAAACATATGCAAATGATGAATGCCTGCCCTATGGCTGATGATATCATCTGTCGGTTATCAAGCCAACCCGACGTGTCCGGTAGCTAACCCGGGCACAGTCTCTATGTTGCGCATTAATATCATTAGAGGGAATATGCGCCCTGTCGCCATTAGATGGTATATGCGCCCTGTCGCCATTAGAGGGTATCGGTGCCCTGTCACCCTTACAACCAGAGAGAAAATACAAGCATACTTACGTTCAACATTTTCCATCATTATTCATTTGTCATATTCGTTCATTTATCATATATGCATTTATACTCAGCCATAATCAATAATGGCTTTGCCGTAACCCGGCAATAACTCAGCCATCAGGCTCATGGGTCGATCAAGAACCAGCCATTTATCAATAAATATAGTCCTTCGGCTCATGGCATACACGGTACTTCCACCGTCATCCTCCATATCTCATATAATAATCTTTGATCATCATTGATCATAACTTTTCCCCTTGCTTCATTCGCAAGTTACCACATCCCCTAGTTCCTTTCTCATTTCTAGGCATATCATAATGATTTAATACATAAGGGGTGAGATCGGAGGTTTAGAAGTATGAGATTTGGCTTTTAAAAATCAAAAATCAACTTTGGCATGAAAACAGGGCCACGCGTATGGGTACTCCACGCGCACGCGTGGATGGCCACAAAGCTCATCGACGCGTATGCGTCATTCACGCGGACACATGGATTAAAAAATAGCCGAACGACAAGTACGCGTCAGCCACGCGTACGCGTGGGTGCACTTGCGCCCCAGGCACAAAAGTGGCACAAGTCTGGCACAACTCTCAGGAAAATGGCTAGGCATTTGGTGTAGCGCATCGACGCGCCCGCGCACACCACGCGCACGCGTCGATGGTGCCTTCTTGAAGAACGACGCGTACGCGCCAAGTGCGCCAACGCATGGAGGGTCATTCTGCTAAAAATTTTCTAAGTTAAAAGCTGCAGAATTCACAAATTCAACCCCCAATCTTCCGATGGACATAACTTTCTAATTTTAAATCGTTTTTTGCCCGTTCTTCGAACGGCATGGACATCCCAGATCCAATTTCACTTCTAAAGAAGTTTGGCACAAAACGGAAATCCGAAGTCTGAGTTATGTCCCGTCAAAGTATACCCAAAAACCATGTTTTCACACAAAACCACAAAGTGCCATTTTCAACTCTTTTCAAAATCAACCAAAACATGTCAATTTCATCCCTTTTCTTTGAAATCAATCAAAATATACCAAAACCAACATCAAGCCTCCTCAACTCATACATTAACACTTTATCACAATTCACAAAACCACTATATAACCATTTTTACCCATTTCAAACAAATGGCTAAATTACAAACACATTAACATGTCATACATCCTTCCTCATCCGAATTTTCAACAATACTATTTCCAATCAACCATCATTATACATAATCAATATCATACTCACTATCACATGGTTTCACCCACAAATCAAGCTTAATCATTCCTCAAGCATATATCACAACATACATATCTCTCATGCATCATCATACCATCAATGCATCAATAATCATAATCACATATATGACCACATAATATATCTCAACCAAAACCAAACATACCTCATCTACATAATTTCACCCAAAATTACCAAATTCCACACTTCAACTCCTCAAACCTTATTATTCAATAACCAACTCAATCATTCATATATTCATTATCTGAAATTCCTCCAATCACTTGTGTAATCAGACAATGCACACATCAACTTACCTTTCTTACCTCTTTCCGGCCTCCAACTCGAAATTCACGGCCTCCGGCCCAATTTCACAATTTAAATGCATAAACCACAAATCAATATTCATTACCCACTACATCAAATTCTCAATACACCAAGCATACAAGGCCACACAATTCTCAACCCGATCATTAATTCATATTACATACCAACTATGCATATTAGCACCAACCATTTACACAATCCAAACATAATCCTAGGGGCATCTAGCCTAGGAATTCTCATCACACCACACAGTACTTAAATGAAACTTAAACCGTACCTCTTATAGCCAAATCAATTGAGCCTCTTCTTTGGAAGTCTCCACCAACCCTTAGCTCCAAGCCTCACCAAAGCTCCACAAACAGCACCAACCTCCCAATTGTGCATCAAAATCATCAAATACACTAACATAACCAATATCACATACATACATCAACCTAGGGCTTATAAAAATGATAAATCATAAGGGTTTGAGTACTTCTTACCTCAGTCCATATGAAATAGTGATAGAACCCACTTAGAATCTATGTTAGAGTATCCCTAAATACCCAAAATCACAAGATTTCAACACTAACTTCCCAAAAATGTGTAATAGTGAGAAATTTCAAAAACAGGGCAGAGATGAATAGAATACTCACCACAAAACTTAAATAGAATTGTAGAGGATGAGAAGAGCAACGCGTGGCCGTAAACGGCTCGTCAATCGGAGCTCCGTAGCTCAAGTTATGGTGGTTTGAAGATCAAAGAGAGTTAGGTTTTCTCTCATCTCAATTCAGCACCCCAACCCTTTCTTTTAGGGTAAAATGAGCTGAAATGCTCATAACTAATATTTATATATATTGAGTCTTAGGTCCACTTAAGCCCAGTTCACTTATTTTTGTCCGTTGGCCCAATTTTGGGCTAAAACTTTTAAGATTAGCGCTCTAAATCGCACTTTAAATATTTCTACCTCCCCTAATAATAATTCCTCATTTCTTAATCTTATTTACTCATAATCATTATTCTCAGTTGCAGTACCAGATAGATCTCAACCGGTACTGCCGGTCAAAATTCCACTGCGCACTTTTACGCAGAAAACTATGTTTTCCGACTCGGAAAAATTCACTGAATCCGAATATCATATTTAAATTATCAAATTCTAATTGCCAAATCTTCCAACCATATTCGCTCCTATTTAACTTACTATTTAATTAATTTCGGTTAGATCGGATATTACAAAATTTGTCTTTTAATTCCATGAATATTTTATTATTGATCAGATAATCACCAAGTATGACCATACAAATGACTAGATAAATGTAATTATTATTCACCAATATTCGAATTAAATATATATAAGTGAATAATAAATTCTGTAGTAAATTGTTTTAACCTACATTTACATCAAGTGATTATATTGAGTAAGATACGTACAACTATTTTTAAAATCCAATTAAGAAAAGTAGGCAACTACATGCTTTATTCATGTGCTCAAGAAAGGGAATGGTTATGCGGATGGGTTATAGCTAAATTTGAATATATTCAAATTCTTTACTTAGTTGTTTATGATTCACTTCCTAGTATGATTTTTCTTTAATTTTCTGTTGATGTTGTAAGACCCAAAATTTTTGAAAAGTCCTATTTTAAACTAATCTCAAATTATATATTTATTTATAGTTTTAATTTCAAAAATTATTTTTAGTAAAAATAATTAAAGGCAATTAATTGGATTTGAAATAAATTAAGGTTTTTATTCAAACTCTATACTTATGGATTGTTCTTTTATTTATGATTAAAATTCTAGAAATTCGAAAAAATAATGATATTTGACTATTTAAATTAAAATTTTGTCTTATTTTATAATTATTGAATTATTTTCGTCTATAATTAAATTATAAAATTGGTAGTTATGAAATAATAAAAAATTTATATGATTCGATTTTAGATGCTTTATATTTATATCATTTAATACTTTAAGTTAAAGGTAAAGAAAATTAATTATATTACCATGTATTTTCAGTTAGAGTAATTTATTGAGAATTAATTAGTATTTTTATGCCACAAATAATATTTTAAAGTAATTTTAGAGATTAAATTAATTTTTCAAATATTAATACTTTATACTCCAATTTTATTAAAATTACCAAACAATCTCTAGGCTGATTAATTTAAATATGGAAAACATTTTGGTAAATTGGGAAAAAATGGAGCAACTGTGTGTATTACACAGAAATGGACGTGTCAGATGAAATGCACAGCACGCAAGGGGCGTGGTGCATACAACACGTGGGGCGTAAGTGGTTCTCCACCATCGGATTCCACGTCTGTGGTGGATCCAGTTTACGCACCAACAAATTCCTGTTAGGCTGCATTAACAAAAATACATGTTACATTAATTAAATAATAACAACAACAACAACAACAACAAAGCCTTATCCCACTAAGTGGGGTCGGCTACATGAATCAAACGACGCCATTGTGCTCTGTCATGTATCATGTCTACAGAGAGACCGTTTACATGTAGATCTCGTTTGACCACCTCATGGATGGTCTTCTTAGGTCTTCCTCTGCCTTTCGCCCTTTGTCCATCTTCCATCTCATCCACCCTCCTGACTGGATGTTCTATCGGTCTTCTTCTCACATGTCCAAACCACCTGAGACGCGATTCAACCATCTTTTCCACAATGGGTGCTACTCCAACTCTCTCCCTTATATCTTCATTCCTTATTTTATCCAATCGCGTGTGACCACTCATCCATCTCAACATCTTCATCTCTGCCACACTCAGCTTATGTTCGTGCTCTCCTTTAGCCGCCCAACACTCCGTACCATACAGCATAGCCGGTCTTATAGCGGTGCGATAGAATTTACCTTTAAGTTTTAAAGGCACTTTTTTGTCGCATATAAAATCAGATGCACTCCGCCATTTTGACCAACCTGCTTGGATCCTATGATTTACATCATGTTCAATCTCTCCATTATCCTGTATGATGCACCCAAGATACTTAAAACTTTTAACTTTTCGTAAGGTGTTCTCTCCAATTTTCACCTCTATATTGGAGTTTTCCCTTCTCAGACTGAACTTACATTCCATATATTCCGTCTTGCTACGGCTTATGCACAGACCATACACTTCTAGAGCTTCTCTCCATAACTCCAACTTCTTATTTAGGTCTTCCCTTGACTCTCCCATAAGGACGATATCATCGGCAAAAAGCATGCACCATGGCACAGGCTCTTGGATGTGCTCTGTGAGTACTTCCAAGACTAATGTGAAAAGGTATGGACTTAAGGATGATCCCTGGTGTAATCCTATACCAATAAGAAATTCCTCTGTCACACCACCTTGAGTCTTCACACTAGTTGTGGCCCCATCATACATGTCTTTAATTGCCCGAATATATGCGATCCTTACTCTCCTCTTTTCTAAAACCTTCCATAAGACCTCCCTTGGTACCCTATCATACGCTTTTTCCAAATCAATAAACACCATGTATAGATCCCTTTTATTACTACGATACCTCTCCATCATCCTTCTTAATAGGTATATCGCTTCAGTGGTAGATCTGCCTGGCATAAATCCAAATTGGTTCTCTGTTACTTGTGTCTCTTTTCTCAACCTCCGTTCTATCACCCTTTCCCATAACTTCATAATATTATAATATACATTCACATATTTATACGAAAACAATATTAAATAATATAATATTATTATATAATATAATATTATTATTATAAAAATAATAATCTTTTTAAATATTATATACATATATATATATATATTATACGATAACAATATTTAATAATATTAACCTTTCATACTATTATATAATATAATATACTATTATAAATATAATAATCCTTATAAATATTATATAATATAATATACTATTTTTTTATACATTTTACATATTTAATTTATTATAATATTTACTTACTAAATTTTTTAATAACGATACAGTATAATATAATTTAGGGTTTATTTACTAAACATATTTTGAGTTGCGCATATTATTACTACAACATCAGAATATGTTTTTTATTCTTCAACATATTCTTAATAATAACAAAAATTAGTACAAATTATTATTATTATTATTATTATTATTATTATTATATTCTTAAAATATTTAAAAATATACATAATAATATTCTCAACACCAAAATATACATGTATCATAAAAAAAATACATAAAAAATAAAATAATTTAAATAAATACATAAAAAAAATTTATTTACTTACATAAATAGGATGATCCAAATAGTTGATAATATGTTCTTCAGGCGCTAGATAATTACGTACCATTTTTTTTAATCCTTTAAACTAATATTCTTTTTATTTCCACGTATAAACTTAACTCACCACTATTCACTACTACTCACTATACTCTCCTCACTAATACTACCCAACTCACTTCTTTCTCTCCTTCTCCCGTGTATCTCTTTTCTTTCAACTCAAACACTATGAATGGGAGGAGAAGGAGCCCAACGACATGCATATATATACATGGAGCATCACTGGCGCTGGTTCTCGGGGTGGGGGGCTGTCTTCTGCATGCAGGCAGGACTGCAACATGCCCCCCGCATGGTGCAGCAGGTGCTTTGGGACTCCGCGCGACTCTGCCATGCCTCACGGGCCTCGACGTACCACGCCCCTGGCATGATGACTCACCACGCCCCTAGCGTGCTGCCACCTCAGCCACCACGCACCCGGCGTGCTGTCACCTGGCTTTCCACTTCAGCCACCACACCCCTGGCGTGCTGCCACCTGGCTCTCCTGCTCAGCCACCACGCCCCCGGCGTGCTGCCAACTGGTTCTCCCGCTCAGCCACCACGCCCCCGGCGTGTTGAGGGTCAGCTCCATCCTCCGGTAATTCCCCTCCTTGGCCAATATCCGGCCAATTCACCAACACATCATCCATAAAGAAAATAATTTCTGCAATCTCTATACCTAATTTTTACTAAAATCCTAAATCCCCAAAATATCACCCAAACCCTAATTCTACCCTAACCACTAGCCACCACCGCCATACCCCCTTTTCCCCAAAAGAAGCATAGCTTCAAAACAAACTAAGGAAGAAAGAAAAAGAGAAGGGAAATGGAAATAGGGGAGGCAGGGAAGGGAGAGTGAGATCCGAGAAAGCAGAGGCTGGGAACAGAGGAAGAGGAGAGGAAGGAGGGTCACCGCGCTGTGCCGCTCCCTGCGCCGGTTGCCATTGCCACCACCGAATAATCGCGCCGCCACGCCGCTGCCACCGTCGGGCTGCTACGATGAGGAAGGGAGCAGGAGCCCATCGCACTCGCTGCAAGTCCGTCGTTCGTGTCTTGTCGCCGCGCTGGAGTCGTCGCCGCCAATGCTGAGCACCGCCGCTGCCGCCTTTGATGGAAGCCGCCACCATAGCTAGGAAAAACGGAGTAGGGGAGAGGAGGTTTCATTGATGTTGTGGCAGAGAAGTAGGACGAGACGTGTGAGAGAGAGTGACGCACAGAGGAGAGACCATTCCTCTGCCGCTGCCAGTCGCTGCCATCATTAATGGTGAGTCAGTTAAGCCCTAGCCATGAGAACCACCATCTCTGAACCTTTATTGCTTTGTAAAATACCCTATATTTGTCTCTGGTGTTCTTGGCTATATTGTTTGTTGGGTTTTGTCTCAATTGGAGTCACTGGTGGAGGTGTTGCCGCTGCTGAAAGCCAACAACGGGGCTATTGCTGGTTCTGATTCTATTATCCTGGTACTGGTCTGATCTTTCCCTAGGGCTTAATCCATTTGCATGTTCTGTTTTGTCATTGCTATAGTTGTCATATTCTTGTAATGATTCAATTTTAGTTTTTGCTTTGTCTTGGATTCCTAGGGCTGTTTCTGTCCTTGATCATATTAGATTCAAAATTCTTGTCCTGCTGCAACCATCATCATCACCGTGAAATTAACGTTTTTGCTGTTCCAATGGATGCGGTGTCCTCGATTTCATTGGAATTATCACTGTTGCTGCGAATTTAAAATAAATGGATTTATCACGGTTAATTCCTACGGATTCGACTTTCTGAGGTAGGAGTTTTTCTTAAAATCTATTTTACATTACAGAGTTGTTATAAATAGATATTAATGTGAGAAACATATGTCTGTGATTATGATTATCTTATAACTGTGGTTGTTTGCTAGACTGATTGACTGATTGCTTGATTGCTTGAGTAGTTTGTGATTGCGGAAAGAAATTAGTTTGAAAGGTTATTTAGTTGTTTATTTATGAAAAATGGCTTTCTTGGTTTTGAAGCTATTTTTGATAATGGAAACGAATCGGCTTTGGATATGATTTGGAATATGAAACTGAATTAATTTTGGAAATGGTTTAATTTTGAGTTAGACTGACTTTATAAATGATTTAGTATTTGAGCTGGTTTGATTTTAAAAGAGATTTATTATTAATACTGATTCGCTTTGAAAACAATTTGATATTGGAACTGGTTGAATTTTGGAAAATGAATGAGATTTGGAAATGGCTGAGAAAAAGGTTTGAGAAATGTTTGGATGGGACCCGAAAAGGGTGGCAGAATCCGAGTTTTAGAGGAGATGCTGCCGAAATTTTATAAAATTAGAAGTTTCATTTGAAGTAGTTATTTTAAAAGGTTTAATTTTAAGTATTATATGATTTAAGATTACCTCATTTATCAAAGGAAGAGTTATGTTTTGGATTGGGAATTGTTAGTGAACAGAATGGAAAGAAGGACGATGAGGATTTTCTTTGAAATATGATTTTTGAATGAATTTGGAAATGAGATTTGGATTGACGAATGATTATGATGTTGAGAATGTTGAGATATCGATTGAGAATGTTGAAATATGATCTTTGAATTATTCACATAGCTTATGAATTTGAATTATCTGAGATACGAAGTTCCCTGGATAAAGTACCATGGCTTGCCACCATGTGTACCAGGTTGAAAACTCGATACTCTGTTGACCCCTACGACGTAAGCGTGACCGGACACTAAATAAATTTCCGAGAATGTTACCCCCAATTGAGCAATGTTGATTATTTGAGAAAAAGCTATGTATAGACTCTTGGGGATGCATGTCGGGGGACAGTCTAAGGACAATTCAGACTTGTCGGGTTGGCTGGATAACCGACAGATGAGCCTCATCAGCCATAGGACAGGCATGCATCATATGCATTTGTATGTTTTGCTTGGGTTTGAACTTGTTTTGGTTTGCCTAATTGCTAAACTGTTCTTAACTGCTACTTGAACTACTTGTTGTAACTGCTACCTAAACTTGTGCTTTCCTTGTCTGCCTTGCCTGTGTTTGCCCTGGCGTGCTACATTTGAGAATGAATTTTGGTGCTGAATTAATGATTGTGTTGTTTGATTGCATGGTTAGTTTCTGATTGAGACTTTCTTAATCTTATAAGAAAGGAAAGGTTTTGGATTTCAGAAAGATTAAACATTGTTTCTTTGAAAAGGTTTTGAACTTTATCCATTGTTTTTTAAAAGATTCATAAGGCGATGATAATCACTGAGCTTGAAAATAGTTTTCTTGTTAAATATCTTCTTATGACAACTTTGAAACTCCGTGGTGAGACCATGTGGTTAGGTTCTCACCCTCCTACAGTTTTACCTTTTCAGGAACCGGATGAAGCATTATGAAGAGATATACTGCGTTTGGTTTATATGTTGTTGTATTAGTTACATTATTTTCTTCCCTCGCCTTTGTTATTGTAAGTTTGTAAGAGGGATAGGAGTTGTATGTTTTATATGTATATTATATTATGAGGTATTATGTAAGGAGTCTTGTATATGAATTTATGCCAGCTCGTATTTTTCTTAAGATAAAGTATTTATTTCCGGTTTTCAAAGAAATCAGCGATACGGTGTCGAGTCACAGGCTTCTATTTTAATATTAAGTATATAAAGTAGTCGTAATACTTCTTACAACTAGAGTGGCGCAGCCGGAAGCGTGATTCTGGTAGTGAGGGTGTTACAGATGTTAGCTACGGGATATCCCTTCCTAGAGTAATTTCTGTATAACTTTGTTTTCTAAACTTTAACTCCATTGATTAACAAAAAAAAAAAAAAAGACAACAACATGCTAAGATACCATAAACAAAATTTCTTTTATTTAAATTTGAAATATAGAAAAAAGTAATTAAAAGCTAATATTTATGATCTACCATTATAGTATACATTCGGACATCACATTCTTAGGAGAACTTAGGAGTTCAAATCATATCAAGACATTTATTTTTTATACTAAAAAGATCGTGCTGAAACCAGGGAAGTTTAGCAAAAAGTCTTTTTATGATGTTAAGTTTTCAAGAGACCACATTGGAATCAAGAATTTACAAACTGAACTAATTGATTAACACAGAAATTCTATGCCACCGTATGAGGTTTACTTGCATCATTATTTTGTTTTAAGATATTTTAAAAATAACACCATATCACACAGCATGCTAATAAAAGTCAAATTATGTACAATAGGCATTTTAAGAGAAATGATGGTGCATATCAGACTTACGTTAATTCATTTTCTTGGGATTTTGGAGTTGACGACGTACGAAGAACTAGCACAAAACTACCAGATCCATTTAAAGTGGACGTAGGTATGCATCCTGTGAATGTTCCAAAGGAATACCACGAAGAGAAATGATTTATTAATATTTTGGTCATTACCACACACCATGCAAAAGATAAGAAAGATTGCTCCCAACGCAGATGTGATTTTTACAACATCAAAAGTAAAGATTTGAGAAACGCAAAAAGCATTGATGGAAATCCATTATCTAGTGATTACAAAGGAAGAATTTTTTATTGCGAGAAGAAATCTCAATGCAAATTACAAAAGGAACACAATAAAAAAAAACAAAAGAGAAAAGTTGCTATCAAATATCAATATCATGGGTTGAATGGGATCAACACCAAATACCTCTTAAGTTTTATATTCTTGATGTTACTGATCAAGTGACAAATATTTTGTTTTATTTGAATACTAAGACATATACACTTCATGTATTTCTTATAGTGATATATATTATGATATCTATTTTGATTAGTCAAGCAATATTTTCTGTGAAATCAATTGAGTATTAATAACTGGTTCATTTATCTACTTACTTAATAAATATCTAAAAAAAAATCTTATATTTGCTGTAGGTAGAGTATTCTATCAATTCAAAAAATACTGATAAAGGACATTACCTTATTAAGAAAAAAAATATTTCAATAAAAAAAAAGTGGTAATCTCATCTATATTACTGCTCATGTACATTCAGAAACTGTTAATGCAACATTATATGGAGAGGTAACGTTCAATATTTAATTACCATCACTCTCATACATAGTATTTACAATTAATTACTAATCATAAATAATTACATTTATTTAATTATGTATCCTAAATTTGTTTTTTAAAAATAATAAGATTATTTTTTGATTCATCATAATCGTAGGAAGTTAATTTTCAAAATACCGTCATCATTAAGATATATATCCCTTTTTATTTTTAATTTAGGATGGAAGAATATTATGTGAAATTAAGCCGATATTTGGAACAGAAAAAGAGGCAAAAAATGAAGAAGATTATGCTGTTGGAGTGTCTAGTTGCTTTCCAAAATCGAGCTCTATAAAGATTAAAGACGGTGAAAATTTAACTGTAAAATTTATACATGAAAATAAATATACCACTGGACTTATGGGGTATTTCTATATCTATTTGGCAGAACACTTACTACAATCTTTTTAAAATTATTGAGCACTATTAATATTAGTTTATTCCCTATATGTTTTTACAATTTAATAAAAGTAGGGAAAAAAATCTCAAACAAAGATATAAGTGAAGCTTATAGAGTGCATGATTGGATCTGATCTATGTAATTAAGTAGCTTGTTTGTCATAAAAACTTATCGCATTAAAACATATTGACATAGTTATTGTGCATATATAACTTTTTATTCAATAGATATTAAAAAATATGATCGAGAAGTATGTCATTACAAATAAATGTTTATTGTTTTTCAAGGATGAGGCCTCCACGGGAATCCCATCGCTACAGTGATGGGTTGGAAGAAGGGGTATGCATAAAAAAGTTAGAAAAAATTAAAAACAAAATGTTGATCATTTATTAATCGTAAATAACTTTAATATAAAGGTAAAATTATAATTCTCTATAGACATTTGGGTCAAAGTTAATTTTTTTCAAACTTTGAAAGCACAATCAAAACTTTGAAGAAACGTCAAAGAAAAAAATGGGTGAGAGTATCTGGAATATAATAAAATTAAAATTGATTTGATTTTTAAACAAAATTCGTTCTTTGAAATGTATGAAAAATGAGAATTTATTTGATCCTTTATTTGTTTAGAGGATTTTATTGTAGCTGAAATAATTTGGTGCATAAAAAATACAAATGTCATTTTTATCTTTTAGAAATTAATATAAAAGAGAAAAATTTCGAGAGGTGAATAGGTGGTGCAGGTGCGGCAGTATAATCTGGCAATCGGTAAGAATATCCAAATATTAGTATTGTTTGAAATGGTGGAAGTTGATGTTGTAAATAAAGTATACAAAATTAATTAATAAAATAATAAATTCAAATTAATTAAATTGATTCTCATTAAAGTTCATTTCAAATATAAATATTGATCTGTAAATGAATTTAATTTCTATTTTATTTAAAGGATTCCAAACACATTTTTTTTAATATCTAGTTCAGTTCATTTCAATTTCATTAACTTAATTTAAAAGATATTTAGTTTTAAACACAAATTTAGTATATATGTTTTTCTTTTTATTAACATAAGAATCACCTTCACAATGGAGACCTGTTAATTTTGTGGAGCTCTATAAACCATGTTTCTCATTTAGCTAGGGGCTACAATGGAGCATAATTTAAATTTTTTGTGTAATATAGCTTCTAAACTCTATTCAAATCCCACTAAAATTCTGACACAAAATAATTACACTAAGATGTTGACCAGAAACACCTATATTAAGAATTTAATATTGAGAAAAAAAGTTTAATTACTCTATTAGTCCCTATAATTTTACTAAATTTTTAATTAGGTCTTTATACATTTTTCTTTTCAATTAGGTCTCTATGCTAATCTTTTTATTTTAATTTGGTCTCTAATCACAACAGACATTAAAAAAACATTCACATGTGTTGAATTTACTAAAGTACCTATGTCTCTAACTCTACATAATCGCATAGTTCTAAAAACTAGACTGGACCAGCCATGGATCGAACCAAAAATTGGTCGGTTTACTCCAAATGACGCCATTTTTGTGTTTCATTAAAAAAAAAAAGAAAAAATGGTTTCTGAATTGAGAAATGCAAAAACCAGTCAAACTACTCTCTCTCTCCCCTTTCACTCACATAGAACGACAGAAGTAGAAACCAGTCTCTTCTATCTCAACTCTTCCTTGAAAACCCTAGCATCTATAGCACCACCTGGTTCGTCATGGTCATTTGCCAATCCTCATGGTTCGTCGTGCTCGAAGGCCTTTCCTTGTTCGCCCAACGCCAGCGTCTCTAGGTCATGCTCCACAGCTCTTTGCCCGTCATCCATCCATTATGTTCATTGCCAGCTTGCCAGTGTTTATCACTAGCTTCTCGTTGTTTGTCGCTGTCCCTCAAATCTTTGCTCACTGCACTCGCCGAAGGTAATGCCTCCGATGCCTAGTCAGTGCTCAGTGTTTGTTCTTGCTTGTTTTTGGACTCTTGATTGATTAACTTTGTTATTGGCTTACTGCTTGATGATAAATTGATACTGATTCTTAATGATGAATTGATAATGGCTTGTTGAATTGATATTGGAGCTCCTTCAATGGTGAAGGTCATGATAGAGAAGATCGGGCCTGGATCACACAATGATGGATTGAGATGCGTTAATGGCACCACATAATGCCAAATGGAGTAGGGAGGAAGAGAAAGGATTTTTTTGCCTGATGGAAAGAGGAGGGAGAGGGGATAAGGGTTATTTTGTCAATATAAAAAAATTAGAGTGAATAATAACCTAAATATTTTAACTATAGTATATCCAATTTGGAAACAGAATGTTCTGTTAAACTAAATGTTTTTGTCATCGTAGAGACTAAATTAAAATATAAATTTTGGTATAAGAACCTAATTAAAAAGAAAACAAGTATAGGAACCTAATTGTAAATTTGATCAAATTATAGGGCCAACAGAATAATTAAACAAAAAAAAATATAAATATTTTCTCATTTCATCCTTATCCATGTTGTTAAGAAAAATCAAATTAAAAGCCTAATGGGTTAAAAGGCAAATGAATTTGATTATTAAAATTTAATTTTTCTATATTTATAAAAAATCTACAACAAAATGTGTGTTGAGTAAACCCAAAGCTTTTTTTCCTAAGGAGCACATAATCATTCACCAACTTGTGAAATTTTTTGTCTTTTTTAGTTTTTTTAATATTTTATTATTGATAAAATAATCACCAAATATGACCAAACAAATTAGATAAATGTAATTATTATTTGCCAATATTCGAATTAAATACATATAAGTGAATAATAAAGCCCGCAGTAAATTATTTTAGCTAGCTTCCACTTACATCAAGTGATTATATTGAATAAGATATATGGAATTGTTTTTAAAATCCAATTAAAAAAAAAGAGACAACTACATACTTTATTCATGTGCTCAAAGAAGGGAATAGTCATGCGGATGAGTTATAGCTAAATTAAAAATACACTCAAATTCCTTACTTAATTGTTTATAATTCACTTTTTAGTGTGATTTCTCTTTAATTTTCTGCTGATGGTAGCTAGGGATTATCTTTCCCTAGAATAGTTTTCTGTATAGCTTTGTTTTTTAAGCTTTAACTCTATTGATTATAAAAAAATAGACAACATTCTAAGATAACATAAACAAAAATTCTTTTATCTAAAATAGAAATAAAGAAAAATAATTAAAAGCAAAAAAATATATGATCTACAAAAACAAATTCTCTGTACACACACATATATAATTTTAGCTATTCAAGAAAACATGCAAAAAAATAATAATAATAAATTAAGCAAAAATTATCATAAAAAGTTTGGTATTGTATAATATTGTAAACCCTATTTAGGTACTATCCTCATTGTAGTTAAAAATATTACTTATATTCATTTGTGTTTTGTGATTTTAGATAAAAGTATCTAACAATAAAAAAAAAGAATACATAACAAACTAGATTACAATAACGAAAAATGTTAACTAAACTTTTTTCTTTTTTCATAAGATAAATTCTTAATTAGGATTGGCTTGACACAATTTTTTTGTTGTAAAACCAACACAGTTTTTTATTAGTTGAATATGCTCTAATGGTTGAAAAATCCACCAAAAATAGCATTCAATAGCAAAAATTCATCAGAGTTGGTATTCAGTTTGATGTACAACTTAGATCATTACTCTACTATAAAAGCAGCAAGCAATGCAAAAACTTTATATCCATAAATATTTATCTTCTATTTTTTTTGAATATCGAAGACACTTTTCTAATATGGTAGTTTCCTTTTCTCTTGCTATCATGTTATATTTTTTTTCGTTTTTTTCTTGAATTCATATTTTATTTCTTGAATGTTAAATTTGAGTTCCTCAAAGCTATATGTGTTTATGTAGTTTCTATGAATATGTTAAACATATATATACAAATTGCGTTACAAACATTATTGTTCACTACTAATCATATAAGCATAATCATTTATAGGTCAACATGAAGTTTATTTGCGAAGTGGTGATATTATCATTGTCAATTATAGTAATACAATCGAGCATCACATTCTCACGAGAACTTGGAAGTCCAAATCATATCAAGACAACTACTTTTTATACCAAAACGTTCGTACTGGAACCAGGAAAGGTTAGCAGACAAACTTTTTTTGATGTTGAGTTTCCAAGAGGCCACGTTGGAATCAAGAATTTACAAGCCGAACTAGTTGATGAACATGGAAACTCTATACCACTGTATGAGGCTTACCTGCACCATTATTTTGTTTTAAGATATTTTGAAAATATCACCATGTCACAACATGCTAATAAAAGTCAACCTAATTACGGTAAGTATTTTAAGAGAAACGATGGTGCATGTCAAACTTTCGTTAATTCAATTTCTTGGGGTCTTGGAGTTGACGCACGAAGAACTAGTACAGAACTACCAGATCCATTTAGAGTAGAAGTAGGTACGCATCCTGAGGATGTTCCAAAGGAATATGATGAAGAGAAATGGTTAATCAATATTTTGGTCATTGACACACGTGGTGTAGAAGACAAGAAAGGTTGCTCCCAATGCAGATGTGACCTTTTAGACGTCAAAAGTAAAGATTTGACAAACACAACAGGCGTTGATGGAACACCATTGCCTAGTGATTACAAAGGAGGAATTTTTTGTTGCGAGAAGAAGTCTCAATGCAAATTACAACAGGGATACAATGAAAAACAAAAGAGAAAAGTTGCTATTAAATATACAATATCATGGGTTGAATGGGATCAACAGCAAGTGCCTCTTAAGTTTTATATTCTTGATGTTACTGATCAAGTCACATATAATGGATCCGAACCAATTCATCATTGCGCGGTAAGTGACAATTATTTTGTTTTAACTAAATGCTAAGACTTACACTTCATATATTTCCTATAGCGATATATTATGATATGTATTCGATTAGTCAAGCAATATTTATTTTGAAATAAAATGAGTATTAATAATTGGTTCATTTATCTACTTATCTAATAAATATCTAAACAAAAAATTAATTTGCTGTAGGTAGAGTATTCTATAAATCCAGAAAAGACTGATGAAGGACACTACCATATTAAGAAAACAAATATTCCAATGACAAAAGGTGGTAGTCTCATCTATATTACTGCTCATGTACATTCAGGAATTGTTAATGCAACTTTATATGGAGAGGTAACGTTCAATATTTACCATAATTCTCATGCATAGTATTTACCATTAATTACCAATCGTAAACAGTTACATTTATTTAACTATGTACCTAAATTTATTTCTTAAAAACAATAAGATTATTTTCTGATTCATCATCATCATCATCATTGTAGGAAGTTAAATTTTCATAATACAGTCACCATTAAGACGTATATGCCTTTTTATTTTTAATTCAGGATGGAAGAAGATTATGTGAAATTAAGCCAATATATGGAACAGGAAAAGAGGCAGGCAATGAAGAAGGTTATGCTGTTGGAGCGTCTGGTTGCTATCCAAAACCGGGCTCTATGAAGATTAAAGATGGTGAAAATTTAACTGTAGAATTTATACATGAAAACAAATATACCACTGGATTATGGGGCATTTCTATGTCTATTTGGCAGAAGACTTACCAAAATCTTTGTAAAATTATTGAGCACTACTAATGTTAGTTTATCCTCTTTATGTTTTATAATTTAATAAAAAAGCAAAAAAATCTAAGTAGCTTGTTTGTCATAAAAAATTATCGCAATAAAACACATTGACGTAGTTATTGTACATATGTAATTTTTATTCAATAAGATATTAAAAAGTATGATCAAGGAGTATGTTGTTACAAAAAAGTGTTTATTGTTTTTCAATATGAGGCCATAACTGCAATCCCGTCATTACCCGTGGTGGTTGGAAGAAGGGGTATGCATAAAAAGGTCAGAAAAAAGTTAAAAATAAAATGTTGATTATTTATTGATCGTAATGACTTTAAGACAGAGATAAAATTATAACTCTTCGAAAACATTTGGATCAAAGTTAATTATTTTTCAAACTTTGAAAACATCATCAAAACATTGGAAAAATGTCCCAAAAATGAGTGAGAGTATATGGAATATAATAAAATTGAAACTGATTTGATTTTTAAACAAAATTCTTTCTTTGAAATGTATGCAAAATGAGAATTTATTTTATCCTTTATTTGTCTAGAGGATTTTATTGTAGCTGAAATAATTTGGTGTGTCAAAAATACAGAAGTCATATTCATCTTTTAGAAATTAATATAAAAGAGAAGAATTTCGAGAGGTGAATAGGTGGTGGAGGTACGGCAGCACAGCAACCTGGCAAATCGGTAGCAATATCCAATGATTAGTATTGTTCTAAAATGGTGGAAAATGATGTTGTAAATAAAGTATACAAAATTAATAAAATAATAAATTCAAATGAATGGTAAGTCACAGTAAGTGATGAATGTACTATAAATGGATTATTGTTGAATTAATGAGGAATTGATTATATGAATGGCTTGATAGTTTGATTTGTTGAGGTAAACTTGGAATTCGGATGCATTATATTAGAGTGGTTTGGTTTAAATAAGTGTGGAATGGTTTGAAATTAGATTGAATGGAATTTTGGTAAAAGTTGGCAAATTGATAAAATTGGTGAAAACTAAATTTGACCAACTTCGGTGCACTCTCACTTGGCGCTAGGAGTTTGGATTCGTTCGAAATTTTTCTTAAATCAAAGTTAGTTAAAAGATCTTTAAAATGATTTAAGAATGATAGAAAATCAAATTTTATAGAGAAAGATATGAACGATTGAAAATCGATATAAAAAATTGAATTATGAGATTATGCAGAAAACTATAATTTCTTATATGCGTGCCCACACACCATATGGTGCGCATGCACGGAACGAAGGCAAAGGAAGTATTCGTGCGTACGCATGACAAGGGAGTTTTACAAGTTGTGCGTACGCACGATACTGTGCGCACGCACAAGCTGGGAATTACTTCGGGTGCGTGCGTACGCACAAGCCCTGTTTTCACACTTAAACTCTGTTTTCAATTGTTTGGTTTTTTCAACAAGCTTGTAAACTTTTGTACCCCTAATTAAGGTCTGATACCTAGTTTTTGGGCTCTAAAATGAGTATGAGTGTATGAAATGGATTGAATTGAAATATTCCCAAATAACGATTGGTTAAACCGGATGAATTGTTACGGAGATGGTGGTTGGTCCTACCCGCGATGAGGACGGTGGTGTCATCCCGCTCACGTGTTAATGAGAGTGAGCAATTGATAAAAGACTGCGGATTAATAAACCCAGGCTTGAGGGATTAATAACGAATTGAGGTTAAACTATCTTAATAACAAAGTAGAGTTTTGGGGTTATGATGAATCATGATACTGATTGAGACTGTGGTCATGACTGGCGTGAGTTTAGATTGTGATTATGGTTATTCTACTTAGAAATCAATTACTGATTAATGAATACCTGCTTGGGTAAGATGCAAGGATTGAGCTTGTCTCACTTGCTCTGGGTTAAGTAGAGATGGTGGCTTCGCCCTGCCTACAGTGAAGACTGTGGTGTTATCCTGCTCACGAGAAAACATAATTGATTTCTTGATAAAAAAAAATTGAGATTAATGAGTCGATTGTTTTATAAATTGATAAAGAGACGAGGTTAATGAGTTTAATGAAGTAAGAAATTACTAAAATACACTGATAATGACTAAATATGGCCGAATTGGCTGGATATGGCAAGGTATGAGTGATATCTCGCTTGCGTGAATTGGTATGACACCCGCCTGGTGGATGAGTAATGCCTACTTCGAGTTGTGGTGGAGAAGCACATGTTTGAGTAGACGAGTAATACCTACTCCAGATTGTGGAGAAGTCCTTGGGTAGATGAGCAATTTCTATCCGAGTTATAGTTTAAAGATAAATGAGTAATTCCTATCCGAGTTATGGTTTGAGGGTAGATAAGTAATTCCAATCTGGGTTATGGTTTGAGGCACCTACCTGGGTGGATAAGTAATTCCTATCCGGATTGTGGTGAAAACACCGGCATGGATAGATGAGTAATACCTGCTCTGTGTTGTGGTGTTCTATATCCGAGTTAGCTATCGAATATGTGTCAAATTTGGCATTATAATTGACAAGTGAGCTCATGGTCAATAGGACAAGCATGCATCATTTACATTTGTGTGACTTGATTGGGTGTGCATCTTGTATCTGGATTGCCTTATTTGATTAATTGTATTTATATGCTATTTGATCTAATTTCTTTATCTATTATCTCTACTTGTGTATTTTTTATATTGCTTTATATGTATTTGAACAATTGAGAGGTCCCTTATGCTAGCGATGGTGACGCTGAGGGCTATTTTTTATGAGATAATAAAAATTGAATGATTGGATGATGGAATTGAGTATTAGTCGAGATTGAAACTTCCTGGGTAGATGTAAAGGTCGTGGTTTGCCCCACTTACTTTGGGTTGAGAAATTGAGAGTACTAGTAAAACTGATAACTTATGTTGAGACTGATTGCCATTAATAATAATTGTTAGAGACTATAAAACTGGAAGGGTTTAATACTGAAATGAATAATAGTGATATTGAGAGAGTTAATAGTTTAGTGTTAGAAAGAATCGAGATTAGACACAGTTACCAAGGGCTAAGACTTAGTTTGTTTACCCTATTTGGATTAGAAAGGACACTAGGCTTGAACCTTGAATGATTGGAGTTTAAGAATTAAGATTGTCATGCCTTTTTATATTATCTCTATTTGGAATTATTACCCTACTGGGAACCTTCGGGTTCTCATCCGTTGTTGGATTTTATTTTCAGATGCAGGACGTGGTGCACCTCCTTGAGCGTGTTGGTTTTCTCTCAGAAACGAAGACTGCCTTTTGGGTTTTCATTATTGCATTAGATGTTGTTATTTCTCCACTTTTGTATATGTATATGTATATCCCTCTTAGGGTTGATTTATGGAGAAAACAGGTTGTATTTTGTTTACTTTTAGTTTGTATTATACTTTCTAGCTGGTCTTGTCTTTGCAAGTTGTGACTAGTAATTGTTATGTATTTTCTTTTGAATCTTATATATATTTCTGTCATTTTGTATATCGTTGGTGTTTCGAGTGCGATGCAATTATTATTCTGTCATCTTTCTTCACATGCTCCTAGCTATATTATATTTCTTCAATTTATATATATGTACTTTGTTTTTAGAGGTCGTAATGTCTCACTATCTTTGACTTACAACTGCAGCATAAGGTTTTGTGTGGTAGGGTGTTACACCCCAAATATGACCATACAAATAACTAGATAAATGTAATTTTTATTCACCAATATTCAAATTAAATACATATAAGTGAATAATAAATCCGGTAGAAAATTGTTTTAGCCTACATTTACATCAAATGATTATATTGAGTAAGATACATAAAACTATTTTTAAAATTCAATTAAGAAAAAGAGGCAACTACATGCTTTATTCGTGTGCTCAAGGAAGGGAATATTTTTTAAATTCCTTATTATTTGTTTATGATTCACTTCCTAGTATGATTTCTCTTTTGATTCTTTACTGATGTTAGCTACGGGTTATCTTTTCCTAAAATAGTTTTTGTTTGGGGTGGCAAATGGGCTAACCTATTCTGCCTTACCAAAAGCCCCTATCCAGTTTAATGAGGCGGTCCTGAAATTCTACCCCGCCCCATCTAATGGCGGGTAGGCGGCCAAAGCCCACCTATTCTTTTTTTTTAAACTATTAAACATTTAAACAATATATATAATTTCACAACCATTTCAATAAATTTATAATTTCTAAAGACATAAAAATTTATAATTTCTAAATTCACAAATATTTAAATATTTATGATTCTAAATATCTAATAAACATAATCATCAACCAAATCTTTTAAAATAAAATAATAAAACGAACATTATCCAAAATATATAATTAAATATCTACAAGTCTCTAATCAATCAAATATAGAATAAAATTGAAATTATAACTTAAATAAAAAAGAACATTTTAAATTCAATTATCATCTTCATCCTCTTGTAGAAACCTAAATAAAAACGTGATGGGCCTGACGGGTAAGCCTGTTCTGCCCCGCCGAAACTCGCCAAAGCCCACGAATTAGACAGTACAGGTTAGGCGGACTTTTTTATTATGGCGGTCTCTGGCCCGCCTTTTTTGGTGAGTTACGCGTGCCGGCCCAGCCGATTTCAGTCCATTTGCCACCTCTAGTTTCTGTATAACTTTGTTTTCTAAATTGTAACTCCATTGATTATCAAAAAAAGAGACATGTTAAGATACCATAAACAAAGTAATTAAAAGCTAATATTTATGATCTACAATTTTAGTAATACAATTAAGCATGACATTCTCAGTAGAACTTGGGAGTCCAAATCATATCAAGACAGATACTTTTTATACTAAAAAGATCGTACTGAAACCAGGAAAGATTAGCAAAAGGTCTTTTTACGATGTTAAATTTCTAAGAGGCCACATTAGAATCAAGAATTTACAAGCCCAATTAGTTTATTAACACAGAAACTTTATGCCACTGTATGAGGTTTACTTGCATCATTATTTTGTTTTAAGATATTTTGAAAATATCTACATGTCACAATATGCTAATAAAAGTCAACTTGTATGGTAAGAATTTTAAGAGAAATGATGGTGTATATCAGGCTTATGTTAATTCATTTTCTTGGGGACTTGGAGTTGACGCACAAAGAACTAGCACAGAACTACCAGATCCATTTAAAGTGGAAGTAGGTATGCATCCTGAAGATGTTCCAAAAGAGTATGATGAAGAGATTTTTGTTCATTAATATTTTAGTCATTACCATACGTGGTGCAAAAGACAAGAAAGGTTGCTTCCAATGCAAACATAACCTTTACAACGTCAAAAGTAAAGATTTGAGAAATGCAACAAGCATTGATGGAAACCTAATGTCTAGTGATTACAAAGGAGGAATTTTGTGTTGAATACCATCATATTTACCGTTGAATTTAGCGTTGCAGAATAACGGCATCTTTACCGGCAAATTTACTAGTAGGTAATTTAGGCGTCAAAGTCGTCATGTCAAAATATTAACAATGGATTCTATTTTCGATGGTAAATTCACCGATAATAATTGGAGAAAAAATAAAAAAAAAGGCGCGACATTTAGGGTCGGATTTACCGGTAGAAAAATCCGACAGTAAACCCACTTAGTAGAATGATGTGTTTTAGTAACCCGCAATATGTTATCTCGGATTTATCAGACGGTAATTATACTCAAAATTCGAACCGCAAACCCTCTTCTCCCTCATTTGAATTTCTCTCTCTCTCTAACCCTCTCGCCTCCCACTTTCTCTCTACCCCTCTCATCTTTCCGACAGCCCTCTCCTTTCCAGAAGCCCCCTCTGACGCCGACAGCCCCTCCTTCTTTGACGTTGTTCGTCATTTTTACCGTCATCGTTGCTGATGTTGGATTCTGCCACTGCTGTTGCCATTGTCTTTGCCGCTGTTGCTGTCGCCGCTTCTGTCGCACCCTTCTTCTCGGTGCTGGCGCTATTCTTCAGGTAATGCTGCTAAACTTCCCTTTTTGTTTAAAATAGAAATAAGGTCTGATTTGTTATTATAATTTTAATTCTAATTTGTTATTATAATTTTGTATTCGTTATTTTGGTTCTGATTTGTTATTATAATTTTGTGTTCGTTATTTGGTTTTGATTCTAATTAAAATATGTTTTGAGGTATTGTTGATTAAGTTATTAGTTTGATGATGAACAAATTAAAACACCTAAGTAGTTAGGAACTCAACTAATTAGTTAACTGATTAAGTTATTTTTTTATATATTGTGGATATTTTTAAGTTTTAATTTATGATTGAGGTTGGTTGAATTTGTGAAAATAGCAAAAGTGGATATATGTCCAACTATAGGAGAGGTTATGCTAAAAAAATTTCAAATAATATAAATGTACACAAGATTTGTGTTGTATTTGTTAATTTATGTGATTTAAAGTGTCTATGAATTTTATCTTTGCTATTACATTGTTTTTGTGATTAGTGTTAATTAATATGTTCTTTGTAGACATGACGAGAGGTAGAGGTGTCACAGATCGACCTCGTGGTCGTGGTAGAGGGAGGGATTCTACTGGTACCCCTGGGACTTCTCAGTCGTCCTCCTCCTCTACTTTGACTACTCCTGTGACGTCACAGGAAATCGGTGTATAGGACCAGCCATTCATGATGGTCTCTAACCCTAACTATGTGGCTCCTACTACTGCTCCATCCCTGTAACCAAGAAGTCATCCGTTTGCTTCATCAGAGTGGAATCCTCCACCACCTCCTCTGCTCAGTAGCACACTATCTCGACGACGATGCTTCCAGTGGCAGACACTGCAGTGCCAGAATCCTCTCACGGATCCAAGCTAGATGCCTCTCCACCACCTTCCATCGTACGGATGATGATCTGACTTGATGGTTTGACGGCGTGAGTACTATTTTAAGTATTTTACATGCAACCATTTTAGTTAGTTTGATTAATTTAGTTACAGCCAATTTTCTAGTTTTAATGGATTTAGGTTATTAAGATAGGTTCGATTTAGGTTAGTATCTTTGAACTATTGAAAGTGTTTGAGAATTCTTGATTATTGATGGATGTTGCTGCTTAAGTTATATAATGCCATATAAATGAAACTACTAATCTTAATTAATTGAACTGCTTATTGTTGATTGATGGATGTTACTGCTTGATTCTTGATTATTGTTTGTTGATTGTTCATAGATGTTGTTGTTTAAGTAAATTGTTGATGGATAGAGTTTTTGGCGCATTCTAGTCACAGATGAAACTTTGCCAAAATTTATAAAAAATATAAATATAATTGAAGTTTATAGATTGCTTCAAATAACTTTTTAGTAAACTACTAATCGTATGTTTTTCATTGATAGGTTTGCGCTAAAAAACAATGCATGTACACATGAGTTTACTAATGTCATCAAGCTGATATACGACCACGATGGTCGAGCTTCAAGAAGATCCCAACTAAGACTAGAGAGCAATGGTTTCAGAAGTGGGCGGTAAAAACTCCACATATTCAAGCCTTAGTTAGTTTATATATTCTATTTTGTTTAATTATGTATTTAATTTTGATTAACTCGTACTTAATATTATTTCTACAGGAGAAATTTGTATAAGACAAGAATTACGATCTCATGATCGAGAAGATCTTCGACTATCGAATGGCTACGTGACTTCAGTAGATGTTGGAGGACGTACGTGAGCACCGCAACCATCTCACCATTTGGCCCTGCCCGGACATTAACAAAGCACTGTACGCCTATTGGGAGACTGATGATGGGTCACTGCACTGCCCGCAATCATCTAATTCTTTATCAGCCATTTCTATTTCTTGCTAGTGTATTCTTGGTTGGTTCTTAATATCCATGTTCAATTATAAGAATTATATGGTCTTTTATGGTGTGTATTAGACTTTTTCATTAGAAACTCTTGAAGCTTTGGAATTTTTAATGAAGTTACATCTTCCCAATTGATATTTACAAATTGCTATCGAATATCTCACTACAAATTATCATAGCCATCTTAAATTCTTTCTGTAAAGTGTTGTATGAGCTGGTGCAATGGAATTTTCTAATCTTCTTTCCTTGTATGTGTAAGGTCACTTGATAGATCTGGTATTCCTTTCAGTATCTACAGTTTGTTTATGAAATTCACTTGCTAGTATTGCATGTTCCCTAACTTAAATTACTTTACTAGCAAAGCTTTATATTTTGTGGCTTGCAGGTTATAGATTGCTTTAGTAAATTAGTATTTATGAAAGTAGTCCTTTGCTGACATTTTATTTTTTCTTAGGTGTCTTGTTCGAGTTTGGTGCCTCCCGATACAAGGGATACCTTATATCAAACCTACCACCTAATGTAAAATCATCATTGTGATCAAGTTTATGTTCATTTTAAGGAAGAGGTGTCTTGTTCGAGTTTGTGTTATCTGTTTCCTGTTTATTACAACCAAATTATTTTCTTCTATTGGTGTTATCAATTAGTTTTTTTTCTAATTATACAAAATTATGATTTTATCTATTTAGTCCTCTTTTATACACGTATCTTAAGTTTAATCAATTATGACATAAAGAAAATAAGTTATAGTAAAAAAAAGGTACAATATATTGTATTCTAGCAATTATTTTTTTAAATATCATGTAGAAGATTGCGGAGGGTTGAAAACCACCGCATTTTTTTAAAAAGCACCTATCAGAATTGTGGCGATTTATAATCGCCGCAATTTTTTTAAAAATTAGTACAGGAAATAGCGGTAGTTTTAATTAAACTGCCACAATTCCCCAAAAAACCGCCTCTATTTCCCGGTTCCCTTGTAGTGGGTTCAAGCATTGCCGTCTCACAAACAGAACTAGCAGGGCATCGACCAGGTCGTTGAAATATATCGGTGGGTCAGCGACTTTCATGAAAACAAAGGCCAGGCTAGTATGTGACTTGTTTCATTAAGAATTAAGTTAAGTTTGTTTAGTCTTAATATAATGTTATTCTTACTTAACTTAACTTGTGGTTTCAAAATATATAGTCTAAGTCGTTGGATCATGATGCGACGATGGCGAAGTCCTTCAAGTATACTCACACCTTTAAGGAGAACAAGGAGAGATTTGCTGATCAGCGGGCCGCGGATCATTATGTGAGTAAACATCATGTAATAAAAAGTTTTCAATTAACTACAACCATAATCATAAAATGTGTTACGCAGGAGTCTACACGCAAATATTGGATCAATCTCAGCCTACTGAAGACGATGGCAATAACTCCGCTGCATCAGTCGTCGATCCTGACATGGTTAGAAACGAGGCCACATCTGAGCCGTACAAAAATCGCGTTTATAGAATGGGATCATTTTTTGCTGACAACCTCCGCACATCCACATTGAGACATTCATCCTCCTCTGCTACCAATGGGCCTGTCGATCCCGAGGATGGCGCCGATTTGAGGGAGCAGGTGCTGCTCCTCACTCAGAGCCTTCAACAACAAGCTCCGCAGCTGTGAGAGTCTGAGGAGAGGTATCAGGCGATCCTTTCACACATGAAAAACACAAATGACCTCAGGCTGGAGCGGAGGCGGGAGCTACAGCAATTTCAGCTGATGGAACGCCACATGGCGCCATACGAATGTCAGATGCGCAATGGTAGTAGCGGCACTGCTGGTGGCAGCGACGCTGCTGGAGGCACACAAATATTATCGCCTTGGCCGCTGCCTCAGTAATAGGACCAGTGGGACGATGCCGATGATTATGACAATGACTATCAAGATTTTTATACACTATTTGATTGTATCATATCCTCTGTTATTTGACTTTTTATTTTATTTGTACACTTGATAATTTGACATATTTGGCTTCAATTTTAGAATTTGACTACTAATTATGTAAAAAATAAATTTAAATAAAAATTTAGAATTTGACCATTAATTTCATAAAAAAAACACAAGATGATGAACTTGTTGTCGGATTTCCTGAGAGAAAAATCTGGCAATAATAATGCGGGAACAAAATAGTTTGGCTTCAAAGTTACTATAAAAAAATCCATTAGTAACTAACATTAGATATTCGTAACATAAAAAACTAATTGTGCCGCTAAATCCACCGCAAGTTATCGACAGATAATAAAATCTGACGATAAATAGTTATCAGTAAAGTTTATACTATCAAATTAGATTTCATGAAAAATCTTACGATAAATAATTACTGGTAGATTATTTTTGTTTTTCTATTAATAAATTCGATGATACACAACGTTTTTATTGTAATGTATGATATGTATTTCAATTAGTCAAGCAATAGTTTTTGTGAAATAAATTGAGTATTGATAACTGCTGGTTCATTTATCAACATATCTAGTAAATATTCAAAAAAAAATTCTTAATTTACTATAGGTAGAGTATTCTGTAATTTTAGAAAAGTCTGATGATGGATACTACCATATTAAAAAAATAAATATTCCAATGAAAAAAAGTGGTAGTCTCATCTATACTACAGCTCATATACATTCAAAAATCGTTAATACAACATACATTATATGAAGAGAAACGTTCAATATTTACCATCACTCTCATACATCATCTATAATTAATTATTAATAGTAAACAATTATATATATTTATTTAACTGTGCATGTATCCTAAATTTATTTCTTAAAAACAAGAAACTTATTTTCTGATTCATCACCATCATAGGAGAAGTTAAGTTTTTAAAATACTGTTACCATTAAGATATATATATATATATATATATATATATATATATATATATATATATATATATATGTTTTTTTTTTTAATTTAGAATGAAAGAATATTGTGTGAAATCAAGTCAATATATAAAACGGAAAAGAGACGGAAAACAAAAAAGAATAGTTATCAGAATCGAACCGGTAATTAATCTGGTCATACGACTGGGTCATTGGATTACTGGTTCAACCGATGAATCACTGATTCACTCGGTTGATCCGGTCATAATTAAATAAAAATAATAAAATTATAAAAATAAATTAAAATCAAAGTTAAAATTTAAAATATATGTCTTCACAAGTATATTAATAACGCTACATTAATAAAAATAATTATCTTATATATTAATTGTATAAATAATCATTTAAAAGAAGAGATATAATAAAATAATTGTGTAAAATATTTTATAATATTAATATATTAAAATTAAATTATAAAAATAAATAAATACAATATTATTATTGAAGAATAAAAATAATATTTTACAATATAATTACTTTAATATGATATAATTATAATTTTTTTGAAGATGACAAGTGTTTTGTAAACACAAGGTATTGCTTTTTAGTATAGATATAATTTTAGCATATAATTTAATTAAAAGACATTAGCCTAGTGGATGGCTGGTGCTCTAGTTTTGGAAGGTCCGTTCGATCCATGGACATGTTTTTTGGGTGATTAATATAGAAAGGTTGTCTCCTACTATGATCCCGCTTTCTGCTGGTACACTGTGGAGGCGCGCGGGTTACATTGATCTAGTCGGGCTAACAGATTCAGTTCAATCCGAATTTGACCAGTTCAATCTGGGTTAGACCGATTCTTCACGGATCAATAGCACAAACGGTCAGACATTTATTCCGGAGTTAAAAGTTTGGTTCACCAGTTTTTCGATTGAACCGGTCAAGTCCGGTCTGGCCATGGACATGTTTTTTAGATGATTAATACAGAAAGGCTGTCTCCTACTATGATCCCGCTCCCCGCTAGTGCACTATGGAGACGCGCGGGTTTTCCGAAAGACGACGAACTTTCCGAAGGATTTTCCGTCAGTAATTACAGACGGATTTTCCGTCAGTAATTACAGACGGATTTTTCGTCTGTAATTACAGACGAATTTTCTGACGGATTTTTTGTCTGTAATTACAGACGGATTTTTTGACAGATTTTCCGTCTGTAATTACAGACAGATTTTCCGACGGATTTTCTGTTTGTAATTACAGATAGATTTTTCATCTGTAATTTGAACCTTGGAAAATCATCTCACACTCTGAATACAGACAGAAAATCCGTCTGTAAATCCGTCAGTAAGGAAAAATAGTTTTTTTTATTTTTTCAATTACAAAATAAACTTGTTTTCATACAAAATAAATATAAATTTAATACAAATTTTTATCTAATTTGTATTCAAATATTTTTAATATTTCAAAAAAGAAACATTCATCGTATTATCAAACTAAAAAAAAATACTATAAACAAGCAAGTCATAAACAAATTAAAACATTGTAATTCTATAACCAAATCAAGAAATATAAAAAGAGACATGTAGGAGTCAAGTTTGCTGGATCTAGACTGAAATTTATATATTCTAATTCTTTAATTTAACATCATCCTTAACACTGCTTCTTTACTTCATGGAGACAAGTTTGCTGAATCTAGACCGAAATTTATTAAATCTTTCTATTTCTGGTTAAAATGCTAAAATATTTATCTCAAACTCCCAATAGCGTTCATCATATGGAAGCTCTTTCCATTTCATCACATGATATTCCTACTCATCATCAACACCCCTGTACCAATCATATAAAAAACACAGTCCCCAAAAAATAAGCATTTGTTCACATGATATTCCTTCACATCATCAATTTTCTTTTCATAATATATATATATATATATATATATCTATATATATATATATATATATATATATATGGATGCTCAAATTGAACAATACAGATTCCAGACGACTAAAAGCCTTGAAATTTTAATCCCTTCAAACTTTCTTGTACCACAAAATAGTTCAACTTAATTAATTACCCGTTGTTATTCTGCATGTTACTAATTTGGGCATACAGTTTTTCTGCTTCTTGTTGATAATACTGCAAAATATACTATAATTTAATTAATATAATGGTAATTATGGCTATCATGGAATATATATAAAATAATATGTTCTATACTTATACCTGAGCATTAATCTCGAAAGCAGATTCAGCACCAGATGAATTTGAGCATGATTTCTTATACCTATTAATAGTTACTTTGACATTGCAATTTATAATAGTATTATTTGATTAATTGATGTATATTATTGAAAATCAGCATTCTAAAATCTAATAAACAATTAGCAACCAATCTTAAGGGAATGAAGTCGTAATAACAACTATCGGGTTACATGCTAATTTAATAAACATAAAAGAAAAAACTATCGGGTTACATGCTAATGAGAGAACAGCTGACTAAAAGAGAAATTGGTACAAGATATCCCCCTCCTTTACAAGAGTTCATGTAATGCAAATTTAAAGCATGTCAAGGCAAACATTGTAATTTTGGGCTTGCAACCGTTAATATAATAACAAAAAGGAATGAAGTCGTGTCTGTCTAATAGAAAAAGATGTATGGAAGATTCTGCAAATGCACCATAAACGATGGCAAGAAAGAATTACAATAAAGTTAAATATATCATAATCGAGGTAAGAATAATTACCACATCTTCAATATTGAAACCCTTAGTCCACTTTATTGTAATAATAACAATAATTGTAATAATAACAATAAAGAAAGTTATGAACAAAGAATAATGTTGAATCATTAAAAAGAACTAACCATTCCATGATCTTTTAGCCACTCTCTTAAAGGTCTATTAATATTCTGAGGATCATAGGATTTACCATAAAAGAAGTCCGGAATAACCACATAATAACCAGAAGCTGCAATTTTGTCTGCAAGCTTCCTAAACAACAAAAGATGAACAATGTTATTTAAGACAGAAACACATTGAGATGGAAACAGAGATAATTGACAATAAGAGTAGATTGAATCAGATTAGCCTCCTGCTTCTATTGGTGGTAAAATTTATCAAAACCTTCAGAAATTTTAAGTGAAAGATAGCGAGGCTTTAATCTTAGCAAGTAACCTCAAACAAAAAAAGCTTATACCTTCCCTTCTTGTCAATTTTTGTTCAGACAACTGTCAAATAAAAACACATTCAAATAATTAGAATAAAACAACAAAATTTGGTTTAATGAGGAGAAATAAGCTACAAGACATGTCCTGAATATTAACTCACCTCCAAATCAACATATGAGGGATTTCTTCCTATTGATTTAAGAAATTTGTCAAGACCACTTGCATTTAGAGCTGCAATTTAAAGAATCAGACTTTATATATCAGTGTAACTGTAGCAATGCATAATGAATCCAACAAAGAACCTATTAACTTTTGTCATATGTCAAATTAGACAAGAGAAAGATAGCACTGGGGTTTAAAAGAAGTTACCAGGGTCACACAAGGGAAGCTGGTCTTTGCCAAAGAAGAAGTTACCAACAGAGTCAACTATCATTCCGAGCTTCGAATCAAGCTTCGCCATTCAACAACAACCACCGAGTTTCCACTGAGTTGGGCTGAGTTTTTCACGAATCGCTGCAGACATGACTGACAAAAAAATCTCTTTCTTCGCTGATAGTAAAATAATTGATAAACCTACAACAAGCTCAATCAGCATTAACAGCAACAAGAAGATAGAAATTGTGAAGAAAAATTGATAAACCTAAAATTGACACAGAAAAATTGAGCCCTAAGCATTAAAATCACAAAATCAGATTATACCTGAAATTCACTAAGGGAGCAAACGCGACAAGAGCGGCGGCGGAGAGAGCTATGTGACGACGGCGATAAAGGGAGCAGACGCGACGAGAGCGGCGAAGGGAGCTCTGCAACGATGGCGACCAAGGGAGGAGAAGCGACGAGAGCGGCGGCGGAAGGAGCTCGTGCGACGCAAGGGATGACAGAGAGATCGTGCGATGCGAATGGCGGCAACGGCGGTAGAAGCTCGTGCGACCAGAGAAGAAGCAGCTCGTGAGGAAGAAGCTCGTGTGTGAAGTGTGAATGAACATGTGTGAATTGTGAATGAAGCTCGAGACATTAGGTTAAGTTAGGTTTACATCAATATTTTTCGACGGAAAATTTTAAATTACAGACCGAAAATCCGTCTGTAATAATTTAATAAAACGCAGTATTTTGTTTATTTAGTTACAGACAGATTTTCCGTCTGTAACCATTTCCCACGAAAAAAAAAAATTTCGATGGATTCTCTTTTCCGTCTGTAATTTACGCTAATTCATTTTTTTTGTTTTCCGACAAAAAATTCCTCTAAAATTTCGTCTGTAATAACTAATTTTCTAGTAGTGAATTTTTATGTTTATTTAGCATAAAACTTGCTAAAATCCTTTTAAAATTATTAAACACTGCTAATGTTTTTTTTTTTTGGTTTTGTCTACTAATGTTTGTTTATTTCCTCGCTCTATGTTTTGTCAATTTGAAAAAATAGCAAAATATCTCAGACAAAGATATAAGAAAAGCTTATATAGAGTTCTTGATTGGATGTAATCGATAGAATTAAGTAACTTGTTTGTCATTAAAAATAACGCATTGACGTACTTATTATATTGTACAGTTGTACTTATGTAAGTTTTATTCAATAAGATATTAAAAAAATATGATAAAAGAATGTACTGTTATAAAAAATTATTTATTACAAAAAAGAATGTATTACTTTTCAGGAATGAGTATACGTGTTTAAATAATTTATAATAATATATAATATATATTATGATACTAAACTTATTATCACTTTTGTGAAAAAAAAATGGTTGCACCCAAGACGATTGCGGAGCAAACCCATTACTCTTTTTTCTTTTGCGCAATCATTCAGCAACGTGTGAAGATTATGTCTTTTAATTTTTATACTTTATAATTAATGAGATCATTATTGAACATATAAGACCTAATAAATTAAATAACTAGATAAATATAATTATGATTCACCAATATTCGAATTAAATACGAATAAGTGAATAACAGAGCACACGATAGTTTGTTTTGTTTACACCAAGAAATTATATTGAACAAGAAATGGGAATTATTATTTTTTATGGTAACACTAAAAAAATCATAAAAAATCAGTTAATACAATCTGAATTTATTTTATTTAATATTTATTAATTTTAACGATAATTAATAAACATTAAATAAAATAAATTTAGTCTACTTTTTATTAATATTTTTGTTATTAAATATTTTTATATTTTTAAAATTAAATTAATAATAAGAGACCACTACATGTTTAGATATCACAAACAAAAATTTTTTTACCTAAAAAAGAAATGAAGAAAAAAATTAAAAGCTAATATTTATCATCTACAGAAGCAAATAAAGTAGACAATAATTAGGGTTATTAAACAATAATAACAATAATTAAATAAAAAAAAACTGAAAAAGGTAAAGCTAAATTTTAACTATCCACACCAAACGTAGAACCTTTACAACTGCTACTACACACGCTCCATTGATCGGAGTTGGTCATCATCGACGACGGCGCAACGCCGCTGCCGCACTTCGCCACCGTCCTCACACTCTCTATCAACGCCTCGGTCCTAGAATCTTGTGCAAGAATCTCCGACAGCTTCTCGGGGCTTATTACAAGCTTCACCTTCCACACACCCGTGTTGTTGTACCTAGGAAGAACCTCATGAGGTTCCCACCATGTGTTCTTGTTATTGTTAGGGTTAGGGTTTGTGTTCTTTTCACACGTGGACATTCTATATGGTGTTATGTTGGGATTATTGGTTTCGGTTATAGGTACCCTTTTGCTTGATGAAGATAATAATGTTGGATTTAGAGGTAGGAGGTAGTATATTTGGCCGCCATGGAGTTCTTCGCTGTTTGATAGAGGTTCTGATATCATGTTATGATACCTACGAAAAATGCCATGGCCCGGAAACTCGTTTGTTATGCATTCAACTGTGATGGGAGAGTATAGTTCCATGATTCCACCATTTGAGGTCACTACTTTCACCATCATGTCCTCCAATACACCATTTTGCAACCCTTTGAACACACAATTCCCCATTTTTTTTTCTTTTGGGAGAAGATCAATTTTTTTTTTTTTTGTGATGGTGGATATTGTTGATGTGATCTTAATATGATGAGGTTTTGATTAAATAAAGGATTTGGAATGGTGAGGGAGAGAAGGAATTGAACTATTGAAGGAGGTTTCTTGAGGGTTTCTTTCTTGTTTGACTAACCGACACAAAAAGGGATCAAATACTTTTCTTCTTTGTGATCAAGAACTAGATTACTTATATGAAAGAAATTGGATGTATATGGTGACAATAAGTTGGCTTTTATAGTGGGGTGGCCCCACTTGCATCATTAAGGAAGTAATTTATGGCAATTGTTTCTTTAGCACCATTGTTTAGGAGTTAATTATTATACATTCTTAGCTTGAAGATCATTGATGTCAAATAACTAAGATCTTTTAGATATGCTTTTGATGCAATTTTGTTAGATATTGTATGATAAAGTATGATATATTTTCATTACATTTATCTGTTAGATATAAGAGAAAGTATTAGGGAATAATATTTTTTTTGAATAACTTAAATAATAGGTTAAAAAAATTAATTTTAATTTTAAAAATCAAATTTTGAATTAATTAGATATAATTTTTATTTTGAATGCGTTAAGGATTTGAAATGCAGTTTGTTATTTACGTTATTCGTATCTTATAATAATTTTATGTTTAAATACTAAGATAATTACTTTTAAAATTTTAAATAATTTTACTAATGATAAAATATTTTTTTAACTATTCATATGTGTATGTGATTCTTTATGATGTCTCAATATTTTCTAAATAATAATATATAATGTCTTAACTCTGAATATTAATAGCTCCTAATAAGTTATAGATCTTTTTAAATGATTTCAGAACGTTATTGTATGTTATTTATAACTAACATGTCATTATTTATTTTGTTCAGTTATTATTGTATTTTTGTTACATTATTATTAAGGAGATAATAATTTAAATTATTTTATTAAATTTAATATTTATAATTTATATATTTATTATTTAAAATTATATATTTATTATATCTGATATTATACATTTATTTTAGAAGTAATTAATAAATATAAAATAGACCAGTTTAGATTAATTTAGGCTGATTTTATTATTTTTTAAATATTTCTTCTGTTTTATTATATTCTTAGCATCTAATATTAAGGTGCTAATAAGATATAAATAAAATATTTGAGAGGACCTTTTTTCTTGATTGGGAGCATCTTAGCATTTGTCTTATAGCATGCATTATGATCATCCTTTATTTTGTGAAGGCAATTATAAGATACAAATTAATCAGATTTTGGTCAACGATGATATAGGGGGATCATGATTCACGGTCAACATGTCTCATTAAGCTAATAATGCTGAACTTGTTTTCTTATTCATTCATGGGGCGGGGTACTTGTATCCATTGTTTACCTTTGCTTTAGAAAGAGGACCCACTTTTCACCGACAGTCAAAAAAACAAGATGAGCGAGGTGTTGCAAAAAGTAAAAGGTTTCAATATTTAAAAAATAAACAAAAAGTGGGGTTTTTTTAACAAAAAAAATAGGAGATTCGAAGCCGCAACATCTCAATTGAGTATGAAAAGACTATACCATTTGAACTATTACTTATTCACATAAAAAGTGAGGTTTTGATTTGGTAAACATTGTTCGTTTTAACCAAATTCTTTGATTAAATATTTAATTTTTTTCAAGTAATTTATAAAATTTATTTTTAAAAGATAATTTTTTAAAATTGTAACATTTATAAATGGTAAATTAAATTAAAACTAATTTCTAATAAACATAAGCGATAATAATTATATTTAGTAAAATAATTTTTAAAATTTAAATAAACAATAATATAATAATAAATTTGAATATTTATTAATATATAAAATTATATTAAATTATTTTAATTTTAATAAATATAAATAACTTTAAAAAGTATTTTTTAAATATTTTTAAAATTAATTTTTAAAAACTGTAAATATAATGAAGTGTTTATAATGATTTTAAAACGTACATAACACCTAAATTAGTCAAGATTAACATTGTGTTTTCGAGATAAAAATATAATAACAGTAAATATAAAATGTTACTATAAGTCTAATAAAAAAATACTTTTAGAAAATAAAAATAAAAAATTATTCATATTTTGTCTAGATATTTTTATGTCAGAGACAAAACATAAACATAACCTAAAATATATAATTGGACAAGATAGCTAGTCACAAGATTGCTAGTTATATATATTTTACAGTGGAAATTCAGGTGTAGTCGACTTTACGTGAAGTTGATAACTAAGAGCCATTAGATAAAAATTTAGTCAAATTAGTCAAACTATCTAACGTCTCTCAACTATCAACTTCACGTGAAGTCGACTGCACCTGAGTTTTCACCATATTTGATCCAACAAACATACATTATTGATTATTATTTCATGGTGCATGGTTAGTTTGCAAAGAGGAAGGTTGGTGAGGGTGAAGGGTGATGGTGGGTAGGGTCATGCATGGAGGTATGGTGGGATATGGAATCCTAATGATGGTGAGAGTTGAACATAAAAACAATAATATTGTTTTCCGGTAATTAAGTCAAAAAATAGAAGCATCTTATGGCGTATGAAATAGTATTTAATTTGTTTTATCAAATAATAATCAACGCAACGATGTCGGTGATGACTTGTGAATTGTCATATATTATAAATGATAAAAAAAAAGTAATGTTAGAGAGTTAATTTTTTTTAGTTAATATCGGTTAATTTTTTAAAAATTATTTTATTTATTTTAAATTTTAGATTATAAATTATAAAATTTTAATTTTAAATTCTAAATTATAAACCTAAACTCTAAAATTGATTCATATTGACTAACGAAAAATTTGTTCCCTGTACTTTCTCACGATGAAATTAGCCTATGCTTAATTACACCCGTTTAACACAAAATATTGTTAAGTAGGTTAAGGGTGGCTGGATATAGTTAGTTTTCGAATTAGTTATTTTTTATTACTTTCTGTTACACTTTCTATCATTATATAGTATGCAACCACTTTCTGTTACACAAAAATTTGTGATGTATTCTCAATCTTCTAATGCGAATTATGCTTTCTTCTTTCACAAGTTACTGAACCTAGCTAGAAACTCTGTTCTTCTATGCACATATAGTTCATACACCAATACTGGTTTAACATTCAAGAACAAAGTTGTGCATTGTTGGAATTGAAATCTTATGAAGTTTGAAAGATCATCAACAAATACTTCACAACATCGTCTAAGATCACAACTTAAATCTATAAGAAGCTTCAAATTGTTTTTTACTCTTTGCTACAGGAGTATTGGATTTGAATATTGAATATTCAAGAAAATACCACATATCCAAGCAATAATTGATGGAGTATTTAAAGAATATATTAAGCATGTCATTCAGTCATTTCAAAATTAAAATTATTTAGAGTATATACCCATTTTAGTCCCCAATAAATTTTAGATCAGAGACTCTAGTCCTTAACTAAAATTAATTATTTGATTGATCTCTAATAACAATTAAATTCGTCAGTCACTTGGATCCTTTGTTCCGTCAACTTTAATGGAAGACAAAATAGTCTATGACAACTCTAATAGGAGATAAAATGGTCCTTGCTCCTTTATTCAGAAACGACGCTATTCTTTCCTAATTTTCATCGTATCTTGTATAACCCTAACGTTCATACTCTTCCTTTTTACCTTCATAGTCTTCTTTTCCATTTTTTCCTTCCTCCTTTTCATCTCCAAAATCAAGCCATGGTGTAATTGTCGCACGTGTCACTACAACAAATTCGGGCTGAGGCAACCCTTTGAAAACGTTGCCTATAATACGAAAAAGTGTTGCCTTTGATCAAAGGCAACACTTTCTGACAAAACGCAACGCTTTTTGGGGGTTGGCTATACGGCCGTTACTTTTAGTCTAAGGCAACGCTTTTATGTATCAAAGGGAACCCTTTTTATGGCAACCTTCAAAAAACGTTGCCTTTTCTACAAAAAAAAATAACTCTACAAAAGGGTTGCCTTAGAGTACCCAAAGACAACGTTTTAGATAAGACTTTATGTCAACACTTTTTATGAGTTGTATTTTCTAATACATAAAGCAACACTTGTCCAGATTTTTTTTTAAGTTGCCTTTTCATATACCTAAAACAACACTTGTCCAAATTTTTTTAAGCTGCCTTTTTATAGACTTAAAGCAACACTTATCTAAATTTATTTATAGTTGTCTTTTTCTAATACCTAAAGCAACACCTTATTGAGTTTTTCTTAGGTTCTCTTTTTCTATATCTAAAGTAATATATTTTTAACTTTATTATATTTATATAAAATTTAAAGGAACAATATTTAAATATTTAAATTCAATTTAATCAATATAAGAAGAGAATGAGCTAATAAAAATATATTGCATATATATAGAAAGGTCTTCCAAGTACCAATTAACATACTTGTTAAGTTACCAAGTCAAATAAATGATAAACATAAGTAAACAAAATACATATTTTTCTCATAATGAAATTGAACAAAAAAGAAATTAGTTTTTTCATTTGAAACCAAAAAGACTTTATGCTTCACTATTGTGCCAAGAGTCGCCTTTATCTCTTTAGAAAACTTCATCCAGCCATAAGAAAGTCACAGTCAAATCTAAATGGACAAAAAAAAATATAGTCAAAACATTAGCTTAACAATAACATGTGTATTCAAGTGTTACAACAATAGTAGCAACTAAAACAGCAACCACGACAGCCATAAGACAGCCACCATGACAGCCATTAAACAGCCATAAAATAGCAATCACGACAGCCACAATACAACCATAAAGTAGTAAATAAACCAGTAATCATGACAGCCATAAAACAGCCATAAAACAACAACTAAAACAACAACCAAAACAACCATAAAACAACAACTAAAACAAGAAAATTATCGACTAACTTACAATAAATTATGGTTCAAAGTGTTTCTTCTTGATTCTTGTCTTGTATCGCTTCCATGCTCCTTGAACATCCGTCATCACCCATAGCTTTGAGGATTTTGGAAGAATGAACTTTGACTACAAACACATCGATTTCATCATCTCATATGAATAAAAAGATTATAAACATATGGCATAAACATAAAAATAAATGGAACTTACATTAATATACTTCCATATGCGTTTTTTGATTTGCCTAGGCACAGTTTTCTAATTAATGTACATCAAGGTAATAAAATCACTATTCCTTCTCATTGTTACAATAAAATTGGTTAATTCCTTCACTCTCTGAGGAGTTGGCCCCACGGCTACTCCACGATCAAAAGTCACTTCCTCCCTTTCTTTCCAAGTTCTTACATAAATTTTTAGGCATCTTGTTTTTTCACGAATCTTTTTAACCTTTGGTGTTTCTAAATTAAAAAATTGAGAAATAGTACAAATTAAAATAAAAAAACAGCCACTATTCATATAGAAAGGGATAGCCGTGAATCATATAGAAGTCTTTCCAAATTAAACAAGTATATGCACATGTTACTATTCATATAGAAAAGGAAGCTGTGAATCAAATATGGATTCGTAAACCAAATAATGATAATCAGAAAATATAAAACAAATAGTAACAAACAAAAGGACATCACCTTCTACATGAACATCTTCCATAACTTATTCTGCTTCCACATCAAAATTGTCATTTTCATGTTCACTAACATAATCTTCCTTAAGGAAGATATGAAAATTTTCTCCATCATTTGGGAATGGCCTTGATCTATCATCCTCAATAATTAGAACTTTAATATGCTTTTCTTCTCTTTCTAAATGAGCTTGATACTTTTTTACTAGCATTTTCCTCTTTGAAGTTGTTCTATTTTTCATTATGTTGCTGTATAAAAATATTAAACAGACATAAAACAACACAATAAGGAGCAAATCAAGTAGTGAAATATAACAAAAATTGCCAAATTCTATATCACATAAAACAGCAAAATGAGGAGCAAATCAAGTGGTGAAACATAATCATTAATTTCACTTGATGGTAGGGACTTCTTTAAAATAGTTACATGGGTAGAGACTGAAATAAAGGCCTTCTTACTGGTAGTTCATTGCATGAAGGCACTGGACAATTGTAAATATCACGCCTAGTCTCATCAACGACAAACTGCTTTTTTCCGTACCTTAACACAGCTTTTAGAACAGAAGCTGCAAGAAAAATATAATAGTGGGAATTTGTTTAACCAGGGTAAAAAAGATGGAACTGAAAAAGCACCAGAAAAATGTTGATCCACATGAAAACTTTAGAAAAATTGAAAGCAAACCCCTAAATTCAGAATTATTAAAAAGCCCCAAAAAGACATGTATTCAAAAATTTGATTTACATACTAAAATTCAGAACAGTCCCAATTTTTCATAAATCAGTTTTGCAATATTTACTATTAATTTATTAATTCTCTCGTATACTTTCCCCATCACATATTACAAGGTCATATCAATTTCAATATATCTTTTTCGGATTTTCACAATATTTATTTACATAACCAAAATTAATGCTAATAACCTAGCAACAAGCTATTAACCTAATGAGTTTAGAAGAGATTGTTAAACGTTTGGTTAAAATGAAGTAAAAGAAAATACCATTGTATCATTATATTTGATTCAGAACCATATATACAATCAAGAACATAAGTACAGGCACAACAATATGATTCAGAAGAATAAATAAGGTCTGAATTGTGATATATCTTTTTCTCCAACATGAAATTTGGCCATGAGTTGGAAAAAAGATAAAAATATCTCTGTGATTGGTACACCCACTTCCTCCGCACTTCACCCACTAAAAGCATCCACCTCCACGTCTTCGATAATAGCATTACCTCCAATCCTGACAATATCCACCACATCCTCAAGACCAAGTTTCACAACTACCCTAAGGACACATCTTTCTCCACTCTCTGACAAGCAATATAAATTATTGGACATTAGGATATCATGAGAAGATTTTCCTTCAATATCATATGCAAATTCTCATTTGGAATGGTCCATTCCTTCTCTCCCGAAGTCCAAGCTGGTAGACAGCTTTGACCTCGCATCCAAGCTATCAGTACAGTGAGCAATGTCGTCGTCGCTGATCATATAAAAACTGAAGCAATTACTGAACATTAGTGCAGAGAAGAAACTGAAGGAAACGATCGGAGTAGTGGACAATGTGACTATGGAGATGATAGGGCAAAGGAGGAGAGAGATGGCGACGACGAAAGGTTTTAACAAATCGAACTTGCTGTCTAGATTCATGTGATCCATCGAAGATGACAAAATACTTGAGAGACATAGTCATTAGTTTTTTGAGTATGAATTGGTTGAAAAAATTGAGAATTTTTTTCTTGTGAACATTAAAGTTGCCGAGTGTGTATTATGTAGCTTGAAGTTGCAGTGTTAGACTGTTAGGGTTATGCAAGATACAATGAAAATTAGGGGAGAACGACGTCATTTCTAAAAGTAGGGTCAATGCAAGGACTATGTTGTCTTTTAGAGTTGTCGGGACTATTTTATCCTCTGTTAGAGCTGACGAAGCAAAAGACCTAAAAGACTGACGGAGTTAATTGTTAGAGATCAATCAAATAATTAATTTTAGTTAAAAACTAAAGTATCTGATTCGAAATTTTTTGAGGACCAAAATGGATAAATCCTCTATTATTTAGAGTTGTTGAAGCAGAATATTTTTTTTCTTGCTTATGAAGATATATTTAAAAGGTTTTACCACCAAATATACAACTGTTATCTGTCTATTTACCATTTTAATGAGAAAATCCGATAATCACAACAAAAATATAAACATTCAATTATTTATCGTTGGATATTACAATCTGTCGCTAAAATCAACACAAATTCTGGTACAAATTTTTTTTCAAATTGGCTCAACACTTACATTATATTGTAAGATTTGCGTGGAAAAATCTAACTGAAATATTACGGTAAAAAATTTTGTAAAATAATGGTCGTCAAATATATTCCACTTATGATCTTGCACTTATCAAATTTTTCCGACAAAAATTTCAACAGTAACCCCTGCCCTAAATTCTAAAATGTGAACCCTAATAATATATCAAAACAACTTATTACTAGCCATATATGGCTGTAAACTCTTCTTTTCTCTTTCTTAGTTTCTCACTTTTTTCCCCTATGGCATTGAGTTATATCTAGATAGCCCTACAACTTTCGGTGATACTTGATTACATTTTGAAACGGGGTGTTAATCATATAATGATGTAGTCTATTCTAATATAATAAAGAAAAAAAAAACTAAAATAATTTCAAATGAAATGCCTTTATTCTTTATAGCCCTAGCACAACAAGAAACAAACTTTGACCCTTTATTTTAGATTCACAACTTTAGGATTAACTTTCTCCATAAATGATGAAATGGATTGAAAGGCGTTATACAAATATAACTTTTTTTTGGTTGTCCACGTATCCCCAACTTAACAGGTCAATGACTAATTTGTCGTAGATCAAACCTCCATTTAAAGGTCTGCTGTTGGTCAATGGGTTACTGCATGCACAAGGCGGGATTCAAACCCCTGATACTTGCTTAAATAAACAAGTGAGTTGAGCACTCGACCAACCTAAGTTGGTTGTTATACAAATATAACTACTATAGCACACTTTAAATTAAAAGGTGTACTTCCTATGGGTTCTATCACTACATTTTAATTTCTGCATGAACTAATCAATTAATTATGATCATAGTTTAGTGACGACACATTCTAGTTTTCAAAAGCAATAAATCTAAGAAACAATTAAAAACATATAGTTAATAATCAGTTGATATAAATTTTGATATGTACTTTTCGGAAATTGAACATAAATATTTTGAATATTTAGATGTGCAATTTTTTTTAACCGATTTTCATTATCCCCTAACAAGTTTACTAGATTAAATTAGTTTCAAAATTAAAACAAGGATTATTCACTTCACATTGATTAATGGCCAATTACAATGATAGAGACTTGAATGAACTTAAATTCTGTAGTTTCTTTTCATTTTAGAATGTTCAAATTTGACATAAGCAAAATTGAAATAAAACTACTTGCAAATTGCAATCTCAAGTTAAGGACATATTTTGAAATGTATAATGAGGCCAAATATATAACTCTATGAATATTTGAATAATAAGTTCTTATATTCCCTCAAAACTCTTTTCTTTATTATTATTATTATTATTATTATAAAACATTTTATGAACCCAAATTTCTAATAAATAAAAATGAAATTTTTTTTTCTAAACATATCTATGATCTAATTATGAAAAGTGATTAAATAAAGAAAGTGACAGCGAAAAGTGAGAAATTCGCTATTAACTTAGAAATTAAAGATCCCTATATTGATTTTTCAAAAAGTATTTTTTTTTCTGGAAAAAAAAATAGAAAAAATAGCCTGTTTTAATATGATTATAATAATTTGATTCTCTGTAATACTCTCAGAAATAGAAATTTATCCTGTCATGACCCCATATTTTCATTTTCACCACCTTCTGGAAAAAAAGTGGCTGAAGAAAGAACTACACACAAAGAAATAAATTTGCAAAGGAAAAGAAGAGTAAAGAGGGAACACATACACATTAAAGAAAAGGATATTATTTTTGGTATATAGAAAAGGATTATTATCATCATCATTATCTCCTCAAGTTCTACAACAACTTCAAATGGATCAAGTATTTTGAAGATACATGCATATTTGGGAGAAGAAAGTTGAATAGAGGAACATGAATTTTTTAGCACAAGATAAATATGTCTAGTGCTCCTATAAAAAAACAGCATAAATTATTATAGCACACAGAAAGTGGTGTTATAGAAGAAAAGGTTTGGTCCTTTACAATTTTTTTTATTATTTTATTTTATTTTTATATATGTTGTATTATTATGTTCTCTTTTCTCCTTTGTGTTGCAATTGATTTGTGTTAGTTAGAGATTTTATTATATATGATGCCTCAGCTCATATTTTAGTTTCTTTCTTCCCTTTTATTCTCATCCTTTCTAATATGAACTCAAAAAAGAAAAATGATGAAGCCAATGAGTTTCTGAGAATGATGAAGGAAATTGCATTTAGTTTAAGCTTACTTTCATTTTTTATTATTTCTTGTTTCAGTTATACATATAATTATTCATGGGTTGTTTTTTTTTTTTTTTGGACAAATCACTATATTAAGTCGAGAGGAGCAAAAATTACACAAATCCGTCAAACCAAAAATTATTTCATGAATCAACTAATGCACATTTTTATTAATTTAAATTTTTAAAATAAATAATTTTATGATAATTTTATTTGTAGATTTTTCTTGCCGCCTAATTCAATTTTGCTAATTTTTTATTTTAAATTACTGTTTGGACCTTATATTACTTTTAATTTTTTTTAAGCCTTTTGTTTAATTTTCTTGCTGTGTATTATTAATCACGTGCATCATATCTCCCAAAAATTAAAAGAAAAAAAAATTATTCCAGATGGTGGATTGTAACAACAATACAAGGAAACACAATGATTCAAGTTCTAACAAAATATTTGTTGGAGGGTTGGCTTGGGAGACTCAAAAGGAGACACTGAGAAGATATTTTGAGCAATTTGGAGATATTATAGAGGCTGTTGTCATAACAGACAAGAACACTGGAAGGTCCAAGGGTTATGGCTTTGTAAGATTACTTTCTCCTATTTAAAGGGTTTTGCGCAATTTGCAATTAGATTTTTATATTTTTAAATTTTATAATTTATTATATTTTATAAATTAATTAAAAAAAACAGGTTTGATTAAGAATAAAAACACTCAAATTGGTTTTTCTAAAATTTTGAATCAGACAATTTGATTTTTAATAAATTTTTATTTTTTTTATAAATTCTTAAAATGATTTTTCTTAGATAAATTGGTTTTTTTTGTCATTTTAAAAGAAGATTAATTTATTTTATAGTGATCTTTTTTAATTTGGATGACCAAATTATTTGACGAGAAAATTTTTGAAAAGATTTCTAATAAATAAAAATTTGTTAGGAACCAAATGTCTCATCTAAAATTTCTTAGGACCAATTTGATTTACTCTTTTATTAATTCAAATATTACTATTTAATTGTTTATATTTTACAAACTTTTTTCAACTGATTCTCTCTCATTTAAAATTTTTATGATCCAAGCTCCTACACTATAAATTTGTTTTTAAAAAAAGTAATTAAATAATACAGGATTTTGATTAATAGAAATATCAAATATGTGAAGTATAGAGATCGATCTAATTAAAAATATATATATACAATATGAAACTTTTAATTATCACAAACTTTTAAACAATGTAAAACTAATTAAAAATTGCCCATTTAACCTTCTATTTTAAATCCTCACATATATCTTCTTTATATGGTATATATATTTGCTTTACTAGTTAATTTCATTTGGCATATGATCATATAGTCAACAATTATTATTATTATTATTATTATTATTATTATTATTATTATTATTATTATTATTATTATTATTATTTGGTAATTCTCTGTTTTTGCAATAGGTCACATTCAAGGATCCAGAGGCAGCAAAGAAAGCATGCCAAAATCCATCTCCAATAATTGATGGGAGAAGGGCAAATTGTAATATTGCATCAACTGCTGCAAACAAGAAACACTCATCACAAACTCCTCAACATGGTCTCAATTTCCTTCCATTCTTTTTTTTTTCAACCTTATTATTTGCTTTGTGTTTCTCTTTTTTCTTTTCTGTTTTAATTTTGTGAAAAAAATAATTGTTTCATTTTATTTTCACAATATTTTAAAAATAAATAACACTTCAAATAAAAACAAGAACAAAAAATCTTACTCTTTCTTTTTCAATATAATGACATACCTTTCTTTTCTTCATTTTGAGTCCTTTCCATCAATTTAATTTATTTATCTCATTCTAAGGGGTAATCTATTGCAACCTTTAACATTGTTTATCATTTATCAATTAAATATCAATTAAATATTAATTATTTAAATTAATTTTCAGGGATATATGACTAATAACAATAACAATGAAATTAACTTCTAATCTTCAATTTGATGCAGAAAGGTTTAAACCAGTGGCTGGAATATTGGCTTCACCTTCTCATCATCATTTTGTTCCTTCATCAACATTTTTCCATCAACCTAATGAACAATTCAGAATTCCTTATCCAACTTATAGGTAACATATATATAAAAGCACCAGGCAATGTGTACTCTTTTTTTAATATAATAATAATATTAATAATAATGATTAGTTTTACAGGTTAATATTTTGCCTTCTTCCTATATTGTCTATATTTTCATTATTAATTTGGCTTTTTTTTAATATCATCTATTACCAGATATAATGGATACTCACAAGAAACAATGGTCCCTATGGTAAGTATTCATGTGCAAGTGGATGCTTAAATATATAATAGAAAAAAAAATACTAATCTTCTCGAAAAATTTTGTCCAAAATTCCTTTTTCTTTTTCCACTCCTATTTTTTCATATTTTTTACTCTAATATTTTATAGTATATTGACATGCATGTCACTAGTTTGGTTTATAATTTAAGATTTAAAAAAAATTAATTTTGATGCACTGTCGATATAAAATAGATTTACACATACATCTAATTTTTATATCGTCATATCACCAGAAATAATTATTTTTTATGTTGACAATGTGAATAATCATTTAAAAGAACGAATATAATTAAATAATTGTGTAAAATATTTTATATTGTGAGTCCATAAAAAATAAACCTTATAAATATAAATTACAATTCTTTATTTGGTGCATATTAATTATTGACTATGCCTTATATATATTGGGCAGATTTATTTCTTTTGATTTTTTGTTTGTTTTTTTTTTTTTTTAGAATTGTTATGCTATCTATGGAGGTCAACAATTCTCACCTTACTACCCTTCCAATAATGGGGCAATAGGGCCATTAGGGTTTATCCCTAATATTTACCCTTTGAATGCTCAATATGCACATAGATATCATAGTCATCAAGGTCATGGTTTTAGGGTTCAATATCCACAAATGATGCAAATTCCAGTTTTACCCCCTAGAAGACCATATGGCTCACCTGGTATCTTGACTTTTCCTCCTTCAATGCCAACACCACCAATTACTAATTCAGGTGAAAAAATATTTTGATCTTTTATGTGTATATTATGATTATTATTTTTTAAAATTTCTGTATAAAAATAAAATTGATTTTGAATTTTAATATTGAAAATTTTGAAATATCTGGCTTTAATAATTGACATTGGCTATTTCTATTATTAAATGTAACAGGGACAAGAACTGCTATTAAAAAAACAGAAGTGGCAACAAGAAAAGGTGCAAGTGCTTCAAGACCCAAAAGAACTTCTTCTATCTAAAATTCATCATCAACTTAATCTCCATATGGATAGAGAAATTATGTCTTGAAAATAATTATGAAGATCAAAGAAGGGTTCAAGGACAAGAAAGGGTTGATAATAGTGATATATACTTGAATACTTGGTGATATGATTCATAAAAAAAGAGCAGGGACATAGATTATTATTATGTGAAAACTCAGGTGCAGTCGACTTCATGTGAATTTGATAGTTGAGAGCCGTTAGATGAAAATTTAGTCAAAATTTCATTACTAAAATTCATCTAACGGCTCTCAGCTATCAACTTCACGTGAAGTCGACTGCACTTGAGTTTCCCCCTTATTATTATTATTATTATTATCAGAAACATATATATCAATCAAGGGAATGATTCCAAGAATGATTCAACTTGGAAGAGTTAATTGCTCAAGGAATAGAAAAATGTATATTATTTTATATGAGAATTAATATTGTTATGTTGCGCATGCCACTAACTGACCTTATCCCAATAATACCCAATAATTAATGGATAATTTCAAATTGTTAATTACTAAAAGTTATTATAAAGGGGTAAGTATAGTAGCATCCAATGATACATATAGTCCTACTTTTTGAAAAAAAAAATTAAAATAAGCACTTTTAATATGTAGATTATATGATGGATAAACGCCGCTAATTAATTTGAAATTAATAAAATTAAACTCCAAAAATGGAAGGAGGAGTATATATAATTCATCAAACTCAGGCTATATATATAGATAGAGTAGGTGAATTTTTCCTCATATATCCTTGTTGATGTTCTTATAAATTATGGAGCTGCAACATTCTCCTTTGCTTGTGGAGCAATTTCTTCTCCATCAATTCCAGGTTCATTGCCAGGAACTCCCAAACTTAAAAGTACTTCCTCCCACTTCTTAGCAGGACCCTAAAATCCCCCAAAAAAATAAATAAAATAAAATATCATGTCGAGGTCAAAAATATAGCTTAGATTGTCTCTAATAAAAAAAATTATAATTAAAAAAAATAGAATATCTCAAATTTAGATTTGCTCTTTTATAAAAATAAATACTAGATAGAACTCGTAATTGAACAAGCCAAACCAACATATAAGTCGACTGAAGTTGGTTTGGTCTTGTTCTGTTACGAGTGTATACTTAAATATGACCGTGTTAAATTTGTATTATTTATATAGATAGATGCTTTATTTTGGTTATTATTTTGATTAGTCACCTTCCATGAAAGATCTTGAGCCATGCAATTCTTGATAATTTCTGTAAAAGCTCCAGTCCCATACACCGCAAGAGCCCTTTTAACGGTTTTGGCAATTGCATTTACATCCGAAGGATCCACAGCTTCACACTAAAACAAAGCACTCAAAATTTGGCAGAGGAATATTAGGAAACCAATATTTTTTAGATAATATCAGTTAATTTTTTTAAAATTATTTTGCTTATATTTTAAATTCTAGATCCTAAACTATAAATCTTTAATCTTAAATACTAAATTATAAATTTTAAACCCTAAATCCTTCGAAAAATAAAAGTTTTAGAATTAAAAAAAATTAACTAATATTAAATAACTAAAAATTGATTCCATGTACTTTCTCTAATAATAATAATAATAGTTTGTGCTAGTACTCAAGGACTTGTAATTTAGTCTTCTATTTAAAATTTTGTGAAGGAAAAATATGGAAAAAAATATTTTATTGTTTTCACTTTTTTCTTCCATGAAATTCTATAAATAATACTGAGAGTAAACAGACTCTAAAATTACACTTAGAAACTAATTCATTGGATATAGAAAAAAGAAGATAAGAAACAAAAATAACATAGAGAAGTTATATATGTTTCTGTCCATGTATGTTGCATTGTCTAGAGGCCAGTTTTTTATATAGACTGAAAATTAGGAACAAAATGCACCTTAAATTGTGAAAACAATAAAGTTCTGTCTTTTATTTTCATCTCGTATTTTTATTTATTTTTTTCTTCATAAAATTCTGAAAATAAATAAACAAAAGCTGAAAATACAAACTACATGCATCTTAAATTTCCTATCCTAAGATATTGTCTCTAACTCTAAATATATAGTAAATACATTATTGTATCGTATAGTCTCTATATTTAATTTGAATCCTGTGTCTCTGCTACCAAATGCAACCAAAGCTACCATGGGAAATTTTCACATTATGAAATGATAAAAGGTGTTACCTCAACATTGAAGGGACCCATCTGAAATCCTGTGAAACCTTCTTGAACTGTGTCAACTAATCCACCAGTTGAGGCAACAATAGGCACCTAGCATATAATGAAAAATAATACAAAGTTTAATAAATATATATACATATTACCTTAATGATTAGATTAATAAATATCATAGCAAGTAAAATTTAATTTAATCATACAGTTCCATAGCGCATAGCTTGTAGTTGAATAAGACCACAAGGCTCAAATCTGCTAGGAACCAGTAGAAAATCAGCACCAGCAATGATCATATGAGCTAAAGGAACATTGAATTTTGCAACTCCTCTGGCCTTGTCTGGGTATAATGTTTCAAGTTGTTGAAGCTGTTTCTCCATTTGTTTCTTTCCTGTTCCCTAATAAGGCAATATAGGAAGAACACTAATACACCATACGGATACGGAGATACGGTAATATTACAAGATATAATACGATTTTTTGTATAACATATAAAGTTAAAGAAGTAATTATAGGGTGCTTATTATTCACATGAAGATATCTTCATGCGAAGATAAAAGTTAAGATGTTGATACATGTTATGTTAAGTAGTTTAGTCAAACATGTCAAAACTATTTAATAACTTTTAGCTATTATCTTTATATGAAAATATCTTTATGGGAGTAATAGGATCAAAACTTATTCAGGTACAAAATTTTTGAAAGTTAGCATGAAAAACAATAATCTAAAGGGTAAAATATAATTCTTTTCCCCTAACATTTGTGACTTTTTTCAAAAATATTACTAATGTTTAATTTCATTTAATTTTGTCCTTAACCTTTTCAATTCGTTCAGTTTTGTCTCTAATATTTTGGATTTGTGTCAAAAATTATCCCTAAAAATTTTTAGTTTTGTCCCTAACATTTTACATTGAGTTAACGTCTTGGGGCAGTTTTGACACAAAATCGAAGACGTTCAGGGAAAAATTAAATGCAACTACATATTAGGAATATTTTAAAAAAAATTCGCAAATATTAGGGAGAAAAAGTATAGTTTACCTAATCAGAAGTATCAATGAAAAAGGGATGCATATTATGTCAAATTGATTTTTTTTTAAATAAAAGAATAAAAAAAGAAAAAAACTTACAAGGGCTACTATCTGAACATTCTCCTCAGTCAATTGGGGAATAGCAGCTACAAGAATATCAGAACCTTTTTGTTCTTCAAGCCTACCAATGAATCCAATGAGAGGAATGTTTCTATCTATTGGCAATCCAACTTCAGCTTGGAGAGCTTCTTTCAAAATATATTTTGCTTCCAACACCTAAATTACAAGACTTTGTAAAGGATTTTTCATATCTTTAGACAATCTTCTTATGATCCATACATAACAGAGTTTAAACACAACTATTTCCAGTTATTACCGTTGAAGTGTCGTATCGGACAGCAATATATTTGTCGGTTGACGGATTCCACTCCTGCACATCCATGCCGTTGACAATTCCAATGATGCCGGTTCGGCGAAGGATGTTGTCCAATTCAACTCCTTTGTCAGGACCTGAGACTAGTTCTTTAGCATAGTATGGACTAACAGTTAACACCATGGATGATTCTATGATTGCAGCTTTCATCCAATTAATTTTCCTTCCTATTACTGGTTTAACATGTCTGCATGATTAGATCAATATAAGTAGTTAGAATTTGTAATTGGATACGATGGTAACAACTCATAACTATTTGAAGATTTCTAAGGTGTTGACACGTATTATGTTAAGTAATTTAGTCAAATATATGAAACTATTTAATAATTTTCAACTATCATCTTTACATGAAAACATTTTCGTGCGCGTAATTACCAATCATTAATCATACCCATCAATGAAGTCAAATGAGCTTTTAAATTGGTCAGGGAGATTGAGAAGCGAGAAGTCTTCGAACGCGAATCTTCCTTGGTAAGCAATGTTGTGGATACAAAAAATGACCTGATAAATTGTAGCATTCACTGAAAATGAGTTGATTATCAATGCATAATTAAGTATTAAGTAACTAATTAACCAATGTTATTTAGACTTTACTTTTGCATTCTTATAGATTCCTCTTGATTGGTACATGGATTTCAGGTAGCAAGCGAGAAGGGCCGTGTGCCAATCATTGGCGATAAAAATGACATCTTCGCCTACGTAAAATATAAAATAAAATAAATAAAACAAAACATCATAATTAAGGATCTTATGCTGATTGATTAAGAACTTAATTCTTACCGTATGACCCAGAAAAGTATTTATTGCTCTTAAGATTCAGAACCCTTGGTGCTTCCAATGCTGCCTACAACATTGAAAATATGGGAAAAGTAGGAACATAAATTAAACTAAGACATTTGAATTCAGATTTAGATACAGAGACATTAGATTAATGTAATTAATCCTTCATGTAAGGTAGCCTTGTTACACTTATAAACTGCCTACAACTGATAAAAATTGAGACAAAGAGTAGATTTTCCATGGCAAATAATGTGTATCTTTTTCAATCTCATCCCAAATTAAAAGTATGTAGGATAAAGTTTAATAATGTTAATTTCGTCCCTAACGTTTTAAAACGGGTGACAGATTAGTCCTTTCATACAAAGATCCATACATTTTGCGACGAAATTATGACTTTCAAATCTGAACGGACCCTTAGTCTCTAGTGTTTATTTTTTTTGTCAGAAAAGAGATATAGAAGTACCTGGCAGAACAAGCTAAAACGTAGTTCATTGTCTTGGTAATCTTCCCCTGCATAAGGTCCATAAAGTTTGGTTCCGGTTTTGCCCCAAACCTTCAAATTTAGTCCTTAATAAGTTCTTGAATTTCCCAACATATTCAGAGAAGAGTATAGGGGAAAAAAAATCAAGGAATATTTTGCAACCTTCTCAAGAAACATAGGGTGATCGACAAAGACACGATCAACTCCTCTTTTATAGCAATGGAAGAACCGAACCTTTTCTGTTCTGTCTCCAATTTTTACCTGTAATAAGAAAATCATAATGCATTTAGACATAGAAAGAACACAAACTTGGTGAAAAACATGATTCTTCATCATATTTTCAATTCTAGGAGTGTATACCTCAACTTGAATACTTGTATCCCATGCATCTTTGTACTGATCATATCGCGGCGCAATTGTCATAACTCGATGTCCATTAGCCTAGACAAGGATTAATTAGAGGTAGTCTTGCACTCATTGAACCCCAAACATGCCAATCAGTGCAAAAAGCTAATGTTATAGGAAAGAATTAAAGCTTTTACTTTGGTTATTGACTTTGTAATCACGATTCATCTTAATCCTCGAATATTTCCAAATGAGATTCATTGGTCATTCTGGTCTCGTCATTATAGATCAGTTGATGTATCAAGTTAAATAACATGGTCAGACCACATGTCATTTCACGTGACACATCAACGAAGTATAATAATAAGACTACAATGACCAACGGAACATAATTCAAGTGACTAAAAACAACAAGCTTACTGCCAATGCTGGTGGCAGACCTCCGATTACATCGCCTAAGCCGCCGGTTTTGCTCCAAGGAGCAACCTCAGTTCCCACAAAGATCAAAGTCATTCCACATATGATGACACCTTTAGGCTTACCTCTCTTGCTTTGAAGTCCCTTCCTCTTTGATTTTGCTGCACTAACTTTAATTTGGGTTCTGTTCAGAATCTCATCCACATGGTTCAAGACTCTTAGTCCATTATGATTGTTGGTGTGCTTTAGTTCCATGGGTGACACTTTAGACTCACATGAGAAAATTGGTCCATGGGAAACATATGATGAACTTCTTGAGACTAAGTTGCTTGAAGCAGTCATCATTGTTGCCATCTTTAATTCCCTTGATTCTCAAGAATCTGAAGGACATCAAAGATTCCATCAAAATTAGAATGAGTATCACAAAAAGACAGGCTAGACGAGCCAACCCGTGTACGCTTGACTAAAACCCTTTTAGCTCGCGAGTTATATGAGCCAAGCCAAATTGACCTGCTTCTAAACGAGTTGTGATTTTACTGGCTTGACTCCATTTTTACAAGCAATCCGAGCCCATTGCTTGTTTTGAGGGCTCTGCTGCGTTTGTTTACAGGGACGAAAACTAAGACAGAGACTGACACACAAAATTATATTTGACAGATAAGACATGGATAGAGACACTGAATTAGTGTATTTGTGTCTATCCTAATAAGAAGAGGATAGAAATACTAACAAAGGAACACAACTTCTTTTTATTTTTTATTTCTTTATTTTTATTAATTTTTCATAATGGAAAAATATAGGTAGACAATGAAAATACTAAACAATGTGAACAATAGATATATCGGATGTTCATTTCACTAGGTATCCGGATGATTATTTTAATATTAAAATTTAGATGGATAATTTGGAGGTATAGTGTGTTTTTATTTAATTGGTGGTTGTTCATGTTGTTTAAGTTGTTTAAGATAATCTCAGGTCAAAAATGCTTTTAAAGCACACATTCAATGCTAATCATTACATGTAAATATTTCTAATCATTACATGAAAGCAATGCTAGCCATCTTCCCAAAATCTCAACACTATTTCATTATCTCTGAACTCAAATTACTGTGTAGTACTACTAAATCTTCACTAAGTTGTCATGATTTCAAAGTTCTTAGCTATTAGATATTCAAGAATGGAAGCTAATTGAGGAACCATTTGTTCCTCATAAAACTCTGTTCAATTGAATGAACATTGCTCATTAACAGAACTTGAACATACAATAATACTCAAACATGGAATTGGAAGTTAGCACTAACCAGATTATGAAGCACAAAGAGGATTTGAGGGAAGCAGAAGATAGAGGTAGTTGAACTCAGCTTCAAGGACTAACCTGAAGTTTCCACCATTAACGCAGAACAATTATTAATTAATATTATATTGTATATTTTATTGCTTCTAAACGATTCACATGAGGCTGCAACATTATTTATAGTGTACTTCTTAGTACAGTGACATGCTTCTATATTCCACGTGGCAACCTTAGAATAATTCTGGTGTACTCCATTGCTTTTGACGCCTCAAATATTACTAGAGGCTTACATCATTTTGAAAGAAAAAAGAAAAAAATTGGGTAAGTTTCTAATTTTAGGGACCAATGAATAAAAATTGGAATATGCCCTCGTGTAGAGTAAGGTCAATTTTTCGTTTTGGGCTTTTTCTCTGTTTTGATAGCAACATTTTTCATGGGAAGTTTCTCTAATTATTTTTACTTTTTTAATTGTTATTCAACTGCTCGTATACTTGTCTGTCTTTTGATTTTTTTAAACACAACTACAGAGACAAATACATGAAGTAAAATTATAAAAATGGGACCGAGGTAAGAAAAAATAAAATAATAATGTTATAATATACATCACTTTGGTTAAGTAATTTTTTTTCTCCCATGATATTTTTTAATTTGCTAGATCAATTACTTATTTATCGCAATTAAAAGTTAAAACTCTATTTAAAAATTTATAGTTGATTAATAAATTATTATATAAAAAATAAAATTTAAATTTTTTATATTTATTTAAACAAATAAGTAAACTACCTCAGATGAGTTGGTTTTTTGGTTTAAGTGTTTTTGATAGAGCTAGATAGATGTAGCATGTTATGAACGGTGATAATAGATAGAACTTAGAAGCACAAAAGAGGTAAGTTGGGTGGATAAGTTTGAAAAACTTTGGTTTTCCACAACATCTTGGACCCAAAGAACCCAAATGTAACAGAATGGACTGGCCCCCAACTCAAACTGAAGAACTTGTTAAGTTGATATGGCCCAAAAAATAAAATATTCTAATGACAAAAACAGAAAAAAAAATAAATCAAGTTTAATTGATCTAGTGAGTAATTTATTAATTAGTTTAAGTAAGTGTTCGATTTAAATATCACTTTGTACATATAATACCTTATTAATCAACTACAAACCCTTAAATACAGTACTACTTTAATTGGATAGCTAAATATATTGCGATAGAAAATCACTTCTATTATTATTATTATTATTATTATTATTATTATTATTATTATTATTATGAATTAGCTAGATTATCTCATATCATTGTTAGGAAAAAACAATAAATTTTTTTATATGATAAATTACTAAAATAGTATATGTTCGGTTGTCGGATTCCGGACAGGTCGGGTATACAAGTGAGAGGATGGATGGGTGAGGACGCCTTAACTTGGGTCGCACTTGCAGCGGACTAGCCGAGCTGGCGAGCACTTGAGCTGGTGAATGGACGAAAGGGGGGTGCCACCTGCAAAGACACTCCGACGCCTAAGTCAGAAATCGTACAAGCAGGGGAAGTGATGTGGAAGGCGACGTACCTCGGGGGAAGAGCCAATCTTCCCCTTATATACATGTCAGTAGTGGGCCCCTTATGGGACAGGCCCATATTTCCAAGGACGCTGTCTTGCAGCCGTGTGTGAGTCGTACAGGACGCGTGTCCGGGTCGGTTGGAGGGCGCCTATCCGGGTCGGGTACTGCTTGGGTCGGGTCGGCCCAAAGCTGATTCTGGGCCGGGCCGTAACAGTGCCCCCACGCGCCAATGGTAGTCGTGGGAGCTACCAATGGCGTGTCGTCTTGCACCTCGTCTGGTCGGCCGCTCGTGGGGAGGGTGTGCCCCCAACGCGCGTCTCTTGATTGCTCAAACAACCGTTCCATCGCTTCGTTTCCTGCGCCGAGCATTGAATGCTCATAATGGGGTAAAAAACCCGTTTGAAAAGACTATTTTGCCCTTAGCAGTTTCGCGCTTTGGAGGCCATTTTTAAACGATTGATTTTGATGTTTCTATATTTTTTTACACTCCCTGCTCTTCCTTTCTTCCTTCCTGCTACAAGATTTCAAGGTGTTTGCTGTGGTGCCTCCGTTCCTGCATTTTCTCCAGATTCGCAATCATCCTTTTTCCATCAATTTAGGTAAATCTCGAATCATTCCCCCCTTTATGCATTATTTTTGGTATGCTTGTTGCCTTGGTTCTTTGGATGTTACTGTGTAACTTTTTAGTCACGAGTAGACGTGTTAGGGGGAAAAGTACCATTCCAGGGTAGGTTTTTTCTCGCTCTTTTAGCCATTTAGTCTTGTTTGGTCTTAGTCGGGAAGTCGTGAGGGTGGTGTGTGTGTTCGGCTTGAGCAACCGATCTCTTAGACTAACTGGATGGTACCCCCATGTAGGTATGGCTCGCACGGTCTCCCGGGCATCCGTTAACCCCGCGGCGTACGACCAATATGCTTGGGTCGTTTCCGATATAAGGGAATCACCCAACCAAATGGGCGAGGAGGAGCTCACCGAGTTCCGACAAGCCGGGTATTTGTGTGGCGGGACTGATGAGGAGGCCAATTACGACGCCTTCGTCCCGGCTGCTCACGAGCGGTTGTATGAAATCAACTTCCAAACCCGCCAGGTCGCCGACTGGATTTGGTTCTACAAGGCCATGTTCACTCAAGTCGGAGTTCGCATTCCGTTCTCAGCCTTTCAAATGGCGCTCTTAAACCGAATTTCTGTGTCACCGTCGCAGTTGCATCCGAACAGTTGGGCTTCGATCCGCTGTTTCGAGATGGTTTGTGAATATCTCGACCTGCCGGTGTCCGTAGATGTCTTCCTCTTTTTCTTCACCCTCACGAACCCTTCCAAGGAGGGGAAACATAAGAAAGGGTTTATGTCCTTCCGGGCTGCTCAGGGTCGGAAGATTTTCGGCTTGTTCGAAGATTCTTACCATGGGTTTAAGGACAAGTATTTTAAGGTCCGCCCGGCCAAAGGTCGTCACCCCTTTTGGTTGTCTTTGGAGGGGGTACGGCTCATCCCGACTTATTGGAGCTTCGGGGCAGGAGCCAATAGTTTTATTAAGGTACTTTATAAAAACATGTCGGAAATAGATCAACAGATTGCCGAGGTGCTAAACGCAGTTTTTGGGAAGAACCCGGTAAATCCCCACCTCCTCATGGGTGACCGGGAGTCCGGCCGTAACTATATTTGTGAGAAGCTTTCTACTTTACCCTTTATCTTTTTGATTTTGTTGATGATTTGTGGTGACTAACCGACCTTCTTCGCTCTTCTGCAGTGGATATGTCTGCGTCGGTGACGGGTCTTCCCGACTTGTTTCAAACCTTCCTTGGTGGCGGCGATGACGAGGAGAGTGACGAGCAACCCGTCCCCGAGGGTCCTGATGCTTCGGAGAACAAAGACGTTCCCGAGCAGAAGGCCGCAACCGATGGGATCGGTACCTCGACTCAGGGCGCCGCGGTTGATAGTGGCAAAACAGTCCATGCCTCCCCCATCCACGAGGTAGTAGGAACTGGCGGTTCCGTTCCTGGCCCGGATGTTGAGGTGGAAGAGGTCCCCAACCCAAAGAAAAGAAAGAAGGCATCCACGGCATCATCTAGCCCTGAGGGCGTTCTTACCGTCATGGAGAGGAACTTTGACGCCGGTAAATTCATAGATTCCGAGCTGATCCCTGGTACCGAGGAACATTTCCACGAGTCATCCCTTGCCGGACAGGCGAGGTGGATGTATCGCACTCTCTTGCGTGGGGCCGTGATAGCCCGGAAGGCCGAGTTCGAGCTGTCCGGGATGGAGTCTCTCCGTAGGAGGTTGGAGGCTACTGGGAAGGCCAATAATGAATTAAAAACAGAAGTGGAAACTCTCCGGGAGCAGGTGACTCAGTCTTCGGGAAAGTTGGATGCCGCCGAGAAGAAGGCCACCACTGCTGAGCAGAAAGCTACCGCCGCTGAACAAAAGTTAGCGGCCGCCGAGAAGAAACAAAAAGAGTCGGACGCAACGATTGAACGTTTGCTCGAGCGTGAGATGGCTCTGGAAGGACAGGTCGGCGCGGCGCAAAAGCGGGTGGCCGAAGTTGAGGAAGAAAAGCGGGCCGTGGAGGCCGAGCTGACGACATGGAAGGCGAAGTATAAAGATGTTGTCAAGCAGGGCAAGGCTGCGATCTTGGGCACTGAGGAAGCCCTCAAAGCTCAAATTAAAATTGTTGCTCCTGAGTTCGACACGTCGGCAATCGGGGTCCGCAAGGTTATTCTTGATGGCAAGGTCGTCGACGTCCCCAAGAAGTGAATTTGTGTTTACAGCTTTTTGTGCAGCCGCTTTGTTATGACTTGTAAACTATTTTAGTTTTAGCCGTTTTTGGCTTGCGAACGATTTATCGTTTTTGGTGTTTAGCCGTTTTATGTTGGCTTTTTATCAACGACCGTTTTATCGTTTGCTCGTGTTGCCGTTTCTTTTAACCGTTTTTTGGTTTATCGTCTTCGCTTATATTAATGGCTCATGGCCTTTTGTGTTGTCGTTATGATTGTGACTGACGGGTTCCCGGGGTGATCAGTCCCAGGGACGTACGCCGTCGTTGGACGTGGTGGTTTATCTGAAAAATTAAGTGACAAGATAGGAGAGAAAATTTGCACAAGTATATATTATTCGGTAACTGTGTAAAGGACAGATAAGTCGCTATGAGAAGTTCAAAAGATAAATTTGCGAGATGACCACTTAGCTATCCTGGTCGGTTAGTCGGGCCTTCTCCTAGGAGTAGAATCTTCTTAGGTTGTCCGCATTCCATGTCCTCGGGACCTCCTTGCCATCGAGCCTTTCTAACTTGAAGGCTCCTTTTCCCATCACCTTTTTTACTCTGTAAGGGCCTTCCCAGTTTGCCGCTAGCTTGCCTTCTCCGGGGGTCGGCAAGCCGATATCGTTCCGCCTCAGGACGAGGTCGTCAGGCTCAAAGTCCCTCTTGAGCACTTTGGTGTTGTAGCGCAGAGCTATTCTTTGTTTTAGCGCTGTTTCCGTCAAATGGGCCATCTCCCGGGCTTCATCTATCAGGTCCTTTTCTACAGTTTCCTCTACTCCTTTCAAAAGCAATCGCGGGCTCGATTCACCGATCTCCACGGGTATTACTGCGTCCACCCCGTATGTTAGTCGGAAAGGGGTTTTCTTGGTGGAGGATTGCTCGGTTGTTCGATAAGACCAGAGGACCGATGCCAGCTCGTCGGCCCAAGCACCCTTTTTGTTGTCCAACCTCTTCTTTAGCCCTGAAAGGATAACTTTGTTGGCGGACTCCACTTGTCCGTTCGTTCGAGGGTGTTCTACCGAAGAGAACCTTTGCCTTATACCTAGGCCGTTGAGGAATTCTGTGAACTTTTTGTCAGCAAATTGTGTGCCATTGTCCGAGATGACGGCTTCTGGTATCCCGAACCGCGTTATCACCTGTCTCCACATGAATTTTCTGCAATTGGCTGAGGATATGCTAGCCAATGGTTCGGCTTCTATCCATTTGGTATAGTAATCAATTGCCACTATGAGATATTTGACCTGCCCAGGGCCGACAGGGAAAGGTCCTAAGAGGTCGATTCCCCATTGAGCGAACGGCCGGGAAGTCGTCAGCAAGCTTAACTCGTTTGCCGGCGCCTTGGCAAAGTTGGCGTTTTGTTGGCACTTTATGCACTTTTTGACGAACTCTTTGGAATCTGCCATCATCGACGGCCAGTAGTACCCAGCTCGGATCAACTTCCTTGCTAAGGCTTTTCCTTCGATGTGGTGCCCACAGCAGCCCTCGTGGACTTCCCTGAGGACGTAGTCCGTTTGGTCGGGGTGTAGGCACTTCAGTAAGGGTTGGCTGAACCCTTTTCTGAACAGCTGTCCTTGGATGACGGCGTATTTGGCCGCTTCTCTCCTTAATTTCACCGCATCCTTTTCGTCGCCAGGGACTTGGCCGTGTTCTAAGTAGTTGGTGATGGGGTCTAGCCATGAAGAACTTAGGGTTGTTATGTGTAGTGCAATTGTAGGTTCCCTTGCCATGCCTTGGATGAGAGACTGGTTTCCCTCCCCTGGCTTTGTGCTGGCTAATTTGGATAGGAGGTCTGCTCGGGTGTTCCTTTCCCTGGGTACATGCTGGACCGTGACCTCGTCGAACTTTTGGCTCAAGCTTTTGACCTTTTCCAAGTACTTCTGCAACAAGGGGTCCTTGGCTTGGTAGCTTCCGTTTACTTGCGAAGTGACGACTTGGGAATCGCTGCATACTTCCAGCCTTTTTGCGCCGACCTCTGTTGCTAGGGTCAAGCCGCCTATGAGGGCTTCGTATTCTGCTTGATTGTTCGAGATGGGAAACTCGAATCTGACCGACTGTTCGTATACGACCCCGTTTGGACTTTCTAGGATGACCCCGGCTCCTCCGAAGGTCTGGTTGGAGGCTCCGTCCACATGGAGCTTCCACCGTGTATCCGTGTCTTCGCCTGGGTCTCCTGTTATTTCAACCAGGAAATCCGCCATGGCCTGCGCCTTGATGGCTTGCCGGGGTTCGTACCGTATGTCATATTGAGAGAGTTCGATGGACCAAGTCATCATTCTTCCCGCCAGGTCGGGTTTTTGGAGAACTTGTCGGATCCCTTGGTCCGTTCTGACGACCACTTGGTGACTCTGGAAGTATTGTTTTAACCTTCTCGAGGAGGTTAGGAGTGCTAAGGCTAGCTTTTCCAACTTGCTATATCTTAACTCTGCTCCTTGTAGGGCTCTGCTTATGAAGTAGACTGGTTGCTGGGTCCTCCCATCCTCCCGCACTAGCACTGCGGCCAGGGCTTCGCTTGTTATAGCGAGGTACAGGTACAGTGGTTCCCCGTCCCTTGGCTTCCCGAGAACGGGAGGTGCCGCTAGGATTTCCTTGAAGTGTTGGAAGGCCTCTTCGCACGCGGGTGTCCATTCAAACGCCATCCCTTTTTTCATGAGGTTGAAGAATGGCAGGGCTTTTGTCGCCGAGGCCCCGAGAAACCGGGAAAGTGATGTCAATCGCCCTGCCAACCTCTGGACGTCCTTGACACAGCCCGGGCTCTTCATCTGAAGTATTGTCTGGCATTTCTCCGGGTTGGCTTCTACCCCTCTCTGAGTTATCATAAATCCCAGGAACTTGCCGGCCTCCATAGCGAAGGCGCATTTGAGGGGGTTCAGCCTCATACCATGTTGACGGAGGGATGCAAACACACTAGCCAGGTCGTGTAGGAGGTCGTCAGGTCGTGTTGTTTTTGCCAGGATGTCGTCCACATAAACTTCGACCGTTTTTCCTATGAGGTCGTGGAATATCCTGTTCATCAGCCTTTGATATGTCGCTCCTGCATTTTTCAAGCCAAATGGCATTACCTTGTAGCAGAAAGTTCCTCCTGGCGTTATGAACGCCGTTTTGTCTTCGTCTGGTCGGTGCATCGGTATCTGATTGTAACCAGAATAGGCGTCCATGAAACTCAGATACCGGTACCCCGCCGCAGCGTCGACGAGCGCATCTATGTTGGGGAGGGGGAAGCAATCTTTGGGGCATGCTTTGTTAAGGTCAGAGTAGTCCACGCACATTCTCCATCTGCCATTGTGTTTTTTCACCAATACCACATTTGAGAGCCACGTCGAGTAGTCCACTTCTCGTATGAAGCCTGCTTCTAGGAGACCGGCCGTTTGCTTGGCTACCTCCTCCGCTCTTTCCGCCGACATCTTTCTCCTTCGCTGAGCCACTGGGCGTGCGTCTGGCTTGACGGCTAAGTGATGTGAAATGATTTGTGGATCAATGCCCGGCATGTCGGCTGGCGTCCATGCGAAGAGGTCCTTGTTGGCCCTTATCATTTCAATCAAAGGCTCCTTCAACTCATGTGGGAGGTTCTTGTTAATGAATGTGAACTTTTCCCCTTCGTCACCGATGCTAAATTTCTCCAGGTCCCCTTCTGGTTCCGGCCTTGGGTTGTCCTCTACTCTGGCATCGAGGTCGGCCAGGAATACGCCAGATGCTTCCTTGGACTTCTTTCTGAGGGAAAGGCTGGCGTTGTCACAAGCGACCGCCGTCTCGAGGTCTCCTCTTATGGTCCCTATGGATCCATCATCGGCGACAAACTTCATAACTAGCAGCTTGGTGTTGATTATGGCTTCAAAATCATTGATTGTTTTTCTTCCCAAGATGATGTTGTAGGCTGTGGAGTCTCGGAGGATCACGAATTCGGCCATCGCCGATCTTCGGCCTTGCTTCTGACCTACCGAGATCGGCAGGGAAATGACCCCGTCTGGTTTGATGAAATGGTCGCCTAACCCGATAACCCCGTGCTGGTGGGTCGTCAGGTCGGCATCCTTCAGCCCCAGTGCGTCGAACACGTTGCGGAACATGATGTTTGAATCGGCCCCGGTGTCGACAAGGATCCGCTTGACGAGGCCGGTTCCCACTCTGGCCGTTATGACCATGGGAGGGTTTTCCGGGGCGTCGCTGAACCATTGATCTTCTGGGCCGAAAGAGATGGGCGGAGGTTTTTTGGTATTCTGCACAGGTGTGGATGAGATCGCCAGAACCTTGGCGTCTTTCTTGTGTGCCGACCGGGACTTTGGTGCAGTGTTTTTTGCCGTTACCACGTTTATCACCGTTAGGCCGTGGTCTCTGTCTTCGGGCTCCTGTCGCCGTTTGATCGAGCGCGTCTTGCCTTCCTCATCCTGATCGCGATAGCGCCTTCTCGGCTCCCTGATGAGATGGGAGAACGCTGCTAGCTTCCCTTCCCTTATCGCCTGTTCCAATGCATCCTTTAGGTCGAAACAGTCCTGTGTTTGATGGCCATATCCCTTATGGTAGTCACAATAAAGGTTCTTGTTTCCACCTGTGCGGTCCTTGAGTGGTCGGGGCTTCGGAAGAATTCCTTTCTCAGCTATTTGTTGATAGACTTCCACAATGGGGAGGGTGAGTGGAGTGTAGTTAGTGAACTTTCCGACTCGAGGGAACGGCCTAGGAGCTTTGTTCGATGCCTCCTCCCTAACCTTTTCTTTTGCTCTCTCCCCGTCGCCACCGGACTGCCGGGTCTGGCCGTAACCGGACTGCCGCTTATTGGCTGCCACGACCCGGCTGACTTCCTCGTCGTTTATGTACTCTTTGGCCACCGTTTGGATTTCATGCATCGTCCAAACCGGCTTCGTGGTAAGGTGTTTCCGGAAGTTCTCGTTGAGAAGGCCGTTCGTCAGGCAGAGACTGGCCACCGAGTCGGTCAGGCCGTCGATTTCCAAGCATTCGTCGTTGAACCGATCTAAGTACCTCCTGGTCGGCTCTCCCTGTCTCTGGGTTACCCCGAGGAGGTTGATAGGATGCTTGGCCTTTGCTATTCGCGTTGTAAATTGAGCCAGAAACGCGCGGCTAATATCTGAGAAGGTATAGATAGAACCTTGAGGGAGGCCATTAAACCATCTGATCGCTGGTCCTGCTAAGGTTACCGGGAAGGCGCGGCACCTTACCTCGTCGCCTACTCCCTCTAGGTTCATCCTGGCCTCAAAGGCCGTGAGATGTTCTAGAGGATCTTGGGTTCCGTCATACCTCATGTCCGTTGGTTTGTCGAAGTGTTTCGGCAACCGGACCTCAAGGATAGATCGGTGGAACGGCGTGACACCCATTATCACAGGTTGTCGTGTTCTCTCGGATTTCCCTTCTCCGTCCTCACGACCTCTCGCCGTTCGGCGAGTTCGTCTGCCACGAGAGTAGATGACTGTGTCGTTTCGTCTTCTCGGAATGGGTGATTCCTCTTGTGTGCCCTCTGCTTCCATCCGGGATGCAGATATACGCCGTGAGCGGCTTTGGTGAGAGCTCTCTTCTTCCTCGCCCCCGGGGGACGGGGTGTAGCTCGGATCGGTAGACCATCCATCCCTCTCACGGTCGGCTAGCTGTCGTTCTAGGTTCTGGACTCTGTGGCGTAGCTCCTGCATTATTATGGCGCTATCGCCGCCCGTTCCTCCGAACGGTCGGGTTGTCGTGTGTCGTTGGGGGGATCTCCGGCCTCCCCTTTGCGAGTTGACGGAGGCTGCCCCTTCCGCTCCGGCTGCTCGAGCTCGGTCGCCGGGACCTGGCGCGACTTCCATTCAGGCAAAGGGGGTCCCCACAGACGGCGCCAATGTTCGGTTGTCGGATTCCGGACAGGTCGGGTATACAAGTGAGAGGATGGATGGGTGAGGACGCCTCAACTTGGGTCGCACTTGCAGCGGACTAGCCGAGCTGGCGAGCACTTGAGCTGGTGAATGGACGAAGGGGGGGTGCCACCTGCAAAGACACTCCGACGCCTAAGTCAGAAATCGTACAAGCAGGGGAAGTGATGTGGAAGGCGACGTACCTCGGGGGAAGAGCCAATCTTCCCCTTATATACATGTCAGTAGTGGGCCCCCTTATGGGACAGGCCCATATTTCCAAGGACGCTGTCTTGCAGCCGTGTGTGAGTCGTACAGAACGCGTGTCCGGGTCGGTTGGAGGGCGCCTATCCGGGTCGGGTACTGCTTGGGTCGGGTCGGCCCAAAGCTGATTCTGGGCCGGGCTGTAACAGTATACAAATAAGAATTTAATTTAAATGCATTAATTTTAACAAACAATTTTATACCATTATTTAATATATTTATGTATTTAAATGATCTTTTAATTAATAAATTCAAAAATTTAATTATTTTTAATGATATAAAAATAGATAATTAATTATTTATATAAAAATTTTATATTGATAATACATGCAAATTTTAAAATAGAATTAATAAAATTTGGTAAAAAAAGATTATAAAAAAAGTTTAAAATAAAAAATGTTGCACAAAATATCAAATAATCTCATTTTTATTAACAGAAAATATTAACTAGACGTCAATATTTTTTATCAACAAAAATGGTGATTTGAGGATTTTTTTTAATGTTTTTTCTCCAACATCTTATTTGTAAAATGAAATCTAAATGTCAGTAGTTTTCGTAAATGTAAATAAATTAATTTTTTTGGTGGAAAATTTTTTTTATGACATATCTGAAAGAAATTTTTTACAAAAAATAATCTAAAAGTATTTTGGAATTTGGATACAAAGCTGAGGAGGTTGATCATTAACAAAGAAGGAAGCTGTAAGTTTCACTGAATTTGATTAAGCTGCGTAAGTAATCATGTTCTTCTTCTCCTTCTTCACTATTTCAGTATATTGTGCTGAGAAATTTAAAAATTAAAAAAAAAATTGAAATCAGAATTGTGAAAGTTGCATTGCCAATGGAGCTCGACATCCACTCCTTCCTCCCTTCCGACGAAGAAGATGACACCGCCGATCACCACCGTCGCACCGTCGACGACATCCTCAACGACTGTTCATCTTCCTCTTCTTCTCCCTCTCCTCCTTCTTCGCCTTCCACTTCTTCTAAACCCTTCCACCCGCTTCAAAATTCCCAAACTACCCTTCCGATCCCTCAATCTCATCCTCATCAGTATAATTCAGCAAGACCCGCTTCCTTCTCTCGGGTCAAACCTCATGACCCGTTTTCCAACCGAGTCACGCGCCCGCCGACGTTTTCCTCGCTGCTGGGCGGTGTTAGGTCTAACGCCAAGCCTGGCGCCGCGCTGGCGGCGGCTGCGGCAGCTTCTAGATCCGTCCCGACGCCGCATGCCGCCGCGATTAAGTCACGGAGGAATTTGCAGAAGTTTGCGGCGTTGGGAAGTGGGGAATTGAGTAGTTCGATCGGTGGAATTGGCGATGATTCTGATGTTTCTTCTAGAAGTGAGTTGGGAGAGGGGACTAGTGATAGATTCGAGGGGTTTGAGTCTGGTGTGGTTGAGAAATTCGATGAGTTAGAAAGGAAAGTTGAGGATTTTAGGGATCATAGTGAGAGTAGTGGTGGTGTTGGTGTTGTTGATGCTGAGGTTGATGGTGGTGCTAACATTGGGGTGGAGAATGATTCTGAGAAGAGGGATTTAGATGTGGTTGACAATGAGAATGATGATTCTGAGAAGAATGTAGTTAGTTCTGCACCTTTTGACCATGATGATGATGATGTTGATAAAGAGAACGAGAAGAAAATTGATGCAACTATTATTACTAATGTTGTTGTTGATGATGATCTTGATGTTGGTGAGAAGGGGATAACTGAGGACGGATTGAAGAGTGAGATCATTATGGTAAGAGAAGAGGCAGTGAATGATGGTACTTTTGTGGAAGAGAGTAAGAGTGAGGTGAATGATATTGTAGGTGATGGTGATGGTGATGGTGATAATGGTGGTAGTTTGGTAAGTGATGATGTTAGTGAGTTGGTTGAGGAGAGGCTTGAGGAGATGGAAAGTAAAAGGGCTGCTAAGATAGCAGAGAAGAAACTAGAGTCTTTGAAGAAGCCGCTTGAATTGGCAGAAGAATTGGAGAAGAAGCATGCTTCCACTGGTATGCATTTGGAAGAGGGCGCTGCTGCGCAGCCTATGAGACTAGAGGGCGTTAGGAGGGGCTCCACAACACTTGGATATTTCGATGTTGATGCAGATAATGCTGTCACTAGGGCCATCTCGTCCCAAGCATTCAGGCGGGAACATGGTTCTGCACAAGTGTTGGCAGCTCATGCCAATTACATTGCAGTAGGAATGGCCAAGGGACTCATTGTTGTAGTGCCAAGCAAGTATTCCATTCATCATGCTGACAGCATTGATGGAAAGGTTGGTTTCTAATCCGGTGATGCTTTATTTTATGCTACTTCAAGTTCATTGCTCAATGAATCATGGAGGTTTACATTTTTTTCTTGCAAATATCTAGTGTAATATGCTAAATGATCTATAACTTAGTTAACATTTCATTTCTGTACTTTAACATCTAAAATTTCTATATTTGATTTTACGTGAGAGCAGATTCTATCAGTTTTTGAGCTGAAATATTGGAGTTGCTTCCCATAATGAATGAAAAGTTAACATTGCAAGACAAAAGGTTTTATATGTATATTAAAAATAAGAATTAAACTAATAAAAACAAATTTTTCGTAAAGAAGATTGAGAGATAAAAAATACTGGTCATGCTTTCCTATAAGCATTTGTTTTATGGTAAGATTTGAGTTCAGGCGATAATTCCATTTATCAATATATTTCATTTCCTTGTTAGATGTTGATGCTTGGTATGCAAGGTGATCGAACACATGCTCCTGTAACATCCATGTCTTTCAACCAGCAAGGAGACCTTCTTTTAGCTGGTTATGGGGATGGTCATGTCACAATTTGGGATGTACAGAAAGGTGTAGTGGCGAAAGTTATTAGTGGAGAGCATACATCACCGGTGGTACATGCATTTTTTCTTGGACAGGATCCTCAGAATACTCGTCAATTTAAAGCCGTCACTGGGGATTGTAAGGGTCTGGTTCTCTTACACAGTATCTCAGTGGTCCCTTTGCTTAATAGGTTCACCATTAAAACTCAGGTAAATGGAATTTGTTATCCATGTGTAATGTATATAGCGTAGTATTATCTAGAGGACTTGTGAGTTAATTTAATATTCAATAATCTCATGCTTCTGTTCTTTGTGGAACTTGTATTAATTCTTTAGTGTCTTCTTGATGGGCAAAAAACGGGCTTGGTACTGTCAGCTTCACCACTCCTTCCTGATGAATATAGTGGTAGTGCGTCACCTTATTCCCAGGGGAGCACCACAGCCGCAGCCAGCAGTATAAGTAGCATGATGGGAGGTGTTGTTGGGGGAGATGCTCCTTGGAAACTCTTCAACGAAGGCTCTTCTTTGGTTGAAGAAGGCGTCGTTGTATTTGTCACACATCAGACTGCTTTGGTGGTATGAAGCTCAGATGTTTGTGCTGATTCCATGTACTTTTTATACTTTAATTTTTCCTTCATCTTTGTGGAGATCCTTTGTGTATCGTCTACTGAATATGCTAAATCTTTGTTATAGGTACGACTAAGTCCTACATTGCAAGTTTATGCCCAGCTTTCTAGGCCAGATGGAATTCGCGAGGGTTCCATACCATATACCGCATGGAAATACCTGGCACAAACATGTAGTTCTGCTGGTATGGATTCATTTTGTTATATATCATGTTGACTTGTTTCTAAAGATTCCTCTCTTGCAGAAAATACGTCGGCTGATGCTGTTGAAAGAGTATCGTTGCTTGCAATTGCCTGGGAAAGGAAGGTTCAGGTTGCGAAATTGATAAAATCTGAATTAAAAGTATATGGAAAATGGTCTCTTGACAGTGCAGCCATAGGTCTGGCATGGTTGGATGATCAGGTATTAAATCATCAATTGTCTTCCCTTTTACCCTTCCTTTATCTCTTTCCTTGATTGTTAGTCATAAGGGTATTTAAGAAGATTTTGATCTTCTTCAGATGCTGGTAGTTCTCACTTCGACTGGACAAATGTATCTATGTGCCAAGGATGGAACTGTGATTCACCAAACAAGCTTTGGTGTAGACGGTATTGGAGGCGATGATCTGATTTCTTATCATACTCACTTCATCAATATATTTGGAAACCCTGAGAAAGATTATCATAACTCTGTCGCTGTAAGAGGAGCTTCTATTTACATACTTGGTCCGATGCATCTTGTTGTTTCCCGTCTTCTTCCCTGGAAAGAACGTATTCTAGTTTTGCGGAAAGCGGGTGACTGGATGGGTGCCTTGAACATGGCAATGACTCTTTATGATGGCCATGCTCATGGGGTTGTTGACCTTCCTAGAACCTTGGACGCGGTGCATGAGGCCATAATGCCCTTCTTGTTGGAGTTGCTTACATCATATGTTGATGAAGTATTCTCCTATATTTCAGTAGCCTTCTGCAATCAAATTGGAAAACTGGATGAATCGAGTGATTCAAGTAGCAGAAGTAATTCAGTGCATTCTGAGATAAAGGAGCAATACACACGTGTTGGTGGAGTTGCTGTTGAATTCTGTTGTCATATCAAACGGACAGACATCCTTTTTGATAAAATTTTCTCGAAGTTTGTGGATGTTAATGTTCAACAGAGAGGTAACTTATTGTCTTAGTTTTGTCTGGAACTGGTAGGATATCTAATAAGGCTTCTATTTTCACTTCTTATTTCTCTCTTTTTGTGCACAAGCCTCAATAATTCTTTTGGTTATTGAAAGATCAATAGTTTGTTGGCATGCTCTCACATTTCAAATACATTCTTTTCCTGTTCAAATGGATAATACTGCAAATATTTATAATATTTTTCTAGAAACATTTTTGGAGCTTCTGGAGCCATATATTTTGAAGGACATGCTTGGATCTCTACCACCGGAGGTATTAGCTCATGTCAGGCTTTTTGGCACAGTTGGATGATACAATAGCAAAACTAAGTTTTGGCTTTTGAATTTACATTCTTAATTCTTCTAATACCTTTCTTCTTTGTATTTCTGTCCCTCTTCTCAAGATTATGCAAGAACTGGTAGAGCATTATAGTGCTAAAGGGTGGTTACAACGGGTTGAGCAATGTGTACTTCACATGGATATTTCATCATTGGATTTTAATCAGGTTGTTGTTAGATCTTCTAAAACCTCTTCCCTTGCCCTTTATTTCTTCTATTGGCCTGTCTAACTGTTGAGTGCTTATATTTGATACATTGTTTAGGTGGTCAGATTATGCCGGGAGCATGGCCTGTATAGCGCCCTGGTGTATCTCTTTAATAAAGGACTAAATGACTATAGGGCACCTCTGGAGGAGCTCTTTGAAGTATTACAAAATAGCCAAAAGGATACTGCTGTCGCACTTGGGTATGTTACATCTGTCGTTTTTAATATATTATTCTTGTTTGCCTTCACTTTATCCATGTAAAACATGTTGCTGCAGAACATTTGTGGACTTGAGAAATACATAGATCTTGTCAATAGACTTATGAATACATTTTCTTTCAAAAAAGACATATATAAAAAAAAGTTTTGAGAAATGTAATTATCATTTATGAGTTGCAAAGTTGTCTTGATGGCAATGTTAGGAACCTAATTAATCATGGGAATATCTCTTAAACATTACGATTGAAAATGTTCCTCCTCCTTGTCAAACATCCTGTGGCAGAATAACGTAACCATTTCAGTATTTCTTTTTCACTGGTCGTGCCATTAAATAAAAAGGATCTTCTATTGAAAAATGAAAATATGCCTTTCTTATTTGAGCCTAGTTCTGATATTCCATTGGCCTTCAAATGCTAATAAAGTGTCTAGGCTTACTTGGTGGCTGTCTCTACTCTCTAGTATGTACAAGTAAGCTGACAGCAATTTATTTACTACATGTAGGTTTGTTTCTGCTTTTAATGGGTGGTTAAATATACTTTACTTTTTTTGCCTCTTGTTTTAACAGGTATAGAATGCTGGTTTACCTCAAGTACTGTTTTACAGGTCTTGCTTTTCCACCAGGTAATTATTTTCTCTGTTCTTTTATCTTATTTCGTTTTATTTGTCGTCTCAATTAAATGTATTTCAATAGTTCTCGCTAAAGATTATCCGATATTTACAGGCCGTGGAACTATTCCTCCTACACGCTTGCAATCTCTTAGAAAGGAACTTGTAGAGTTTTTGTTAGAAGACTCTAATGCTTCGAAATCACAGGCAAAATCAAACTTAGTTGCAAAACAACCCTGTCTGAATGTATATCTTCTCTTAGAGTTGGACACTGAAGCTACATTAGATGTCCTTAGATGTGCGTTTGATGAAGATGAAATTTCAATTACTGCTTCATCTTCACTGAACTCGGTTGATCAATCCATTGAAGAAGCAAAGGAAGAAAATGGTGTTACTGAACATCAAAGTACTTTGGTTCAGAACACAGTAGATGCTCTTGTTAAATTAATTGATATGAAATCTGTTTCACCAGACACGACCTCTAGCAGTGGTGATGATGGGTTGATAAAAGAGTGGCCATTGAAGGACATGGGTTATCTGTTTGAGTTCATTGCCTATTATGTCGCTCTCCAAAGAGCCAAAATCTCAAAGAATGTACTGTGTCAAATATTTGAATATTTGACATCAGAGCGGTACTCTGCAACAAATGTCTTGGTTCATGGTTCAACTCCAAAAAATAGAGAGAAACAAGTGCTTGCACTTTTGGAAATACTGCCTGATTCAGACTGGGATGCATCATATGTACTAGAACTTTGTGAGAGAGCTCAATATCACCAAGTGAGTACATGGACCCTTTTGATCATATTAACCTCTTGTTGCCCCAGATGTTTAGGGGTACCAAATATTAACTTTTATCTGGGTAAGTAGTTATTATTTAACCATTTTATTTTTGTTGGGTTTTAGGTTTGTGGATTTATTCATTCCATTAGACATGAGTATGTGGCTGCACTGGATAGTTACATGAAAGATTTTAATGAGCCTGTTCATGCTTTCTCCTTTATCAACACAATGCTCTCACGGTTGACTAACAAAGACCATGCTACTATTCGATCAGACATCATATCTCGAATTCCTGAGTTGGTTGAACTAAGCAGGTGATCCTCCTTTATGCTACATTTATGATTTATTTATTTCTATTTATGTTGCCTAATATTCCTTGTTTACATTTTTTCCTTTTTCAATTGCATGCAGGCAGGGCACATTTCATATGGTTATCAGTCATTTTAGTGATGAAAATTCTCGTATCATCACTGAACTTCACTCTCATCCAAGAAGTCTGTTCCTTTATTTAAAGACACTCATTGAGCTTCACTTGTTTGGTACCCTAGACTTGTCTAATTTGAGAAAGGGTAATCTTTCTAATGAAAAGCCAGTTAAGGATGACTCACAAGTACTAAGTGATTATATAGAAAATATATCTAATTTCCCCAAATACATTCGTGAAAATCCTATCCATGTACCTGATGATCTGATTGAGCTTTACCTAGAGGTGAGTACTTGTACCAATGTTTTTTCTTTGACACGATAAAGTGATTTTTCTTATTTTTTTATGATTAGTTGTGGTGGGAACTTAGCTTAGTTTGATTTTGCAGTTACTATGCCAGTATGAAGGTGGTTCAGTTCTCAAGTTTCTTGAAAAGTTTGATAGCTATCGCGTGGAGCATTGTTTACGCCTATGTCAACAGTATGGCATTATAGATGCTGCTGCATTCTTACTAGAAAGAGTTGGTGATGTGGGTAGCGCTCTTGTACTTACACTCTCTGATTTGAATGATAAGTTTGTTGAAGTTGATGATGCTGTGGAAGCTGTAGTCTCAAAACGTTCCTTACGTGGTTCTTCCCATACAGAAGTTTTCAACGCTGTCTTAAGAATGAAAGAGGTTTGTATAGCTGTTTCTGGAATCTTTAAAGACGCAACTGTGTAGGTTTTGCTTATATATTTGAGGGGTTAAGTAATCTAACATGTTTTATGGTCATTAATCCGACAGGTAAATGACTTGCTCAATTTACTACGTGCCTGTATTGGTCTGTGTCAGCGGAACACCCCTCGACTAAATCCTGAGGAGGCAGAAGCTCATTGGTTTAAACTACTTGACTCGTAAGATTAATATCAATCAATATGTTTTTCCTTTCTTGCTTATGTTTTTATTTATTAGTTGATTTGTAGCTTAGTTACAAAGTGCTTAATAAAATGAAAAGTCCTACTATTTGATATTAACTACCTTTCGGTATCATTCAGATTTTGTGAGCCATTTATGGATTCAAATGTTGAAGACAGAGCATATGAAAGAAAACATTATTTTGGGATGCTAGATGGACCAGAAAATTCACAACCGGATAATGAAAGCTATAAGAGCAGATGGAAAATATCTAAGTCTCGTAATGGTCATATAATGAGAAAACTGCTAAGCCAGTTTATCAAAGAAATTGTTGAGGGAATGATCGGTTTTGTTCACCTTCCAACTATCATGTCTAAACTGCTTTCTGATAATGGAACTCAAGAATTTGGGGATTTCAAATTTACCATATTGGGCATGCTGGGAATATACGGCTTCGAAAGAAGAATTCTGGTAAGTTGAACATGTTTCATTTTTTTAATTGGATCCTCTTATCAAACTTTACAAATGTATATGCGTCTCTCTGTGTTCACTGAAAATTCACTATTGAAGGTTCAAATAGAATTTTGTCAAAAGTTGCTTCAATAAACATGGCAATATGGCTTCAATATGAATTTCAAAACTTCCATTCTTTCTTGTATTTGTGGGAAATTCATTTTGTACTGAAATATTGTCTTAAACTTGAAGACCTACATCAGTTTTTTAATGGATTTGAATATTGCTGCAGAAAGTTGCTTGTTGCATTTTATTATCACATTTGGAACTTCTTGTTACTTGCATTGTGACCTTAATCTTGAGGTAATTAATCAAAATCTCGTCTTTCCGTTTCTTCTGCCCTTAGGATGCCGCGAAATCCTTGATAGAGGATGATACATTTTATACTATGAGTTTACTCAAGAAAGGGGCCTCTCACGGATATGCTCCGAGGACTATACTGTGCTGTATTTGCAATGGCCTGCTCACGAAGAACTCCACTAGCTCTGGAATTCGAATTTTCAACTGCGGTCATGCAAGTCATCTACACTGCGAAGGTTTAGAAATCGAGTCATCAAGAAAAGGATCTGCATCTGGATGCCCGGTATGCATGCCTAGCCAGAAACCCCAGCAGTCTAGAAACAAATCAGCCATTGTTGACAATGGCTTGATCAGCAGATTCTCTACAAGACGCCAACCCCCACATGGAAGCCCCATTCCTCCGCATGAAAATGATTTAGCAGAGAATTCTTATGGACATCAACAGATATCACGGGTATTTACACACAAATCACTATATATCAAGGTCATGAATTTTCTGGAGATTTTATTAACCTTAGTGCTGGTTTTGCAGTTTGAGATCTTGAACAGCTTGCAGAAAAATGAGAGATTTATTCAGATAGAAAACTTGCCTCAATTGAGGCTTGCCCCACCTGCTGTATACCATGAAAAGGTAAATAAGGTGATAGATTTTCATGCTGGGGAAAGTAGCAGTAGTAGTTCTGCAGTTTTGGAGAAACAAAGTAGAAACAACAAGCAAAACCGGGAGCTAAGAGTTAAGGGTTCATCAATCAGATTTCCCTTAAAATCAACTATATTTGGTAAGTATAATTTTATTCAAGAAAACCAGGGGCTGATTGGTGCCTATTTTTACTGTTTGGTTTAGTATAATTTTGCTTCTTCTTTTTTTTCCACAAAATCTTAAAAATAGAAATTATTGAAAGTGAAAATAGAAAATAAAAATCGAAACCAAATGTGTTGTTTTTACTTTTTGCTGGTGTTTTAAGATTTCTTACAGGGAACCTGTTTGCAGGCAAGGAGAAGAATAATAAGAGGTGATTTCTATTTTTTTCAAGGACAGAGGGAGCAGTGTTTTATGTGAGACAGAGGTTTAACACTAACCAACTAACTGTACAGGCTAACATTAGATACATCTTCCCTTTTAGTTTTGTCTATAAAGCTTTGGATTTCATTACTCGCTTCAGGAACCATTATTATTCTTTTTGTATCTTATTCTACTTTATGTACATGCTACTAACTGTTGTAACCACACACAAGGTTTTATGTATACGCTGGAAAGGTCATTGTAGTAAGTGTGAGATATATTCTAATGTGATGAGGGAAACTTTTGATTCCTCTCCTTATTTTGTAACCTTTCACACTTTCCTTCCTCCTTTTGCTTGTATAAAAAAAAAAGAAAGGAAAAAAAAAATAAGAAGAAGAAGAAAGATTCATTATGCACATATATGTAAGGCTTTTGGTTGGGTTGATATACCCCTTCTTAATGTTGAAAGACCAATGTTCAGCCAGAAACTGAGTTTTAATTAATTAAACTTCCCTCAAACAAACTAATTCATTAATGTTTTTCTTATGCGCCAGATATCAACTTTTTGTAATTATAAAAGAGTGACCCCTTTTTATATTTATTTTTTTCCTCTCATAATAATCATAGTTTTAGAAGAAGAATCAAAAGGAGGAAAACAGAAAGAGCAGTCATCTACAATATCATAATCAAACTGGGGAAAAGGGGGTAGCATATAAGTATCAACAAATTATGTAGAGAAGAAAAATAAAGGCAGGCATCATCATAAAATGCCATGGAAGAAGAACAAAATTGTAATAAATTAAGGGCCCAACCGGATTCGAACCGGTGACCTCTTGAGCTGCAGTCAAATGCTCTACCACTGAGCTATGGACCCAATGTTGTTAAGAAAAGATATTTAGACTTTTTATAGAAATTTAATATTTTATAAAATTGTTGAGATTATGAAAAGGACTTGAAAGATCCATTTGCAATGCCAGGTCGACAGTTAACAAGGATCACATGATCATGCCATTCCACTCCATTAGCTTTATTAATTTAGTTCAAGCCACCCTCCCAATTTTCTAACATTGCCTTTGTCTCTATCCTTGTTCATGATCACACATCATTTTACAGCGACCCTTGAATAGTTGCAATTGCAAACCAGTCAAATATTTTATCCGTCAACATTAGCTTTCTCTTCCTAAAATATAAATGCATGTCCTTAGGGGCGGCAACACTACCCGAACCCGCGGGTACCCACCCCGCTCGGGGCGGGTAATTACCCGCCCCCGCACCGGGGCGGGTTTTAACGGGACGGGTTCTTGGGCGGGGCGGGGCGGGGTCGGGTTTAGGTTGAACCCGCCCCTACCCGCCCCGGTATATATAATATATATGTAAATATATATATTTTTAATATATAATATATGTAACATATATAAAATAATTAGTAAAATGACTAATAATATTATATCATATATAAATTTTTATTTTAATTTATATTATGTATGTAAATGGTGGTTATATAATTTTTAAAATTTAATTTTATTTGTTGGATTTAATAATTATAGGGACGGGTAGGGGCGGGGTGGGTACCCGCAGGGGCGGGTTAGGGTTTAACATTTTACAACCCGCGGGTAGGGCGGGGCGGGTTTGATGCGGGTTTTTTGTAGGGCGGGGCGGGGTCGGGTAGAGCAAAAACCCGCCCCTACCCGCCCCGTTGCCACCCCTACATGTCCTCATATTGTCTATGTAGAATGAATAATGTTGGTCGTTATAGGATTTAGTAATTTCCACAAGAAATTACCAAAATTTGAAGCAACCCCATATCATAATCAATTCCTTTACATTTTGCTCCAATGTTTTTGGATGTGTGATGTCATAAGAGAATTCATACTACACTAATATAGTAATATCTATGTGAGAAAATAACAAAGGACATTACATATTTGTATAAGAAATTTCACTTACATTCAAATGCCTTTTCCCAAGTCCATACCTCCTCAACCATAAGATTGCAAGTTTATTATTTTATTATTAAGTTATTATGTATCAAATTTATATAAAATTAACTTACCAATAGGCTTATCCTCTTGGTAACTAGAAAAACAAAATAATTAATATAGGTTTGAGATTTATTAGAGTACTTTTTATAAAGCATCTTTTCTTTATTTTTTTTATACAAAATCCAAATATTAAATTTTAATTAAAGAAAAGAAAAATGCAAATTCATTCATACATTTATGAATTCTTGTTGAGGAGTGGACTAAATTATAAGAGTATGCGAATAATACTAGCAAATGTAGGAAAAGTTGGTTGGATTTTTGGTAGCATCCTCTTCCTCCTCTTTATTACATTATTTGTTGGTTACCACATGAAATTTGCACATTTTATCGTGAGTTTAATATATTGACCGTGTAAAATATTTTATTGTCTAATTATATTTATTTTTTTAAAATTATTTATATGATTGATATAAAAAATAATTATTTTTACTAAGATAATGTTATATAATAATTAAATATATATATAAAATTATTTTATATTAAAATTATATTAAAAATAAATTAGTATATTATCTATACACTAATTTATTAAACTTTTGTCTTGTAGATATTTAAATTTTTTAAAATTTAAAAATATATTTATATTTTTAATTATTTTAAAAAAATTAAAAATTTAAATATATTTTTAACTCCTCAAAACTTTAAATATTTACAAACTAAAAAATCAATGATCGATTTATTTTTTCCTCTTAACAATATTACATATCCAAATTCCAAAGCTTAATTCGATTTTTGCTAAGTAGCATAGCCTCGTTTCCTCCGCCACCCCCTTTTAGGCTTTCACTTCCCATTTTGGTTCTTGTGAATATAACTTCTCATTTTCCCCTTCCATTCATTCCCAATTCATTCACATTTCTTCTCTACTTTCTCTCATTCCCAACATAAACATTGCAGTTGCAGACATTTTCCTCGTTCCCTTTTTCGTTGCAGTCTAGAAAGAATGTCTTTGTCTGCAACCAAGTTCGTGCACCCCATCACAACTCCTCCCTCTACCAGATCCAGTGACAAGCCTCTCTTTTCCACTTTCTTTGGATCCAATCATACCAAGCTTCGCTTCAATAAACCTATTGTAGCTGCTCAACGCCGTTCTTCATCGGCAGCATCTACGTCTTCGCCTGTTGTTGCTGTCTCCGATGTTGTCAAGGAGAAGAAGCTCAAATCAGCCTCCAATCTGGTGACCCTTTATCCTTGTTTCTTCATTTTGTCATTCAAAATATCTTCTTTTTGTGAATAGCATTATTTTTATGTGATGGGTTTTGGTTGAAAAACCCAACTTTTCACTCAATTCATGTCCTTTTGAATTGTACCCAGTTGGGTTTATATGCTGCATGATTCGAATCAACCTCCAATTTGGTCACCCTTTATTATTGTTTGCTCATTTCACGTTCAGAATCTCTAAATTACTGAACTTTGCACTCAATTCAGCTACTTTGAGTTGGTACCCAATTGGGTTTATAAGCTACATGAACTTCGCTCAATTTATAGAAAAAGGGAGATGTATAGTTTGGACTCCATTTACTTTTTACTATATTTGAGATGTATAATTGCTTCACACTTTGCTGATGTAGATTTTTTTGTTTTTGTCTTGTTTTAGCTAACTGGCTTCTTAGTATCGAGAATAGTGTTCTTATGATGTTTGGTTGTGCAATATTGGTTTGGGAATATGATTTTTGATTATATAGAGATTTTTATTTTGACTTTTTGTGAGCAGCTAATTACTAAAGAGGAAGGCTTGGTGCTCTATGAAGACATGATATTAGGTAGGTTCTTTGAAGATATGTGTGCCCAGATGTATTATAGGGGCAAGATGTTTGGTTTTGTTCACTTGTACAATGGCCAAGAAGCTGTGTCAACTGGATTCATCAAGTTTCTTAAGAAGGAAGATTATGTGGTGAGTACGTACAGGGACCATGTTCATGCCCTTAGTAAGGGGGTCCCGGCTCGTGAAGTGATGAGTGAACTCTTTGGGAAGGCAACGGGTTGCTGCCGAGGTCAGGGCGGTTCGATGCATATGTTCTCAAAACAGTTCAATTTGCTCGGTGGGTTTGCGTTCATTGGTGAAGGAATTCCAGTGGCCACTGGGGCAGCCTTCTCCAGTAAGTACAGAAGGGAGGTGTTGAAAGAACCAGGTGCTGATGAGGTGACATTGGCATTTTTCGGAGATGGGACTTGTAACAATGGACAGTTCTATGAATGCCTTAACATGGCAGCTTTATGGAAATTGCCAATTGTGTTTGTGGTGGAAAACAATTTGTGGGCTATTGGTATGTCACACCTCAGGGCAACTTCTGATCCGCAGATATGGAAGAAGGGACCGGCATTTGGAATGCCCGGGATCCATGTCGATGGGATGGATGTCTTGAAGGTCAGAGAGGTCGCAAAGGAGGCAATTGAAAGAGCTAGAAGAGGAGAGGGACCTACTTTAGTGGAATGTGAGACTTATAGATTTAGAGGACATTCGTTGGCTGATCCTGATGAGCTTCGTGACCCTGGTGAGTATTTAGATTAAGATATATCTAGTTGCAATATGTTATTAATTTTGAAGTGAATATGTTGATCATGATCCTTTGCATTTATCTGCAGTTACATTATGCATGACTGCATTTGTTTAGGTCATATAGATTTTGATGTGTGCACCCCATCTTCAAGGCGGATAATTTTTTTGCATTTGTGCATACTAAAACTTGTTGATGATGGAAAGTCGTCTCACTTTTTCGTTGGCTCTTTGTAAACGCTTATAACTTTGTCGAAGAGTTCTCTTGACTAAGCAACCAGTTCTCTTGATCACTTAATATGTAATTGTTTCTTGGTTTGCCAAATGCGCAAAGGATCTTTATACTCCTATCTTTTCGTACTCGTGTTTTAACTATGGTGATGGCTCAATGCTCTGAATAATTACTAATCAGAATCTGTTTCTTCTTTGGCAGCTGAGAAGGCACACTATGCAGGCAGGGATCCCATCACAGCACTGAAGAAATATCTTTTTGACAACAAGTTAGCCTCTGAACAAGAATTGAAGGCCATAGACAAGAAAATCGAGGAGCTACTTGACGATGCAGTCGAGTTTGCTGATGAGAGCCCTCTCCCTCCCCGCAGCCAGCTTCTGGAGAACGTATTTGCCGATCCAAAAGGTTTTGGAATTGGACCGGATGGAAAGTATAGATGCGAGGATCCAAAATTCACCCAAGGCACTGCTCATGTCTAATCCTTTCAAATTCTGACAATCTATCTGCTTGGTGGTTTCATTTTTGTATGCATGTTCTTATTTATATGCTTAGTAGTCATAAAAAATTACTTACAGAATGTATTATTGTTATTATTACCTTTTTCTAATATAAACAGTATTTGTTCTCTAGGTTGGTATTATTGTTGGTTGAACTAGTGTCAAGAATGATAATCCCCTATCGTTTGATTATCTTGCTTTGCAGCCTTTGTAGCTTTTATATTATCTGGACCATGTAAAATAACATTGTAGTTTTACATCATTTTGTTATTGCTGTTGGTTCATTCACCTTTTAAGTTGTCCCAAATTTGCTGATTATAGTTGGTGTTTGATTTGGTGTAGAGAAAGCTCAAACTATGATTTGGTGAGAGTAGACTTTGTTTTAACACATTTGAACACAAACGTTGGTATTCGGTGTTTCTGCATTCTGCAATACTTGAGTTGAATTTGTTGATGATTATTATCATTATTGAACCTTGAATTTATTGTTGTGTTGCTTAAAAAATCGGTTAGCTAAATATTTTGTTGCCGTAAATATTTTGTTTTTTTGGTTGCTGAGTTGAGTAACAATGCTACGAAAGATATAGATGCAAATCAAAATAAGGAAAATGCTGATCAAATCCAAATTTGTCCTATAAAGATATAAATGAGGAAAATGTTGATCAAATCTAAATTTGTCCTATAAAGATATAAATGCTGACTTTGAAATCATTTTTGAATTTGATTTATCGATTGTGTTATATTTTCATTCGTTTTTGTTCATTTAAATTGAGAAATTATTTTGTTTTAGAGACTAGATTATTATCACTTTTTGCATTATTAGTTATGTTTAAAAATTAATATTTGATTATTATGTTTGTAAAGACTTGCATTTTAACTTTTAAGTTTCAACACATTTTTTTTAATTTTATATATTTTTTAATTATGATCTTAACTAACCCTACTTTCCTGCCTATGATACTACACAGTCCTAACAACCAGAAAGCATTTCAAATTCAAGATAAACAATACCCACGTAAATAACAAACTGCACATATTAAGGAACTGGATTTCTTTCAAACACCTCCCCCATAACCGTATTTCATCTCTTTCAAGTTCAGTACCTTCATATACATCCATATATATAGTCTGATTTTTATTAATAAAGTGACCATTATTATTATTATTATTATTATTATTATTATTATTATCTAGTTTACTAACAAATGGCCCATTTATTTATTATTCTGATATAAGGAAAATATATATTCGTTACCAAAGAAGAAAAATATATATTCCAAAATTTGCTGCTTGTTTCAGATTTGAAATTTGAAATAACTCACATGCATAGTGGTTCCAATTTTCATCGATTTTCAACTTCCTGATCATAAACTGAATCGCCGTCACCATGGCCAAAAGCAACGACGTCACCATGGCCACGAGCAAGGAGGGTGTGGGATTGCTGAACCCGAACCCGGACAAGATGCTATCAGTCCCACTGAAGAAGAGTGATCCGGTGGATCTGTACCGGCCGTTACGCGACTTGGTAGCGAGAAAATACTCAGAGAGCGATGCAGAGAAAGTTGAAAGCGTTCTGGAAACCCTAAACAAATGTCGCAGTGACATGGTGGAGCGAGGGGACCTCTCCCTTCCCATGCAACGTGATTGCCTCATCCACTACTTCAAATGCCTCTGCATGGTTGAGCCACTCTTCACCGCTGACTCCGACGACTCCGACGGCGGCATCATGTTTTTCTGGTACGACGCCTTCGACCCTGACTATATATGTGTGGATGGAGTCTTCTCCCATAGGAGTATCCAATTGGAGAAGGCTGCTGTTCTCTTCAACCTTGGCGCCATATACAGCCAGATTGGAGCCTCTTGCGACCGCACCACCGCCCTTGGCCGTCACCTTGCAATGGACGCCTTCAATGCCGCCGCCAAATTCTTCTCGGAACTCTGGAAGGTTTTCGCCAAGGACATCTCCGCCACCCTGGACTTGACTCTCCTCTTCACCGAGACGCTGCACCAGCTCTTCTCCGCTCAGGCTTCGGAGCTCAAATTACAGCAACAACTCGACGACGACAAAAGCAACAACGACGCCAGTGCCGCTTTCCAGAAACATCGATGTGCCCACCATTTGTCTAAATCGGTCTGTCTTGACTCTTGACACTTACTGATTTTGCATTTATTTTTTCATTTTAGATTTTCAATAGGATGATGTTGATGATGAATTGATGATGATGTAGGTTTCTAAGCATTACCGTAGAGCATATGATCTGATAATATGTGATTCGACTGCATTCAAACATGTCTGCTCATTTGACCACACTTGGATACCTCATCTTCATCAGAAGCAGAAATTCTTTCGGGAAGAGGCTCGTCAGAGGAAATCATTCATCCTACCCAATTCCAAGCGACCTAAAACATCCTCGTTGGTACAATCTTGTCCTCTTGATCATGATGCAGAATCCATCACGGAAAAATTAGTTAGAGGGATTTGCAGGCACTCGGACCTATGGACACCCAAGCAACAACTAATATACCTTGACCTCCTCCTCTCCGAGTACAGCCCTTTCAAGATTATGGATGGTGGAAAGCTGCTGGCTAACCCATGGGACATGCCTCCTCCTTATCCAACAAATTTTGCAATCCTCTCTTCGTCGTCTTCGTCTTCGTCACATCTTATGGCATTCCCTTTGAAGAAGTGTGAGCCCTTGGACCTCTATGAGTCCCTTCGCAGTTATGTTGCCCTTAAATACTCTGAGAGCGAGGCAGAGAGAGTAGAAGGCCTTTTCAAAATGGTAGACAAATTGCGCAGTGAAATGCAGCGTGATGACCTCTCTCTACCCATTCGCCGTGACTGCCTCATCCACTATTTGAAATGCCTTTGCATGATTGAGCCTTTGTTCCCCATGACTACCTCACCCAATCCCCCTATCTTTGTTTGGTACAATGCATTCAACCCACAACAGGACTCTTCCCAGCACAACATCCATTTCGAGAAGGCCTCTGTTCTCTTCAACCTGGGAGCCCTCTCCACCCAAGTTGCTCTCTCCTGCGATCTCACCACCATCCAAGGCCATCGCCTTGCCAAGGACGCCTTAAATGATGCTTCGCATTGGTTCTCCAAACTGTCGCATGAGGCTGAGAAGGCATCTGCCACCATTGAATTGTCAGTAAACTGTGCCAAGATGCTGCGTGAGATAATATCCGCTCAGATTGCCGACTTGGACTGGAATTTTCCTCATTCCTGTTCTGTTCGATCATCATCATCTCCGGTAGGCGATAATATGAACTAGCACATGAATCTAAATTAAGTTCTTAAAATTTCAATTGTCTTTATTTAGTCCCTAATTGTCTCTATCTAATTTCCAAACTTTACTAAATAACTCATTTAGTCCCTAGTTGTCTCTATCTAATTTCCAAACTTTACTAAATAACTCATGTTAGTCCTTGAAACAATTTTCAATGCACCGGACAGCTAGATACCACATTGGACTCTCTGAAAATTGTCCCAACTACTAATCTAAGTCACGCTTGTAAAGTTTGGAAACTAAATAAAATCAATTGAAACTTCATAAACTAAATTAATTCTATTCTGTATATATCATCATCTAGTTCTTCAGCTGATTATTTTAATTGATATCATCATATCAATCTTGATTTGTTTAATTGTGTGATTGGAATGATGCAGGCTCTTCTGCTTTATCAGAAAGCTTATGATCTGTCGACACTTGAGCCTTTAGCTAAGACTTTTGTTCAATCCTCGATACCTCAATATCTGAAGATGAAAACCTGCCCTGTTGTAACTGATCCAGGTGATATCACTGAACAATTTCTTTCAGGGTATGGTAAGGCTAAATCCCTGCTTGTAGAGGGATGTCAACCACCATGCTTGGATATTAAGGATGGGAATCTTGTGGCCAATGCAACCTTAGAGGCAGTAAGGTTGGCATTGAAGGAGATGAACTTGCAGGAGTCCAAACCACCACAATAGCATTACCATAGAGAAAAACTATGTAAGCTTTAGGAATCAACTTTTTTTTTCTTTTAAACTAAAAAGGAAAAGTCTAGGGGCCAGCAGTTTCATTGAATTTTGGCCAGCATGTAATCAGCAGAGAAAGGTGAGCCATTGGATGAAATCTCATACCAATCTTACACCATCAAATCATTATTGATGGCTAACAATCACAAAAATTGCTGGCCCCCTAGCATTGCTCAACTAAAAAAGCTTTAGGAATTAATTACTCTTGTTCAAAACTATTCCTTCAAAATTTATTGTTTCTATCTACACAATTTTTATGATGTGCTGCAAGGTCCATTGATGAGTTCTGCTTTGTTCACTGCGGTTTTCTTACTTAACCCGGTTGAAGGTTCACTAATCATTTTGTATTGTTGGTAAACTATTCATGATTAAATTAGTTTGAAGTCATCTGGTATAAATTTCTTTTCTGATGATATGTGTTTCTATAATAACTTAGATAATCCCAAATTCAAAGTAATTAAACAAAAAAATAATGAATTTCTTCTCTGGTATTGAATAATTTTGTACAAAATCCAATTTTACTGTGTGGATGAACAAATTTCTTCTAATTTTTTGGGCTTCCCCACTTTGTATTTTGTAAAAACTTTGCCTGTGCCAACATTTGTTCTATGTAGGAGATGATCATGAGATTAATAATGATATTGATGTTACGTGGGATCAAGATTATTCATCCTGCTTTGTTCAAACCATTTTTTTTTTTGCTTTAATTCATTTCAGTAAATTGTTCGGTTCATAGTTTAGTCTTATGTATAATTGACATAAGTTTCTTTTTTTTGTTGGCTTTTCATTAGAATAATTATTAACTACATATTTTCTTCTTTTACTCTTATTATTTATTATTTGCAACTCTTTATCAAAACTCGTTTATGTCTATTTTATAATTCTATTTTGTAAATCCCTCTTTTATTATTGGCAATTCGCTAGATCCTCTAATGATTAACAACAAAATCTTAGAAAATCATTTTATTCTATTACGATTTACATAAATTAGAAATCAGTGTGCAACGATTTACACTCATACAAATAAGAAAAAATATAACCGATTTTGGTTTAGGATATTTAAATAATATTGGTTTTTAAATATTTTATTTCAATCTCTTATCCTAAATAAATCATGCATTTAAATTGCTAAAATTAAAGCCATGCAAGTATTCTTTCTCCTTCGTTCTTTTTCTTTTTTTATAAATTTTTAAAAGGTGTTATTCAACCAAAAAATAATTAAAAAAAAAACAAAAAGATTCAGATGAAAACAAAACAAATATTAAAAAAAATGTAACTTGCAACATCAACAGTCACACCAAGTAATAGTATAGTTATTGTCCAACTCTACTCTTCAAGGTTCACTAAAAATAAGCCCTTATCTTTAACCCAAAATAAACACTACTACTTTAGTGTCACCTTTACCAAGCCCACCTCATCCAAGTCCAACATCATTTTTGTTGAAAAAATATTCAAGCACTAGTAAAATTTAGAATAAAGTGTCGTTTTTATCCTCAACGTTTGGGATAAATTTTAAAGTTATTCTTAACGTTTCAATCGTCCTATTTAAGTCTGCACCACCACTAGGGGTGGAAAAAGGTCAGGCGGCCTGTCAAGGGCCTGCAGTCTGGCCTGTGTTTGGCCTGGCCTGACCTGTTATAAAATAGGTACAGGCCCAGACTCTTTTAAAAGCCTTAATACATTAATAGGTCAGGCCCAGGCTCACTAATTAGCCTTATAGACCTGTCAGATCTGTCTAGGCCTATTAAAATATAATTAAATATATAAATAATTATTTATTATTAATAAAATTATGAGATATTTTAAATTTATTATATTTTATTATAAATATTTGTGTATATTTTAAATATGTTAAATGTTTAAATTTTTTTATAAATATTAAATATATGACATATTACATATAACTATTTTTATTAAAAAATAATTTTTTTAAATAATATTTTTATTTTTGTAAAAAAAATTATCAAGCCTTTTAACAGGCTTCAGACCAGGCCAGGCTGAATAACAGGCCAAGCCTAGTACTTTATAAAGAGCCTATAACAGACTACAGGCCAGGTTCAGGCCAATCAACTGTATGACAGGCCAGGCCTGTTAAGAGCAAAGTCTGGCCTGACCTGGCCTGTTTCCACCCCTAACCACCACGAACACTACCGCGCATTCACCTGCGGTGCGGTAAGGCACCACCCTGTTGTGCTAGCAGCCAACTCCGACGTGTCAGCTTAGTTATGCCCATCAAGCCACTTACTTGATGTCTAGCTTGCCAACTAGTAGACGATTCCTTTTCCCCATATCAATGAAGAAGGGAGAAGTTAGTAGATTCTTCTGAAGAACCGGAAGCGAAGCGCTATGTCGGGGCGGGGGGATGGAAAAAGAAACGGCTCCGAAGAAAGAAATTGGGGTTTCCAATGTTTCTTCACGCTCAACGAGATGCGCAACCACTTTTAAAATTGGTTCAATGTTGTCCTGCCGTTAGGATCTGTTAACAGAGTTGACGGCAGGACAAAATTGGTACGATTTTATAACGTTAGAGACTTAAATAAAACGAAAATGTTAGGGACAAAAACGATACATAGAAATAAATTTTAATTTTATCCTTCAATAATATCAATTTTTTACTGTATATAATATTCAATTATTTTTAATCACATCTAAGTAAATTACACTTAATCACACTACTTTCATTCTAAATAATTTTTTATATTTTTATATTAACTTATAATTTTAAGTGTAAAATTATAAAAAAATAAATTTATTTAGAATGAAAGTAACATGATTAAGTGTAATTTACTTAGATATGATTAAAAAATAATTGAATATTATGTATATTAAAAAATTGATATTATTGAAGAATAAAACTAAAATTTATTTCTATGTATCGTTTTTGTCCCCAACATTTTCGTCCTATTTAAATCCCTAACGTTTTAAATCGTCTCAATTTTGTCCCGCCGTCAATTCTGTTGACGAATCGCAGGACAACATTAAGTCAATTTTAAAACGTTAGAAACTTAAATAGGACCATTGAAACGTTAGGGACAACTTTAAGACTTACTCCAAAGATTGCGAACAAAAACAATACTTTAATTTATTATTTTTAGTTATTTTTTATTATTAATTTAACTTTTTTATTATAATAACTTAATAATATATTTTTAATTTATATTTTTAAATATTAATAATTAATTACTGATCCAATATTTTTTATTATTATTATATTCCTCCTATAATCAATCAAAGCTAAGTCAATCACATTTTTAAATTCCATTTAGAATTTAGATTAAGCGCTTTAGTGTAATGAAATCTATTTCTGCCTCGTATTAGCTGCGTCAAAGATAAAAAGCACAAAATAAATGTCTTTAATAAAAAATTATAAATAATAAATAAATAAATAGATCAAACTAAATCCAAGGCATCCTATCCGAGATAGACTCCTCCACGTGTTATCCAAACTCACCACAAGACCAAGAGAAGCAGCCAAAGCCCAAAGGCTAAAGCCAACACGTGTTTATTGGTGGACCCCATGAAAGAGAATCCAACTCCTACTCTTTTGTGTAGAACGCAAGATTAATTTTAAAAGATTATTGTTTTATTTGTATCTGTATCAATTAAATATTAACACACACTATGTTTTAAATTATTAATTACTTAATTAGTATGAATTAATTTCGATTTATCATAATTTTAAAAAGGAAATTTTTATTACATTCATTCATCTGTAACTTTTATTTGAAACATATATTTGTGATAATAGCTTGATAACCTCGAATGCATAAGGTTAAGAAATCAATTTTCACATTTTCAAAAAAAATTGGAGATACTATGTGATAAGAAAATTTTAATGTGTAATAATTTATTAGTTAACAATAATATTTAAATTAATTAAAAAATTAAAAAATAAATAAGATTTATTATTTTTAGTTAATAATTTTAATTATCAATTTAATTTAGTTAGTGTAACAATTTAATAATTTATTTTTAACCCATATTTTTAGATATTATTGATTAATTATTAATTAAAAATAATAAATTCTACTAAATAGTGAATTAGTTTTTTTGTTGACATTAAAAAAATTATTATTATTATTATAAAAAATAAAATAAAATTGATGGCTGGAATTGAGCCAGATCAGCATGTCCAGTAGGCAATAGCATTGGACCTTCTGATCATCCATTGAGAAAGAGAGAGAGAGAGAGAGAGAGAGAAGATATTTTCTGCGATTTTTGCGGTTCACAGAAGAGAGAGAATAGTCAGTGAATAGTAACGCATTGGAAGGCGATTCATTCTTGCGATATTTTCTTACTTGATTTTCTCTTCCCTCCACGCACCTATCTACCTTTTCTGTGAGCGAGGTTCGTTAATCGTTACCTTCCTTCCTTCCTTCCTACTTTCTCTGCAAAAGTTCATATATCAATGTTAATAATGTAATGTAGCATGTTGTTGTTGTTGTTGTGGTGGTGGTGTTTTGAGAATGGATGATGAGGTTCAAGCTTTTACCGTTGCTGCTGCTCAGAACGATGACGGTGCAAGCACATCCAGAATGAAAGGGGAGCAAATCACGAAAAACGAGGACTGTAACGGTAACGGTGACGGTGAGGAAGTGATTAGGTGGGAGAAGATTCTGGCGCGGAGGGTGGTTAGGGTTTTGGTGGTTGAAGCTGATGACTCTACCCGCCACGTCATCACTGCCATTCTTCGAAAATGCAGTTATTCAGGTTCTCTTCTTTTCTTATTTTTGTTATTCATACTCAATGATTCAGTAAAACAAGTTGAAAATTGAAAGTTTATCCCCGAAATCATGAAAAATAAATAAACTTCATTAGATCGCAGTTATAAAATTTTATACTAATTAGTTGACATTGTTTGATCTATAATTTTTTTATTTAAATATGATATTTAATTATAATTCAGCTAGATTGATGAGATTAGAATTGCATTCGTATAGTATGATGATTAAAATGTATGCATGGAACTTTTTTTAATCCAAAATAATAATTATAGTAATAATTGTATCACTTTTGTTATTTATGTGCTATCTTAAAATGATATTATTTATTATTTATTATTGTTTTAGTAACTGAAATTAGTTGTGATATATGATATGATATTTTAAATACAGTGTCGATCCAAAATGAATAGCAAAATCACCAATTTAAGGGTCCCTTATTGGATGCCTTTCGAAAGTGGACTTCTATTCAACCGTGTTTTATTCTAAAATTTATATATGATATTGATAATAATATTTGGAAGACAAGGGGAAAAAACAACTGATCTATATTAGTATAATTCTTTACATCATTTTGGTGGCTTTTTAGCATAATCTATATGCAGTTAATCTACCCAAAAAAAAAATGCGGTAATTTTTTCCATGCAGTTATTGCTGTTTCTGATGGATTAAAGGCATGGGAAGTATTGAAGAAGAAAGCAACAGACCTAGATCTCATCTTAACAGAAGTGGATTTGCCCGCAATATCCGGATTTGCACTCATTACTTTAATCATGGAGCATGATTTTTGTAAAAACATTCCTGTCATAAGTATGTTTTTGACTTGTCATTGTGTGTTCTTAATTTTGCTATTAGATTTTAAATGGCTAATGGACTAAAGTTTATGTAATATGTAGTGATGTCTTCTCAAGATTCGGTTAACATGGTGTTGAAATGCATGCTAAAAGGTGCAGTCGATTTTCTTATAAAACCTGTTCGGAGGAATGAGCTTAAGAACTTATGGCGGCATGTGTGGAGAAGGCACGCGGTATGTACATCCTTCATTCTCTGTTTTTCTACATGTTTCTTTCTGTTAAAGAGTAGCTTGTTAGTTTAGCTTACAAGTGTCTCTCTCTTTGTATATTGTATATACAGATTGACAAACCCCCTCAAACTACGACATTTCCAATGGAAAAACTTAAGACTGTTTCGCAAGACAATTCTACAAGCAATCAGTCTAGTGCTTTTGTGGCTTCTTCGCAAGAAAATAATGGATGTGGTGAAAATTTGAGTGAAGCTCATGTAAGTTCGACCCTCAAAATTTAGATTGAATTTGCCTTCTATATGTGTCAATTTTATCTGTTTCACTATGGATGTCACGCTTAATTTTTATTTTCGTTATTCTATTTATTTACTTATGGTAATTTGCCTGCACAATAGCACAACTATTTCTAGTTAAGGTTGGCTTTATGAAGTTTCAACCATAAATAACATGTTTTGTCAACGATTTAACAGAGCACTTGCACTTTGTCATTTTTGGAAGCTGAGAACGCATGCATGAAAAAACGGCAAGATGCCTCTGAATTGAAATTGAGTAATGTTGATGTGGGGCACCATGAGGTCAACCATGAAAGTAAATCAAGTAAGCATAATGATGAAATAGGTACGTGAGTTCCTCTCATTTTCTATAATTGGTTAAAATATGGTATCCATGGTGTGTTGCTTATTGGCAATTATGTCTTGTATACCGAGATATCAGTGGGACTCGTATCAGAGTCTGCAATCAGCAACAAATCTCTTAAATTGACAGATTTAATGATAGAAAGAGACCATTGTTTTGCTGAAACCAAAAGCCAAGATGGAGTTCTAAGAGCTGAATCAAGCAGAGCCAATCCTAATATTAATGTAGCGATTCATGGTTGTACCGGTTCAGTGGTGGAGCCCTCTAGAGGAGTTACTGACTGGATGATTGACACATTTGAGAATATCGAAAAACCTATCAATGAAAACTGTAGTTATAGTGGTGATAATACAACCAAGTCTGTTTCAGATACAAAAATGGAACTTTTGTTAAGAAGAGATCTTTCTGATAGCTCATGTAAACATGCTAGTGAGATAACTGAGGAAAGACAAATATTGAAACATTCGGACACGTCTGCTTTTTCTAGGTGAGTTCACTGTTTCTTGTTATTTTCTTTTTTATTATTAATTGATATTGAAATACCAAAGGAATACATCTTGGTATAATGCCTTAATAGGAAAGGCGAAGTTCTTCCCTGAAGAGGGTGACTATATTTCTATCTGCAGGTATAGCGGTGATAAATTGTTGCAGCCTTCTTTTCCGTTACCTTTGATTACCTCTTCCAAAGTAACCAACAATGATCAAAATTCTCAAGAATCTCATAAATCATCTGGAAATACTCTAGATACTTCTTGTCAGTATGGAAGCACAGGCAAAAATGAAGAGAACAGGTCCACTCTGGTCATTGGTCAGTATGGACAATTCGAACCAAAATCATCAAGCAATGAATGTGGACTCTTCCCTTTCAGCAAGGCTACTTCTGATATTAAGTCTAAGGAACAATGTAACATTCTATCCTCTACCGGACAGAGTTCGGGTAATAGTTTATCTTCTGATGCTGCAAAAAATAAAAGTAGTATCGCCTATGAAAGCGTAGGCAGTGGAAGTGATGGAAATGATACTTTGAATGTGGTAACCAAGAACAATCCTGAAACTTTTAGCGAGTGTGTTCGCCAAAACTATGATGGATTTGGAGGAACAAACTTTCATCACTTTAGTCAAAGACAAGCGGCCCTAACAAAGTTTCGACTAAAGCGAAAACAGAGATCCTATGGGAAAAAGGTACTGCAAGTCTGCAACTAGTGTTAGTTACTAAAAAGAGCTTCTCTAACATTATGTACGATTTCTTGGTTTGGAAACTCAAAGAAAGATTCGGAAAACATTCTTGGGTACAAGTTCATTGGCTTGACCTATATTTTAAGATCTTTCAAATGTTTATTGGTTTGATTTCTTGTACAGGTTCGATACGAAACCAGGCAAAGATTGGCCGAGCAGCGCCCTCGAGTGAAAGGGCAGTTTGTCCGTAAAGTACTAGATGGTGATCCAGTACCTGACGCTGGTGGCAATTCGTAAACCTTCCCATTTCCTTAAACTTGCTTGCACTTATAGTTGATTCTAATACTTATTGTTTTAACCATGTGATTAGATGTAGGATTTAGTAGTGTCTCTGGTTGAATTTATTTTTCTTCAATCATCGGGCAACAAAGTAGGGTGATAGCTTTAAGCATTCTTCTTGTTTTCATCTGGCTTGTTATTTTAACTATCATTGAACTTTGGAGTTCTGTTATTTATTCTTGTGTGTGTGTTGATTTTGTTCTCGTTTGAGTTGAATACTAATTTAAGGTTGTGAGTATAAAGAATGATAGCTTCTTGCTTTACATTACTCCACTTGTTATCTTCATTGTTAATTTACTGCATTCTTTTTTCCGTAGTTATATACCAAAAGCAAAGAAATTAAAGAAAAGATAAAAGAAGGTTGAACAAAATGAAAGCAAGGCACAAAACATAAAAAGGAGTAAAACACATAAACAGTATAATTGCACAATAGTGATCAATGTTCAACCATTGATCTTATACTCTAAAATGACATAGCATACAGATTTTTAAGTTTTATACTTTGATTCCAAGTCTCCTTATTGTTCCATCTCGTCATGCTAGAGATTTCTTAATTCACTTTTTTTCACTTCTTAAGTAGCCTCCACAACTCAACACCAAGCCCTCTTTCTCATTTCAAGTTCTCTTCTATATCTATCTCTCTCTCTATCTTATCTTATTGTAGAAGGCATATTCACATAATGACAGAACATCGTCCTCATCATCAAATTCAAACCGATGATGATGATGAACCAACCCATCACCACCAACGCCAACATGGTCATCCCCATTTCCAACCCAAAATGAACCCTCATCAGAGGAACATGCACATGGAAAAGCCTAACATGGCTAATCCTCGCTACTATGCTCCCATGAATCGTCCGAAGCGTGAACATTACCTTTGCCTTATTATCACCCTCCTCTTACTTGGCATCATAATCCTCATCATCTGGCTTGCCTACCACCCAACCAAACCCCACTTCACGGTGGCCAGCGCAGCCATCTTCGGCCTCAATGCAACATCGCCACCCCTTTTGGCCGTCACCATGCAATTTTCAATCCTTATAAGGAACCCTAACCGGCGTGTCTCGATCTATTTTGACAATCTCAATGCATTTGCATCCTACAGGGACCAACCAATCACACCACGTGTAATGCTACCACCACTTTACCTAGAGAAGCATAGCACAGTGGCACTATCCCCGGTTATCGGAGGGTCGCCAGTGCCAGTTTCGCCAGAGGTGTCAAACGGGTTAATCCAAGATGCAGGTTATGGTGTGGTTGGCCTTAAGCTTGCACTCCTTGGAAGATTGAAGTGGAAAGCTGGTGACATAAGGTCAGCACATTATAGTATCTATGTCAAGTGTGACATGTTGGTGGGTTTGAAGAAAGGTTTTGTGGGACAAGTTCCTCTTCTTGGATCTCCTATCTGTAATGTAGATATGTAATAGAGAATTATTTATATAATTCATTTTTTGTGTATTGATTTTAAATTTATCATCATAGGCTAGATGGAGTTTGACAGTTATTTTAAGTAAAAAATTGCACTCCATTCTCTAATAATAAGATGATAAGTTATAAGTAAATACACACAAAATGAATAATTCTATCAATATTTACTATGATATATTGGTATATATCTAGGTGTGATAAGGTAAAATGTGTGAATGTTAATCTTGCTCCTCCATTTTGATTTGAATTTTTTTTTTTTCAAAAGAGTCTTGCTTTTTGTAGTTGATTGCATGTGATCGCCTAAGGAAGAGATGATAGAACTTTGAAAGTCACATTGATGTACAATATTTTATATTATCATTTTGTCATCATATATATTATAATAAATATTTTAATATTTGGTACTCATATTTTGATTGGTTCTAAATTGTTTCTGATAGGATTTGTAATAATGCTTTAGCCTAAATAGCATAACTTTTTTTTTTTTTTTTTTGTGGTTGGAAGTACATGTAACTTCATGTAGTGAATTTTTTTATGGCATAAATACATACATCCAATTATATAAAGTGCTTGCTTTTATAAAGTGAAAGGAAACACATACTATGTGCCATTTTGGCTCTTTTTGTCTTTGCTTGTTGGCAGGAAAAGAGATAATTGAACTTGTTCGGTAAGGAAGGAAGAAAGAGAGGTTTAATTAGTGTTTAATCTTTGTTAAACAAGACATATTATAAAGACAAGAAAATTAGTATTAGAGATAAGAAAATTCAATATACTTTAGTTTTAATGGTAGAGGATACAAATTTTAGTCATGAATAAGTGGGGGTTTCCGAAATTTGATTCATTACTTGCAAAAAAAAAAAAAAATACTAATAATTCATTTACAGCAATATACTCCTTAGCTTTGACATTTTTGGGGTCTAAATTTTTGGAAGAAGTTGTAAATAATTTACTCTACATTGTTATATTAATAGTATATTAGGATTAGTAATTCACGAACTTTATCCTAGAATATAGTTTTTTTCTTTTTTCACGTGTCATCAGTATTTTCATAATAAACTTAATAGAATTTTGCTAATAAATGTTTTTATAAAATATTAGAATAGTTATTAGGCCTTTTTAATATAAAAAAGAATAATAACAAGCTAAAAGTTAAACATTTTCTATACATTTATTAGAAAAAAGAATATATTTTAAAAATTTTCAACTGAAATTACCTTGCCAAATATCCTAACAAAATGTAACTAAAATTACAAGAATAATGTGGCGTAGAGATAATATTTAATTTAGTTCTCGAATTTATAGGCGAGTTTCAATTTAGTCCTTAAAATTTTAATTGTCTCTATTTAATTTGTAAATTTTGCAAATATGACTCATATTAGTTTTTAAAATCATTTTCAATGTATATAATTACATATATTAACGGAACACTGATGTAGACCGTTAAATGTCATGTTTAACCCTGTTAAAATAATGTAATTTTGGCTTTAATACTCAAATAACCAAAAAAAATTGTAAGTGGTGTTTATAGAAATTTTTTTTCCAAAACAAGTGCGGTATTATTTTCTGACTATTTAAATATTAAAATTGTATTATTTTATAGGTTCTGTAGTATTTGATTGTCTATAATATTTTATTAACGTTTATGTATAGAAAATTATCTCAAAAATTAACATGAATTATATTTATAAAGTTTAAAATTTAAATAAAGACAATTAAAATATTAGGGATTAAATTAAAATTTATGTATAAATTTAGAGACAAAATTAAGTGTTATTTCATTTAAGGTGCCTGTCTTAAATTGCTGCGATATTGATGAGATGTTGATAGTACTCGTATATATAGAGTAGGGATGTCCGCGGATCGGATCGGATCGGATATGGCCAAAAATTCGATCCGATCCGCATTAAAATCATCGGATCGGATCGGATCCAATATCCGCAGCTTTTAAAGTTGGATCCGATCCGATCCGATCCGCACATTTGCGGATCGGATCGGATCGGATATCGGATATATCCGTAAAACATAAAAATATTTTTAAAAGCATATTTTTATTAAAAAATATCAATAAAATTCATTTTTTCTATTCTTTTAAATATGTTTACTCTTAAAATAATATTTAACATACTTTTTTTAAATGATAAATTAAAATAATAAAACATATATAATAATTATTAATTGAAATAAAACATAAAAAGAATATTTACTTATTTATTTCTTTAATTTTGCGGATACGCGGATATGCGGATCGGATATGCGGATACCAACACAAAATCCGCAATCCGATCCGATTAGTGTGCGGATCCGATCCGATCCGATCCGAAAGCCTTGCGGATCGGATCCATATCCGTAATTTTCGGATCGGATTCGGATAAACACCGCGGATATGCGGATCGGATCCGATCCATGGACACCCCTAATATAGAGTGTTAAAGTGTGCATGGTTGATTTGTCCACGAATTATATAAATTAGACTGCAACTTTGTTACTCATCAACTATTGGCTGGGAAGTACCTTGTACTCATCACTACATATAAGGCATTTAAAGCTCAATTTTTATGGACCAGTAAACAAAGCTTAGTAGTACAGTTTTATGAATGCTGAACCAACGGAGATTGATTTAAGTGGTAAGCTGATCAAATTCGTTTAAACAAATTTCGATTTCAAAAAGTTTAGTGTATGTAATTATTTTGTTGGAGACTTATTCACCACAGCAAGGTACGCCACTTGAGTCGGGTCCAAATTATATTTTATTTTCCTTCCTTACAACCCAAGAAAGGACAAAAAATATTATATATTTTATGAATGCTGAACTAAATTTTCAAAATGCTCATGATTTATACTTTATAGCACATGGAATGAATCTATGAAGGAGAAAATTAGTCCAGTATAGAATGCTGGTAGTAATATTTAAATCATATATAAATATGTTATGGGATAGTCACCAAAAAAAAAAAATATATGTTATGGGATTATCAGTTATTAACATATTTTTAACAAATCATTTTACACTTTTAAATTAGTGTTACAATATTTCAGAATATATAAAAACTCTCACAAGGTTAAAAAAAATTTAAATATAAGAATTTTTTATAAGTCTCTAACAAAGAAAGAAATATAGAATAGTTTTAATAGTCCTGTTATATATACAAGTTTTTTTTATAAACAAATTTAAACAAGTTAACTCTAACCCAATAAAATCTATTTGCATAACGCACACGTGAAACCATGCTATTTTTCTTTACGTTTCTCCACCAACATTTGTATCCCGTGTTCCTCCTCCTCCTCTTTCTTCTTAGTCTCCTTTTTCTTTGCGTGCCTCCTCTTTTTTCTTTGCATTTCTTCTTCTTCACGTATTTAATCATCATCGTTGTTCTTTCTATTGTTGCATTTTTTTCTCCTCCTCTTTCTATTGATTTTGCAATATTATGTATTTTTTTCTTCTTTATTTGATTCTTTTCTCCCAAAAAGAATTATGAGAAAATAAATTAAAAATATCAAGAAGAAAGAGCAGCAGAAGATGAAGAGGAGGAAGAGGAAGAGTTTTGAATTCTGTAAAATTTATCAGAATACAAATATAATACATCGAAATTTTCCAAAATACACCGAAACGAGAATGGAATAGATTTATCACAATGATAATTCAGATTCAGAATTTCTACACCGAAAGTTTGCTACAAATGCACAAAAATGATTATTTTAATGCATTTTTTCCTTTTTTTTAATTTTTTCTTTCTTTTAGTTGAATGAATGTAAGTTCATCATCTTTCAAGTAATTTTGCAGCATTATGTGTTTCTTCTTCTTTTTTTTTTGTTTGATTTTTTTATTTTTATTCTTGTTAAAAGAGTAAAATAAGAAGAAACTTGAGAAGGTAAAACAAAAAAGAAAAAATAAATAAAAAAAAGATGATGATGATGATGATGAAAAAGAAGAAAAAGCAGCAACAGAAGATGAAGAGGAGCAAGAGGAAGAGTTTTGAATTATGCAGAACTTATCAAAATGCAAATAAACCGAAAATTTTTCAAAATACACCAAAAGATTTTCAAAATACACCAATTTTTTTTTAAAATACACCGAAACGAGAATGGAACAGATTCATCACAATAATAATTTAGATTCAAAACTTATACATCGAAATTTTACTACAAATGCACAAAAATGTTTCTTTTAATGTATTTTTTTCTTCTTTTTTTTTATTTCTTTCTTTCTTTTAGTTGAATGAATGTAGGTTTATCCGGCCTCTTCTATGTAATTTTGTAGTATTATGTTTTTATTCTTCTTCTTTGTTTTATTTTTTTGTTTTTATTCTTATTAAAAACAAGAAGAAATTTGAGAATGTAAAACAAGAAGGAAAAGACAAATAAAAAAAAAAGAAAATGAAGATAATGATGACGAGGATGATGATGAAAAAGAAGAAGAAGTAGCCTTAGAAGATAAGGAGGAGAAAGAGGAAGAGTTTTAAATTATGCAGAATTTATCGGAATAAAAATACACCAAAATTTCTTAACCATAACATATAAATTTCTTAGCTTTTATAATGAAATTTTGCTACAAATATACAAAAATATTTTTTTAATGATCATAACACATAAACTGAGTTTGAAAACAACACACAAAAATGATTGAACTATCAACAAAAACATATTTAAATTAATTTTGGATCAGGCATCGTCATCAATATGGTAAAAATTCTACGATAATGATAATAATAATGACGATAGCAATAACAATGATACGTATAAGAAGAAGACGACGATGACTATAACAATGATGATCATGATGATGATGGAGATGATAGAGGAGAACGAGGAAAAGAAATTCCAATGAAAAAAGAAGGAGAAAGAAGATGAAGAGGAGGAGGTGGTGGTGTTAGTAACGACCATAACAAAAGAGAAAATAACAAAAAAAAGAAAAAGAAGAAGAAGACAAAGTATTGAGTGACAACAATGACTTCGAAAAAAAAAGGAAAAAAGAATGTGCGGTTAAAAAAAAGAAAAACGTGTACAGTAGAGACGCAAAAAAAATTTCAGAAATTATTTTTGTTATGGAAAGGTGGTTGGTGTTTTGGGAGATTATTGGGAAGTGGAGTGATATACCGGGGGTGGAGGTAGCAGCCACCACACAGGGGGCGTGCTGTCCAAGCAGCCACGCCGCGTGTCATCGCCGAAGCACCATGCTGGGGGCGTGGTGACGCGGCACACCTGCAGAAAGCTGACACCACGGCGGGGGGGGTGTGGTGGAGGTGGCAGCGCAGAGTTCCAAGGCGGTCTTCACCACGGGGGAAGTGGGCGTGTTGACTGTGCTTCCATGCAGGGGACAGTCTTCCACCCCGGAAAATAGCAAGCAGAGAGTAGTGGCTCTTTATAAGGAGCCTCTCGGTCATTTACATGCAATAGTAGTAGTGTGTTGTGTTATGGAGAGTAGAAGAAGAGTAGCTAAAGTGTGTTCCAACCACAAGGGAGATTGGTGATCAACAAAGAGAAGGAGGGTTGCACTGGAAAAACGAGGAAGATTGGAAAATAGGAGAAAAAAATAATTTTTTGTATTAATTTTAAAAAATAGTTCGTAATTATTGTGTTTCGGAGGAACATATTATAAATTATTTGAATCATCCAATTTATATAAGTTGGTACATTATATTTTTATTATGTTTTAATCTTCTGTTATTTTTTGTTATTTAACATAGTATAATATATTTTTATTTTTTGTTATTTTTAGATTAATTTTATGTTATAAAAAGACTATAATATAATAAAATGTATATTATATGATGTAATAAAAATTTTATAATAAAATATATTTTTTTACAATAAAATATAAAAATACTATAGTAAAATAAATATATATTCTGTAAATAAATAAATATGTATGTAGCAAATATTCAAAATTTTAATATATAAGTGTTAAGATAATAAATAAATAACTACGTATTAGAAAATAATATATGCATTGTTATTAAAAAGTAGAAAAATATTATTTTTTGATGCAGGAGTAAAAAAAATCGCTCATTTATATCAATTTAAAAATATAATAATAATAATAATAATAATAATAATAATAATAATAATAATAATAATAATAATAATAATATACAAATAATAACAATATAATATAACATATACATATATCTATTTACGGTTTGTATACTAATAAATATATGCATAAACTTTTTAAATAGTAAATATTTTGAATTTTTTAACATAAATATGCGTATGTTAATAAATAAATAATATTATAATAAATTAAATAAGTAAGGCGTATAAAATATATTTAATAAATAAATATTATAATAAATAAGAAATTTAAATTTTTAATAAATAAATAAATAAATAGATAAGCTATGTTAAATATTTTAATAAATAAGATATTAAAATAAATATGTGAATGTTTATTAATATATTTATAAGGATTATTATTTAATTAATGTAACAGATATCTTTGTTGATGCAGTCTAATCGGAATTTGTTGGTGCGTAAACTGGATCCGCCACATACGTGGAATCCGATGGTGGAGAACTACTTACGCGCCACAGGATTCTACCACGTCTCTAGAATTGGAGTCATATGAGGATTTCACCATCTGTTAGCTGCTCTGGTTGAAAGGTGGAGGCTTGAAACTCACACCTTTGTATTGCCGATCGGTGAGGTTACAGTGACACTAGAGGATGTCGCTCATATTTTCGGCCAACCCATTGATGGAGAGCCTGTCAGTGGATGGACAGATAGTAGTGGCGAGTTCGTTCAAAGTCAGGGCATAGCGATATTCGGTCGTGGGCCATCAGTCAGTGGTAATGCGAAGTTATAAAGCTGGGATGGGTTCGACATATCAGAGACGCAGAGCCGTTGAACACTGACGAGTCTATCAGGAGATACGTCAAATGTCATATCTTTTGTTTGTTAGGGTCGACCATATTCACGGACAAGTCGACTGCATATATGCCCATGCGAAATATCTACTGTTGCTTCGCGATTTCGAGCGGATCCATACTTATAGTTGGGGGCCAGCATGTCTCGCATATCTTTACAGAGCACTATACCGTGCATCACGATATGATACAAAGGAGATGGATGGCCCTCTAAATCTCTTGTTTGTTTGGGTATGGGAGCGAATGCCATGTCTTGCTCCCGTACCGAGACAAACGCTTCCACCGGCCGAGATACCAGTTGCTATGAGGTAATAAGTCTTATTTTAGTTATGTGTTATATTCATGATGCATGTTTGACATATGATGAGTTATTTAAATTTTTTCAATTAACAATGTTTCATGTGGAGTCATTCAGAACGGACCATAGCGTGGTCATCGAAGACCGTGGAGACATTCAGGCATGATATAGATTACATGCAGGAGATAAATAGTTATGGTTCTTCTAATCCGTTTTTTGAACCTTTATTGTTAGGGTTCTAATATACCAATAATACTGTGGCAGTTTGAGTGGCGGCCATATGACGGGTTGATCGTCACCGACGACTTGCATCCCCATTTTGAGGTGTCTGACATCGTTGCTCCGTAGTTGTCATTCGAGTGTGTCGAGTGGCACCCTGCGGACCGAGTGATGCGTCAGTTTGGATATGTACAACCTCCTCCGGGGGTACCAAGGGATATTCCAGTTGACCAGCATTGCATCGTTATACGCAGAGTGCAGCTTCATGACTGGACAGTTTTGCATGGGCTATGGATAGTGGAGTGGGCCAATAGGCGACAAAGCCGACTGAGAGACCTGCACCCCCTTTCGACCTGGGATTTTTTACCGACGGCTGAGTGTAACATCCTACCATACAGAGTCTTATGCTTAAGTCATAATTCAGAGATGGCAAGGTATTACAACCTCTAAAATAAAAATTTAGTACGTATAGTAGTATGAATGATTGATTATAACTAGGAGCATTTGTAGAAAAAGGGGTAAACAAAATCACAATTCGAAAGCGCAACACTCCAATCGATAACGTAACGAACGAAGGATAAGCCAACGCAAGATTATATATATACAAAGGAGTGTCAAAAACAGGAATATCAAGACTCAAAATCTGGTTGCGAAGATAACCGGTTCGAGCATAGCAATATATACATATAAATAGAATAAGATACCCCAATAAAACCCAAAGGGACACAAATACAGAAAATCTATTCTCCAAAATCTCCTATAAGAGGAGTCATCACAGTTTGTATTATTTAATGGAGATAAAAGTATCTAAACAAAACATATGAATCAAAACAGAGTCCTGAGAACAAAGGATCTTCACTAATCCAGAAGTCTCCAGGATGCCTCAGCGAGAAACCTCACGTCTTGTATCTGAAAACCACAAAATCCGCATGGGTGAGAACCAGAGGTCCCCAGCATGGTAACAACTTCCACATATATAATACATAATAATAGAGGAAAGCCGAAGGCAATCCTAGAACTTTCTCCAAATAATTCAAAGCTTATAAACAAGCTAAACCATAAAGGACATCTGACTAAAGATTCTTCAATCTAGATAATACTTCCCTTTCCAATTTCTTCAAACCTCCCAACCACCAGCAGGAGTATAATATAGCAAACACAGTTATATCAGACAAGAGATATACAAATAGGAACAAGTAAGGCATTTAGACAAATAGCAAGTAATATGCAGTCAAATAGGCAATCTCAATCAATTCACATGGTATGCATATGATGAATGCCTGTCCCTAATGGCTGATGATATCATCTGTCGGTTATAGAGCCAACCCGACAAGTCCTAGTAGCTAACCATTGGACTGTCCCTCTGTTGCGCATCCCCAACTCGAGTTATACTCATCATAAACTTGATCATAATCATGATCTATATCCATCACCTTCACTGTGAATATTTACGGGGAAGAGCTACTCGGAAGAAACTTTGGTTAGGAAGATCTTGAGGAGTCTTAATAAGAAGTGGGAAGTAAAAAGCACAGCCATCTCTGGAAGAAATGATTTGATAAAAATCACCTATGATAAGCTAAGAGGCAAGCTACTGGCCTATGAAACTACTCACATGTCTCAAAACAAAGATGACAAAAAGAACAGTGTAGCACTGAAATTAAGAATGACAACCAAAGAAGAAGAATCTGATGACAGTTTCTTAGATGAAGAAATGGTGCTCTTTGCAAGAAAAATGAGGAGATTACTGAGATTCAAAAACAAAGGCAAAGGAAGTTCTTCATCCAAAAAATTCAAAAAGGATCAAACCAAGTTCACCTGTCACCATTGCAAGAAATCAGGTCATTTCAAGTCAGATTATCCTCAACAAAGGAAAGGCAAAAAATCAAAGAAGGAAAAAAAGAAAGTGATGATGAAAACATGGGAAGACTTGAAAAATGATACTAATTCTGAAGATTCAAATCAAGAGGCTCAACTATGCTTGATAGCCGATCACACTGATGAAGATGAGGTAGATCTTTCTGACCTATCTATTGATGAATTGCACTTCATTATCAAAGACTTTATTGTGAACTCTAAGAAACTCTTAGATAAATATGTTAAATGCAAGAAAAATAATGAAGCATTGAGAACTGAAAATGAATTTTTATTGGAAAAAGTAAAGGCAACCAAAGCTTGTGATGAAATTTCTTTAAAAGAAGAAAACAATGCTTTAAGAGCTGAATTAAACAAATTCAAACTCAAGCATTCGGTCACTGTCTCCACTAATTTAATTGCTGAAAATGAAAGGCTGAATAAAAAAATTAAAAGCCTTAATAAAGACTTAGCAAAATTTGTTCAAGGTTCACAAAATCTTAACAAATTATTGCTGGTCAAAGATTTGGTTGTGAAAAATCTGGATTTGGATTCAAAGAGAAAAGTAAAGCTGTTTTCAAACACGCTGTTAAAAAAAATTGAAACTTCCTCTTCCAAGATTGTCAAACAAAAAACTTTCAGTAGATCATAAAAATCAGTAAGCAAGAGTCATTGCTATAAGTGCAATAGAAAAGGTCATAATCCTCAACAATGCTTCATCTTTCTAAGGTCTTTGGTAATGATAATAAATTATATAAAATTTTTTATGATTATAATGCTCTTGGGCAACTAAAAAGATTTCACATAAGAGGATCCAAATGGATTTGGATACCTAAGGTCAGTTGAAGAACATGCAGGTTTGCCTTACATTCAAGAAGAAATTGGACATGTGGTATCTCACTACAAGAAAAAGCAATATTTATAACAAAAAAATTTGTTACCAAAAATCGAAATTTTGAAACAAAAGGATTTTGTAACAAAAAAGGGGTCGTTGCAGTATGTCCCGTTACAAAAAGTTTTTGTAACAAAAAATGAAACTGTTACAATTCAAAGTGATATTTTGTACCAAATTTTTCTGATACAAAAAATCAAAAGTCGTTACAAAAGTAGTAACAAATTTTGATCTTCAAGGTATTTTTTGTGACAATCTATTTTTTCCTATCATAAAATTTTTTTACAAAATGTAACTTGATTTTGTAACATTTTTTTTTCTTTAGTTACAAAAGCAAAATAATTATTTTGTAACAATTTTTTAATACAAATTGCATGCATAATTTACTAAATTATTTTTTAAATTAACTAATATATTAACTATTTTACTAAGCAAGTCTACATTTATATAATATGTAAAAACATATATAATTCAAACATGCCTCATTTAGATAAAATTATTTTAAAATAAAATAACATTAGTGAGTACATTGATTAGTTCTACAAGTTATATGTCTTGCACAAGTTCAACCAAAAGTTAAAAGTTCTAACATAGATTAGTGTCTATATGAATCAAAATATTCTTGAGCCCTCAAGGTAGCATGTGGTCACCATTTCAGCACTCCTGTAAATAAAAAAAAACCGAAACAAAAAATTAGAAATAAGATATAACACTAATTATATTTTTTTCCATTAAGTTTTATCCAAAATGTTTAGAAAAATTTGGGCAGACCCTCCCTTAAAACTTGGATATTTTCACTGTCTACAGTTCCAACAAAAACAACCAATTCACAACTTATTTCTCAGCCAATACACAACCAAATTTATCAAACCAAATAATAGGACATTTGTCATTTCTCAACCATGACACAAGTAAAATGTGATAAATAGATCCATATACAAACTAAACTATACTAATAATATAGGAATCATCTAGGAATATGTATTAAAACCATAAGCAATTTTAGAAGTACCTTTAGTTGTCTAGTTTATTTCATTGTCAAAGCAACGGCTTGTTGAACTTCCAATTGAGCTTTCATTTTAGCTAATTCTTCCTCTTACCGTATTCGTTGCTCTTCAAATTTTTTTAGTACATCTATTACACAAGCAAAATTTAACTAAAAAATTTAATAAATAAATTCAGTTTATTATATCTACCAAACAAGTTAATGTATCCTCTACTTTAGATGGCGACTTTGTAAACCATTGATCATGCTTGCATATTGACTATGAATAACAAGTTTTTTCTCAGTAGAATGAACACACTTTACTTGATCATTATGTTAAATGGTTTGATAAGTAGGATTGAAGTGAGATTTTCAATAAGTGATCAAATTCATATACGTAGTGGAAGCCCATACCTTTATTGTTTAACAGATTAAGTCCTCTTTCGTGCAAAATTTTAAGACGAAATGCATATCTAGCATATGCCAACAAGACCATTCCGGAATCTTAACCAAATCTGCTTGTATCTTTCCGTTAGTACCATTCAGATTTTGTGAATACTAATAACAAGTTCTATATATAGCTATTGTACCAATCGTTTGTTTTCTGAAGAAAGCAACAATACGATACATTTTTTCTATTCTTTGCTACTTTCTCTGTTTCAAATTTTAATTTACTTGTTTCATTAAATACCATAACAAACACCACTTAACAAAGAGATAGATATAATCCAATATAGGCTAGAGATATGTGATTACTAGACAACGAAACTAAGTTATATTGGATAATCATTACCCTCTTGGCCTAACTAACCTTCAAAATGGAAATCAAAGAAATTTCTAACTTATAACATGTGCAGAAACTTGTTTGAAATATCATTAACTTATTTTAATCTCAATCTTCAAAGTAGGATAACAAGGTCGTGCCTCAATTTTTACATTGTTTTCAAAATTAGAACCATAACAACGAATTCCGACAAATAAAACAGAATTTACAAACAAACTTAAAAAAATCCTAAGGAATCAGAACAAAGAATTTGCAAGTTTTAACAAGTAAACACAATTTACAAACAGAATTAAATAAATAAAAACCTAAGGCTTGAAAAATTTAAAAATCATAATAAATAAGAAATCAGAACAAAGAATGAACAAGTGATACCTGAGAACGACGAAGTATCATGGCTGGCATAGGGCCATGAATGACACGGTTGTAACTAAAATCAATGACAACAATATTCCCAGAAATTAAAGAAAATCAAAATCAGAGGGGAGAACGCCCTTACCGGCAGTGGATCCCGGCGAGGTAGCGTTGTTTTTTGACGACAGGGGCTCAGTGACGCAACCCCTAACAGCGGCAACGACGGTGACCCACGAACGGTGACTGGGCGCAGCAGCGCAAACAGCGCCTCTTCCTTCTTCCTCGGTCTTCCTCCCTCCATGCAACTGTCTCTCCTGCGCGTCCTCAACTTCGTCTGTAATGGGAGATGCGACGGTGGTTGAAGCTGGCAACAACCCGCTCGAGATGAAGACGACTACAACGGCGGCTTCCCTCAACGACAGTAGAACGTGAACTGATGGGGGGAATGGAGGCACAGCGGCGCTCCTTCATCAAGCAACTCTTCCTCTTGCTCAACGTCTCCCCCTTCCTGACAGCGACACGACGGCACGGCGACAGTGCCCGCCGGCGCCGTCCTCCCTCTTCCCCCTGTCTTTCTCTTGCTCTCTGATTCCAGTTTTTCCCTTTTTTTTCCTTTCTTTCCCTCTCCGTTCTTCCCTTTCTCTTGTTGTGTGTGTGTATTTTTGTATTGTTAGTGTGCATTTGGGGACTTGGTGGTGTGGTGGCTGGGAGGGTTTAGGGTTAAGGTGAGTGAGTGAGTGTGGGTAGAGTTAGGGTAAAATTAGGATTAGGATTTTTAATTTGAGAATTAGGGTTTATTTTTGGAAAAAATGTAAAACTAGATATTTTTAGATAAATTGAGATTAAGTAATTTTAATTAAATTAGGCTATACAGTATTAAGTATTTATGAAAATTATATAAGTTTTAATTAATTTTAAATTCGAAAATTTCATTAATTTGATTTAGTTATTTTTTAATAAATAATAATTTAAAAATAAAAACATGAATAACTATAATAAATCATAAATAATTTATTATTTATTTTTTAACAATAAAAAAATTTAAAGGCTTAATGGTAAAGGCATATGACCGAAAATGATACTTTTTTCATCCAACTCAACAAGTATGATGGAGGTTTTGTCACTTTTTCAGAGATAAGGGTAAAGATAAAATAAATATCATTGGTAAAGTTGGCAAAAATTTCTCTACTTACATTGATACTGTCTTTTTGGTAGATGGGTTAAAGCATAATCTATCGAGCATAAGTCAATTGTGTGACATTGGATATGCTGTAACTTTTAGGAAATTAGATTGTAGGCTCATCAATGAGAAAACGGGGGCTGTTTTATTTGTTGCAAAAAGAAATGATAATGTTTATGGCCTCACACTAGATGATTTTAAAGTTCAAAATGTGACTTGTTTCTCTTCAATAGAATCTAAAAAATAGATGTGGTATAAGATATTAGGACATGCTAGCATATTCCAAATCTCGAAGCCTGTTAAAAAGGGTTTAGTAAGAGGTCTTCCTAACATTAAATTTGATAAAGACGTCACTTGTGATTCTTGTTAAATGAGTAAACAAACAAAAATCTCTTTTAAACCCAAGGAAGATGTCTCAACTAAGAAACCATTGGAGCTATTACATCTTGATCTGTTCAGACCAACTAAGACTCAAAATCTTGGAGGAAAAAGTTATGGAATGGTTATTGTGGATGACTACACTAGGTTTGGTTGGGTGTTCTTTCTAGCTCATAAACATGAAGCATTTTTTGTTTTCAAAAAAATTCAGCAAGAAGATTCAAAATGAAAAGAGTTTAAAAATTATTTTAATTAGAAGTGATCATGGCAAAGAATTTGAAAATCAACACTTTAAATCTTTTTGTGATGAACTAGGCATATCACACAACTTCTCATGTCCTAGAATAGCACAACAAAATGGTGTTGTGGAAAGAAGAAATAGAAGTTTATAAGAAATGGCTAGAGCTATGTTTTATGAATATAAAGTTCCCAAATTTTTATGGGGTGAAGCTGTGAATACAGCTTGTTATGTTTTAAATCGAACCCTCATAAGAAGGTTTAATTTTTGAAGAAAACTCCATATAAACTTTAGAAAGGACATCCACCTAATCTTAATTACTTTCGTGTGTTTGGTTGCAAGTATTTTATACTGAATATCAAAAAAAATTTGAGAAAATTTGATCCCAAAACACATGAAGGTATCTTTCTTGGTTATTCCACAAATAGCAAAATTTATAGAGTATATAACAAGAACTTTAAAACTGTTGAGGAGACCATGCATGTCACATTCTGTGAGTCTAACTCTGTTCCTAGTGTGTGTATTGATAATAGTCCAGATTTTGAAGTTGAATTGACTAAGAATGCTGAGACAGTTCAACAAAATTCAAGCCCTCAAGAAATTGCATCTACAAGCAACAAAAATACTAATTCTGCAGGAGACAATTTGGAATTATCTCCTGTCGCAACATAAAATCCTGATGCAGAGGCAATTGTTGATCAAGAGGAACCTGAATCCTCAACTCAAACCAGAAGGCCTAGAGAATGGAAATTTATGAGAAATTATCCTGAAGAGTTCATAATAGGTGATCCCTCCAAACGAATGACTACTAGATCATCTTTGAAAAGAGACAAATCCAACAACATAGCTCTTATATTAAAGATTGAACCTCAAAATATCCAAGAAGCACTTGCTAATCCATCTTGGGTATTAGCCATGAAGGAGGAATTACAGCAGTTTGAGAAGAATCAAGTCTAAACCTTAGTGCCTCACTCAAATAGAAAGAAAGTCACTGGCACAAAATGGATTTTCAGAAATAAATTAGGTGAAAATGAAACCATTGTCTGAAACAAAGGAAGATTAGTGGCTCAAGGCTATGATCCAGAGGAAGGGATTGATTTTGATGAATCATTCGCACCTGTAGCACGAATAGAAGCCATCAGATTACTCTTAGCCTATGCGGCTCATTGTGGCTTCAAGCTATTCCAAATGGGCGTAAAGTGTGCATTCCTAAATGTTATAATAGATAGAGAGGTCTATGTGGCTCTATCTCCTGGATTTGAAAACAAAACCTTTCCTAACTATGTTTTCAAACTAGCTAAAGCCTTATATGGTTTAAGACAAGCTCCTAGAGCTTGGTATGAGAGGCTTAGCTCATTTTCCTGAAAAATAATTCTCAAAGAGGAGCCACTGATACCACTCTATTTATTAAAAATTACAATGATCATTTTATTCTTGTGCAAGTTTATGTTGATGATATCATTTTTGGTTCTACTAATGAAGCTTTGTGTGCAAATTTTGCTAAGCTAATGATAAGTGAATTTGATATGAGTATGATGAGAGAGCTAATTTTCTTCCTAGGCTTACAAATCAAGCAAATTGCAGAAGGCATTTTCGTTCATCAAGAAAAATATGTCAAGGAACTTGTCAAGAAATTCGGGCTTGAATGTGCCAAGCCAATGGGAACCTCCATGCATCCAAATATCAAGCTTGATAAAGATCAACATGCTAGAGATGTTGATGAGACTCGATACAGGGGAATGATTGGTTCTTTGATGTATCTAACCTCCTCAAGGCCTGATATCATACAAAGTGTTGGTGTGTGCTCAAGATTCCAATCAAAACCAAAGGAATCTCATCTCTCAGTTGTCAAGAGGATCATTTGATATGTGTTTGGTACCACTAATTATGGAACTGATTTCTTTCAATTAGTGGGTTATTGTGATGCAGATTTTGCTAGGGACAGAACTGATAGAAGAAGCACAAGTGGCATGTGTTGCTTCCTTGGAAAATCACTCAATGTATGGTCAAGCAAGAAACAAGCCACAATGGCACTCTTCACTTCCAAAGTTGAGTATATTGCAGCCTCTTCTTGTTGCTCTCAAAAACTATGGTTGAAATCTCAGTTAGCTTATTATAAACTGAAAGTATCTAATATTCTATTATTTTGTGACAATATGAGTTCTATAAATATTTCAAAGAACTGTGTGTTGCACTCAAGAATAAAGCACATTGAATTTAGATTTCATTCTAGAAGAGAACATGTACAAATGGAAATTTAGATATTCAATTTGTTAAGTTTGAGGATCAATTAGCTGATATTTTCACCAAACCATTGATTGAAGAGAGATTCTGCAAACTGTGCACTACATTGGGCATTCTTGATCTATCTAATTTTTTTTAGTTTTTCTGATGTTCTGGTTTAAGCGTTTTGTCTCAGTTCGAGGTGAGATTATTCTGGGCAGATGATGAGTAGACTTCACTAACTCATTGTAAAGCTACCTTGACTTGTTGATGGCACGTTAGACTTACTGGATCTAGTGTGTTTGCTCGTTTATTATCAAATGGGCAGCTTATGTTGAAGCACATTAAGCCCAATCTGGAGTTGTACCTGCTCACACTCCGTACTCCTCTCTTGTTGAATAAGTTGCATAGGCCCACATAGTTCATGACCCAGTAGAAGCCAAGCATTGTATAGTTCTTTGTGAGACTTCCTTGTTTTAGAACCCAGCCCCGTTTTATTTCTTCCTTCGATCCCTTCTTCAAATATTTTGGGCCCACTTCCTTTATTCAGACAAATCTCTGTAACCGTTCTTTCCGATTCAAAATCCGCACAATCACCAAAATCCTCAGCCTTGCCATTAGTCTCATTAATATTGAAAGAATTCGTTACCCGTTTCAATTGATACGGAGTTAAATGCTCTTGATTGCATTCATTCAAAAAAATATCTGGAGTTACCATTCTGCCCTTTTCTTCATCACCTTCCTCAACCCATGTCATGATTAGCTCAGCTGTCGGATCCCACACCGCCGCCATCGTCTCCATTCCACCGGCATGTGAACTAGAGCTTTCACCTGGCCGCACGGTTTCATCTTCCATCAAGCATTTTTCTCCATATACCTCACGTCTTACCTCCTTTACGAACACATCAAAGCCACTAGTACCTACAGTGATATGCACCCATTCCTTAATAATGTCAAAAACACAAGTATCAATTAAAATTTGGCCAGCACTGAATGATAAGGCGGACTTCGTCATTTTATTGCACTTGACTACTTCCCCCATAGACCGCCTATTGTATTGAACGTCTCCACTGACCAAACATGTAAAGGCACTCCATAATATTCTAACTAAATTCTTCTAGTCTCACTACGTTCCGATTCCTTCCATCTCCATACGCTATGAAAGAATTGTAGGAAACTATTCATTTTGAAAGTATACGCTTCCTCTACATTTTTCATGGAGTCGAAAACTAATAAAGCTTTGTACGCCCCAAGTTCTCTGACTTCAACAACCTGAGGAAAGTTCTTACTTATCGCTCTCCGTAGCGATTTGAAGTCAATGGCCACTGTCGTTCCTCCTACTAAACTCCTAAACAACCAATCGAAATTCCCTTTTGCTACTGGGACTTCAACCTTCTTCATCCAACCATTCCCATGTGAGTCCTTGACAGATTTACCTTTTCTAGTTTCTTCCATTCTTGTGGGCTTATCGTCTCTCCGAGGTTGTCTGCTCTCTACATCAGCTCTTACCTTGTCCCCTTTTCGTATCCCGGTGTTCTTCTCCTCCATTGGTCTTCTATACCTAGCCTCACCTACCGAGATCGTCGTTCCCCTTATACTCGTGTGATGCATTTCTGCTATAGCCTTCATCGCCCCTCATTTCATTGTATAGTGAACAAATGTAAACAAGTAAATATTTTCATTTTTCAATTTCCGACTTAGATAGATGTCTTTAATTCGTCCTGTCCAATGGAACAAATAAAATAATTCCTTATTCGAAATATCTTGTGACAGATTGATGACAAAAACAGAAAAAGAATTATTTTTCAAATGTTGATACTCTTCTCGATTTCGAATCCTAAGATCCTTTATCTATAAATTTCTAATTCTACACCTGTGTTATTTGTTGACATTTCATTAAGATAAAGGTTAAAGTCTTAAAGACAAAATCAATCTATTTGTTTTATTGTCTACCTCTCTATTCTTAGTATTATCAATTTTTCATGACTAAGATACTCTAAATAATTGCCTTCTACTTTAATTATTGATATTGTATTCTCTGAAAAAATGTAGTTTGCTTTTATTTATATATATATATATATATATATATATATATATATATATATATATATATATATATATATATAATATAAAATTTATATTTATAATTAAATATTATAAATAATATAGTCAAACTAAAATTATGTTTATAGTCAAAATACGAATAAAAATACAAAAATATCGTGGTACTTAACTTTTGATGTTCTGATTTTGTTACAAAAATTTTAATTATTTTATTGGTTGATTATTCTGTTGGAATAATATACAAAACACTTATAAATAAACTAATACATTAAAAATATGTGTAATGGTTATTTTAATTGGTGGATAATTTTTGGTTTTTTTATAAGATATTTAAAAAAAAGTTTAATTAATTTATTTATAATGTAAAAAATTTTATATAATAATTTAATCACATTTTTTTTATGATTATTTATATGGTAAATAAAAATGTAATTAATTATTTTTATTGAAGTAATGATACGTAATTAGATGCAATTAAATTTACTTTTTACTGATAGCATATTAAAATTAAAACTAATTAATATTTCATTCACATAATAATAAAAAGGTTATCTGGAAATTAATTTTTACATTTAAAAATTATTCAACTTGAGATAATGATTTATGGCATTGGGGACAAAAATATTTAGATAACTTTATTAGAAGTTCAAAAGTTTAATACAAGTATGTTTTTATTTTTTTGGTATATATTATGTAATATATGTATATTTTAAAGATAGGCAAGTTACCTAAATAAATACAACTAAAATTATTCGATTACAACTTTTTGCAATTTATTATTTGAATAAATTTTTTATAATTTTATGTAAATCGCTATAGCCCGGTTTACCAAACACACAAAAATTGCAATAGCCTTAAAAGGTATCAGACCCCAGAGACAGATTTTAGAGAAGAGAGAAGAGTAGAGAGAAAGTTGAAAGCTGAATTGAGAGTGAGTTGAATCTCATTATATAGAAAACGTGAATCACAAGTTACAGAGGAGAGGTATATATAGACAGCTGGAACCTTCTAGCACATGGACTAACTAACTCATCAACCCAACATCTAGCACCTAACTGTAACTGACTGAAAAATTAACTGATAGTCTGACACACACTTCTAGGAGCATCTGCAAGTACAGCTCAGCACTAAACACAGAAAACATAAAGAACAGAATAACCGAAAGCTGAAAATAGAAGGAGGGGCTTGCTGGGCTCTTGCTGGGCATGATGGTTGCTAGGTTCACATGATCTCTAACATTATCTCTAGTTTCCTTTTCTTCTGTTTTCTAAAAGAAAACACTGTAACCTTACATCATCTGTAGCTTCCTTTTCCGTTCTGCTGCTGATGATCTTGATTGGTGTTGTTGACTTCCTTGGTAATTGCTTGTTGGTCATTAATGTTGAGCTTGTCTCGAAGATTTAGAAAAGCTTCTGAGGGTATCGCTTTAGTGAGAATATCTGCTACTTGTACAAATCCTGGGATGTGGCTCACTTGGATTTGCTTGTTGTTGACATGATTTCTAATAAAATGGAGATCTATCTCGAAGTGCTTGGCCTTGGAGTGAAGGATAGGGTTTGTTGCTAGGAGTCAGCACTCAAGTTGTCATAATAAATCACTGGTGCTTCAGGGGCAGGCAGCTTCAGTTCCATCATCAAGTTTCGGATCCAGACTAGCTCAACCACAGTGTCTGCCATGCTTTTGTACTCAGTTTCAGTGCTAGACCTGGCCACAGCTGTTTGCTTTCTTGAGACCCAGAAGATTAGGTTAGAGCCAAGAAATACACAATAACCACTAGTTAATTTTCTGTCATCTGAGTCCCCATCCCAGTCAAAGTCACTATAAGCAACAATTTTCATAGCAGTACTCTGATCAGTGTCTCTCTTCATGTGTAGACCATAGCTGGCAGTGCCACTTAAGTATCTCAGCACTCGTTTTACCATTCTTCAGTGAGAGTCCAGTGGAGACTGGACAAATTGTTCCAATTTGTTAACACAATAGCAAATCTCAGGCCTTGTGATGGTTAGGTATAGTAAACTTCCAATGACAGACCTGTATAGACCTGGATCATGGAAGCTTGCTCCCCCAAGAGCTGTGATCTTGGTTGTGGAAGGGAGTGGAGTGTGGCAAGTTGCACAACCTACCATACCAGCTTTCTTCAAGAGCTCACCAATGTCCTTCTGTTGTGTAAGAACTAAGCCTCTATCATTTGTCTTGGTTACTTGTATCCCTGGAAAATAGTTTAGATCTCCTAGGTCTTTGAGGATAAATTTTGAATTTAGCTGCTATATCACTTCCTTAACAGCTTCAGCTGATTCACCAGTTACAATTATATCGTCTACATATACAAGGACATAGGTTTTGACATTGACATCATTTCGAATGAACACTGCTACATCTGATTTTGTGGCTGTGAATCTAAGTTCCTTGAGGCCGTTAGCAAGCTTACAATACCACTCTCTTGGAGCCTGTTTCAGTCCATAGAGAGCTTTGATAAGCTTACACACTAGTGAAGGATCTCCTTGTTCATAGCCTTGAAGCTGCTTCATGTACACTTCCTCAGCTAGGTCACCATGTAGGAAGGCATTGTTAACATCTAACTGCCTGATTGTTCATGAACTTGATAGAGCAATTGACAGTAGCACTCTTATAGAGGTAGGCTTCACCACTGGACTATAGGTTTCTAAGAAATCAGATCCTGGCTTTTGAGAAAACCCCTGAGCAACTAGTCTTGCTTTGTGCTTTTGCAGGAAGCCATCTGCATTGTACTTGATCCTAAAGACCTATTTGCTTCCAATAGCATCTCTGTTTGGGAAAAGTTTGACCAGCTTCTAGGTTTTGTTTTTTTATCAAAGCTTCATATTCAAGATCCATTGCTGCCTTTCATTCAGGTACCTTGAGGGCATGTTTGACACTTCTTGGTTCAACACTTGCCAAAAAGAGTTTTGGCTTAACAATTCTAGCTTTGCCTCTGGTTATCATAGGGTGAGTGTTCTGTGGGGCTGTTGTGGGGTTTGGTTCAGGAGGTTCACAACTAGGAAGGACAATTTCAATGTCATTAATAGGTATAGGGACGGGTGTTGATGACTCAGCTATAGGAACTTGGTGGCTGTGATGGTTAGGTGAAGGGTTCAGTGATTGAATGGTGCTGTGATCTACAGAGTCTTGCTAATTGCTTGAAGACTGATTTGGGCAAGAGAGATGACTTCCTTCAGGTGAGTTTGATGACAGCTTTGGTAAAATTGGAATTGTAGGCAATGAGAGTTCACCTACTAAAGATTCTTGGTTAGGATTTATAGTACTTTGCTTGAAAGGGAACTGATCTTCGAAGAACACTACATTAGGAGTTAGTATGACCTTGCCTTGTTGGGTAACGCACTTGTACCCTTTATGTACTGTTCCATAGCCACTAAAGGAACCGGGAGAGGATTTGAAGTCTAATTTGTGTTTGTTATATGGTCTTTGGTGTGGGAAACATAGGCAGCCAAACACACGCAGGTTTTCATAGGAAGGCTTTCTTCCAAATAGCTTTTCAGCAGGGGATACACCATCTAAAACTGGTGTTGGGAGGATATTAATAAGCTTTGTAGCAGTGCAAAAGGCTTCTCCCCAGAATTTGGTAGGCATGGAGGCTCCAGCTAGAAAGGTGAGTCCCATCTCTACAACATGCCTGTGCTTTTTCTCTGCTGATCCATTTTGCTGATGGACATGTGGGCAAGAGAATCGGTGTAGCACTCCCTTTTCCTGCAATGTCTTTGATAGGCTAATGTACTCAGTAGTATTGTCACTCTGTAACATCTTGAGTTTAGTGTTTAGTTGCAATTCAGCTATTTGTTGGAAATTTTCAAAAACTGTTTTCAATTGAGCTCTAGATTTGATTAAATAAAGCCAGGTATATTTAGAAAAGGCATCAATAAAATTCACAAAATACCAATTTCCATTACGATCTGATATAGGAGCAGGCCCCCAAATGTCTGAATACACAAGTTCTAAAGGGTGTGTTTACAAGGTTTGTGAAGAAAGGAATGGTAGTTGGTGGGATTTTCCAATGTAACAAGCTGAGCAGTTTATTTTCTCAGGTAAGGCAGCAATATTACAAGCTTTCAGGACTTTAGAAACAGCTAAGTGGTTGGCATGGCCTAATCTAGCATGACATATTATAAATTCATTTTTGTTTCTTACGGAAGAGGCATAGGCAGCTGGAATTGTTTGTAGGTTGTGTAGATTAGTAAATCTATAGAGACCGTTGTTTACAGTGCCTTGAAACACCACTTCCCCTGTCTCTTTAGTCTTTATACAATACCTATCATCATGAAATTCAAAGAAAACTTGATTGTCACAGCATAATTGATGCACACTCATCAAATTCTTTGTAATTTCAGGCACACATAACAGTTTTCTCAAGTGCAACACTCCAGAGCTCAAATCAGTTTTGAAACATGAATTTCCAACAAAAAAAATTTGCAGACCTGTGCCATTGTCAATTACAACTTCCTCTTTGCCACAGTACTCTTCTTTCTCCATCAGGTTCTTTGCATCATGTGTCATGTGGTGTATTGCCCCTGAATCAGGATACCAGCTAGGGTCTTGCACTATTGTTGGTGTTGCTGACATATTACAGAAGTTTGCTTCAGGTTGAGACACTTGATTGTTGCTATTGTTGTAGACTTCTCTTCCATAGTCCTCCTCTTCATATTGGTCTTCACTGTACCTGTACCAACAGGTTCCTGCAGTGTGACCAATTTTGTTGCATAATTGACACTGTGGCCTACTATTATTTTCCCTGAAATTGTATATTCTTTGTCCTCTGCTATATTGACCTCTTCCATTCTCAAACTGTCTATCTTCATTGCTGAACTATCCACCATTTGTTCCTTCTTGCATCTGTCTTCCTTCAGAATAACTCCTTCCTCCTCTGAATGATCGACCTCCTCTTCCTCTGAATCCACCTATAAAGCCTCTCTTTGCTTGAAAACGCTGATCATAGTTTCTGAACTGTGCTATATTGGCTTGAATAAAAGCCTCAGATTTTTTAAATTTTGCAAGCATGCTCTCATGAGCAAGCAATAATGCCTCTAATTCTGCCACTGTAATGCTTTCAGATCTAGCGAGCACTGATGTATATACTGAAGAGTATTCCTCAGTTAGGCCATGCAAGATTGCATTAACATGATCACTTTCTTTTACCAATTCTCCTACGGAGGCCAATGCGTCAATCGTGCTTTTGATCATGAGAACATATTCAGTTACAGATCCTGCAATTTGAAGAGTGCTAAGCTTATTTTTCAACTGCATCACCTTAGCTTTGATCTGTGAAGAAAAATAATCTTCCAATCTTTTCCATACTTGATGTGTATACACGCAGCCTACCATTCTTGTGGTGAAAGATTTGCTCATCGAAGCCAATAACCAAGACTTAAGAAGTGCATCTTGCCGTTTCCATTGTTGATAAGTTGGATTGATTGCTATGTCTGTGCCATTCTCCGAAGCTATGAACTGTTGAGAAATTTCTCTCCTTGTGATGTGACTTAGCATATCATTCCCTTCTATAGTTGCGATTGCTTGATCCTTCTACTGCAAGAAGTTGTCTTCATCCAATTTCATGGAGATTGGTGTTGCAATAAAGCTCTGTGCCATTGTTGATTGAGCAGCTCGTGGTTACTTGTGAAGTGTTGAATGTGAAGCCAATGGCTCTGATACCATGAAAGGTATCAGACCCAGAGGCAGATTTTAGAAAAGAGAAAAGAGTAGAGAGAAAGCTGAGAGCTGAATTGAGAGTGAGTTGAATCTCATTGTGCAGAAAACGTGAATCACAAGTTACAGAAGAGAGGTATATATAGACAGCTAGAACCTTCTAGTACATGGACTAACTAACTCAACAACCCAATAACTAGCACATAACTGTAACTGACTAAAAAACTAACTGACAGTCTGACACACACTTCTATGAGCTTCTGCAAGTACAGCTCAGTACTAAATACAAAAAACATAGAGAACAGAATAACTGAAAGCTGAATAGAAGGAGGGGCTTGCTGGGCTTGATGGTTGCTAGGTTCACATAATCTTTAACGTTATCTCTAGTTTCCTTTTCTTCTGTTTTCTAAAAGAAAAAATTGTCACCTTACAAGCCTAACACGGATTAGGAAGAGAAGCTGATTGACTAAAAACTACTACACAGTGTAGTGATTTTCGAAAGAGAATAAATATGCATAAACTGTTAGAGGGTGTAGTAGTTTATGCGAAAATAAAAGCTTATAGAATTTGTGGGAAAGAGCCGCGGATTATACATAGCTAAACTCCCTATATATAGCTGTGGAGGGCAAATGTAAAGCAGTTGAGTGTCATTCTTCACAATAAAGAATGAAGATAGTTTTCTATTTTTACATATTTAAGTATTTAACTTAATTCTGAATAAATTTTAAATTAAATAATTAACATATTTTATTTTTTAAGTATTATATTTTTTTATATCTTAATAAAAAATAAAAAATAAAGAAACATTAATTTGATTGCTATATCAAAATAAAACTATTTAAAAAATTTATACGATTTTTTTATTAAAATAAAACTATTTAATAAGATTTTTTTATATTTTATTACTCTATTTTTATTATTAAATTTGTATTTAATATTGTGTGTGGTATAAAATTTTAGTTTTAATTTTTTTTATATATGATTTTGTTTTTATATAGTTTACTATTTTTAATAGTACAGCAACTTCTAGACCCTAACAAAATATACCCATTTCATGTTTATTTTCTATTTTTATCTATCATATCATACACAATAAAACACTAAACATTAAATACTAACAATACAATAATTTTTTCACCTATCATATTCTACGCAACAAAATTTTTTATTTTATATTAATTATTTTTACATTACTAATCTATGTGAAGCGAATCATTAATCATCATTTAAATAAGACAATTCAGTTTAAAATACAATTTTATTGTTCTCTCTCATTTGAAGTGTAATTATTGTACTGTATCAAGGAGAGAACAAAGAAATTGTATTTTAAACTTAATTATCTTATTTAAATGATGATTAAGAATTCGTTTCACATATATTGGTAGTGTAAAAAAATTAATATAAAGTAAAAATATTTTGTTGTGTATAATATGATAGATGGAAAAAAATTATTGTATAGTTAGTGTTTAATGTTTTATTGTATATGATATAATAGGTAAAAATAGAAAACAAATATGACATGTATGTCATGTATGTTTTGTTAGGGTTTAGAACTTGCTTAACTATAAAAAAAATAGCAAACTATATGAAAACAAAACCATACGTGAAAAAATAGAATTAAAAATGAGATTTTATACTACACACAATGTTAAATACAAATTTAATAGTAAAAATAGAGTAGTAAAATATAAAAAAATTCCTAATATAAATAGTTTTATTTTGATAAAAAATGGTATAAACTTTTTAAATGATTTTATTTTAGTCTAGCAATTAAATTAATTTTTTTATTTTTTATTTTTTTATTAAGATATAAAATAATATAATACTTGACAAAATGAAATATATTAATTTTTTATTTTAAAATTTATTAGAATTAAGTTAAATATGTAACTGTCTTTAGAATAAAAAATTCTCTTCGCTTTCTATTATGAAAAATGATACTCAACTAATTTTACGTTTGTCCTCTACTGATATATATAAAAAATTTAGCTACTTTCTACAAATTCTATAAATTTTTATTTTTCTCCAACAATTTATGCATAATTATTTTTCTTTAGAAACTGCTACCAGATACTTAATATATTTACATTTTAAATTTTATTTTAGAAACACTTAAATGTTACCATAACAATTTCTTTTGTAAAACAATTTTTGGCTACTAAACCTAAATGGTTGATCTAGCAATGCCATAAAAAAAACGTGCTAATTATTAATCTATATGGCGATCTTTTATGAGAATATACCATAGAAGGTATACCACGGACTATGGAAATAGTCGCTAAAGGCCATAATATTTATTTATTTATTATTTTTCTAAACACAAGTATCTTATATGGGAGGTATTCAAAGGGTGGGATAAATTCGTTTATACCACACTAATCAAATTATGTAAAAGTTTTCCAACAATAAAATTCTTCTTTTTAAATTTAACGTAATATTTATTTTAAGGTACTGAAATTGAGATTAGAGAATTAAAATTTAATATCATGTTTATTGATATAAAAATTGATATTAAAAATTTAGTCTTTATTTTTAAAATATTAATATTTTAATACTTTCAAAAAATAAAAAATATATGAAACAAATTTTTGAAAACAAATAAATTTTAATAAATTTTTTTTAAATGTCCTCATTCAAAATTTTATATTTTAAATTTATCTTTCACCTCTTACTTTATCACTCAATTTTCGCTGTCAACAATAACAATACGGACAGCAACAACAACAATTTCATCAATCAAATTTAATTATGACAACAATTTCATAATTAGATTTAACAGTATAATAATTTCATAAATCAGATTGTACAGTAACAATAATATAAAAAATAAGAACAATTTTTTATAAAAAACAACCATCTCAGAATAGAAAAAGAAAAGAATGGTAAGACATAGAAGTGGCAGGATAACGTGGAATTGAAACAGGCAACACAGCAAGCACAAAGGATAAAGATGGTATGGTGGATTATCGGCGAGTATAGAAAACAGAGGTGCAATGGATTCGATCTTAAGTGTAAGATCTGCTACGACAGATTTAGCTCTATCTATCTCGTAGACGATAAAAACAACGGTGACAGAAAAGAGAGAAAGAGAACAACGATGACATAAAAGAGAAAAAGAGAAAGAGAAAGAGAAAGAGAAAAAAAAAACGGATAAAAATGGATGAATTTAAAATTTTATTTTTTTAATTAATAAAATTATTTTAATAATTTCAAATATTTTTATTTTTATTTTTATCTAAAATCAAAAAAGTTATTGAGACAAAATTTAATTTTTATATTAAATATAATACTAAAATTATTTTAATCTCAATTTTTTTAATTTTTATCTTTCAATTTCAATCTTAATCTCTTTTTCAAATGTTATATAATAAAGTTTTTTTTAAAATAAAATAAAATAATAATAAAATATCTTACATGTCTTCTAGAGACTAGAGTTTGGATGAATCCATAATGTGTTGGGCTGAATCAGTTTAAAACAATTATCGTGGCTTTACACAATAGTCATATCATATAATGTCATATTATGACCATACGTGGACCTTATCTCTTTACTGTTAAAATTTGATTTTAGACTATTAGTTTAGTTTTGGGTATGAAAAACACTTAAAATTTTACCCTAATTATTTTATTATTTATTGAAGTGTTTATAAATTAATAAAAAAATTAGTTATTGATTTATTGTATTCGATAAAAATAAAAAAATAAAAAAAGTTAGTTCACACTAAAAATTAATAATTAAATTAATTATGTATTATAAATATATATTATTTAATTTATTTTTAATATATATTTTATATTTTAATATATACTTTATAATTGTAATTGATTTTTAGTATTCAGGTAATATAATTAAAAAAATATGACAAAATTTTATAGAATTTTATTAATTTGTATCTTAAGCATATAAGTTAAATATATTATAAAAAATATTATAAAAATTAATTTTTTATATTTTTAATATATTAAAAAAATTTATTATATTTTTAAGATGTGTCTTTACAACAAAAATTAGGTAAATCCGTAGTATTATTATAAATTCAAAGATAACTAGGACTACATACACCACAAAGAAATCTCAGAGCCTCCACACTCAAATCCTGGTGAGTACTAATTATTCTATTTCCATCTGAATTTTTTAACCCTTTCCTTTCCTTTTTTTTTTATTTTCAATAAAGATTCTGTTTTTAATTTCTTTTAAAAATTTTCTTTAATCTTTCTTTTCCCCAATGATGTTGGTTTGGTTTGGGTATCGTGTGTATATATAGTATATACGATATACACAGTATATTCTTCAATCTCGTGAAGGAGATAACACTCATAAACGAAATCTTCGTTTTTTTTTTCTTCCAAAAAGGGTTTTTCTCTTCCTTTGCATGGAAGTGAGGTGGATTGCCAAAGCCTGAGCTAGAAAGAAGAAGGAAAAATCGCTTTTTGAATCCAAGGTGAGTAGTACTACTATTTAGAATCTTTCTTTTGTCTTTTCAATGCGATTTGTGATTGAATCATCAATGCTCATAGTTTGTTTCATCAATTGCGTTTGTGCTGTTTGTGTTAATTCTTCTGATGAATTGGTTTTGGTTCTGCTTGGTTTTTTGGAATTCATGTTTATGCAGCTCTTGATTTTGAACTTTTGATGCTCCTTTTGCATAATTTACGTCTGTTAATGTGAAGTTGTGCAATTGTTTTGTAAATGTATGTTTGTTGTAGCTATAACCAGCTCATTCACAGTGATTTCAATGTGAATTTTGTTAATTGATTAACGACACCCACCACCTGTTTGTTCTTGGTCTCAGCTCGGTTATGTCTTTTTCTTATTTTATCTTTTGCGGAAGTGAAATTAATTAGTGAATCAATGATTATCTTGCTCTTAACAACCACATGACTAATTAAACTGTTCAATGGTTGAGATTTTGGGTTAACTATTTTATTTGATAATTCATATCCTTTCTCTTATATTTGGATTCAAGATTAGGGGGTTGTTAGATCATAAAGCAGTTACTTGTATATGATGTTTTTGAGCTAAGGTTGCAATTGGAGGCTTTGCAAGGCCTTCTAGTTTGATGAGTTTAGTCACAATAACGATACATGCTGCTGAACAATTCTGAAAATGTATCGTGATCTTCCTTTAGTAGGAATTTAAATTCATATTCGTACTCATTTGGTCACCTTTAGTTCCACGATTCAAAGGGATTTTTATCAGGCGCAGAGCTAGGTTAGTTTTGTAAGGGGGGCCAAAAATAAAAAATCATGGGGAACTAAACTGAAAAATACAGATAATCTGCATGAGACATTTGAAGGTTGGGGGGTCATCACCCCCCTTTGCTTATATGAGGCTCTATCTCTGATTTTTTATGTCTCTAATGATGGCATTTATGTTCCCTTTCTTTGTCTATTCAACTGCTCAGCAAGGTCTAAATAAATAGTAGTGGTAGTTGAAAATGTAATATCGAACACCGCCTATGGATTGTAGTAATTGTTTAATCAAGTCTGAAAATCACTTTTTTGTGCCCGTAGTAACTTGTTATGTACATCAAAGGGTGGTATCAAATTCAGTCATTAATTGAATTGTGTCATTTGATTGAACCACAAGAGTGGAAATTCTATTGAAATTTCATCTACATTGAATTTGTTTGAGGATTGGTTTAGAAAACTTTATTAGCCAAATATAATACAAATTCTCTTAAGGATGTCTGATGCTTTTTAATATGATGTATATAATTGCTATGACTAATAGTGGGTTATCGATGAAACAGCAACTACTCATAGTGGTTTCATCAAGCCTTTTCATCATATTGTCGATACTCCCTAAATTGTTGATGCCTGCTGTTATTGGTGTTGCTTCTTTAATGATAGGAGGAATGTATGCTTTTGTTATATTTTCTTTCCAACTCTAAAGATTGTATTTTCGGTAATATTGTAGATGGAAGCACATAGCTATAAGGATGCACAAGTCATTGAAATAAGTGGAGATCATGATGAAACAAGGAATCCAGGAGGGAGTAAGATCTGTAGTGAAGCACCATGTGGTTTTGCAGATGCAGGATCCATCTCTAAAGATTCTGAGGAACGATCAACTTCCATGCGGAAGCTTTTGATAGCAGTGGGCCTTTGTTTTGTTTTCATGACTGTTGAAGTAATTGGAGGGATCAAAGCCAACAGTCTTGCAATATTAACTGATGCGGCACATTTGCTTTCGGATGTTGCAGCCTTTGCCATCTCCTTATTTTCGTTATGGGCTGCTGGATGGGAAGCTACCCCCCGCCAATCGTATGGATTTTTTAGAATAGAGATTCTTGGGGCTTTGGTTTCCATCCAAATGATATGGTTGCTTGCTGGAATTCTGGTATACGAAGCAATCGACAGAATGGTAGCTGGTCCTCGCGAAGTGGATGGTTTTCTAATGTTTTTAGTTTCTGCATTTGGTCTAGTGGTTAACATCATCATGGCTGTGCTATTGGGCCACGATCATGGACATGGACATGGGCATGGGCATGGGCATGGGCATGGCCACGGGCATGAACACGGGCACGGGCATGAACACGGACATGAGCATGGCCATGATGATCATGGCCATGGCCATGGATTCACCTTGTCTACACATGATCATCATCCCCATCATCATCATCATACAAGTGACGTGCACCATCATGCTCATGATGATCACACACAACATGGTGATGAAAACCCTCCAAAAGAGGGACATCATGGGCATAATCATGCTCACCAGGATGTTACTAAACCACTTCTTGGTGAACCTGAACTGGAGAAGAAGAAGCGATTTAACATAAATGTACAGGGTGCTTATCTCCATGTCCTCGGGGACTCTATCCAAAGTGTTGGTGTAATGATCGGTGGAGCAATCATATGGTATAAGCCTGAGTGGCAGATAGTTGATTTGATCTGTACTCTAATCTTTTCGGTAATTGTTCTGGGGACGACTATCAATATGCTTCGAAACATATTGGAGGTTCTGATGGAGAGCACACCGCGAGAGATCGATGCTACTAAGCTGGAAAGTGGGCTGCTGGAGATGGAAGAAGTAGTGGCTGTTCATGAGCTGCATATATGGGCCATAACCGTCGGTAAAATCTTGCTAGCTTGCCATGTTAAAATCAGACCCGACGCCGATGCAGACATGGTCCTAGACAAGGTTATTGACTACATCAAAAGGGTCCATAACATCAGCCATGTTACAATACAGATAGAGCGTTAGTTCTTTTTTCCATCAGGTTTTGAGATTATGAGGGAAGGATTTAGTTTAGACTTGGGGGGCATTATCATGTTTCTAGAACTCAAATTTCTCTATGACAATAATGCTTGCAGATTCTCTTTAGCAGTAGCAGTTTTTAAGATTGTTGATATTGAGAATTAGATATTTTGCATGCCAAATTTTCAAGCTACTAGACATTGTAAGCCAATTTTTCGCCCTATTCCATAGTTCTTAGCATTATATTGGGTATTTTGAGTTGAATTGTTACCTGGTAGTTGAATCTAAACCATTGAAATTATCCTAAATGGTTAAGATCCAAGAATTTCTGTACTCACAAAATTACAAGGTTCACTGAAGAATTGGCCAGTTTGAAAGTTTGAATTTTTGTTTGTTGCATCACAAGAGTGCCTTGGTCATATAAAAAATCCATTGTTACTTCTAAGAATCAAAAGGGTCCCCATCACACAGATTGGCACCTGCAAACTGTGTTTTAGAGTGTGTATTTTACTGACAAATTCAATGTCACAAGCACGTGAGACTGTAACTGTTTCTCAGAAATTGGTTTTGGTGATGGTGGCTATGACAAAATTTTACACCTCACTCTACCTAATGTAACTTTTTAGTGTCTATATGGATGGATAGTCACATCACCTGAATATATATATCTCTTAAGGTAGATTCCGTTTGAAATTTTCTCTCTTTGTTATAAAGGGGTGTTTGTATTTGAGTGGGATATGATTAAATTTAATTAGTACACGTTCATTTTCTTGGTGTTTGTTTCGTTTTTGCTTTTACAAACGAGTATTCGTGTGGATATAAATTTTTACCTATTCGGTGGTATGGTAAGAGAGAAACTCAAGAAAATTCAGATAAACAATATAAAATGATTTAAAATGTAAACATATCAAATAGTAGATAATCGACTTTATTTTGTGAAATTAGGCTAAATTGTTATTAATGGATACGAAGTTAGAGATGATAATACTACTTGAATCTGTGAGTATTTACTTATATGACAAATTGTCTTCATTTCTATAGCAAGTTTTGTCATGGGAAGACTGAGCCGGAATTAGTATGTACCTATTCAGATAAATATATAATTACTATAATTATTATAATATATAAAAATAATAAATTTATAAAATAGGATTTTAGTTAAGCATAATATATATATATATATATATATATATATATATATATATATATATATATATTAATGTTATAACCTAAATTTTATCAACTTAAATCTAACCAGTGACCAAAGAAAATTTAAAATGGACAAACGAACTGACAAGAGTGAACGAGTTTTGAATAAGATATGATATAGAAACAGATTGGATAGCGCTAAAATCTACTCCTATCCATCTTATTGTCATCCCTGTATAGGTATGGTTGGAGTTTCTCAGTGTTTAATAATTTTGTAAATTTTTATCAAAAAATAAGTTTTTGCTAATGTGTGCTTGTTTGAGTGTCATTATTTTGTTTAAAAAATATCTTTTTTCAATGAAAAAATATCTTTTTTATTTTTTAGCATGTTTGGCAAATTTCTAGTAATAAAAGTAAAAGCACTAGAAAAATAAAAAAATCTTTTTTGAAGCTGTAATTTATATATTTTTTTTAAAAGATCTTTTTTCCTTAAAATAGATGTTTTTTATATAATAAATAAACAAAAAAGTATTTTTATATTGTTATACCTAAATATAATTAATAGATAAAAAGATCTTTTTGCATAAGATATCCAAACATAAAATTACTTTTACTTTTTTATAAAATCTTTTAAAAAAGGATAATTCGAAAAAATATCTTTTCTTACAAACTCACCCAAACAAACCCTATGTTCTAACGGAGTAAGGTGTGTGCTTGGTTTATAGTTATTAAACCATAACTTAGACTAATTAACTAGAAAGCAATGCAACCTTTTTTTTTTTTGTGTGTGTGTGTGAATTCTGCTCAAACAATAATATATGAAATTAAAATTTACTGTGTTTACTTCAAACAATGATTTGGAATAATCATCCATTGTTAAAACAAACAAACACACTAGTTTCGGTGAATCAACAAAGTTAGAACCTGCTCCTTTTCTCTCCTACACATGAAGTCCTTTGTAAAAATCGAGAAGATTCTTTGGTCAATGTCTGATGAGCAAAGAGTTGAGTAACAGAGATTTTTGTATATTATGTAAATATTTATTTCATAATTTTTCTATAGTTTTAGAAAACCTTTTTAATAATTTTGTCCAGCTAACGTAACTTTGATGGATATATAATTAATTTCTATATTTTATTATTAGAATTGTGAATACTTGAATCTTTTACAGTATAGTTAAAAAAAAGTAAATACTAAATACTAACATATTCTGAAAAAAAAAGAAATGCAATATTTTTCTAAAAATCAATTTGTTATTAAACGTAAAAAATATAAAATATAAAATAAAATATTTTAAATTTTAAATTTTAAATTTGAATAAAGAATTAAGATTTATCTAATTAATAAAAAAAGTACTGTTCACTTATTAGAAAACGTTTAAAAATAAACCTTAAAAGTAATATTTATTGATAAATAGTGCTACTTTGTTACGGGACAAAAATTAGTACTGCCTAGAATTCACAAATATAATATATATTTTGTGTGTGTGTTTTAAAGGGTATAGACAAATCCAAGTTTTGCAGTGTCCTAAGATAGAGAGAAAGCTAAGAATGCTTCCTATTATTGTGATTGATGTCGTACAAATTATCATAGGAGTTCCGATACTATATTGCTTATGAATCCACAGTTCCAAGGCAACAATGTAGCACCAAGATAGTATTCAAGTGATTTTTTGGTGGTGTTTCCAAGTTTTTTTGTTTATTTAATTTGTCCAAGGTAAAGTGTTTTCAATTTTTCATAGCAATCATGAAAATTGGTGACATGACATTTGCAGACAAAGGAAAAACATCCTAAATTGCTCCTACCCCAATATAGACGGCATCTACAGTTATACATTATTATTATTATTATTATTATTATTATTATTATTATTATTATTATTATTATTATTATTATTTGTGTTTTGTATAAGAAGAATATTGAATTTATTTATCATTTGTTTTTAATTGTAAGTTTATTTGACAGATTTAGTGTGCATAGATGACATTATTCGATAAAGCATGGATCATTTTAGAGATGTTTATGGATCGGATTCGATCCGTATATCTGCGGTGTTTATCTGAATCCAATTCGAAAGTTGCAGATATAAATTCGATTCGCAAGATTATCGGATCGGATCGGATTTGATTCGCATACTAATAGGATTGGATTGCAAATTTTGTATAGGTATCTCATAACCGATCCGCATATCTGCGTATCTGCAAAAATAAAAAAATAAATAATTAAGTAAATATTCTTTTTATCTTTTATTTTAACTAATAATTATTATATATATTATATTATTTTAATTTATTATTTAAAAAAAGTATGTTTAATACTGTTTTAAGAATAAACATATTTAAAAGAATAGAAAAAATGAATTTTATTGCTATTTTTTAATAAAAATAAACTTTTTAAAAATATGTTTGTATTTTCTGGATATATCCAATATGTTTGTATTTTGTTAAAGTCATTTTTTTTGGGTCTATTTTTTTTTTTTTGGTTTCTAAACAACAAAGAAAAACACAAAACAATAAGACATAATGATTTGCTAAATAGTTTCACCAGATTCAGACCAAATAATATGATTAGGATTACTTCTAAATTCATACCTAGCTATCTAATCTGCAACTTTATTTGCTTTCTTACATATTCAATCAAATTGCATGTGCTAGGATTTTGATAACAACTCTTGAAATTTGTTAATTAAATCAACAATTTCATATTTACACTCCACCAGGAGAGTCATGCAAAAGATGAAGAATGTTCAAACAATCTGTTTCACACACTATGTCTCTCAATCTGCAATTCCAAGTTAAAACAAGACCCCTCCAAACTGCAAAAAATTCACATCGAATGATTGACAAGAAGGAGAGCTACCAGAACAATCCACAATCTAACTCTCATTAGAATTTTTAATAAGACAACCAAATCCAGCCAAGCTCAAATCAGTAAACAAGCTGGCATTATAATTAACTTTAAAGCTATTACCTACAGGAAGTTTTCAAGACAAACGGTTCTTGAAGGTACTAAAAGAAGTATCCCTGTTCATATATAACTTTAGATCCATGACTGTGCTTCTGATTAGAGCAACTACCTTGTGATCTATCCAATCATTTTCAACATTCGAAATGTCGTTGCACCTATGCCTCCACAACCACCACACTTCGGCCCTCAAAAGAGTCTCCTTACTAGACAAGACTTTCCGAAATCAAGCTTCTATAGAGAAGCCTTCAACTGAATCAATAACCCAAGGATTTAGAATGTAGCATCTGCCAAATAACTCTGCAATATACACAACTTCTAAGGCAATGTTCTATTGTCTCCGCAGACGCATTACATCTCTGGCACATAACCAAACTAGCTAAATGTCGTCTGAAGCAGAAGACCTCCATTGGGAGAGCATTATGAACCCCAAACCACACAATCAATTTGATCTTTTTCAAAAGTTTTAAGTGCCAAAACTAGTTCCAATTGCCAAACCTCTTTTCTTCTCTCAAAAATATTCTTTGAGTATTGAACCTTAGATTTACTAAAGTTCACCTTCAATCCTGATGCTTTGGAAAATAACTTCATAGTCCGTATAATCTCCTTTACTTGAGCTTTCGTATCTTTACAGAAAAACAGGAGATCATCAGCAAACATCAAATGGGAGATTTTAGGACCATGCCTAGAGATCGACACAGGTATTCACAATCATTTAGAAATCCGATGAGTAATAAAACAAGCAAGAACTTCCATACAAAGCACAAAAAGATATAAAGACATGTGATTCTCTTGCCTTAAACTCCTCTTCGGGTTGAAATTTTGAAGTTTCTCACCATTTCACAAAATAGCCAAGGAAGATGACGTCATATAGGTCATAATAATATTAATAGTAGCACTCGAAAAACTAAATCCGACCAACAAAATTTGAAGAAATCTTCAATCCACCCTGTCATAAGCTTTCTCTAAATCAATCTTAAAAGCCATAGTCCCCTTTCTAAACTTAGTGTTCCTCAAAAAATGCATAATTTTTTGCGCAATAATGATGTTCTCCGTAGTTTCTCTTTCTGGGATACCATCCTGGAGCACGTCAATGATCTTCGAAAAAAACGGTCTGACCCTGTTTACCGCACTTTTGTAATAATTTTGTAAAGAATATTACATAAACTAATGGGACAGAAATATCTTAACAAATAAGGAGCTTTCACTTTAGAAATCATAATAATGAAGGTCTCAAAAATAGCGAGATTTAAAATCTCGTCCTCAAAGGCTCTCTTGACTAACTCCCACACATCATAACTAAGAGAGTCCAAAAATTTTTTATAAACAGAGCTTGAAAACCATCCGGCTTAGAAACTTTGGAAGAATTCATGGTCATTACAGCTCTTTTCACCTCTTTTAATGCCACCGGTTTAACAAATTTTTGACAGGCCTCATTGTTAAGAGAGAGGTAGAAAAAATCTCTCATAACATTCAGGTGAATATTCTTCTTTGTAAAAAATAATTTTTTTAAAAAAAAAATTTCGTGCTCAAGTACCTACGTCTAAGTGGCCCAAATTCTATCATCTAATAACAACTTATAGATTTTATTCCTCTTTTGTCTAATAACTATCTGCAAGTAAAAAAATTTAATATTTTTGTCACCACATCGAATCACTGTTCTCTAGATTTTTAGTACTATAGAAATTCTTTTTGAAGAAGGATATAATTTAGCTTCTCATGAATATCTTGGTCTTTCATCCTCAACTCTGAGTCTTTTTTATTTTCGAAAAAAAATTGAACATCATTTAGCTATCCATGGTTCTGAAAACCGAACCGGACCGGCCAGTTCAACCAAAAAAACCGAGAACCGGTCACCTAACCGGTCCGGGTAAGATCAGAAACCGTCTGCAGAAAACCGGTGAAAAAACTGGTCGAACCGGTGGTTAACCGGTGAACCAGGAGAACCGGCCGGTTTTTTACGGTTTATTGGTTTGCATATTAAACTTCAAAACGGCGTCGTTTTGAAGGAAAAAAAAAAGAAAAGGGCTACGCAGAAGCCACGAACCCTAATGGCTAATTCGGTCCCAATCCTCATCTCACTATCTCAGTATCTCAGTATCAACTCTCTCACCCTCTCACCCTCTCAGGAACCCTAATAGCCACCACCATCGCCACCGCATCCCACCGCCATCGCCACCGAATCCCACAGCCCCTCTTCGCCGTCCCACAGCCCCTCTTTGCCGTCGCGGAGCTCCTCTCCTCCATCGCCGTCGCGGAGCTCCTCTCCTCCACCGTCGTCGCCGAGCTCTCCACCTCCACCGTCGTCGCCGAGCTCTCCACCTCCACCGTCGTCGCCGAGCTCTCCACCTCCACCGTCGTCGCCGGTAATACTCTGCCTTCCACCTCGGCTCCTATTTAATCGTCGCCTACTCTGTGATTAATTTTATAATTTTTTGATTTTTCTGTTCATGATTTGTTAAGTCTGTGTTCATCTGTTCATGTTTTGTTAGCTGTGTTCATCAGAAGTTCAGAACATGTTTATAATTTGATTTTTCTGTTCATGTTTCTGTTCCTATTTGTTCATGCTGGATTACATAATTTTGATTGCTGCTTGATGTTTATCTGGATTACATGATTTTGAGTTGCTGCTTCATGTATATCTGGATTACATGATTTTGGTTTCTGTTTGATGAATCTTCAATCTGTTTTTGGCTTTCTATTATGTTGCGTTTATTGGTGACTTGGGATTGATTGATGATCATTGCAAGCAAATTGAGGCTGGGGCGTTGAAGGCAGCTGGGGAATTTGTCATCCTTCTTTTCTCTGTGTGTTTATGTGTGCTTATTAATATTTATAGAGTTGTTTCTTGTTACTATGTGTGTTTGTAATCAATAGCCAATAGTTGTGGATTTGAGAATATTTTTTCTTTTTGCTGCTTCAATTTTGCTGCTTCATGAATCTGTTTAGAAATAGGGTTTTGTTGCTTCTGTTTGATTCAGTGACGAGTATAAGGGTAATTCATGATTCATCCATTGTTTGCTTCTATTTTCTTGCCACTTTGTTCTTATTGCTTCTTGTCTTTGATTTTCTGATTGTTATAGATGGAACAATCACAAAGTATAAGAAGTTTGCTTGAATAAAATTTTCCTCCAATGAGCAGTTACTTTAAAAATTGGCCGAGCCTTAGAACCTTGAGCAATTGCAATGTCATCTATCTTTGTCAAAGAGAACACTCCTTCCACAACAGGACTCAACCATTCAAGATGAAGCATCATGATCTTTACCTGCTCCAGAAACATTTGAAGCTTTGGAACAATAATACTCCGAAATCAATTGGTAAGGTGATAACAAAGCAGTGGCTAAATTGTTCAATGATCTTGAGAAGAACATTATTTATGAAACTTTTATTGCTGAGTATCTTTGTATCTGTATAAGACTTGAATGCTTTCTGTAAACATCTTTGACAGAGAAAAGTAGCCACACCCTTGTAATGCCAAAAAGAAAAGCTAGCAGTATTTAGTATTTACTATTGTGTCAATCACTAGTTATACTGTAGTATACTTCAAGGCTAAGCCTTGATTTTATATATTTAAAATTATTTTTAGATTTTTTAATAATTTTATTTAATATTTAATTAAACCGGTTGAACCCCGGTTGAATCCCGGTCGAACTAGTAAACCATTGAACCAGTAATTTTACCGGTCCGGTTCTCGCAACCTTGTAGCTATCTCTCCAATTTTCTCTTTTTAACAAAAATATTTTTAAATTTTTTTTATTAAAAGTAAGTGTATCCTTCTAAATTTTTAGTAAATTCTTGACAACATCAATGACTCCTTTTATTTTTAAAAAAAAAAAAAAGATACTACCAAGATCTTAATAATTTATTTGGTATTATAAAAACAATAATGCTAGTATATTTATAGAATATGAACATAATTTTAGATTAAAATAACGTAACATTATTGGTATTGTTAAAAGTTCAAAATGATTTTTTTTTTTTTTTGGTGCTACCAAGTTGTTAATAAATACAGTGGCCTGAGTGTTAACCTAGTAGTACAGACATAAAGTACATCACTTACCCTTGGATTCAAGAAAGGCATCTATGCACAGTGTCTAGTTTATACATGTTATTCAGTAATTGACCTACTAAGCGTCTTTTCAACTTTGAGTGTTTTTAAAGATATAAATATTTATATTTTCTATTAATTAAATTTTTTAGATAAATAATTTTATAATAATATAATATTAGAATTTTTTATAAATTAAATATTTAAAACCAATTTTTATTATCTGAAAAAAATCAACAAAAAAAAAGTTATACATAATTATTACGCTTCAAATTTAAAAGGAGTTCTTAAATAAAAAAATATATTAATAATATAATAATTTATATATTTTTCTCTGTTAATTTGATTTTTTTTTGGCATAAATTACTTTTAAGACATGTATGTACAAAAATTGAGTTATTTATTTATTGATGACTTTGCAATCTGTAATCAACTAATCATTTAAATCTCTTCCTTCAACCAACTTGCTTAGCTTATGAGTTGAATAATCAAAGCAAAGCTAATGAAAAATGTCTTTTAATTTTCTGTTAATTCCTCTGTTAGACCATTTTGGCACGGAAAAGAATACAAGATAAATTTGATTTTAAATTCAAAACATATGAACATTATTTTTAAGGGAAAGTATGAGGAGCCAATGAAATATTTATACAATGTGTACAATGGAGATTTATGGAGTATTAGAGATATAATTATTAATGTTACATTTTTCCATCAACTGAATTTTTTGGGATGAGTGGTACATGACATGATATAATTTTTCGAGAAGATGTTTATTATCCCTTGTACTCGGATGGTTATTCTAAATAGTATAGGGGATGTTCATTTCATAACTTAATAGCCATTGTACACATTGTATAAATAGTCCATTGTCTCCCTAGCGACATCCTATTTTTAAAACATCATATGTGAGGAATAATCATTATTACAAACCGGAAAATAGAAAATTACACTTCCAAAATTATTTATTTGTCGTGATAAATATAAATGTCCATTCTTTTAATCAAATCATTTGGGGCAGTTCAAAAACTTAATAGTGAATGGTGTAAATAAGTTTTTAAGGCTAGCTAGATTGTATATTTATGAAGCCATAAAAATATAATGTTTTTACGTGTATAAATAGAAAAAGTGTAGTTCGAGAATAATACACACAACAATAACAATAATCCTTTTTTTATATACTGTTAATATTTTTTTTTCTTTATGTTACTATATATATATTAAATAAATATATAAACTATCTCTATTATATTGAGTTAATTATATTGATGAATATTAATATTAAAATCTTCTATTTACACATCTTTATTTTATATTTAGTACATTTTTTTATTTATTTATTTTACAATACATTATTAACACAAGACTTTGATCAAATTTTAGGAAAACTTAGATAATAAAATTTTATTATGTCAAAACTCTCTTATCTTGAATTTAATGATCTTGATATATCTGGAAACAACTACTTATCATGGATATTAGATGTCGAAATCCATCTTGATTCAATGGATCTAGGAGATACTATTAGAGCTGAAAATAATGCATCCCAAAAGGATAAAGCCAAAGTCATGATCTTCCTTCGTCGTCATCTTGACGAAATATTGAAAAATGAATATCTCACACTAAAAGACCCTGCAAATGTGTGAAAAAACCTTGAAGAAAGGTATAATTATCAAAAGACAGTGATACTTCATCAAGCCCGATATGAGTGGACACACTTACATCTACAGGATTTTAAATCCATAAATGAATACAATTCAGCAATCTTGCAAATTACCTCACAAATAAAATTATGTGGGAAAAAGATAACTGATAATGACATGTTAGAGAAAACTTTTTCGACCTTCCATGGCTCAAATGTGCTCCTGCAGCAGCAATATCGAGAAAAAGAATTTAAAAATATTTTGAACTAATTTCTTACCTTCTTGTTGCTGAGTGTAATAATAAATTGTTTTTAAGAAATCATAAAGCGCACCCAGCTGACGCTGCCCTATTTCTTGAAGCAAATGCTGCAAATCATAACCCCTAGAAGAGGTAAATGACAAGGTTTTGGTGACAATAAAATTTATGAAAGGAAGAAAAATTATGTTCACATATGATGATACAACTATATCATAGAGGTCTACGAAACAGACGATTGCAGCAACATCCTCTAATCACGCTGAAATACTAGCGATACGTGAAGTAAATCGTGAGTGTTTTTGGCTCAGAAGTTTGGTCCAATATATTCTGTCATCATATGGACTGATTGATCATAAGATAGCTCCAACTATTCTGTTTGAAGATAATACAGCATGTATTACACAACTTAAAGGTGGATACATCAAAGGTGATAGAAAAAAGCATTTTCTCTCAAATTTTTCTTCATTCATGATCTTCAAAATCAAGGAACAATTGATGTCCAATAGATCTGCTCAAACGATAATTTGACAGATTTATTTACAAAGTCACTTCTAAAATCCTCCTTTGAAAGATTGATACATCAAATTGTGATGCGTCGATTTCGAGATATTAAATAATGGTGACAAGAGGGGGAGACTGTACTCTTTTTTTCTTAGTCAAATTTTTTTCATTAGATTTTTCTAGACAAGGTTTTTAATGAGACATTACCCATCACAAAAGATATTGTACTCTTTTTCTTTCACTAATTTTTTTTAATTGGGTTTTGTAACATCCTAACTTTTAGCACCTCATGATCGCACTAAAAGTTTGGGAGTCACCTACCTCTACTCCTTTAATTTCATACTATATTTATTTAATATTGAGTTTTTGCGAATACAAACCAAAATCCTTAATTAAGAAAACGGAAATTTTTTACTTTTAAATCACTTAATCATAAAAGTATATATTCACATAGTTTTATATACATAGACTTATGTCAAAGAACCTCAATTACAAATCCTATCTGTAAAATCCGGTTAATTAATGGCTAATTAACCCATAAATGAGAATTTATTCTAGAAAGCCCAAAATGTGATTTTTGTGGCTAAATATGATAGAGGAGACTGAGACGAGATTTTCGGTACCAATTTTATAGGATTCGGACCAAGATTGGACCGAACGGGCTAAACCGGGCCAACCGGACCCAAAGTGGGCCCTTGGCCCAACTAAACTAAACCAAAACCCTAGTTTTCAGCACTCTCTCTCCTCACAACACTCATATTCACGCTGAAATTAGAGAGAAAGGGAGGAAGAACACTCTCTCAAGTTCTCTCCCTTGGTTGATCTTCAAACCACCATAACTTTTGATCTAGAGCTCCGATTACCGCTCCGTTTGCAGCCACGCGTTCACCGCGGAGAGCTCTACAAAACTCATACAATCAATCTTGAGGTAAGCCACGTGTTGCTGTTCGAAATTCCAGCCCTTATTTTCGAGTTTCATGGGTGAAATGTTGAGATTTTGGGTTCTTTGATGTTATAGGACCCAACTCTCTTGAAGGAGAAGGTTAATCTTGTCTCCTTGGACCTTGGGTGTGGTAAGATTCTCAACCCTAGTGTATTTTGTTGTTTTATGATGTTTGGGTTTTGAGATGTTGTGTATGGGTATGATGATTGTGGCTTAGGTTGTGTATATGTGAATATTGGAGCTTGATTGGTGATTTTGAAAAGCTTGAAAAAGGGATTTGGTGGTGAAAAATCTGTTCTTGGAGGTTTTAAGGCCTTGAGAGCTTGTGGATAAGTGGTTTGGAAGTGCTCCGGGTGAGCTTGGGAAAATCGGCTAAGGTATGGTTTCGGTTTTCCGTATCTAATATGTAATGTGGTAGGAAATACTTAGGCTAGAGGCCCTAAGATAGGCATTGAATGGTTGATGTTGTTGAATGATTGAGATATATGATGTGGTCATATATGTGATGATGATTATTGATGCCTTGGTGGTATGATGTATGAGAAATATGCATGTTGTGATATATGCTTGATGATTGGTTATGGTTGAATTGTGGGTTGAACCATGTTGATGGTGAGTATGATGTTGATTGTGTACAATAATGATTTATTGGAATTGGTGTTGTTGAGAATTGGCATGAGGGGTAGTATATGATATGTCAATATGTTTGAGTTTGAGCCACTTGGGTGAAGTGGATTAAAATGATGAGATAGTGATTTTGTAAATTGTGGTAATGTGTCAATGTGTGAGTTGAGGAGGCTTGATGTGGAATTTGATATATTTAGATTGATTTCAAAGAAAAGGGATGAAAATGGCATGTTTTGGTTGATTTTGAAAGGAGTTGGAAATGGCTTGTTTTAAAAATGGCACTTTGTGGTTTTTATGAAAAATATGGTTTTTTGGCATACTTTGGTGGGACATAACTTGGACTACGGATCTCTGTTTTATGCCAAATCTATTTAGAAATGAAATTGGATCCGGGATGTCCATGCCGTTCGAAGAACGGGTGAAAAATGATTTAAAATGAGGAAGTTATGTCCGTCGGAAGATTGGGGTCTAAATCTGCGAATTCTGCAGATTTTAACTTAGAAAATTTTTAGCAGAATGACCCCTTGCACGTGGGCGCACCTGGCGCGTACGCGCCGATCTTCCAGAAAGCGTCATCCACGCGTGCGCGTGATGTGCGCGGGCGCGCCGATGGTGCTGCACCCAATGCCCAGCCATTTTCCAGAGAGTCATGCCAGAACTGTGCCAGTGTTGTGCCTGGGGCACGAGAACACCCACGCGTACGCGTGGTTGACGCGTACGCGTCGATTGGCAAATTGTTAATCCACGCGTCAGCGTGCTTGGCGCTTGCGCGTCAATGAAGTTTTTGAGGCCATCCGTGCGTGCGCGTGGAGTGCGCGTATGCGTGACCCTGTTTTCATCCCAAAGTTGATTTTTGAGTTTTAAAAGCCAAATCTCATATTTCTAAGCCTCCGATCTCACCACTTATATCTTAAATCATTATGACATGCCTAGCTATTAAAAAGGGGCTAGTGAATGAGTTAACTTGCGAGTGAAGCAAGGGAAAAATGAATAATCAATGAGGATCATTGATGATTATGTGAGATGTGGAGGATGGTGGTGGAAGTGCTTGTTATGCCATTGGCCGAAGGGCCGTAATTGTTTATGAATTGGCTGGTTCTGGATTAAACCGTGAGCCGTTATAGCTGTGTATGCTATGAATATTGACTGGTTATGGATTTAACCGTGAGCCGGAATGGCCGTGTATGATATGAATATTGGCTGGTTCTGGACTGAACCGTGAGCCGGATGGCTGATATGGATGTTGATCCATGGATGAGAATTCATGCATGTTTATGCTGAATTATTGATAATTGTGATTTTGCACTTCCACTATCTGAGATACGAGTTTCCCTGGGTAGTAGCAGTGGCTAGCCACCACGTGCTCCAGGTTGAGACTTGATACTCTGTTGACCCTATGTTGTAAGTGTGGCCGGGCACTGTGAAAGACCCGGATGAGCTCGCCCCCGTAAATATTCACCAGTGAGGGTGATGGATATAGATCATGATTATGATCAAGTTTATAACGAGTATAACTCGAGTTGGGGATGCGTGACAGAGAGACAGTCCAATGGTTAGCGACCAGGACTTGTCGGGTTGGCTCTATAACCGACAAGATGATATCATCAGCCACTAGGGACAGGCATTCATCATATGCATATTATATGAATTATTTGAGATTGCCTATTTGACTGCATATTACTTGCTAATTGTCTAATTGCCTTATTTGTCTCTATTTGTGTATTTCTTGTTTGATATAACTGTGTTTGCTACGTTATACTCCTGCTGGTGGTTGGGAGGTCTGAAGGAATTGGAAAGGGAAGTATTAGTTAGACTGAAGAATCTTTAGTCAGATACCCTTATATGGTTTAGCTTGTTTATAAGCTTTGAATTATCTGGAGGAAGTTCTAGGATTGCCTTTGGCTTTCCTCCATTATTATGTATTATATATGTGGAAGTTGTTACCATGCTGGGGACCTCTGGTTCTCACCCATGCGGATTTTGTGGTTTTCAGATGTGGGACGTGTGGTTTCCCGCTGAGGCATGCTGGAGACTTCTAGATTTGCGAAGATCCTTTGTTCTCGGGGCTAAGATTTGGTTTATATGTTTTGCTTAGATACTTTTATCTCCATTAAATAATACAAACTATGATGACTCCTCTTATGGGAGATTTTGGAGAATAGGTTTCTGTTTTTGTGTCCCTTTGGGTTTCCTTTGGGGTTTTCCTTATTTTTATCATATGTATATATTGTTATGCTCGGACCGGTTATCTTCACAGCCAGATTTTGAGTCTTGATATTCCTGTTTTTGACACTCCTTTGTATATATATAATCTCGCGTTGGTTATCCTTGCTCATTACGTTATCGATCGGAGTGTTGCGCTTTTGAGTTGGGATTTTTGTTTACCCTTTTTTTTCTATAAAGGTTCCTAGTTATAATCAATCATTCATACTACTATACGTACTAATTTTTTTATTTTTAGAGGTCGTAATACCTTGCCATCTCTGAATTATGACTTAAGCATAAGACTCTGTATGGTAGGGTGTTACACTATCCCTCTAAAACTAAAAACACTAAACGACGAAGGAGGAGAATAAGACTAAACCAAATACAGAAAATACGGATACATATATACATGATGTTCAGTCGCAGCTCCACGCCAAGGATTCCTGAACCTGTTACCGAAAGAAAAATCTGTAGGGAGTTTTATTTTAAAATTAACCATTTTCAATTTAAAAATGCCCAAAAATATAGTAAATAATTGCAAATATGTTAGTAATTATAACGCTATTGGATTTGGAATTCTTTGCTGTGGATGATTGGCTGTGATTGTAATTGAGTTTTTGGTTGAAAAAGTGAATGGTAATTGATTTTGATATTACTAAATAAATTATTTTACTAGGATTGGAATCATATGTCGACTATTGAGAACCTTGTGTTTGAAAAGCGCTGATGAAAGGCTGGTAAACTCTCAAGAAGTTATGAAAGTGAGGGAGCCCGTAAGAGTGGTGAAGTCGAGTTTTAAGGAGGGATTCCGCCTGTATTCTTGTAAAAACAAACGAAAAAGTGATTTTATTTTAAAAACTTGATTTTTATATATATTTATATTAAGAAATGATCTTAGATTGAAAAATATTTGGTTGCATATTTACTCATATTGAGGAAAGGATTTTGTATTCAAAGTCTGAGTTATAAAATTTATATTAAGGAGTGACTTGGGTTTGAAACCGTTGGAAAAAGTTTGAAAAAATATTGGTTTGATTCATTAGTAATTATTGGTTTGATTCAAGAGCAAAGATTTGAAAAAAAAGCTAAATTTTATTGAAATAGAATGTGGCTTAGTTTCAAAGGAACGATTTGATTATTGAGAATTATTTGATATTTGAAAATGGTTTGATTATTGAAAAGGATTTGATATTCAAAATGATTGAGAGATTGTTTAGTTGGGACTTTGAAAGGGTGGCATAGTCCGAATTTTAGGGAAAATGCTGCCAAATTTTTATAAAACTCTAAGATTTTATTTAAAATGTTATTTAAAAGCAAATCTGATTTAAGAATATTATTTGATTTCGATTTATTACGAAAAGAATTTTTTTCAATTCAATTTATTAAGAAAATGTAACACCACCTGGGTAAGATGCAAGGGTTGAGGCAAGGTCTCACTTGCTCCGTGTTTGGTGTTCTGTCCAATGGTTAGCTACCAGGACATGTCGAGTTAGCTGTATAACCGACAGATGAGCTCATTAGCCATAGGACAGACATGCATCATATGCATTTGCATGCTTTGTTTGGGTTTGAATTTGTTTTGGTTTGCCTAACTGATTAACTGTCTCTAACTGCTATATGAGCTACTTGCTGTAATTGTTACCTATACCTGTGTTTTTCTTCTCTATTTTGGCTGTATTTGTTCGGGTGTGGTACTTTTGAGATTGAGTTTTGGTGCTGAATTAATGATAGTGTTGGTTGATTGCGTGATTGATTTCTGGTTGAGGTTTAGTAAAGTATGAAATATCAAACTGGTTCAGCATAGGTTTAATGAACCTATGTTTAGAACAAGTTAGTCATTCATATTGTTAGAAAATTTTTAAGATTCTTTTATAAGAAAAGTGCGTTTTGGATTTCTGGATACTTAACTGATTTCTCTTTAAATATCTTCTTATGACAATTCTAAAATTCACTGGTGCCGTGTGGTTAGGTTCTCACTCCCCTACAGTTTTTATCTTTTCAGGGCGGACGAGGAAGTTTGCACAGTTTTTGTTAAGTTCTTAATTATGTTGTTTTTGTTTGTATACATATGTTATAAAATTTTCTTCGCCTTTATTATTATATTTTTGTAAGAGGGATAGGAGTCGTGACTGTAATAATATGTAAGTATATAATGCTTGTAAGTTGCCTAAGTAAGAAGTTTTGCATATATGTATAAGCTTGTTTATTTTCAGTTAAAAAGATTTCCATTTTTATTAAAAAGAAAACAACGATACGATTTCGAGTCAAAGACTTCTATTTTAGTATTAAGTATATGAAGTCGTTGTAATACTTCTTGTTATCAGAGTGGCGCAGCCGGAAGTATGATATTCTAATAGTGAGGGTGTTATAAGTTTTTCTTTAGTAAGGTTTTAATGAGGCATAATTCTAAATGGACATCTAATAGGAGTGTTGTGATAAATATGAATGTCCATTCGTCCAGTTAAATTATTTTGGAGGTCCAAAAACTTAATAGTGAACGGTGCAAAAGTTTTAAGGTTGGACTTCACATTTATAAAACCAAGAAAAGAAAATCTTCTACATGTATAAATAGAAAAAGTGCGGCCAGAGAATAACACACACACAACAATAACAATAATCCTTCTTTCTTTATGTACTGCTAATATTCTTCTTTCTCTCTTTATGTTACTATATATATATATTAAATAAATATATGAATCATCTCTATTATATTGACTTAATTATATTAGTGAATATTAATACTAGAGTTTAGGGATGAACGCGGATCGGATCGGATATGACCAAAATTTCGAATTGATCTGCACTAAAATTATCGGATCATATCTCATATCCACAGTTTTTAAGCTTGGATCCTATTCGTGCGGATTGAATCGGATCGGATATTGGATATATCCGCAAAATACAAAAATATTTTTAAAAACTTATTTTTATTAAAAAATATCAATAAAATTTATTTTTTTTATTTTTTTAAATATGTTTACTATTAAAATAATATTAAACATATTTTTCTTAAATAATAAATTAAAATAATACAACATATATGATAATTATTAATTGAAATAAAATATAAAAAGAATATTTACTTATTTATTTCTTTATTTTTGTGGATACGCAAATATGCAGATACCTACACAAAATCCGCAATCCGATCTGATAGTCTTGTGGATCAGATCCATATCCACAATTTTTGGATCGAATTCAAATAAATACCGCGAATATGCGGATCGGATCCGATCCATGAACACTCCCGCTAGAGTCTTCTATTTATACATCTTTATTTTATATTTAATACATCTTATTTATTTATTTATTTATTTTACAACATTATTATTATTTTTTGGTTTTTCACGGTATCTCTTACCCCGACAAGTTAAGAACTAATCCGTTGCGGATTAGAGCTCTATTTAAGAGTTTGTCGTTGGTCAATGGATTACTGCATGCACAAGGCGGAATTCAAAACTCCAACACTTGTTTAAGCAATCTAGTGAATTAACTACCAGACTAATCGAGTTCGAATCCCGCCTAGTGCATGCAGCAACTTGGCCAGCGACAAACCCTTAAATGGAGCTCCGATTTGCGACAGATTAGTCCTTGACCTGTCAGGTTGGAAGATACTGTGGACAAAAAAAAAACTACTAGACTAATCTAACTTTTTTAAAATTATTTAGTATTAAAAAATAAATATTCACTTTAAGAATTTGATTCTTAAATAGAATAAATATAATTTTGGTTCTTATAATTTTGACCAAAAATTAAAATCATCCTAAAAAATTTATTTACGTAATTATCCTAATATTAAATTTAATTTTAAAATCATTCTTCCCACAAAAAATATCCTTATGTTCCTTATCCTCTTTCTTTCGTATTCACTCTCCTCCAAAAAGCTTTCTTTTTTCCTCTCCATCACCTCCTCCATCACCCTTAATTAAATAAAACATCAAGTTTATATATCTCATATAACTAATTAAAGTCCCTAAAGAAATCCACCGATAAAATATAAACATACATATGAAGCATTTTACAAATTTAATTAACATGTAATTATTTAAAGGCTATAAAAATGCCTCTCCATTTTTGAATTTGTCGATAAAATATTCTCTATTTTAAGATATTAAATATATATATTTTAAATATTAAATTTTGATGTAATTTTTTATAAATATAATTTTAAAAATGAGATATTTTTATTCTTAGAAATTTATAATTTTATGTTAAGTCTATTTTTTTATTTTTTTCAAATATACTAAAATTAGTCACTAAAATCAGCCACCAATATATTTGTGTATAAATATATGTATGTGTGATTTAATTTATTTTTAATGTATATTTATATTTTAATATGTATTTTATACCGATAACTAATTTTAGTGACTGATTTTAGTGTACACATAGTATAACTCTTTTTTCAATTATCAAAAATACTTTTAAAAAATAAAAAATTTTAAAGATTAAATTTTAATTTAGTTTTATATATATATATATATATATATATATATTTTAAATAATTATTCAAATATTACTACAGAATTTTGAATCAAATACATAAATATTTTGCTGAATACAAAAGTCGAAGATATTTTTGTTTGCATTTTCAAAAATTACAGGTAATTTTGGTAGTTTATTCGTGTTTAAAATTAGGTCGATATAACTTAATTGATACTACTTTTATTATGTACGTGTGAGAAAATAAAGTCGTCCTTCATATAGGGTTTTAAAAAAGTGATGTTGAAATAGCATCATTGAGAATATTACCGTGGGAAAGGGAAATATTATGACACTAAAATTCGCCTTATACGACAGAATATTTGCTGTGGTATGATAACTATCAAAGTAAAAAACAATATTTATATATCACATTGGTCCAGCATGCATAAGAAATTGTCCGTATTAGGCCTTAACGAAATTTGAATGTGTAAATTATATATCTCATAGGGGATTATCATTGTACCAATTGACTCGGCAGAAAAATATAAATAGTGGATAATGTTTGTAGAATTTTGAGGCCAACCATTGGTTCGTGACATTTTCTTGATAATATATATATATATATATATATATATATATATATATAAAATTATTTAATTAAACTTATATATTTAAATGATTGTTTAGTATAGTAAATTTTAAAATTAATTATTTGTATTTGATATAATAATATACAATTAGTTATATATGTAAAACTCTTTTATATTAATAGTATATAAAAAGTATATAATATATATATATATATGTGTGTGTGATTTAATGATATTAAATTTTTAAAGTTTAAATTAATAGTGAAATACAGATGGCAAATTGTATTTTTAATACGTTTTTTTTTATGCAAGATTTTTTTTTGAATTTTTGTATAATTATTTTATTTGTCTTATGATAAAATTTTTTATTTTTTGTTAGAATCACTATTGATCAAATTCTAAATTTTTAGGTTATAAAAATTTTGATATTAGGTTGTAATATTATTTTTTTAAAATTTTAAATTAATAAAAAAAGTATATATATGTGTTACTTTTATAATGTCTATTATTTGGTATTTAATTTTTATTTAACTTATTTTTTATAATAAATTTTAAAAATTATTTATTTTTATATTTTTAAATTAAATATTAATTTAAATTAATATTTTGGCGAGTTACACTCTATGGTTAAGACACCATAGCAAAATTTTGTATATACGAGAGCTATGAGAACTATGAAGTACGGACATTTTACTGATTTGTATTTGCGTATCGCACACATTTCAGACACGACGTTTATCGACACTCGTCCGATACGCATATTAGCTGTGTCCAACCGTATCTTAATAAAAAGTAAAAAAAAAAGTTTCGGACATATTTAGACACATTTAAATACCATCATGTGTCAGCACGTTCAGTCTTATTCTTAGCATATATTCTTAAAATAAGTTTAGAGATAATATATATTATTATTTATTAAAACAAAAAAATATTTTAAATACTTGATATAATTAAAATAAGACATTAAAAATAATTAAAAATTTTAATTTATATTTTAATATCAATAAAATATCAAATATCATTATAATTTATCTAAAAAATAGTTTATATTTCATATGTATGCATGCGTGTTCTCGTGTCATGTAAGATTTTAAAATTTACGTATCAGCGTGTCCTATATTGTGTCGTGTTCTGTGTTCGAATCAGTATCCGTGCATCATAGGATATGAGATACATACGTGGTTAAGATACTAGGTTATTCATTGCCTACTAAGCTATCCAGATTAAATTATAGTAGCCACCGTCCACACTTTCTCTTTTTAACTTACAAGAGTGTCAAGTCTAAAGCTACTTAAACATTTGAGAACCAAATTTGTGATTCATCAGTTAGTGTGGATTTTCAAGATATAAATGATGATAAGCGACGACCAAACACTAAAATTGGAGGTATCTGAACGTGACCTTGTTTTGGTTTAACTAATATTCAAGTTGCCCGACATATAACATGTTTCAAAATATAATATTCAATTTGCATAATTTAAGCCACATATACTTATTTTTAAATGATAATGTAAATTGAGTTTCAGTTTATTATACATAATTTACACGTTTAAACATTCGTGGATAACAAAGCTAGCAACTGTAAAAAACCAAGATTAAGAGCACTTTATAGTACTATATATAAGTTTAAAGTACCATGTATTGCATTATATTATACATAATTTTTTAATATAAATTGAACAAAAAATTGAAACATTTTGGGATTGAGTGAACTAAAATTAATTTTAAAACCTAAAAATCCATCTATTTAGCTCCAAGATGGGACAAATTAGCGTTTTAATCAAATTGATTGACATTCTAAGAACTTCTTTTCTAATTAAACCAATAAACAATTACAAAAAATATTTATACAAAATTACTACATGTGTATAAAAAATTAGTTACCAAATTAATCATAATATAATTATATATTATTTAATTTATTTTTAATATATATTCTTTATATGTGACTAATTTAATAGTTATTTTTTGTAATGTAAATATAACGTGGTTGATACTATATAAATTATCGATAATGTTAGAAAGAAAAAAATAATTAGTTTAAACAATTCGAATTTGTCTTGTTTAATATTTTTTGTGATAAAAAATATTAAATAAAACCAAAATAATAAGTTTTAACCATTTTTTACTAATATTTTTGATAAATCATATATAAAAAGGGAAAAAGAAAAAGGGAAACATGGAATAAAGCCAATCTATCCTTCACTCATTAATTGGCATCACGCTTAGAATAATAATTTATGTAAATAAAAATTTCTTGGTGATATTAAATACTATAGATATAAAAATAATAAATAAGTCTAAAATACTCCTTTAAATATAGCCAAAATATAGGACAATAGGATTATATTAAAACAAAAAAGATATATTCGAAGACACAATTAATACGAAAAATGGAAGCGTAGCTAATGTCATGAAGCCACAGTCCAAAATTTAATCAATTTCTTAGCAACAAATTCCACAGCTAGCTACATATATATGTTCCTGACAACATATAAATGAGACAAACAAGGACGAAAGGTGGATTTTAACTAACAGTTTTTGGACTTCTTTTCATGCAACAAAATCCCGAAATTCTTGATAGAATTGTGAATCTGAAATTGGTTAGAGTTCAACGGAAAAAGTAAAAGTTTAGGCACAATCATAGCTAATGTTTATGTTTACGTGTCATGTTCATGTTTCACATACATGACGAATTTTTAGATTTTTTTTAAATTAATTTGTTTGTTACTACTGTCATTTAACTGAATTAATATAAATATCTAATGAAAATAAAGGATAGAATTTTGGTTTGAAAGATAATATAATTAAATATTTTTAAAAATTTTAAAGTTGTGAGTAAATAAATAATATAATAATAGAAAATGTTTTTGAATTTTATATTCTTTATATATTAATATATGCATGCATGTCACTTTATTTTTTGTAAATAAAAAATAATATTTATTAAATTTGTTAGTTGTTCAACCAATTTATTTTATTTATTGTGATTCATAAAAGATTTTTTTTCTCTTATTTTTAGTAAAAAAATATATGACAAAATAAAATAAAATAAAGTCAGTATTTATTTATCAGATCACTCAATTTTTATTAAGTGTAATAAAAACAATAAAAATCAATAAATAATTACTTGTTAGATCACTCAATTTTTGCTTAAGCAGGTTTGGAGGTTTAGTGTATATAACTATTCTTGCTAAACGACTTATTCATCACATTCAGATGTGTACTTAAGGTCGAGTTTGGATTAATAGGGATAAAATGACAGATACCAAGTAAGTAACAAAAAAATAATAAAATCGAAAAAAGACGATGTTAAAATGCAGTCGTGGAGCAATCTGTTAAATTTGCCAAAAAAATAGATCGGTCTAAAATTTTGAACTTGTCGAACCACAAATTTTAGTGAGCCGGCCGGTCAACCCAAAATTTTCTTTTTTTTTTCAAAAAAAAAAAAGGAAAGTGGTGATTACGGTAAGAATATATGTACAAAAATTTAAAATTATCATTTTTAAACACATTTCGTTTACTTTCTATTCTCTTTTTTTCTTTATTTATTTTATTTTGTCCTCTCATATATATATGTATGTACGAAGGTATATAACTTAACTTGTTTCTATCACAAATTTATGTTTTTATAATTGATTTTATTTAAAAATTAAATTAAAAATATTATTTTTTAATTTTTATAGTAATTTAAAAATAGATATTATTATAGACAATTATTGGCATTGAGAACTTAAAAACAAAAGATTTATAAAAAAATATATTGTAATTTAATTAATTTTTTATTTGAATTTGAATTATAATTAAATTTTTATTAAATTTTTATTTTTTTAAATAAAATGGGCTGACCAACCGCTCGATCAGTCTATCATAAAATGGGAGCAAATTAGCATTTTATGATTGTTTTATTTTTATGGGCTGACAGGTCTCGCCTTGTTTTTGAGCGAGTTTTGGTTTTGGATACATTTATTCGATGGTAAAAAGACTTTACGTAAAATTAATATCTAAGAGTCATTAGATAAAAATTTAGTTAAATTAGTCAAATTATCTAATGACTCTTAGATATTAACTTCACGTGAAGTCGACTATACTTGAGTTTTTACATACGTTTTTGTTGTATTTAATCGAATTTTAATAATAATAAAAATTTTCGAGCACATTTAAACACACTAAATATATTATCATGTGTCAGCGTATCCAAGTTTATTCTTAACATATATTTTTAAAATGACTTTAAAAATAATATACGTTATTATTTATTAAGACAAAAAGTATTTCAAATACTTTATATAATTAAAAAATTAATAAAAATAGTTACAAAAATTATTTTACATTTTAATATTAATAAAATATAAAATTATTATTATTATTATTATTTAAAAATGTTTTATAAGCTTTATATATATATATATATATATCGTATCTCTGTATTTTATAAAATTTTAAATTTTATGTATTTACATATTCTTATCATGTCATATTTCATATTCGTATCAGTATTTATACATCATAGCGAAGAGAATAACCCGCTTATACTTTATATAAATGATATAACATTGAACAATAAACACTATACTATATATATTAAATAGTAAATACGCATCCAAAATTATTTTCAACAATTTGTTAAATTAATAAAATATATATTAAAATAAAAAAGTGTTTGTCGAGTTATTTTAAACACACATGCATTTAGTTTTAGTTTTAACTAAAACTAAATGATATCGTATAAATAATTAATTTCAAATTACAAAAAAAAAATTACACTATTACGTCATCTGGTACAATAAACACTAAATTTAACCAAGTATATATATCGTGATGTATAACATTTTGTTACATTATGTACATTATTATTGCATTTAGACAAACATTAAACCTGAAGTAAGGCATACTTTTTTCGTTTTACCGCAAGAAATAACCCGTAAAAATAAATTTGAGGCGTAGAAACTAAATTTACACTATTTATAAAATAGCGAAGTTTATAACTTAAAAATAAAGCCAAAATAAATAGAAAAAAGACAAAAAAAATTAAAAGGTACAAAATTTTAGATATATAATTATTCTTGTTCCTTTCTCTATCAGCTTAGGTTTAAAAAAAATAATTTTATAATAGAAAAGAAAATAAATAGAAAGAAAAAAAAAGGGAAAGATATATCGAAATGAATAAACTTACTAGATTTATTTATAGTTGCGGTGACAGAGGCCATGAATGTGATAGCAGTGGTGACCACAACATTAGTATTGGAGTTTTAACGATGGTAAAAAACTGATTTATTGATACCGGGGTTAAGACTTAAGAGAGAAGAATAATTTTAGAAAAAAAAATGCTATTAAAAGGTTTTAAAATATTAAAAATGACTTTAATATTAGTAAGCAAAGCAATTCTTTATACTCAATTTAATTAATGTTTGTATCTGTTAAAAAATTTCTTAAAGTTTGCGTAAATTTTTATATGATTTTTTATGTTTTTTTTTTTGAAAATTTTAAATATTAAATTTATAAAAGTTTTAATATTATATTATAAAATTATTTCTTTTAAAATATTTAATCCGATTTAAAAAGCTGCTATATAGTTTTTGAAGGCGTACGTGGCATGGTCCCATCCCATGTGCTGTATAAATTGACAATTAGTGGCACTTTAGCCTGGATAAAATTGAACGTTCAGTTTTGACTCTTTAGAGCTGAGACAATGTTAGAAAAAAACAATTTTGTAAAATTCTAGTTTGACAACTACTAGTCAAGTAATATTAAATGTAGTTTTCAACAAAAAAAAAAATATTAAAATTAAAATATTATATTTTAAAATGTTGTTAAGATTTATTCTAATTTCCTTGATCTTATAATTAATTTATAATTATATTATGTACATACTAAAAATTAATTATTGTGTATTTATATATATATATATATATATATATTATTTAACTTATTTTTAACTTAATTTTTTGTGTATATATATACCTTATAAAATGTGAACACTTTGCTGAGTTATCGTGTCCACATGTTAAACACATTTCAGACACAATATTTATTGATATTCGTCCGACATATGTATTTGTTGTGTTTAACCGTATCTTAATAAAAAATAAATTTTTTTTTTCCAAAACATACTTAGACATACTTAAATACCGTCACATATTAGTATATTTAGCCTTATTCTTCGCAATATGTTTTAAATAAATATTTTAAAATAGAAAAATTAAAATAATAGTTAAAATTTCTTATAATACAATCAAGTACAAATAAGTAAGGCACTATAAATGAATATGTTAACCTAATGCTATATAGAGCTAGATAATAAGAAAGTAAGAGGATAAGCTCTAAACATGGACACTAACAAATTTAGTGTATTGTCTAACAAAATGCCAATGCTAGAAGGGAGTATCCAATGTGAAAAATGACAACCAACAATTAAATGCTATAAGTTATAATATTTACAGGGTGAATTTGTTGAAGATTTAAATGAATGCATCGGGGATATATGTCAGGATTTACAAGATACCATCCGAATGTTTTTCTTTTACAGGCTAGAGTTGTTCTTTCAAGTGGGGCGTTTCTGGGCTAGTCTCACCACTAAGTCTAATTATAATTGTTCTAAGAACTGGACCCAACTAATCGTACAATCAAATTAATTAAAAATTATCAAGTCAGTTCGGTTCAGACTAAAAATCAGTCGACAATAAATCAATCAAAAAATTAAAAAATTAATCAAACAACTGTTATTCGATTAAATCAGTTCAATTTTTAATAATTGATCAATTTAAAATAATAAAATATAAAAAATTATTTTTTTAAATATATATTTTATATATAAATATATTATTTTATTATATTCAATTCAATTTCAGTGAAACTCCGATTAAGTTTTTAAATTTTTAAAATTTTAAATTTTTAATTTTATTGATTCGATTGTCGATTTAATTTTTAAAATAAAAAATTTAAAATAATTACATAGTTAGACCATACAGAGTTTACATGTCTCTTATATTATATATCCTTCATTTTTTTTTATATAGGACTAATTTTTTTCTTCTCTGTACTTACTGATAAATACATTCGACACGTATCTTTCATCTGTCAATTTTTTATATTATCAATTATAAATTTATAGATCTAATTTCTTAAAGACTTATATATATATATATATATATATATATATATATATATATATATATATATATATCACAAAATTTTATCAAAATATTATTATTCAATACTTATTTTGTTAAAAAACCTACAAATAAATTCATGGCAAAATTTCTGAAGAATGTATTCTTAACACTCATATTTTATATGGTTGACAAATTGGAAAAATTAGTATACAGTATGAAGACCAAAATAATATGCATGGCAGAATAAAGTCAAACCCAAAACAATAAATGAAAATATATAAAATCCATAAGAAGTAATAAAGTTTTTTTTGAAGGTGTTTCTGCCATGAAAACAGCTAGCTAAACGTTATTTTGAGTATTTTTGTGATAGATAAATGATCCATCCATCATATCTTATCCGACCACACAATCCATGGAAGCCCTTTCCAAAGCTCTGCTTAGCCTGCCTTGCCGTACACTCTCTCCTTCTCACTAGTCAATATACATGAGAGAGAGAGAGAGAAATCAACAATAATACAATTTTCTTTTATTCTTTCTTGTTTATGGATATATAGATTTTTTTTTGTTGCTTATTAAATCTCTTATCATCTTACTTTAATAGGTTAATGATTAATTTATCGTAAATTTAAATTTATTTAAAAATTTATCACTAATCAATAAATTGTTACATTTTTAAAAACTATTCAAATTTTTGACACTAAATTAAATAAATAACTGAACTGACCATTTAATCAATCTAAATTGGTACGTATATATAGATGTTACATATATATAGATCTTATTTAAGCGTCTTCATACTTAAAGTAATAATTGAATTATTGACACTTTTTTTTTCCAAAGTTAAGAATGAAATTCAAATTCAAAATCTCTAAAGTAATAATGAAAAGATTATATCATTTGAATTATAGCTCGTTAAAAATTAAATTATTAATATTTAATTAAAAAAATCACTTCACTTCAATTATACACACTCTAAACTATAGTAATATATAAATTTACTTAATTAAAAAGAAATAATCACTTCAATTCAATTACATACTTTAAATTAGCAATAGTAATATATAAATTTACAGATTTGATGTTAAGATTAACTACTTATAAATCTTAATTATTACCCACTTTTATATAAATATATGTTTCAAACTCAAACTAAATGAATAAATTTATTAAAAATATAATAATTCAATTTAGTGTCTGTATAGTACGTCAAATTTGTTTTAAGAATTTTTTTGTTAAAAATTTAATTTTTAATAAATTTTGATTATTAAATTAATTTTTTATTTTATTAAACAGATTAATTTTCACATCAAATTTAAAAATTAGATAAAATCAGTTCTTATAACAAAAGTATACAAATCTCTAAAAAATTTAAAATTTTCTAATTAATTCTTTTATATAAAAAAAAGAACAATTAATTTGTTGAACAGAATAAAAAACTAAAACACAAGTTCAAATAATTAAAATTTATTAAAAATAAAAGTATCATATAAAATATTTTCTGAAAACTAATTCCGAATATTACTTCTAATATTTAGACCTTATTATAGCAAAGAGAGAAGGGTAGAAGAGAGTCCCACAACCTTGTGTCCCCCCTGCTGGACAAAAAACTGCCACCGCCAATAATGCCTCTTTGGGACCTTATTAGTTATTTAGTCCTCCTCTTTTCTCTCTCTTATTTTTTATAAATTTAATAAATTAAAAACTAATTTTTTATGAATAAAAATTTATTATTAATTAATAAATTATTATATATATAAAGATTTAAATTTGAATCTCGTTAGAGAGAGTTAATGGAATATTTGTACATTGTATACAATAAACTATTTATTTGGCTTAATATGAGTTAAAAAATAAATATTTAGAATAAAATACTATTAATTTTTCAAACACAATACATTCATTTTATTCAGAATAACCATCCAGTACCAAAAAATAATAAACATCTGAATCGAACATCCCTAAATCCCTATTATATATATTGTACGGATATTTCATTAACTTTCTATACTCCATCTTTAAATTTTTAATATTTGATTAAGTTGGGGAGTGATTTAGTTACTCTAGTAACACAAATTGATTTCTTGTAACCCCTTTATGTATTCATAACTTCAAATGCATCATCTTCTACTACTATATACCAGCATACTACTATATTAGTAGTATTATTATCTATTCCTAAAAGCTCAAACCCCATTTCTCAATTTCCCACCTTTCATTTCTTACCACCTTCCCTTCCTTTCCTTCTTAGCTTCCACTACTGTTCCAAGTTTCAACTCTTCTCTATCTAGCTATCTAGGCCCCAATCAACAACCACCGTTGTTTAGTTTCTTTCTCTCTCTCTCATCTTCCTTTCTTTCTCATTCTCAAAGTGCATAGTAGTAACAAGCATTTATTACATTCCTCTATAGACTATAGATATATAAAGGGGGAGAGGGAGAGTGTAATAGGGTATATATGAAAGTGCACAAGAAGAAGAAAGGAATATAGTGATGATACTCAAATGGGGTCCTATACTCCTGCTTCTGCTTCTGCATTACATTAATTACCATTCTTTTCATAGTATTCATAAGAGGGAAACACTATATATACTATTCTAAGGAATGTTGGTCACTCTTCTCATCTACTAGAAACAAAGAAACAATTCAAAACCATTTCTACTATTCATTCTTCTTCACCCTTCAATATGGAGAGCCTCCAAGGACCCCTCAATTCATGTGTATGTTTTTTAATTTATTAATTTTAATTATTTTCTACAATCTCCATTTTCTTTTTTCTATAGACTCAAGGAATTGAGGAAAAGGTACCACTGCCATTTTGCTCATTTCAAAACACTTTTGCATTAAATGCAACATTGCATTGCCATTATTACTTTTTTTTTTCTTCTGAGAAAAACAAAAGGAGAAAAAGATGTATCTTCTGTGCTCCCTCTCTGCTGAAAAGGTTCCCTTCTCTGTTGACATTCTACTTCTGCTCCCTATTTTATTTATGTTTTTTTGACTTTTTTTTTCTTTCTTCAATTCTGCATATATAGCTAAATAGACTTATAGACTTGACCCTTTTCTAGCTCCATCCCTCCATTAATGGTAGCATAATATATATTCCTTACTTCTTTTTGAAAGGTTTACTTTTTTGGGTGTGTGAGAACTGAAAAATAAAAAAATCCCAATTTTATTTTAATTTTTTATAATAATAATTATTATTATTATCAAGGCTTAAATAAACCTAGTAGTGTAGACAAACAAAGACAAAAACAAAATTTAATTATCTTTATTTCTTTTTTTTTTCTTGTAGTTCTTTGGTGAGTCACATTTGGAATTGAACTATTTAGAGCAACAAGGTTTGGTTTTGGATTCAGAATCAGCATTGAGGCTTGAAGAAGAAGAACAAGTCTTAATGATATCAAGCTTAGAAGATAACATGCCATTCCTTCAAATGCTTCAAAGTGTGGAATATTCTCCAAACTACTCATCACAACAACAATGCTTCTTCCCTTTCAAAGATCCAACAAACTTTCAAACTCTTCTAAGGCTTCAACACTTGAAAAACCATAACAACAACAACAACAACAACAATAATAATAATGTTCAAGAACTTGATCAAAAGAGTTGTGTCACACATGATGTCATGGTAGAGATGCAACAACAACAACAACAACAATCACATTCACCAGTGAAATCTGAGAGCTATGAGCTTCATCAACAACACCACCAAACTTCAGCCTCAGCTTCATGTTGTGTTGAGAATAATAATAACAACACCACACCAACAAAAGCTGTTACTGCTGCTATTGAGAAGTGTGGTGGAAGAGGAAATAGCAACACTCAAGAAGTGTGCCAGAAATCTCAACAGGTGGGAAGTGTTGCCACAACAACAACAAGGGAGAGGAAGAAGAGGAAGAGAACAAGGCCTGCAAAGAACAAAGAAGATGTGGAGAATCAAAGAATGACTCACATTGCTGTTGAAAGAAATAGAAGGCGCCAAATGAATGATCATCTCAGTGTTCTAAGGTCCCTCATGCCCCCTTCCTATATTCAAAGGGTATGTTCTAAGTTTATATTTATGAATTATGAATGTATGTCAGATTTTGAGTGTTCTTTTTTTTGGCATGAGTTTCTGAATGCTTCAAAATTAATTTTTTTTAACTTACTTTAATGTACAAAATTTCAAGGACAAATTACAATGGAATTATTATTTTATATTCATTACATACTCATTACTTAGTATATTATTATTATTATCAAATAATGGGTACAAAAAATAACAGGTTACACTGATTTTTCTCTTTGAATAAAACAACCCCATTTCTAAAAAATAGATTCTTTTACTTGGTTCATCATAAAAATTCAATCTTTTTAGAGTCCCACATGCTAAAGTTAAAGAAAATTTTCTGCATTCTGTAAATAAACAAACCCCATTTCTTCAAAATAGTTTCTTTTGCTTTGTTAATGATAAAAATCCAATCTTTTTCAGTTTCACATGTTAAAACACAGTAAATTTTTCTTTTTTTAAAAAAAATATATATATATTTTAATGCTTTATTTATATTTTGATGATGATGAAGTGTTAAATGGGGTGTGGTAGGGTGACCAAGCTTCAATCATTGGAGGTGCAATTGATTTTGTGAAGGAATTAGAGCAATTGCTTCAATCCCTTGAAGCACAAAAAAGGATGAGAAGAAAGAACAATAATAATAGTAGTAACAAAAATGAAGATGCTCTTGGTTTTGGTTCTTCCTCTAATTCTTCTTCAACAACAAATGGTGGTTATGATGGAATAATGAGATCATCAACAACATCATTATCATTATTATCCACTGAAGAAGGAAACTTTGGTGGTGGTGGTGGTAATGGTGATGAATTAAAAGCTGAGAACAAATCAGAATCAGCAGAGATAGAAGTGACATTGATTCAAACACATGTGAACTTGAAGATTCAATGCAAAAGGAGGCATGGTCAATTGGTAAAAGCTATAGTTGCTTTGGAAGATCTTAGGCTATCAATTTTGCACCTCAACATTACTTCATCTTCTGATGATTCTGTACTCTACTCCCTCAATCTCAAGGTATTACATTGTCTTTTCTTTCATCACTTCATATACTATACATTTCTTTTTCTTTTTTAAATTTTTGGTCAAACTCAAGAAAGTGGAATCAAGTCAGTGTACTGTTCTCTTCTGACTTGCAAGCTCAGCAAAAATTAAAAAAAAAAAAAGAATGGCTTCCCTATTTCCAACATTGTTGTTAGTTAATATCTTGATAAATTGAAATTATCAGCTAGTTCATGTTTAGGTTATTTGAAATTCAAAATTTCAGTGCAAAATTTTTTTTATTTCTTCATCTTCCTAATTTCTATATTTCAAAATAATATATAAACAAAAAGAAGAAAACCATTATTATACAAAAAGTAAAATTTAATGGTATTTGCATTTATAATTTTTTTTCTTGTTAATTTGGTTTAAACATTTTAAAAAAATAAATAAAGCCATCCCCTATTTCATTCTGTGGTTCAAGTTCATACCTGTGATTCAAGATGATGATAGAGACAAATTTTACTTTCATTTAAAAAAAATCTTAAATTAAACCAAAACTACTAAAAAAAGAAAAAAATTACATGTGTCAATACAACAATAAATAGTAATTTTTTCTAAAAAAAATAAAACACTTTTTTTTACAGTAATCATTACATCTATCTTAATCTAATTATTCTAGAGTAGACAAGCCTTTAATATATTCTTTTTGCTGTAGCACCATTAAATAGATACATGTACATTCTTTAATTTTTGTGTAATAAATATAAATAAAGTTGGCATGTTGTGTGGTGAAGCAGATTGAAGAAGGGTGTAGGCTAAGATCAGCAAATGAGATAGCTGAAGCAGTTCATCACATATTCAACTTCATTAATGGTTAGCTTCATTATTCTATTATCAAAGAAGAAGCTTAAGGAATAAAAGGACCAAAGCAAAAATGGCAGAAATGGCTGGGAAACGGGGAACACATGGCACTCATTATCTTGTCTACATGTATCAATGTCCATGTTAGGTGATTATATTATTATAGAGGGGGGTTACTACTCCAACTATATACATGTGATCATATATCTATTTTGATATTTTTTTTTGAATGTGTGTGTCATGTGTGTGTGTGTGTGGGTGTTAATTTTTCTTTTTAATTAGAAGTCTAATATTGTATGATATGTTTTTCATATTGTAATTTTTAATTGTTTGAGAAATGCTCTTGTTTTTTATTTTTTTTAATAATATATAGCTAGTTAGTTATCATTAATTCATGATTATATATTATACTCTTACCCAATATATTATTTGTTTACCATTGGATAATTAAGGTCTAAATTTAATATATACATTTTTTAAAGAGTGAAAAATAAAATATTTTGTATAATGAAAAGTGTAAGTTTTTTTCATGCATGTATATATCCAACTTTTTTTTTGTATTTTTAAATCCTTAAAAAATGTAACAGCATTCATTAGCCAAAATCTATGTAAGTTAATATTTTTTTTTATTTTTCGGTTGAAAAGAATAATAAATAAAATTTATTTACATTGATCAATATATTAATTAATTAAAGAGAAATGCTTGTTAAATCTACTTTAGACATAGAAGGATGTTATTATCTTTTTGCAAATTTTGGTTAATGAGATGAAGAAGACCAAAAGCTCAATGCATTAATAGAAGCAATAAATTTTGCATTAATGAGATGAAGAACACCAAAAGCTGAATTTCATCATTTGAATGATCTAGGAAGATGAAATTACCTAGTGTTAGCAAGTTAGTTATAAGAAATAGAAGCATTAATTATGCTGTGTTTGATTTTGAGAATAAGACAAGATAATACATTGAAAATAAGACACAACACAAAGATACAAAAATTAATATTTTATATTTTATTTAATAATAAATTAGAATAAAATATAAAATCCAATATATCAAAAATAAAAGAGAACTAGCTAAAACAGAATATAATAATAATAATAATAATAATAATATTTTTTTTGGCAAAGCGCTTAATTCAATAGTTTATATTATCAAGAACTTGATGGATTTAATTTAACTTATAAAATATATAGAGTCGTGTTAGATCTCCTAATAACAAGAATTGTTTCTATTTTTAAAATTTTAATCTAAAATTTTGATTAAAAGACTAAAATATTTATCACTTTAACTAGATTAAGATCATCCATTTCATTATTATATTTTTTATATTAATGTTTTGTGAATAAAAATCATATATATATAAATTTTCATCTATTATCATTTTCAACAGTTTTAAAATTGTTTTCAGTAAGATTCTCATTTTTATTAATAAAATACAAATAAAATATAATAATGAAACAAGTGGTGATGGTGATCTTATTCCATTGAAGTGATTATTAATGATGAAGATGAATAGGTCATAGTTTAAAATATGATTGAAGTATTTGAGAGATTTGGAAGGATGGATTGTGGTATGGGAATAGGAGTGGGTGGTATGGGGCCAAAGATGTTTCACTTTGAAAATGTTGGAACTCTCATCATTGCAAAGGAAGAGGAATGATGCTTCTCTTTCTACATTGACTTTGGGGTGTCATGTCCCTTAATACTATAAAAATATAAAAAGTTTCATCATTACAAAATTGGCATGCACCCTTTCTGCTTCTTTCTTTTTGGCCTTCACTTCACGGCACCGTGATTCAGTTTATTGCCAAAATCTTGCAAATTTTACAGAAGAAAAAAAAAGTTATAATTTTGCAAATAAAGAAAATATGAGGCTAAATTTTTTACTTATAGGACTCAAATGGTTATAGCCCCTAAAATTTAGGCTTTTTGGGAATTTCTCCAAATATATATGGAGAGTTGGAGACCATTCAAAAAAATTGTCAAATTGTAGAGACTAATTAAAATATATTTTTTTAAAAAATTTAATTATTCTTTTAGTTTTTATAATTTTATTAAATTTTTAATTAAGTTTTATATTTTTTTATTAAGTATTTATACTGTTTTTAATTTTGTAATTAGGTTCTTTTTATATAAAAAATATTTAAGTTAACATAATATTTCTCTCAAAATATATGCAATAAAAAATCTAATTAAAATTTGAATTATGAATACCTTCAATTTGTAAAGAAATATTAAGTTAATTTTAATATTTTTTACACTAAAATTAATTTAATTATAAAACTAACAATAACGTAAAGATTCAATAAAAAAATATAAAGACTTAATTATAAATTTAATAAAATTATAGTTATTAATAGAATAATTACTTTTTTTTAATTCATCAAAATCAAATGACACAGTGCAATTTTCATGAATCAACTTTTAAAAATTTTTTCTATTACACAAATTAAAGGTGAAAACTCATATGTGAAATTGATAATTGAGAATCGTTAGATGATAATTTAGTCAAACTTATTAAATTATCTAACGGTTCTTAAATTTTAGCTTCACATGAAGACAACTGCATGTGAATTTCCACCCAAATTAAATGATTCGATTTATACCAGATAAAAATTTTAATTTGTGAATTTCCACCCAAATTAAATGATTCGATTTATACCAGATAAAAATTTTAATTTATTAAAATACAAATCAAACGGTACAAATTGATCCTTAGAAATTAGACTATCCTATTTTTGACTCACCTAATTAACATCGTCCATAATCTTAGATTACTCCACATTTGTCAATCATAGTGTATTTTATTATGTGCATGGCCATTTGAAAATTAAAGTCTGAAAATATGAGGGCCCTCAAAGAAATTAAATAGTATATAAATTCTATATTATATATTAACCCTTATTACAATCATAGATTACCCAAAATTAGAGAAACTAAACTAGCTAACGAAATCATTTGCTATGCCAAATCAAGTTACAATGTAAAAATCAATAATTAGTTCGTTGAGCATTTGCTATGCCTAAACTTTACCCCTATGATTTGAAAATTAGTAGACTAGAGGTAATAGATTATGTAAAAGTAGTACAATTTTTATGTAAAAAAGTTTCACACAACACTAACACTAACACTAACTAAATAGGACAAATCAAAAGTGCAAGCAAAATTCTTTGTTTATGTAGAGACTCTAATTATATACACACTCCAGTCTCCAGTTATAGATGTACTATATAGGCTTAACTATTCTATTTTTTTTATAATTTTACTAAATTTTTAATTAAATATTTATAATTTAAAATTTTATAACTAAACTTCTACGTTAGATAAAATTTTTTAATTTAGTCCTTGTTGATTTTTTTTTGTTAAACATACAAAATATACTTAAAATATTTATTTTTGTATTTGATGTAAGATGAATTGTGAAATACCATAAAAGTAAATAATATAAAATTGTTGTATTTTTTTTTAAGATAACCATTAGTAAGAATTAGATTAAATTTTTTATTTACGAGATGAACTAATTATCAACTTTTAAACTATAAATATCTAATAAAAATTTAATAAATACTATATAAATTGACAAAATAATTAAATTTAATATATAAGTTGTTTTTCATAAAAAAACATATACACTAAAAATTATATTAATATTAACAATATTTTAGTTAACATATTTTTGCTCTAAATTAGTTGCTTCATGCACATATAAATATATTACAATTAATAAATAAGATTATAAATAAATATTTTAAAATATGTTTTAATTAATGAAACGAGAACAATGATTCCAATTTACATTATTGAATATATATATATATATATATATATATATATATATATATATATATATATATATATATATATATATATATATATATATATATATATAGAGGAAGCAGTTACAATTTTTTATTTTTATTTTTTTTTTTTTATTACCAGTTGTAAGCCATGATGTAAACGTTACCCTAAGGATTCACCTATTTTTTTGGGTCAAGGTAAGAATTCACCTTTGATAAGACAGAAATGTAAACTAGGAGCTAGATCCTCTGATGATATAATATCATATTTTTATCCTACCTATGATTAAGACACATGTAGCTGATAACGACCTATATTACAAACATTCGATCTCTTAATATTTAACTTTTTCCCCTCTCAAATTCAATCCTCATACTTTTGTTATTTGAATAATAATAATAACAATAATAAAATTTAATTACTCTATTGCTGGTCTTTATTATTTTTACTAAATTTACAATTAAGTTCTTATACTGTTATTAAGTAATTAGTTTTTTTTAGTATAAAAAATATTAAAATTAATTGAACATTAATTTCTCTGCAAATTAAATATATCCAGAATTAAAAATTTAATTAAATTTTTTATTGCATATTTTTTAAAAAATATTTTATTAATTTTAATATTTTTAACATAAAAATAATTTAATTAAAAATTAAAAATAATATAAAAATATAATTAAAAATTAAAAATATTTAATAAAATTATACGAATCAACCGAATAATTAATCCTAATGATTATAATAATAAACTCTCGCTATAATCTATATGGATAGTTAAACTTGTTTCTCTTGTTTATTTATTGTTTGAAGTTATAAAAATGAAATTAATAAGATTTTCACAATTGGATCATTTCTCATCATTATTTATTGTCCTATTTTTTTTAACTCTTCGAAATTTGATGGAAATAATTTTATGAAGGGCATAGAAATTAAGGTGGGACAGAAAATAGCACCATCCGCTGGCAATGCCATGTTTGAACCATTCGTGTGTTATTTCACATTGCCATCATTCCAAACACCAATTACATAAAATGGCAAACTTATTATAATTACAGATACGTGTCGGAAATTCCATTGTGAAAGCTGTTTGACAATAATAAAGTGATCAAGGTGGTGAAGTCAAACTCAAAATAATCATGAAACTATTCAATCCCAATTCCAATTTCAATTCTATATGAATAGCCCCACACCACAGTTATAATAAGACATTTTTCACAAAATCGCATTTCATAACCAATAATTTTATAAATTAATATGTAGTTATTATTAATAGACACGAGAAAAAATAAAAAATAATTAACTAGTTTTTTTTATATCAAAGATAGGAGTGAAATTCGAAGTTGCAATCTCTAAGTGAGTATAAAAAGATTATACTATTTAAACTATAAAAAGATAAATAAAAATAAATTATTAATTATATATACTGAAAAAACATTATTTTTTAATTAGTAAAAAAATTATCATAGTATAATTTTCTATAAGATTGAAAGAGAACTGTTTGTATTTATTATATATATTTTAAGAAATTGATTTGAGATTATATATATTTATATTATTCTCTTAATAGTGGATTATTTATGTTGTCTATTTCTATTAGTTTAAATTTAAAAAAATTACAATATAATATTAAAGTTTCATATTTAAAAAATTCAATAAATTCTAAATAAAATAACATAAAGTAAATAAAAGAAGAAAAAAATATTTATATAAAAATAAAGTAAATTTTTTGTTTGAAAAAAATATTAAAATTATAACAATTTATATTATATTCTTCTATCTACTTAAACTTAAAAAAAAATAGTATTACAATATTGTACAATCTCTCAATCTCAATTTCAATTCCATATGAATAGCTGACACCATAAGTATAATAATATATAAGATATTTTTAACAAAATTTTATTTCATAACCAATAATTTTTATATTATATGTAGTTATTATTAATATAAAAAAATTAAAATTAATTAATCAATTTTTTTATTTTAAAAGAAAATGAGTAAAAATAAAATTATTAATGATATATATTAAAAAAACATTTTTAGTCACTAGACTTTTTAAAGACATTGATTTGAGCTTATTTATAATTAGATAACATATATGTATATAATAATTACTCTTAAAAATGTGAGAATAAAATAAGAATTATTTAATATATAACATCAGTGAGAAAAAAACAAAGGGAAAAGAAACACACATCCCCATGTGCAAGTGTAGTGTGTGTGTCAGAAGGACAAAACAACCCCTCTCCTTTTCAGCACAGCTCGAACCCCAAAGCTTATTTATAGGTAAAAAAAATTATTAAAACATTTTAACTAAAACTCTTTTAGAATATTTATTAATTAAATTCTTCTTTTAATAAATAAATAATAAAACTATCATAATTTTTCTCTTAAAAATATTTTTTATATTAAATATCTTTATAATACACGTAAGTCCTCTTTATAAATGTATCTGAAATTGTAATCATTCACGAAAATTAATTAAATATGATAAAATAATATATTTATTTATAAAATATATAATTTTTAAAAAATAATCATTTTAATTTATTGTTTTATATTATTTAACCATTAAAAACTGAATTAGTTTAATTACTAACTGATTTTTAATTTATTTTTATATTTTTGACCAATTCATTACCGAACAATTTTTGTTTTATATCAAATCGATCTGATAAACCAATTTCTATTAATTGAGTCGAACAAATTTATTCATTTTATTGGTTATCATAAAGTTTAATTATTCTGTTAGTTTTTAGAGTTTCGTTAAATTTTTAATTAGGTCTTTATATTTTTTTTAAATTATATCCTTGAACTAATATTTTTTTAATTAAATTTCTCTTGACAATAAACATTATAAAAAATATTAAAAAAATAAATTTGTCATTATATCTATTATTTATTCTTTACAAATTACTCATATTTAGTAAGATTTTAACTCTTCTCGTCTCTCTCTAATTTTTCTCCTCCTCTGTTTGACTATATCTGAAAATACAAATATTATATCTATTCATCACAGATCTAATTAACGGCTGAATGTCTTTAACAATCTCATTTGTGTACAAAATTAGAATAATTTTTAATAAAATGATGTAAAAGAGAGAAAAAAGGAGAAAATTTTCTATAATTAGCATATGAACCTTGACAAGTCTTTGGACCAAAAATCCGATCGAACTGAAAAAGTTTTTTTTTCCATCTTTCGATATTTTAGATGGATCTAAAATGAATAGAGAACCATCCCCTAATAAAATCAATAACATTCTTGGATTCATCCTGAAATGAGAGTCTAATTTGGTAATAAATTCGAATATTACCTGTGATTTGAATTTAAAAAGTTGGACAAAATTAACTTTGGTTAATAATATATAAAGAAAAAGTGGTCATTAATTAAATAAGCAATTAAAACATTCAACCTTTCAAATCCTAACCATATTAAATAATTTTCTATTCTCTTCTACTACTTTATTATATCCATCAGCTTTAGTTGTCATATCCTCTGGTTGACTCTCTGAATTCATATAGAGTTCATTAAAAAAACTTTGAATTTGTGATTGCATATCCTTAAAATTATTCTTGGTTTTCAACTTTAAAGCTAAGATCTTAAAAAAAAAATATAGGATGTTATAAGTATTATCACAGTAAATACAGAAAATCAAATCTCTAATATTTTTAATACCAACTTGTAATTAATAAATCTTCATAAGTTTAACATTTCGTCTATATCACATACTGTCATTCATTAATGCTGTCACAAATCGAAGAAAGAATTTATGGTTAGGTTAATAATATAAATCATTAGATATGGTGTTATTGGTGGTGCTGATAATAGAATCAACAACAAATAGAAGAAGAAAAAAATATTTTAAGTGCATAACAATGACAATAGAACCAACAACAATTAGAAAGAAAAAAATACAATCGGTAGAAAGAGAGATCTCCACATAACTCAAAAATCTTAACAAAAAAACTATTATGCTGCAAGTAGCAACGGTGAAAATTAAAATTGCTCGTAATGGTATGTTTCGTGCAGAAGAAGATGAGGAAGTATGATTCTAGTAAAAAATTTTCAGCAGACACACCTTTAACAGTGGGAATAACAACCGTAAAGCGATACCCTCTAACAATGTTTCAGTGGTGGAGTTGAGCTCAAGAGATGATTGTGTGCGCCAACAAAGAGACGGAGGAGGAAGTGAAGGAAAAGGGTTTTCGTTATTCTTGAGATGACTAATTTTATCCTTCTGAAAATTCAAGAGAAGAGACAATTAGGGTTTTAAAAAAGTTAAGGTATCTTTAATTTGGGGACGAAAAATTCTGTTAAATCAAATATTTTTGTTACGATAGGGACTTAATTGAAAAAAATAAATGGTTCAGTGACCCAATTGAAAAGAAAAAAAAAGTATAGAAACCTAATTAAAAATTTGACGAAACTACAGAGGCCAACAAAATAATTAAACCTTCTCATAACTAATACTACTAAGAAAATGCAAGCAAATATAAACTTTTAAAGGGTTAACTATTAATTCGATATTCAAAAGATTCAAAGATCTCTAAAAGATGTTATCGAAAAAACAACCCCTGAATGATTTAAAAATACGATAAAAAATCAATAAATATTAAGTAATAAATTTTTTTATATTTAGCAAACGGCTTATCTATTAAATCTAAATTGTTATGGTAACATTTGAATAAATATTTAAAAGATGTATAAAAAAAATTAAAACAAAATTTGATCTCTAAATTTTTTTTATTTTTTAGAAAAATATGGTCATACACAATAAAAATGTTTTTAAAAAAATTTACTTTATAAAAAATTATAAAAATTTAAAAATAAAAATATCTTATTTTTTTAATAATAATTATAAAAATTTATATCAAAATTTAATTTCTAAAATCATTTTTTAGAATATATATCTCTGGCGAAGACTTATTCATCGTTAATAAGTGATACGATTTTTCAGATGAGGCAGCTTGCTTTGCTTCTCTACTTCTCCATGATAATCTCAACAAAAAAAATGGATACATAATATTGGAGCTAGACGTGTGCACAACAATAGAACGTGAACAAGTTCTTAGTAGGTCCAGCATTTTCAAAATAGTATTGCAAATTAGTTAAAATTCTGTTTAATTAACCACATGCATTACCGATTAGGCTAATTTTTTTTATACGAAAAAAATTGTCTGTAATTTATTATTATGAATCATTGATGTGTTTTTCTTGAATATGGATTAATTTTTTTTTTAATTTTGAGTAACAAATCGGACCCTCAGATTTGGAGAATAGAGAAATCTGAGGGTCAGATTTCATAGAGTTATAAATTTGAGGGTTAGATTTGTATATTAAAAAAAATTTAAAATAAAAAAACTCAAATTTAAGAGTTAGATTTGTATTTTTTTTAAAAAAAATTAAAACTACAAATCTGATTCTCAAATTTGTGGTTATCAACAAAAAAAAAAATTAAAACACCACAAATCCAACCCTCATATTTGTGGTATCTATATAAATAAAAACACACAAAGTTTTCACCTTATTTAAAAACATCACCTTCTACCTCCATATTAAAAATACAAAGCGTACCAATTACAGCATGTGATTTTTCTTAAACCCGTGGATTATTCTACATTGAGCATTTCAAATTTATAATATGTAGCAATCAACGATTTAAATTGTCTTTAACATTTGGGATAAGTTTTAAAATTATCTCTAACATTTAAATCGTCCTATTTAAATTTCTAACGTTTTAAAATTGATTCAGTGTTGTCATGCTGTTAGGGATTTATTAACAGAATTGACGATGAGATAAAATTAAGACGATTTTAAAACGTTAGGAACTTAAATAAGACGAAAACATTGAGGACAAAAACGATACATATAAATAAATTTTAATTTTATCCTTCAATAATATCAATTTTTCACAGTATATAGTTATTCAATTATTTTTTATTACATCTAAGTAAATTACACTTAATCACATTACTTTTATTCTAAATCAATTAAAAATTTTTATTCATCGTAAAATATTTATAGAATGATTAGTATATAAACTTGTGGAAACAAAATGATACATATACAATAAAATAATGTGATTCTAGTCATTCTACAAATATTTTATTATGATTAAAAATCTTTAAGAATAAAATTATAAAAAAATTAATTTATTTAGAATGAAAGTAATGTGATTAAATGTAATTTACTTAGATGTGATTAAAAAATAATTGAAAAATTATGTATCATAAAAGATTTATATTATTAAAGGATAAAATTAAAATTTATTTCAGGATATCGTTTTTATCCTTAACGTTTTCGTCCTATTTAAGTGCTTAACGTTTAAAATCGTCTCAATTTTATCTCGTCATCAATTTTGTTAACAAATCTTTAACGAAATGATAATATCGAATCAATTTTATAATATTACAAACTTAAATAAAACGATTTAAATATTAAAAATAATTTTAAAATTTACTCTAAATATTGAAGAGAAAAACAATATTTATTTTTTAATAAATAATAAATCACGAATCATGTAAATGAACCAAATATATATATATATATATATATTCATGGCAAAACCAATGTCTTCGGGTAACACATCACAGTATTGACTTGAATGAACAATACCTGAAAGGAACAATGGTCAGAACTTTTTGAACTAAGTGACTTCTTTATTGGAAAAGAAGAGAGACACACCCTTCCATCCTCTCTCTTATTATTCTTGCATTTCCATTTAGTTAAGACGCAAAATAGTTTTTGACATTAAAATCTTAGATTAAAATTGCTCATGAGATTTTAATTATATTAATTATATTTTTAAAATTGATAAAAATATATTATATTAATTTTTGACTCATTTTTTGTTAATAATCTACTGATATAATTTGATGACGTAAATTATTAGTAATATATATTACTTTAAATTTTGACTACGTGTAATAATATGCGATGTGACATATTAATATAGACGGTTGTGCAACATATTATAATACTATTTGTTTACGTGTCACCTTGTGCCACATGTCGTCATCGTAACATTATTCGTTTAAGTATCATACGTTTTGTTATTATTATAGAAGTATAAAATTAGTTTTTAAGTTTGTTTTAAATGACTTATGTTCGTTTCTAAAATTGAATGTCGTGCATCAAATTAGTCTCTTCACTAGCTTTTGCTATTTTTTTTGTAAATTTAAAATTATCAAAATTTTAAGATACACTAATTTCAATAATATTTTTTCACATGTCGTTTAAATACAAGTATTTTTATAAAATACTTTTAAAATTGTAGTTTTAATTACACATTTTTTCACAATAATTTAACATTAATAAATTTGTAATATATAAGTATATTATTATAAAAAAATTATATTCTTGATTAAACACACTTTTTTTCGTAAAAAAATATGCATGTCTCTAAACAAAAATCAAGAATTAAAATACATATTTTTTTATTTTTTTGATTCCTATGAAATATACAATTTTTGAACTTAAAAATATTTTTTAATTAATCATATAATTATTTTGTTAAATAACATAATTATTGTTATGAGACGTAGTTAAAACCGATTGTGTGTAAATGAACTAGACGAAAGAGGTCGACGATGATAGTAAGAATGCTTGATGAAACTTCTTCACATCAACTCCAATGCGATGGCGGGGATACCTGTAATGGACTCTAATACCTATGTGAGCACGAGTTTAAGTTGGTTCAAGTGAGGTTTAGGTTGAGAAATACCTAAATTTATTGGAAATTTATATGGACTTTGTTAGGTAGACAATGACTTTTATAAACAATGTGAATAATAAATTCTAAAATTGGCCCAATAAAGTAAAAATATATTACACCATCAAATTATTCACCTAAATCTTAATATTAGAATAATCATATATCCGCACACCTAATAAATTGAACATCTTATATATCTATTATTCACATTGTTTAATATTTTTATTGTCTACCTATATTTTTTCTATTTATATATAGGCTTGGAAAAGATTATGACTTAATCATCTGAGTTGATAATTTGATCTAAAGTCAGTGTGTAGTTTCTTCCTCTATTGTATGAAAAGTTAGTTAATGTTGCATAGTTATCATTATTAAATTATTATGAAAAAATTTTTGTATGATTAAAACTAAAATTTTAAAATTTTTTTATTAACAACAATTGTATTTAAATAACATGTAAAAAAATATAATTAAAATTAATGCATTTAAAGATATTGAGAATTTTAAATTTATAAAAAAATAAAAAATTAGTGAAGGGACTAATTTGATGCATAACATTCAAATTAAAAGCTAAAATGAGTTATTTAATGCAAATTTTAGAGACCAATAATTTGATACATCTATTATCATGACATAACAGATGATATATGAATAAATAATATTGTGACACGTGGTCAAACAATATTGTGACATGTGACACAACTGTCTATGTCAGCATGTCGTGTGTCGCTGATTAATCTATCATCATATCATTACATGTGGTCAAATCAAGAAGTGACACGTATTATTAACTGTCCACATCATGTTAATAGAAAATGGGTTAAGGACTAACATAGTGCATTTTTGCCAATTTTAAAAATATAATTTATGCAATTAGAATCTCAAAAATAATTTTAATGCACACTACCATTTTAAAAGATTACTTTAAGATTTAACTCTATTTCCATTGTTAGCATTTTTACAATTTTTAAGAATTTTTTCTAAGAGTAATCATTAACATTTTTGGCTTTGATGTTATTAATAAATATTTAAAGTTATACACGTTTTGTAAGAAAAGAATTACACTTATATATGACTTTTACATCATATTATGATGTTAGATATAATCGATTATTTATGTATATTTAATACTTGATAATTTAAATTTTTAAAAGATAATTTTATGATGCGATATTAAAATTTCTATAAGCAAACAACTAGAATTCTATCTTTATTACCTAAATTCTTTTAAATAAAGATAGAATATCAACATAACATTAAAATTAAAAAAAATCTTAATATGAAAATGTATTAAATATACAAGTTAATCATTACATTCAAACAAATTAGGTGTTATAACAAAATTTTAAAGTGCTGAAAATCAAACTTCTTATCAAACTAGGTAAATGTTTAAAAGTTCAACTAAAGTTCAATTATAATTAAATCGAATATAATAAATTAAAAAAAAAGCTAGACCGATTCAACTTGTTTACAAAAATTTTAAGGATTAAGTACGATTTTGGTCTCTAACGTAGAAGTCGAAAATTTATTTTGTTTCTGGCCTTTTTTTCGTTATAAAATGATCCCAAAAGTTCAATTTAATTTTAAAATCGTTCTTCAGACGAAAATACCTCTCTCTCCCCTCTTCTTTCTCAACATTAATCAGAAGCAGAAGCAGAAGCGCAAACGCAGAAACAAAAACAGGCAAAAGCAGAAATCAGAAGTAAAATAACAACAATCAAACAACAATAACAACAACAATAACAATGGATAATGAAATCAGGGCGACAACAAAAACAGAACCAAAAGCAAAAATAGAAGCAGGCAGAAGCAGAAGCAACCAAAGCATCAACAACAACAATGGAATAAAAGGAATAAATAGAAACAACCAGAAACATCATCAACAACAACAACAATGGAATCCTTTAAATCTGAAAAATTAAAGAAAAAAGAATAAAAAATTGAAACAGAGGAGAAGTGTTGCGGCGGTGGCGGAAGAGGAGGGACTGCGGCGGTGAACGGTGATGCGGTGTTGGCGGGCTACAAATCGCCACGAGGAGGGCGTTGTGGAGGGATTCGTTCATCTCTTCTCTTTCTCTCTCCCTCTGCTCTTTCCTCTCTTGCCGTTAGTGTATGTGCTGAGGAAGAAAGGAGCAGCGGCGGCGGCGTGGAGTAGCGACCTTTCCCCTTCCCCCACTTTCCTGGAAACAACACTCCCCCCGATTCTCTTTCTCCCCCGTCGTCCCTTTCTTTCTTTTTATTTTATTTTATTTTATAATTTTTTTAGTTAGAAGTAATTTGGTAATAAAAATAAAAAAATTTGGTAAAAAAGACGATTTTAAAACAAATTGAAACATTCGTGACCATTTTGTAGTGAAAAAAGGTCGGAGATAAAATAAATTTTCGACCTCTACGTTAGGAACCAAAATCGTACTTAACTCGAATTTTAATCTGTTAGAGATATAACTATTTATATTATCTATCTTATCAATTTAAATTTTTGGGAGAAGTGATTTCATAATATAGTATCTTAATGTTCGAAAGATCTAGAATTCGATCTTTAGTAAACCTCAGAAATGGAAAAAATAGCATACAACAAATAAAAGAAAAAAAGAATACCTATACAAAAATTAAGCAAATTTAAAAGAGACGTTTAATTAAAACAGAATATTAGAGATATAACTATTCATATTGTCTCTTCCTATCCTACGTTTAAACTCTTAAAAAAAATTTCATGATATAACTATTTTTCTAGTTTTTTTTATCAGTTTACTCATCACAATCAATTTTTATTCTGAACTGAATTGACTTAGTGACAAATTTTCAGTTAATCTGATTGAACCCATCGATATGGTCCAATTCTGATACCCATACAATTTTCTGAAACTCGATTATGGTGTATGTTTACCATGGTTATTGTATTAGAAAGCGCCAATACGTATTGCTAATGGACCAAAATCAGAAGACGAAAGGTATGTATTTCATTTTCAGCCTAAGGGGACCGCTCTATATGATATGGTTTATATATATATGCATGGTACCCTTTTATCAGAATGAAAAGAGAATCTTAGCATTATTGACCTATATATATTTATGCTATGTTGCTTGGCTTACGTGACTATGCAAAATGCATGTTTAAGACTACGTCCTTCAATGGTGATGGGGATGGGACACAATGTATTATTAATTAACATCATAAACTCACAATATCATATTCCAATTTTTTCACTTTAAAGAGAAAGCAAAATTATTCGTTTTAAATATTCCTTTGCTTCTCATCGTTTATACACCAATATATATACCTTAATTAATTAAAGTGTGACTAAATTATCTGGTATGTCATCTCTTACAAAACTCTCTTTTATTTATTCTTAAAATGTGATTATACATAGAAAAATCTAATATAAAATTCGCTCAAATATTAAAAAGTGGTTTTCCATAAAAGAGGTATATATCATAGATATATGATTGTAGCTTTTAGAACAAAAAATTTAGAATTAAATTTTTATTGACTCTTAAAAAAAATTAGCATAAAAAAATAAAAAAGGAAACTCTATGCAAAATTGAGGTAAACGCAAAAAAATTCTTGTCTATCATGTTGCACACTATTGTTGGGATTTTCATGATTTACATGCAATAACTAGAGATGGTAGTAAGGACCAATTGTATAAGGAGGGTACACCTCTTTGCCAGAGAGAGGGTCTTCCTATTCCAACCTGAGAGCTTGGCTTGCATTTTGTTAATAGCAAATTAGAAATGATGCTAGTTACATCTCTTATGGATGAGGGGAACACCAATATAGTTTTTCGAATTTGCTGTAAGAGTTATTCTTAGTTTCTGGCTAAGTTATATCTTGGTGTTGTGGTTCACAATAGAGATATTCGCAGTGCCGTTTAGTTCGGATATTTAGAAAAAAGTCAATAATAAAATCATAAACCAAAACAAAATAACTTAATAGAAAATATAAACACAGAATCAAAGCAAAAGGACAATAAAATAAAATCACTAACAGAATCATAAAATTGAATTAAAAATAAAAAATATAAACATAGAATCATAAAAAATAGAAGTAGAAGTACAAAAAAATAAAATCATTAATAGAATCATAAAAACAGAAGTTGAATACCTGATCGTAGGCTTCATTCTTGAGGACAACGACTGATGTGCGTGGACGATGATGGCAGCTCCTCGTGCGTGGAGATATGGCGTGGAGGAGTGGTGGGCCGGGGGCTGTACGTGGAGGACGACGACAAAGGGAAGCAGAGAAAGAAAGGACCACACCAGAAAGAGGGAAGCGTGATCACAACTAGAAAATTGCTTAATACAGATAGATTTACAAACAGTTTTGGTCTTTATTACAGACGAATTTTTTGTTACTGACAAAATTACCGACAGATTTCGTCCTTCTGTAAAAATCTCGTCGAAAATTATTTACCAACAGATTTTTTTCGTTGGTAATTTACCGACAGATTTTTTACCAGTTACGGACAGATTTTTCCTCGGTAAATTCTCTCCTCCATTTTCCTGGAATGACAAACTTTCCGACGTATTTTTCGTCTGTAATTAGAGACAGATTTTTCGACGGATTTTCCGTCGGTAATTGGCAACAGATTGTTCGACAGATTTTTCGTCGGTAATTGGAGACTTGAAAAACCATTCCAAACTCTGAATATAGACAGAAAATCCGTCTGTAAATCTATCAATAAGGTAAAATAGAATTTTAGATTTTTTAGATCTTAATAAATACAAATTTTTATCTAATTTGTATTTTTGAATATTTATAATATTTCAAAAAATAAACAAATTCATCGTATTATCAAATTAAAAGAAAAGTATTATAAACAAGCAAATCAATATAATTCAAAACATAAAAAAAATGTATTGATACATCAACTATAATAATAAGTAACAACCATACATCAATAAAATGTGTTGATACATCAACTATAATTCAAAACATAAATTCAATGTATTGTTCTTATAGCATCATATAAATTTTGAATGCCAGCATTCTTATGAATGGACATTATCTCCATGATTAGCTCATCAACTTTCAACTCCATGAATGATTCCTGGAGATATATGGTATCTGGAGGTACAGTAATCTTTATTCTCTCATCACATCACATCAGTTCCTTAAATGTATCTATTCTCTGCTCTAAGTACTGAAAAATTTAGAGTAGTCCTTAGTTTTACCATTCATAGTATTTAAATTAGTTGTTACATAATTTGTATCCTAATTGTTAGTGGTAATAAATTTTAACAAGGCAGAGTTAATAATACTATCACATAAGCTGACATTTAATCTTCTTACATGTCTTATCACTTCAGTTGTTGGAAGGATTCTCACCCTGTTGGATCCAGCTTGAGTTAATATTCTATATTCTGGAAGCATCTAGATAGATCTACATTTGGTAAGCTCTTCAACACTGCATCTAGATAGATAAACATGATATATAGGTAATAACAGTAGCATCACAAGAAGATTAGAAATAAGTGAAAATAAGTGAGAAAGAATTAGGGTTTTGCAGAAGATTGTTCCTGGTGGAAGCAAGATGGACACTGTTTCTATAAATCCTGCTAAATTAGTTAATAACTAGCCATTAACTTAAATTTTAATAAGAAAGATTAGAAATAAAAACCTTATATTAAAATAGGATAGAGCTCTTTAAAATAAGAATTTTGACACTAATTTCAAAGAATTTAGTCTAAGATTGGGCCGGACAGGTAAAACCGATCAAATTGGCCCTAAACCGGGCCCGTGGACCCAACCGGACCCATCACTTAAATGAGCTTCAGCTCCTTACTTCCCTTTCATTCCCATTTCCACTCCAGCATCCATGGGAGAAGGGAGGTGAAGAACAACCCTAACCACCACAACAAACCACCATAACTTTTTCATCCAAGCTCTGATCGCCGCACCATTTGCAGCTACGCGTCCAGTGCGTCGAGCTCTACAATTCCATCGGAACAATTTTATAGGTAAATCACACCACTCGTCCCAGCCTCTCAATCTCTTAAAATTTCAAAATTTTGGGGTTTTGGTTATTGAAATTCGGTGTCTTGATGTTTAGGCTCAAACTAGCTTGAGGAGCTTGTAGATTCTTGTTTAATCAAGACATATATAAGGTGATAACTCTCAAAATTCTGCAAATTCTAGCTTATGTGGGTTGGGTATTGAATTTGGGTGTGAACTATGTGAATTAGGCTTGTATAAGTGTATATTGAGGTTGATTGAGCACATTGGAGGCTTGGTGGAGTTTGGGAAGCCTTGCCTTGAAGATTTTGAGATTGGAAGGTTGCTTTAGGTGCCTTGGTGGGTCTCGGGTAATACACGAAAATCGGCTAAGGTATAGTTTATGTTTTGCATGTATAATATATAATGTCATGTGAAAACTTAGGCTAGAAAACCATAGAATAAGCTGGACTGGTTATGTGTATTGAATGTTTAGTGATAATGATATGGTTTGAGCATGTGTGGTGTTCACTTGATTTTGTTGGTATTGAAATAATGAATGATGATGTGATGATGGTTGAAGAATTTATGATCATGGCAATATATATATATATATATATATATATATATATATATATATATTGAAATGTTGGTGTTTGTTGTCAAACTTGTGAAGGTTAGGTAGAAATGAGGTGTTATTGAGTTGAGAAAATGGTAGGATTGTAAATATTGTTGAGATATTATAAAGCGTAAGTTATATTGATGGTTATAGGTATGTTGGATTGGGTTGGAATGAGTTTTGAAAAGAAAATGAAGTTTTGAAGCTTTCGTGAAATTTGGTTTTTGGCCGAATTTCGGCAACTCATAACTTGGCTTTCTAATCCCCAAATGGTTTCAAACTGGTTTTGTATGAAAATTGGTTTCGTGAAGTATACACCGTTCAAAGAACGAAGGAAAAATGATTTAGAACAAAAATGTTATGTGCGTTAGAAATTTGGTGTTTAAATTAGCAAATCTGCAGATTTCAGATTTAACCAACACTTTGATAAAATTCATGCCCACGCGTACGCGTGGCAAGGGTAATTTGCGTACGCGAAACCTTAATACGCATAGGGTAGCTACTGCCTCACGTGTATGCGTGCGCAGGCGAGCCTATGCGTACGCGTAATCGGCTAAGTTTGCATGCCCACGCGTACGCGTGGCCGACGTGTGCGCGTGACTTGAGGTTTACGCGTACGCAAGATCCTCATGCGCTACTGCCAGGCGCATATGCCTATGTGTAGTCAGGTGGTGCTTACGCTTCTTGGGCTAAATGCATACCCACGCATACGCGTGGCCCTGTTTTCTACAAAAATTAGATTTTGAGTTTTTAGACTGAATTTCAAACTTCTAAACTTCTATTTTCTTACTGTTAGTTCTAAACTTGGTTAGGAAGCTTAGTAATGAGGTGGAGTTTGTAAATTAAGGTAACTTAAGGGTGAAGTAAAGGTTAAGAATGATGAAATCATGTAAAAAGGAGATGCATGCATGAATGATTGAAGATGTTAAGGCTTGAATGTTTGATTTCTATAATTAATATGAAATGTATGAGGCTTACACATGTAAATTATTTGAGATACAGTTTTCTCTGGGTAAAGTATTGTGACTTGCCACCACGTGTTCCAAGTCGAGACTCGATACTCTGTTGACCCTGTGACGTAAATGTGACCGGACACTCTAAATTCTCGAGAAGGTTGACCCCTATTGAGCAATTTATAATATGAGAAAAAGCTATGCATAGACTCTTGCGGATGCGCGTCGGGGGACAGTCCAAAGATTTAGCAAACCGGACTTGTCAGGTTGGCTTAATAACTGACGGATGAGACTCATCAGTCATAGGAGAGGCATGCACCATATGCATATTACTTGAATTACTTGTCTATGCAATAAATGAGTGTGCCTAAACGTATTTGCCATGCTAATTGTATAATTGCTATCTGCAGTATTTGTACATTTCTTGTATCTGATTTTATCTGTTTTACTGTGTGTAGTGTACCATTAGAGATGGAGGTTTCGAGGAAAGTCGGAAAGGAAATAGGGCTAAGGTTAAGTTATGTTAGGCTTGGATATCTCTAGAAAGCCACCCCCTTTATGATTTCTATTTAATACTTTAAGGCTTTTTTTAATCTGAGTGTCGGTGGTCTAGGATTGCCTCTGGCGTTCCCAGAACCTTATATATTATATGCATGGTACCTTCACCATACTGAGAACCTCTGGTTCTCACTCCATACTGTATTGTTGTTTTCAGATGTAGGTCGGGAGGCTCCTCGCTAGGCGTCTGGACTTCTGAAGCGGAGTAGTCTCTGGGTTTATTTTGTTGTACAGCTTTATATATATGTACTTAACTTTCTCTCCAAGAAACTTGTTTATTTTGTCCCTTCTAGAGGGTTGAGGAGAGTTAAGTTTTCAATTATGTATTTTGGGAATTCGGAATATGTGTATATATGTAAATATTCTCCGGCCAACCTTAACTTCACAGGCTGAGTTAGGAGCTTGTTATTCTGTACTTTTGGCCCTCTATTACCGTTTTCTACTTAGTTACACCTATAATCTCTAGGTGTCTTAGCACGCAATCAATCTCGTTTCCTGAGCGTTGCACTTTTTATTTTGCGATTTTGTTTTATCTATTTTCCAAGGCTCCTCGTAGATTACTCTTTTTCAGATACTATTATGTATATATATATATATATATATTTTGTTTTAGAGGTTGTAATACCACACCACCTTTGTTTTACGGCTTAAGCGTAAAGTTTTGTATGGTAAGGTGTTATAGCTTCAATGCTTGATGAAGCTGCTAACTACCTCAAGACTCTCCAAACACGCCAACTCTGGAAGCAATCACGTAGTTAGAAAAATTCACAATTGAGAACTTAACTACTAATTCATAAGATATAGACTTCATCAATCGAACACACATGAAAATCAACTTATGTTGACTCCAAGTATACAAGCATAAAATAAAATAAAAACAACAATGAATTCATACCTCCAAGAACTAGAACAGAGATTGATTATATAAGTCTTTACCTTCTAATTGTCGACACACTCGCACATGGCCAGATTTGGAACAGAATCACAAAATTAGTGTTCGGATTAGAGCAGCGGCGGAGAGAGCTATGCGACGACGGCGATGAAGGGAGCATACGCGACGAGAGCGACAGAGAAGGCTCTGCGACGATGGCGACAAAGGGAACAAACGCGACAAGAGCGGCGGCGGAGGGGCTCTTGCGACGCGAGCGGCGGCGGCAACGGCAGAAGAAGCTCATGCGACGGAGAGAAGAAGTAGCTCGTTAACAGAGAGAGGAACAAGCTTATTTGATTTGTGTGGTGTGAATGGAGCTCGATAGGATAGGGGAGGAGAAGGCTACGTTTAACTCAAATTTTCCGACAGAATATTTTAAATTACAGACAGATTTTTTGTCTATAATAATTTAACAGAATGCAATATTTTTGTTCATTTAAATACAGATAGATTTTCTGTCGGTAATAATTTCTCACGAAAAAAATTAATTTTTCCGACAAAATTATCGAAAATTCTCTTTTCCGTCTGTAATTTATGCTAATTCATTTTCTTTCGTTTCCAACAAAAATTCTCTCGCAAAATCTGTCTGTATTTCCGTAGGATAAAATTTGATGGAAATATCTGTTTGTAATAAATATTTTTCTAATAGTGGATGAGGAAGGGCCGCCGCAAGGGTGATGTCTGGCGACGTCAGGAGCTGAGAGGATGACAGCTTTGTGGAATGGTGAGAAGAGGATTTTCTGACACTGTTGTAGATTGTGGGGTGGTCGAGTGTGGAGAGTGGAGAGAGTTACTGAGTGATTTAGGGGTTCAAGTGAGGTTGGCTTGGTCATCTTCTTAGGGTTGGGGTTGGTTTTATTTAGGGATTTTTAGTAAACCGGTCCAGTTCGGTTCGATTAGAGTTTTTACTAGAAAAATTGAAAACCGAACCGAATCACAGAAAAATAGCAAAAATCATTTTTTCAATTTTTTGGTTTTTAGTTTGTTCGGTTTATGATTTTTTGGTTCGGTTGGTCAGTTTTGTTGGGTTTGGATCGATTTTGAACACCCGAAATTCACATTGCTGGAAAAATCACACACAACTTTTTGAAGCTGTTTTTTGGCCCAAAGTAGTTACAAAAGTGTTGGAGAGCTTCCTTAAACCTGCTTTAAGTCTGTCTTTGCAAACAAAACCAAGTCATCTACAAAACAAATATGTGAAATTTTAAGTCTTCCTCTTAAGAGTGTGACTGTGTGATAGATTCTTATTTATTGTTTTTAAGAATAAAGTACTCAAACTGACCATGAAATATTATAATGCTGACAAATCTGATCATAAAAGAACTAAAACTAACTTATAACTATGAAAGATGAAATTTCATAGATAGAACTACCCAAACTCTAATAATTTATCAAAAATTCTTAAATTGCCTCTTTACTCTAACCTAATCACTCTTAAACTCTAATCTCATCTCATCTCTAACGATAATAACGTTACTTCACACGGCCACTACAATCTCACTCCCTTCAATCCAAATTCCAAGATCCCTCCTCACCCACCCAAAACCCATCTTCAACCTTTCCCTCTCCACACCACCACCTTTCCCTCCCTCTCCCTCAAACTTACTCGTCCCCCGTCGCTCCCCTCGCCATCGCGATCGCGTGGCCTCCACCATTGTCACACAATCGTTCGCTTAGAAAACTTATTAGTAATAATAACAAAAGATTAACAACCAAATCGAAACAATAAGGAAATTTAAAAAAATTTCATCTCCAATGTTTAAAAGTAATCGCATCTTCAATATATTCTCAATCTCCATTCTTTAATGCTGTAATCTTATTCCTTCTCTTCTTCCGTTTCTTTCTGATAGAAGTATTTAGAATTTTTGTCACCAAAATTAATATAATTACATCTTGACATTTGTGGCTAATAGCTCTTCTCTTAGATGGCTATAACTTCGTAATCTTTTCATGTTTTTTTGAAGCATGCCCAAGCTAAGAAAGGGTTGGTAATAAAGGACTGTCTATTATTGATACCCTCAAGCTTTGATAAGATATGTTGTTTCTTCTTAAAAATGTGGCCGAAACCCTCCCTATTTCACACTTTAACTTTATCCATAAAGTTGCCTAAATTCAGCAGCAAATCTTCTAGGTTCGTACAACCCTCCTTGACCATATTATTATGATCTTCATGTAAAGGAGCTAGGAATCTAAATGGTCTATTACTTCCATCCATATGATTCATCTGAAAGTCTAGTAAGATGGGAAGATGGTCAGATTTGAGTTTTGATAAGTGTCTAATACTAAAGTCAGAGAAAAGATTACAAAATTCAAGGTTTCGATAAATGCTTTCTTTTGATATTACCCTTGCTCCATGTAAAGGGAGACGCTTCTTTGTACTTCTTGCCACCAAATCTTTCTCTTCTAGTGACTGTTTTTCAAAGTCGATAATAGTTATTTCCGGGTTCATACAGAAAGGGGGAAAGAAAAAACAATAATAACCTTTTTTCTCAACTACCACAACCATGATATAATTAAGGTGAAAACTCAGGTGCAGTCGACTTCACGTGAAATTGATAGTTAAGAGCTGTTAGATGAAAATTTAGTCAAATTAATCAAATCATCTAACAGCTCTCAGTTATCAACTTCACGTGAAATCGACTACACATGAGTTTTCACCTATAATTAAATACATGCGTTAATGAAATTCATAACATATATTAATTAATATACTAAAATAAGTAAGAATACAATCAAATTATGTGAACTCAGCAGAATATTCCTTTTAGGTACCATGATCCAATGACGGAAAATGGAAATTCATTAACAGAAGAACTAAAAGCCTAAAACATGTATTGGGTCAATCTTAATCAAACTACTGATTATATGTATTGAAAAAATCTTTTGTCCAGGACTTGTCTCCGAGGAATCTTGACTTCTATAATGTCTTTAGTGGGTTTCGTAGTTCGAGCCTTTTACTTTGGTTGAAAATGTGTTTTCTAATCTAGGAAGTGTAGAATTATTCTCACATTTATATAATATTTATTAGACGTTTAAATGGTATACTAATTAAAACTTTTTGTAAATTCACCTACTTTTATTATATAATATATAGATAATTTTTATGAGATTAGGTCATTTTGGTCGGTCTTTTGATTATATTACATTATTAATATTAATTTAGAGTATGTTTTGGAACCATAAAAATAAAAGACTTTTTCGTTCAAAATAGTCTTTTGAAAAATAAGATCATGTTTAATTTGAGTAATAATATGAAAATAAATTATAATCAAAACTAATAATTTTCAGAAAAAAAGTTTTTAGCAAAAATAATATTTTAAAATAATATTTCAAAAACTAATGTATTATTCTTAAATTGTAATGATTTTACTAATTTAATCTCAGGTATCAAATATTAAATTATATAAATAATAATTTTAAATATACTACTTAAAAATACATGCTAAAATCTAAACACAAGAAATTATTTTAAAACCAATTTTCTAAAGTAAAGAAATAAAATATTATTAACTAAAATCTTTTTTTTTTCCCGATCGATGAGACAAAATGAGTGGAATAATCGTATCTTTGTGAAATAACTGACCGCAAATTATGAATCTATGAATTAGTTTATTTATACAAAATATTTGACCCAACCAACCCAATTTGCCACCCTATATCTAAAAAAATGGATTTTGGTTAATAATGTTTGATTTGTTTAATTTAGGAAATAAAGATTTTATTTAATTTATTTAAGGAAAAATCATTATTATACACACCTCATCAACCAATAAATGCTCAATAAATTTAAAGACATATCTTTTTTTTTTTGGTGATATCTAATCTTAGCTTGTCTCCCTAGCATGACAAAATTTTCTAGCAACTTTAATTTTATTTATTTATTTATTTTTAGTAAAGTACAAATGAAGTAAAGGAGAAAAAGAGAAGGTTTGGGTGGAAAAGAAGAAAAGGTAGATAGACAACACACAGCGGCAATTGTTGTTGATGACTCAAACGTGTTTTGACAGAGTTACCAAAATCTTGTTAAGTTCCAAAGCTATAAAAATGGATGCAAAATCGGGAAAACATTGGTTGTATATAACTATATATACCACTACCCTACAACAACAACAACCACCACCACCAAACCTAGCTTGTTTTTTTTTTTTTAGGTGATTCAAATTCCAAAGAGATCCATTCTGGCTCTTATGTCAAACCTTTCAATCAACCTCTCCCATGACTCTTAGCTTCAACCTTATAAAATCACTGCTTTCTAAAAAAAGGAAAAAACAATTATAAAAATAGGATAAATTATCAAACTATACTCGAATAATTGTATTGTTGACAAAAATACACTCGAATTTTATTATCGAAAAAAATAATTTCAAATAATTTTAAAATACTACAAAAATATTCAAAAAGAATATTATTTTTTTTGTAAGTAGCAAATGAGTTTTGTATTTGACAATTTGTTTATGCATTTGATACAAAATTTTATAGGAATACTTAGATATCTGTTTAAAAAATATAAACAAAAAATGGAACAAAAATTTGATCTCTATATTATTTTTTTAAAAGAGTATTATTGATTGTTGACAAAAAAAATCACAAACTAAAAATGTATATATTTAGCAAAAAATCACTAAATTTTAAGGATAAAAAATATCTCATTTTTCTATTATGCTTGCAAAAAATCGTATCAAAATTTAATTTTTAAAGTATTTTTTGAGAATACATATTTAATGTTGTACATTTTTGTCGCGTTTTTAAATTATTTAAGAACATTTTTCTCGATAACAAAATTCAAGAACATTTTTGTCAATGGCAAAATTATTCGAGTGTATTTTTGGTGGTTTATACATAAAAATAAATACAAACAGAAAAGATAAATTAAATATGTTAAAAAATTTGAGGTTTTATTTATGATAATTATTAATAAATGCAGAAGTTAATTATTTAAAAATAAATTTGGTTTTCGTCAATATATTTAATGAATTAAGAACAATTTCCCTTCAAATTTTATATATTCACGTATATAAAATTTAATATATGCTTTGAATTATTCTTACAAATAGCATACAGTTTTTTCCTCTATATCTCGATTATTCTCTAGGTTATTGCATGACAATATCCATAATTTTTTTTATTTCTATTGTTAGATATCATTCATCTTAGATTTATTATTATTGTTTAAAAAAAAAAGTGAAGAATAAGTATCCTATGATGGGATATATAAATAAATCGAAACTGATGACCTAATAGTCTAAAAGAGCATATAACCACTATTCCAATTAAATTTTATTTACTTACTATTTTGTGTCATATTAATTATTTGATGAGGAATTATAAATTAATAGTAGAAATAAAAACTTGGTCCAATAGTGAAACAATAATAATTCTTAGTTATAAATTTTTATCTTTCATACTGACACATTGTTCTTTTTATTTTTTTCTTTTGATTTTGCACTAAAATATTCATTAGGCCGAAAGTTTAATAACTAATCTTTTGAGTATTGTAGAAATACAAAGTAAACCATTTTTTCAAACAAGCAAGTTTTATTTCTATTTTTCAGTAAATATCAAATTCAGAAGAGATAGTTAAGAGAAGAGCCTCATTCATCTGTACTAACTTATATTAATTGTTTTTTTTTATTTTATAAACACGCAGACATATCAATTAATCATTGATCATATATGCATATTATTGCTCAACTTAAAAGTTTAATTTTTTTATTTATTACAATTTCTTTTTTATATATATAATTCCTCATCAGGTACTACAAAATAAAATTGAAACATAAACAAATGAAATTCAATAATTCAAATTAAATGTCATTATTTTATCATTTCAAATGACATTCATATTGCTTCCTCTCCAAAATTATCAACTTTGAGAGTATTTATATGTTTATTTTTACACTATATGTTAATTATTTAATATATGCTGTAATTTTTTACAGATTTATTATATCAATTTTTAATATCATATTATACGAACAAATTTAATTCAATAATTTGGTATATGACCTGATTAATGTCAAGACAAATTACTACTTTTATCTTTTTTATATTGCTTTTTATTGAGAACTTATAGAATTTTTAATATCTTTTAGAATTAATAAATAATGCAAGTATACACTGCACAGACATAATCCTACATCTTTATCTTTCTCTGTATTATTGCCATATAAATTTATTATCCAAATTCTCTTGAAGTCAAAATGAACAATGTTCTTTCTCAAAAATTTAACAAAATCATATGCTCAAACTATGATAAATAAGATCTCATCTATTTAGGTGATATCAAACTAAAACGAAAATTTATTATATATTCTAAAAAATTATAGATCTCATACTCTGATCTATTTTATAAGATTTTTTTAATTATAAAATTATCACTCATTTTTTTTTTACTTTAACTTTATGCAAAATTATAAAGTTCTTTTATTTGATTTATAATGTCACTAAACAATTGCATACAATAGAACATTACGATGATTTCAAATTTTTTGTTCCATTAGTTTATTTGTTTTATTTTTTTGTTCTTTGTGCAGAAAAACGACACCACCATTCCTGTCATATCACTTTATCATTATCCAACTGAGTTTTTTGTAGATCAAATCGCCATCATTATTTTTAGCGCCCTCCATTAAGTCTTATTTGATCCAAATCTACAAAATAAAGAGTCAACGGTTGTTAATTTATCTTTAATATTTTGCATTACTATTTAATTTTATATTTATAAAAATAAATTCAAACAATACAGAGAGCAAAATTTGAGATCATCCTCTACTAATATCATAACGGCTCAAAGCCAAAATTATTATTTGTTATTATAAGTTCAAGCAGGTACCAAATACGAGGAGGGGGTGAACTCTAAGAAAACCAACATTCATAACAAAGAGATCAACTTTGATATTTTTAACTAATATAGAATATCTATCCTTTGCTTCTTTTGTAGTATTTGATTTTCTTTTTACGTCAAGAGTGATAATTAAATGACTAACATTTTTTCTTGAATTTGAAAAGACATACAACTATAGATTCATTCAAACAGCAAAATAGCTCAAAGCAATTATATTAATTCCATGATTATTGTTTATTTTGATATTTTTTGTTTAACCATTACAGGTAACGAAGGCAAATGACCTCAATAAAACAAATTACCAAGTTATTTATACTTCGGTATAACCATGTCTAAACTAGTTTGCTTATATAAATTTTTTTTATCAAATTTTATTCTATCATAACTTTTTATAAAGTATGTACTTTATATATTCGAATTGCTTCACTTTTACATATTATAACATTTTACGTGTCATAATCGATCAATGAATCAATCTGAGAAGAAATTCGGCTTTCAACCAATCCGAAAACAAATTCGACTTTCAATTGATCCGAGAAAAAACTAGCTCGCCTTTCAACCAATTCGAGAACAAACTCGACTTTCAACTAATTAGAAACAAATTTGACTTTCAATCAATCTAAAAAAAGATTCAATTTTCAATTAATCCGAGCACAAACTCGACTATCAATGAATTCGAGAACAAATTCGATTTTCAGCCAATATAACAACAAAGTCGACTACCTTATCAAGCACACCCTCTAAATTATCTATACAAGGACAAACTCGACCTCAATTACTATCTATGGACTATTCTTGAGCTATATATGCTCTACCAATAATTCTTTTTATGCATTTTCTATCCTCTATAAGACCATGATTAATCATTTCTTTTCTGTTTACTATATCAATTCATAAGAGTTCCTATTTGAAATGAATTGAAGCAAAAGTCATTAAATATAGTAGTTTATAAACATTATATTTCAATGTCTTTTCATTGAATTATTATTTCATTTATATGCTATAGCATTTGAAATTAATGCAAACAAAATAAGATGGTAGATTAAAGTCATCCATCTACAATAACGCTTGCATTTATTAATAATGAATTTTGTTATAAAAACTTTATACATTTTCATGCTAATTCATACTTCTTAATTTAAAATATTGCTACTTGGCATATAATTAAGTATTTGGTTCATTTATTTTATTCTACAATTTATGTATATTTATTATCATATTCATATAATTTATTTTGCATATTTCTTGTTAAGCCAATACTCATAAATTAAAGATGAGCAAGAAATAATCATCGGTCTCTTGTTATAAGTTGACGAAGTATCTATCTCATAGTTAAGTCGAGCAGATAAAACTCATTGCAGAATTATTTATTTTTATAAGTGCCGACATAAGAACCTAACTAAGCTTAGGGCTCACTATATCATTATTCGCTTATCTTTTTCCTGAGTTATAATTCTTTTTATTTCGAAGCTTAGCCTGGATCATATGATTGATAGACAAGTCTTGGGGGCTATGATCCGTTACCTTATAGCTAGACCTTTATTGTGCATTATGAGTCATAACTCAATTTTATTTGCTTCATTCTAAGTTTGTAAAGGACTATCTTAATAACAATTATTCCAACTTAATGACCAATGACCACAACATCAACTCTATTCATCAAATCTATACCTATAAAAGGCACTTATTTCTATATCTCAAGGAGCACATTACATGATAAGTTTTACAAGTTCTATTTCACACTTGATTTGTGAACCTTATTTTAAGGTTCTGTATTCATTAATATGGTGACACAGATAATGGATTAAAACAGGACCGAACCGGCAAGTTCAACCAAAAAACCGAATCCAATATCGGTTCGGTCTAAGATTAGGACCGTTTAAAGTAGAGAATCGTCACAAACCGGTCAAACCTAGAGTGAACCGGCCAAAACCGGTCAAGTTGGACCGGATCGAACTGCTCAGTCCAGTTGAAGGCAAATCTACGACACACGCACCACGGTTCTACAAGTCCACCATGCTCCAACGTTGCCAAGTGTCAAGGCTTGTGATTTCTATAAAAAATTTTAAGGTGCTTGACATGGGTTTCGAACCCATTAACCCAAAGTTGCAGCAAGGACTCTCTTACCACCAAGCTGGCAATGCTTGTTACCAATATATATACAAATTATGATACATAATTTGTATACATATAGCAATCTTTTATTTTACTTATATTCAATTTATTTTAATTTTAAAGTCACTTATTTTTAAAGCAATTATATTTTATTTAACTATAAATTTTATTAAATATATAAAAATTAAAAAGATAAACAAAAAAAATTATTAATCACAATTTATTTTTTCTTTTCTTGATTATATGATATCTATTAATATTATTTATCAATAAATACTTATAGTATATAATAATAGGTAAAGACTTGGAACCCCTAATATTCATATCCTTATACTCGAGTCATAAGTCAATGATATTACGGTGGTACAACTTTCAGGTGGATTATAATATAGTTATAAGTAAAAGTGAAAGAAAGTATTAAACGAGAAGCCTGAAAAGGAGTAAAATAAAAATCGCGAATTCGTATCGCTCATGTATCGACAACTAAAAGATAAAGCATGAAGTCGAAAGCGATATACAGATAAAGGCATAAAGGAGAATAAGAGAAGGACAGTATATAGATATATAACATAAGTAAATAGCCATTAGTCGCGACCTGCGAAGTTTAGGCCGGCTAGGGTACAGTATAATAGTAGTTGACAACAGTATCTCCTAATCTCTCCCAAAAGAAACATAAAAACCTCTATAGGCAAGTTCAAAAGAGCTCAATACATAATATAGGCTTTTCAAAATAAAGGTGGAGAGATTCTAAGCAAAATATAAAATAGAGAATATAAAGATCTTCGCCATCTCTCAGATGAACCACAACTCACTTCTGAGCACCTGGACCTGTATCTGAAAAATAAGAGATATATACGGAATGAGAATCCCGACCCATTGGTTCCCAGTACGGTAAAAGTGCCAAATAAATACAATGCACTATAATAAAAACTCACTAAGCATCCTAAACTTCCTTTCATCAAATATTCATCCTATGTTTTCGCTAATCCATAAATAGGCAACTGTCCTAAGGGAATACTAAATCTAATTCATCTTTCTTTTAAACTTCCCAACATCCTAAATCTTCAACAAAACAAAATCAGAATCTTAAACAAAACCATCACTTGCTATTTTATCTCAATAATTTTATGTCAATACCTCATATCTGCACCTAGAGCAAGTGAAATTACTTCACTGCGTCTACCCAGGGAACTCAAATTACCTCATTCGATAATCATCATTTTAAATTAATCATATTGTTATTCCATCTCAACAAGAACAACCCTCAGCATCAATCGACACCAGCATGAAGGACCTCTTGTACAAACACAAGCAATACAAACAAATAATACACAATTAAAGTACAAGTAAAGCAAGTAGCATTTAATTAGGTAGCACATCATATATGTACGATTTGGAAATCCAAAACAAATAGGCAAACCCAAACAAGTCAAACATATGCAAATGATGAATGCCTGTCCTATGGCTGATGATATCATCTATCGGTTACATAGCCAACCCGACATGTCCTGATAGCTAACCATGGACAAAAAGTCCCATGCGGAGCAAGTGGGCTTGAGCTACAACCCCTTTACTGCTACCCGCTTAACCAAGAGCCAGTGGAACAACCACTACTGCGGCTACTACCCAGGTGGGTGTTTAAAAGTTCAACCTGGAGCGAGTGAAATCACCACTGCTGCCGCTACTATCCAGGGGTCACAATATCTGACCTGGAGCAAGTGGGACGAACCACAACCCTTGCTACTGTCCAAGATCTCAAAATATACATTCATTCAGTTTTAAAAAAAATCAATCATCATTGTTATCAAATCTCAAACATTAACCTAGAGCAAGCGGAACAAACCACAACGTTGCTACTACCCAGGTATCACAAATACACATTCATTCATAATCACTCTTCATTATTACCAATTCTCAAACAATGACCCGGAGCAAGCGGGACGAACCATGACCCTTGCTACTACTCAGGTATCATAAATACACATTCATTCATAATCACTCTTCATTATTACCAATTCTCAAACAATGACCCGAAGCAAGCAGAAAAAACCACAACCCTGCTACTACCCAGGTATCACAGACATACATTCATTCAAAACTCCATAATTAAACTAGATTTATCATAATTCTCCTTCCCCATCTCATACCCGGAGCAAGTGGACAACGCCACTACCTACTACCCGAGGTCACACGCCACATTCATTTTCAACCATCATTTCTGCACTTCCTCAATCACAAGTCATTACTCCAAGTCTTTCTTCATCAAGTTATCACATTTCCTAACTTCTTCTCATTACTAGGCATACTATAAAAATTTAAGACTTAAAGGATGAAAATGGAGGCTTAGAAGTCTGAAAATTCGGCTTTAAAAACTCAAAAAATAATTTTTGCTGAAAACGGGGTCACACAATTCTCAACCCAATCATTAATTCACATTACATATCAACTATACATAATAGTACCAACCATTTATACAATCCAAACTTAATTTTAGGGGCATCTAGCCTATGAATTCTCATCACACCACATGGTACTTAAATGAAACTTAAACCGTACCTCTTGTAGCTAAAATAATTGAGCTTCTTCTTAGAAGTCTCCACCAACCCTTAGCTCCAAGCCTCACCAAAGCCCCACAAGCAATATCAATCTGCCAATTGTGCACCAAAATCACCAAATACTCTAACATAATCAATTTTCACACTTATAATCAACCTAGGGTTCATAAAATTGATAAATCACAAGGGTTAGAGGGTTTCTTATCTTAACCCATGAAATTGGTTGATGGAACTTACCAATAGCTCATACTAGAGTACTCCTAAACAATCAAAACCATAAAATCACTCAACACCCATTACCAAATTCGAATTTAAGGAGAAAAATAAAAATTGGGCAGAAGACAATGGAATACTCACCATAATGCTTAGATAGAATTGTAGAGGATGAGAAGAGCGATGTATGGCCACAAACGGCTTGTCAATCGGAGTTCCGGAGAAAAAGTTATGGTAATTTGAAGTTTCAAGGAGGCTAGGGTTTCTCTCTTCTTCCCTCTCCTCTCAAATTTCGGATCTCTCTCACAAATGGGGGAGTATGGTGGCTGAAGGTGTACTTAATGATGTTATATATATGTGGGCTTGGGTCCACTTAGGCCCGGTTCACTTATTTTAGCCTGTTGGCCCAATTTTGGGTCAAAACCTTTAAGATTAGAGTTTTATATCCTATTTTAAATATTTCTATCTTCCCAAATTATAAATTCTTATTTCTTAAAATTATTCACTTCTAATTAAATTCCTCAGCCACAGTACCGGACATATCACCGCCGGTACTGCTGGTCGAATTTTCAGTGAGCATTTTTATTCAGAAAACTATGTTTTCCGACTCAGAAAAATTTACTGAGTCCAAATATCATATTTAAATTATCAAATTCCAATTGCTAGATTTTCTAACCATATTCGCTCCTATTTAATTTATTATTTAATTAATTACGATTTGACCGGATTTTACAAAACTCACATGTAGTTGTCTTCATATGAAGTTGATAGTTGAAAATCATTATATGATATTTAGTCAAATTTGTCAAATCATGTAACTGTTTTTAAATATCAACTTTAGATGAAAATAACTGTATGTGAGTATTCTCCTATAATAATATAATAATAAAATAAATATAAACAAAATAATAAAGTATTAAAATGTAAAAATGATAATTATTTTTATAAAAACAAAATAAAAGTACTTATAATAAAGAAAAAATAATTAAAATTTATATAATTATTTAATTATACTGGGTTAACCGGTTCGACCAGTGACTCACCGATTAAACCAGTAATCCAGTGACCCAGTAACCTTACCAGTTTGATCACCGGTTCGGTTCTGACAACTATGGTAATTCTTCTGCCAAATACATGTAAAAATGTCCCATAAGTCCAGTATTATATTTGTTTTCATGTATGAACTCAGCAGTTAATATTTCGTCATCCTGAATCTTGATAGAGCCTGGTTTTGGATAACAACCAGACATTCCAACAACATAGCCTTTTTCATTTCCTGGCTCTTCTCCTGTGCCGTATGTTGGTTGAACCGCACATAATACCTTTCCATTCTGAAGAAAAGCAAAAAAATAAGGACAAAGATATTTTAAAATATTTTACTTCTTAAGAAGATGAAAAATTAAGAAATAATATTACTTAATAAACAAATATAGAATGGTCAGCTAACAAAATAATTTATACATAGTTGTAAAGACTATATATGAAAAATTGATAATTACCTCCCCATATAAAGTTGCATTAATGATTCCTGGATGCACGTGAGCTGTAGAGTAAATTAGATTACCACCCTTTTTCATTGGGATCTTTGTCCTTTTAATATGATAATGTCCAATATCAGTATTTTGCGGAGTGATAGAATACTCTACCTGCAACAAATAAAAAAGTTTTTATGGATCATTTACTATATAACTAAAAAAGAAATTAATACTCACTTCATTTCATAAAAAATATTTTTTGGCTAATCTAATTACCTATGATAAATTATGTCACCATGTGAAATACATGAATCATGCATTTTAGCATTCAATTGAAATGAAATATACTTGTCACTTACCATACAATTATGAATTGGTTCGGAGCCATTATATGTCACTTGATCAGTAACATCAAGTATGTAAAATTTAATAGGCACTTGGTATTGATCCCAATCAACCCATGTTACTGTATATTTAAGGGAAGCTTTTCTCTGTTGTCTGTTATTATATCCTTGTTGTAATTTGCATTGAGAAGTCTTTTCACAACAAAAAATTCCTCCTTTATAATCACTAGACATTGGTTTCCCATCAATACCAGTTTTGCTTACAAAGTCTTCACTTTTGACATTATAATGGTCACATCTGCATTCGGTGCAACCTTTTTTGTCTTCTGTACCACGTGTGTCAATAACCATGATATTGAATAACCATTTCTCTTCATTATACTCCTTTGGGACATTCTCAGGGTGCGTACCTACTTCTATTCTAAATGGATCTGGTAGTTCTAAGCTAGTTTTTCGTGCATCAACTCCAAGCCCCCAGGAATATGAATTAACACTACCTTGGCATACTCCATCGTTTCTTCTAAAATACTTACCGTATATGGGCTGACTTTGATTAGCTTGACGTGACATGGTGACATTTTCAAAATATCTTAAAACGAAATAATGGTGCAGGTAAGCTTCATATAATGGCAAAGAATTTCGATGTTCATCAACTAACTCGGCTTGAAAATTCTTGATTCCGATGTGTCCTCTTGGAAACTCAATATCGAATAAATCTGTTATCGTAACCTTTCCTGGTTCCAATACAAATTGCTCACTATAAAAAGTAGCCGTCTTGATATGATTTGAATTCTCATATTGTCGTGCGAATATGATGCTTGATTGCAACAATATAATTGTTAATGATAGTAATAACACTTCAGGTATAAACTTCATGTTTTCCTGCAAATCGTCATATTTATATGATCATCAATCATCATATGTTTATATGTTAATCTATGGAAATATGAATCATATATTTATATATTAGGAAAACATGTTAAGGAAGACAAATAAAATATTAAACCATGTGGAACTTGAATAAGACATATGAAATTGAAATTCACATCACATGTCAAAAAGACAAGTACCTTGTTGGAGATTCAATTTTTGATATTTGAAAAAATAGTGGAAGGTGAATTTGTATTGATATGAAAATTTTGTATATCTACTGCTTTTATAGCAGAATCTAATGCCAATTTTGTTGAATTCTCAATGCTAGATCCCTATTTTTGGTGGGCTTTCTAACTATGTGTGCCATTTGTTAAAAAACCTTGTTTGTTATTAGTTCCCAATTAATGTAACAATATTTTTTATTTTTTTGGTATACATTAAGTAACAACTTAATTCCAACTCAACTATGAATTCATCTTAGTTGCAAAATTGTTTAGATAATAAGATATTTGTTTAGATTTTGTCAAATTTGTTTTTTAACCTTATCCTCTTCTTATGCGACTCTTTTGATATTTTGGCCAAAAACAAATCCACATGAATTTATGTTATTGTTCAAACTAACACAAAATTTGAAAGTTAAAAGACTTAATAAAGTATAAAAATTATTTAGTAAATTAAATACGATACTATCTTGGTATAGCGTATATTTAATATTCCTTTTATAATCTCTTAATCTGATAGATGGATACCCTCTTTCAATTTTTATTTATTTATGATAAAATAAAATTTCCAAAGTTACAAATAACTTTAATAAAATTTTTATTTATTTTTTTTTGGAGCTTTATGAAGTACAATTTCCTCTAGTGGGGCATCTAAAAAAAGCATGTTTTACTTTTACTGATTAAAAAGTCTAAACTTTTTTTAATAGATTTTTTGTGTCATTAACTGAAAATTTATATATCACTTTTGTTTTTATTAAGCTAATTGTGTGATATTGAACAAAGAAGAAGAAGATGATGATGACGATAATGATGATAATGAAGGAAGAGTAAGAAGGAGGATGATCGGAGGAGGTGGTGGTAAAGGAGGAGATGGTGATGACGATGATGATGATGATAATGATGATGATGATAATGATAATGAAGGGGGAGGATGTAAGGCCCACATCGGTTGGAGAGGGGAACGTAGCATGCCTTATAAGGGTGTGGATACCTCTCCCTAGCATAATGCGTTTTGTCGAGTGAGTGTTGGGGCTTCGGCTATCATCCCTATCGTCATAGACAAAACTGTGAGGCCTTGTGTGCCAAAGCGGACAATATCGTGCTAGCGGGTGATTTGGGCTGTTACATTATGGTATCAGAGTAGTTCATTCCTATAGAGCCTGAGGACAGACTGAATATGCCACTGTGCATTCTCTGTGTATGTGTCTATGTGCTAGTAGGATATATAACTGATATAAGTAGCATACATGTTTGTGAGCATGCATTTGAGACTCTTAAGCACTAAACTTGAGATATTGAGACTGATCACCTTAATATCAATTGTTTGGTGTGAATAGGGACCAAATGTCGACTCGTGGATACGAACGAGGTAACTGGAGGGAAAATCCTAGGACCGAACCGATGCGAGGATCCCGAGATGGAAGCTCGGGTGCTGGTACGAGCAATATAGGACAATACTATAGGTCCATGACCCTTATTGATTTCCTCAAGAGTGATCCACCTCATTTTAACAAAAATGCCAATGCGTTGGAGGGTGATCGGTGGTTTCTAGATGTGGAGAGATTCTTATACACTCAGTACGTATCGAAAGTATAGTTAGTGGAAATAGTGACTCACATGTTGGAGGGAGATGCTCAGGAATGGTGGCAGGAGTTATATCACAACTTGCAGATGGAGTTAACAGATATTCCTTGGAGTAAATTCAAGACGGAATTTTACGGGAAATATTTCTTACATGCGATTCGCATTGCAAAAGAATTGGAGTTAATGCAACTTAAGCAAGAAAATATGTTTGTTGCTGACTATACCCGTGAATTCGACAACTTGTGTCATCTCTCAAGAGTTTGTCAAGGAAACCCAGCCGACTATGAGGCGTGGAAGTGTGTTCAGTATGAGAAAGGGCTTAGAAGAGACATCTTCAATTGCGTGAGTCCGCAAAGGTTAACCAATTTCCCTGAGTTGGTTACAAAAAGTCAATTCGCAGAACGTTACTCCATAAAGTCAGCAATATTACAGAAAGGCTATGGAGAGACTACTCCGGATGAGCCGCATAGAGCCGGACTAGGCGTATGTTGCAAGTGCGGGAAGCCGAGGCATATAGCTCGAGACTGTCCACACAAGAAACGTCGGGATGCTGTCGAATCCGATCTTCAGACTCGAGGTAACCATAAGCTAGCAGTAGAGTTTTTAACTACCTTGTGTATCATTAGTATATGTATGAACCATTTGTGAAGCACGACAAATTTTGATGATTGTGGAGTCCGAGCCGATGGTTAGTCAAAGACTAGTATATGTTGAGATGGTATCAGAGCCAGAACCCGGATCGATGTGCCAACAAGGGTGCTGGGCTCCCTTAGGGGGGTGGATTGTAAGTCCCACATCGGTTGGAGAGGGGAGCAAAGCATGCCTTATAAGGGTGTGGATACCTCTCCCTAGCATGACGTGTTTTGACGAGTGAGTGTGGGTGGCTTCGGCTATCATCCCTATCGTCAAAGACAAAACCGTGAGGCCTTGTGTGCCAAAGCGGACAATATCGTGCTAGCGGGTGGTCTGGGCTGTTACAGAGGAGGAGGATGAGGACGAAGAACAACGAGAATGAAAACGATAACGGTAACATAAACGCTCATATATAAATTTAACTTGGTTGAACTTAGTTAAAAAGAGACTTGATTGTCTAGAATTTTGATGTGTAAAATTTTTGCACTAAAATATACATATTTAAACTTAACTTCTGCCTATTTTTACTTACTTAATTATTACCTATTTTAACTCCTATTATAAGTGGAAACTATTTGATTAATTTAAATAATAATATAAAATATATTATTATTATTGTTGTTGTTGTTGTACTAAATTTTTATTTGTTTTAATATCTTATTACATGCTATTAAATATTTAACTCATTACAAAAAAATTTAATTCAATTTTTATATATATTTCATGACTAATGTAATAAATTTATTTATTTTTAATATTTTATTAATAATCATGAATATATAAAAACTTTAAATTAATATTTTTAGGATGACTTAAAATATTTTAAGCTATGTGATAAAATATTAAAACAAATAAAATTTATTACACTAATGACAAATATATATATATATATATATATATATATATATTAAATTATATATTATTATTGTTATTTAAATAAACCAAATAACTATTACAACTTACATATATAACTATAATGGTTATTAATAGGTATTTTTAGCAAAATAAATTGAAGTATATGTTATTTTAATCCTTGAGAAAAAGAGAATATATATTTTCTAAATAGATAAAAGAGATTATTATTTAGAAAGAAAAAAGTGATACAATTTATTTTAAGATATTATTTTTTTCTTTCTTTTTGTTATATTTACTTATATACCACTATGATAAGATATAATGCACTACATGTAACACATGAAGACGAGTTGATTTGGGAAGAAGTTAAATCACACGGGAAAAAAACAATTGTATGTATAGTGGGGATGACACTTTAAGAATTGGATAAAATTGAAAATTGAGATATGAGCATTTTCTCTTACATTAGGAGATGAAACTAATCTAGTATTTTCAGCATCTTTGAGGGATTTTTTAGAACTTTGATACTTTTTTATTAGCCTTCTTCTCTTCATACCTGTAAAAATATAAAAGAAATAAGAGAAAACCATATTACTTAAAACAAAGAATAACAATCATGTATAGATTCACACTTTATTAGTCTTCTTTTCTTTAATGTGTTTTACACAAGCATATTCTCATTCTGTCCATGTCGTTTTGGGGAAAAATTGCTAATTTGTCCTGTAACAATATTATTTGGATTGAATCCTAATTACCAAATTTATATATCCTACATATATAACTTACAATTATTTACTCACAGCAATAACCAAATTAATTCACAATCCTAATATACCATGATATCTATTTTTACGCATACTCACGCACAAGTTCTTATATGTATGATTGAATGTGTTTTGAAGGTAGAGAAAAGCCTCCAAAGTCATCCATGAGCAGTTAGAGTAATTCTTACTCGCTAATATGGAATTCATGTCGATAATTCTAATTTGGCTATGAATTTTAACCCTACAATGTAGAGGATTTAATCCTATTGGCTCTGGTCTGTTG